>NC_089230.1:86391838-87021069 GCF_963924675.1 Phocoena phocoena | reverse complement strand
TATAACCCTGCTTATAACTTCTTTTCATCCTAGTGAAATTGATTTCAGGCTTCTGGTCTCCAAAACAGTGAGAGAATACACTTCTGTTGTTTTAACGAACCAAGTCTGTGGCAATTTGTTACATCTGCCACAGGAAACTAATACACACCCTTAACCCAGCTCATACATAATGCCATACAGAAGGTCCTGTATAACAAGCTGAATAAGGAGGAAAATACTGGAGATGGGTGCATGGATATAATTACAAAGTTAAAATGGATAGAGCCTGCATCGTAGCCACATTCAAGGGTGACTTTAAGACAGTGAAGAGATAAAAATCTTCCTGCCTACAAATAGAACAATTTGCCATCCACTTTGTTCAGAAAAAAATAAAAGTCTGCAGAAAAAATTCATACTGGTTCCAAGGCAATGCCAATGGTCTAATCATCTGATCAGTGTTCTAGAAAGAAATGATCTGGAAGGTTGAAGACACAAAGGTCTGAGTAGAAGTGTGTCAATGGACATAAAGAAATGTGCATGAAGAGTGGACATTTTTTTTTTTATCACATGTTATTTCTGACCAGAAATTTCCCATCATGAAGGGAGCACTGAACAATCAAATAGACTAAATGACTTTGTCTCTTAATCATCCACCTCTGAATTGATATAATGGACAGAGGAGTCATGGTGGCAGATGGAGGCTATGTATGAATCCAATAGCATGGAGTCACTTACTAATAGGCTCTTTTTACTACTATCTCTGAATGGCCTCTGAAGGGAGACCAACACTGCATCTCCAGTATTAGAGTATTCCATGAGGAGTTTAAAAAACACTTGATGACAAGTCAACTTCCTAGGACCCTTCCTTCTTAGGTTGCCTTTCCCACCTGAAGAAATAAAGTGTATGTAATGATGTGCTCCTCCTCCTAATCTCTATGCGCTTTTTTATTATCTAGAAAATATTATCTGATTTTTCTCATATGAAAGAGTGCATTCTCAGTACACAGTATTCAATTTTGTTACTTCTATGTGGCTTTCGATCCTGTCCTGTCTTATCTTCTATTTATTTTCTGAAGAATAAAAGAAAATGAAAAATATGATTAGCTTTAGCTAATGCTTTAGTTAATTGGAGTTAAATTTCATCTATCTTTAGCTCTCTTGTATCTCAATTTGGAATTATTTTTTCAGGGTCTGTTTTTTCATTTAATTTACTGAGTACAGGGAATTTCTTCTTCTGAAGTATAATACATTTCTTACATTTTTGTATGTTTATTTTGGGGATACTATGTATGCGTAAAGTATCTGGCACTGCCAGTTTGTTTTCTTGATGGGAATGGTTTAATCCTGGCCTTCGATGTGCTGTAAAACATGGTGTGAAAAGTAAGAGAAATGAGCTAAAGGAGCCAGAAGCTTTAATACAATTTCGAAAAACATTTTCTATCACACATTAGCTTTATTTGCTAATCTTGGTGGATACATGGTGTCCCTCAGTTTTCACCTTTTAGGATTGAGCAAGCAGTTTTCATAACTCATTGTGAGGTTAAGTATAAGTATAGGACTTTAAAAAATTTTGCATGTCTTTACTCAGTTACAACAGGTCAATGGCAGAATACTCTTTAGTTTTGGAAGGTAGGTTAAGAGGAAAAAACAAAAATGATACTCTCTTAACCACTTATCCTCTGACATTCTGAATGTGAAATTCACTGGGCTGGTTTTTGTACCTTCTCTGTGGTCACACCAAAACTACTGGATGTCTCATATTTTGCATGGGTTTTCAAAAATGTGCCATTTTTTATTTAAAAATATCTGAGCCCTGTCATTTTATTCAATGTATTTCAGTAAGGCACAGAGTGTAGATATAGCTCACATTTACCTTGAGAATTGTACTGTCTGTTGATTTTCTCACTCTGTATTTATATCTCTGTGTGTACGGGTGTTCAGGGCTGTGTGTTAGAGACGTGATCATAAATAACAAGCATGTACAAGTGACAATTTATCTCTGTTTCCTTTTAGTCAGCTACTACCAGAGTAACAATAGTGATCCACTCAGAAACAATCTAATACTCTTTTTTCATTCATGAACTAGGAATCAGTTTATTTCTTAATAGCATGATTAAAAAATATTTCTAATGTTCTGACCAATCTGTGGGCACATTTTAATCATATTATTAATAATTATTATATTTTATTCACTTTCCATTACACTTCCTCAATCCAAACACAATCAACCACCCTTCTTACTAGCTCTGATATACAAGTAGAGACAGCTACCACAGAGCTTTCTCTCAGACACTGCAACTGTAATGATCTCCTTCTCACAAGGAACTTTATTTAGCTTTTCACCACAGTCTCTCACCATTCTCCACTGGAAATGTTCTGGAAACTTCTGACTACCCAACTATCAATGTGTTCTGTGGTTCCCATACTTTTGAAATACACTCAGTTATATGGGTTGCAATACATTGTTGCTTTTCTTTTAGTATTTTATTAATTTTCTACTTAAACAGCTTTCCAAAAAGACCATTCTATATGATCTGAACATAATTCCATAAGCTAGACAGGTGACATATACTAATGGCAGGTGCCTTGCTATACCAAGAATCACTCTCCCTTCTGACAACCAAGGTTAGGATAATGAAATGAACTCCTTGAATGTATGTTCAACTTCCTTTAAAGTAAGTTTTCCCCCAGAAAGAATATCAATCCTTTATGAAAGTATACTTTGTAAGGTCTCAATGTACCATTTCTCAGTTATACCCATACATGCCTGAATCTGAAAAATTTATAGAGTTTGGCCTCAAGCTAGGATACCCTCTATAATGCATTACGTGTATCAGATAGTACATGTTTGATTATGCTACTAGATGTTTCCCAAGTATGTAAAATATGAATACTGTGACTTATTAAATTGCTTTATTTTTCAAATTAACATTAATAATATCCTTTAGCATGCCTCAACTATCCAAATCTTTTAGATTATTTGATTAGTTTTATCTTCAGTCTTCAACCTTGGACATACTTTCTAAGCACTTCCTTGAACCTACTATTGAGGTTAAATCATTTTGTCATCAATATTTTAAGAAGACTAAATGGAAAGCTATGCTCATAAAGTCCAGACATCTTTGTCACTGATATAATAGGGCAAAGAGACAATTTCCCTCCTAAGAACCGGAAGATAGTTCTGTCTGTTCTGTGTCAGCTCATTTATCTTTGTTACATTGATGAATTCATTTTCATGATGATACTTGGTTTGAATAATGAAAAGCTGGAAAAGATAGTGTGATGGTCAAGATGGAATGTTTAAAATTTTCTTCCTAATTATAGCTAACCATATTTTTGTGATTCACCATTGAGATGATCAATCTTATTTTATGAACACAATTTTTTAGATGATATTTTTAAACTAAATTATAAGTCATTTGAATAGTATAATCTCTTTTAAAGCTTTATTAAATCAGTGTGAACTCCAAGTATTATATCATCTTAAACACAAGTATACATAAAATATAAGAATGTATTTTCAACTCTTCATTTGTTAATAATTTGAAAATACATTATCAAAAAAAAGTTTATTGAAAGAAAGATCACTTTTACAAATCAAATCAACTTTTTTTTGCATGCTTATTTCCATGTATATTGACTAATTAAAAAGATTCATTAGTCCTCATCTTAATTAGAGATGAGGTAAACATTTTTTTCCTCAAGGTAATTTAACACAGTACCTCTCAAACATTAGCCTGTCTATAAATGCTTGAGGATCTTGATGGAACCTGAAACTCTGCATTTTTTTGTTGTTTTTTTGTTTTGTTTTTTTTTGTGGTACGCAGGCCTCTCACTGTTGTAGCCTCTCCCGTTGTGGAACGCAGGTTCTGGACACGCAGGCTCAGAGGCCATGGCTCACGGGCCCAGCCTTTCGCGGCATGTGGGATCTTCCCGGACTGGGGTATGAACCCACGTCTCCTGCATCAGCAGGCAGACTCTCAACCACTGCGCCACCAGGGAAGGCCAGACTCTGCATTTTTAACAAGATTTCTCAGCATCCACCCAACTAGTCAAAATTTGATGCCAAGTTTTCTCCATGAGAAGTTCATATACTGGAATTGATTCTGTTTTTTGATTGGCAGTTAAAATGTATATAATACTGAGAGAAAGACTGCTTTAATGTGATTGTGACAACTTATGTCATGTGACATAAGTCACATGACATAAGTTAATGTCATGTGACAAGTTATGATATTTTTTTCTTGTGATAACCCATGGAGAAATTTAGTTCCTTCTGTGAACTAGTTGGAACTTAATTTTGGCTATGAATTTTGACAATAGAATAGGATATTATTGATAATATTGATATATTATCAAGATGGCAGAGTAGGAAGACCTTGTGCTCAACTCCAACCACAATGACACCAAAACTATAACTACATATGGAATAAATCTCTGAGAAAAACCTGAAGACTAAGTCTCTTCTACAACTAAGAATATAACTCTTCTACAATTAAGGATATAAAGAAGTAGAAGAAGAAAATAAAACATGCCAAGATGGGTTGGAGAGAAAGAGAAGCAACCTAATATGGACCCAACCCCTGGCAGGAAACCCAGAAGAGGAAGAAACTATCAAAAACTCTGAGGTCTTCCTTAAGAAGCAAGGGATTCAAAATCCACATTGGGCACCCGAGTCCTGGAGACCAGCACCAGGAAGATGAGTTCCCTTAATCAATTTTGGAAAAGAGAAGGACTTGTGACTGGGAGATCTGGATGTCTGTAGAAAGCCAAGACTCCACTGAAAGGGCACGTGCACAAACTTACTCACTACAAGTTCCAGCACAAAGGTTACAGATTGAAAAGCTTCTGGCATTCTAACCAGCCCCCAGGACAATTCCACCATTCCCCCCAGCCCTCAGCTGGCTTCAGCTCCAACATCCCCACCAAGGTGGTGGCCTGAAGCTCACCCTGGGAAAAGCCACTGCCAATGCCAGGCTCCTCTCGTGCCCCTCCAGCTCCAGCCTTCCCCCACAGAGGCATCAGCTTTCAATGCACACAGGGAGAATCCCCAGACCATCCTAACATCAGCTCCAGTCCTCCCACCAAAACCACCAGGCACATGCAGTCTGTATAGGGATGCTCCTACACAAAAACACTCCTTTGAAAAAAATAAGGTTATTCATTCACCTAATTCAAGGGACAAACACAGAAAATCAAACAAAATTAGAAGACAGAGGAATATGTTCAGTATGAAAGAGCAAGATAAAACCCCAGGGGAAAAATAACATACTAAAGAAATAGAGAAAAATTATTTACCTGATGAAGAGCTTGAAGCAATATTTGATCATGTAAAGTCATAAAAATGTTTGTTAAACAAGGGACAAAAATAGAGGAACACAGTGAGAACTTCAGCAAAGAGTTAGAAAATGTGAAAAAAGAACCAATCAGAATTTAAGAATACAATGACTGAAATGAAAAATACACTAAAGGGGATCCACAGCAGACTAGGTCATACAGAAGAACACATAAGTGACCTAGATGACAGAATAGTGGAAAAAAAAAGAAGAATTTTAAAAAATGAGGATTAACGGACCTCCAAAGCAACATTAAGGGTATACAAACTTCCTCATTATAGGGTTTCTTAGAAGAAGACTCAAGTCAGACAAAATAGACATTAAACAAAAACTATAAAAAAAAGACAAAATGGACATTACATAATGATAAAGAAATAAATCCAACAAGAAGATATAACAATTGTAAACATATATGTACTCAACATAGGACTACCTAAATACATAAAGAAAATATTAACAGACATAAAGTGAGAAATCGACAGTTATGCAATAATAGTAAGAAACTTTAATACTCTTACTTACCTCAATGGATAGATCTTCAAGACAGAAAATCAGTAAGGAAACATTGACCTTAAATGACACATTGGACCAGATAGATTTCATAGATTTCTACAGGATATTCCATTAAAAAAAAAAATGTTAGAATACACATATTTGAAAACACAAGCTTTCAAGTTTCACAATGTTCACATGGAACATTCCCCAGGATAGATCATATGTAGACCACAAAACAAATCTCAGTAAATTTAAGATGATTGAAATAATATCAAGCATCTTTTTAAGCCAAAACAGTGTAAAATTAGAAATCAATTACATGAAGAAAACTGGAAAAAACACAAACACATAAAGACTAAACAACATGCTACTAAAAAAAATGGATCAAGGAATAAATCAGAGGGAATCAAAAACACCTTGAGACAAATGAAAATAGTAACACAAATTTTCAAACTCTACAGGATGTAGCAAAAGCAGTTATAAGAGGGATTTATAGTGATTCATGCTTATCACAAGAAACAAGAAAAATCTCAAATAAACAACCTAACTTTAAACCTAAAGGGGTAAGAAAAAGAGAAACAAAACCCAAAGTTAGTAGAAGAAAGGAAATAATATAAGAGCAGAAATAAATGGAATAAAGTCCAAGAAAAATAAAGGAAAAAAAGTCAATAAAACTAAGAGATGGCTTCTAAGTGTCTGGTGGGCAGAAGAATCTGCAGACGTCTTAAAGGACTTGGCAGTTGCCAGCACTATACTAACTTCTTTTCAGGAGTTTGCTTTTAATAGGTCTGCTTAACCAGCTGATGTGGTCCTGCACCCATTCCAGCCTGGTGATCGAGTCCTCATCAAAACTGGAGAGAAAAAAGACCTGAACATCAACTTGCCAATGCATGGACAGGACCATAGGAGGTGCTGCTGAACACTCACTCCTCTGTTAAATTAGCTAACCTGGATAAAAACATGGATTCACCACACCCAATAAACTCAGTCTACCAGAAACCAGACAGAATGAAAAAAAGCAGATTTAGTCTTGTGCCTCATTAGAAGGTCTTAAGTTGCTGTTTTGAGCCAAGCCTCTTACCACATAAGTAATGAAGACTTATGCACTTCTCTTTTTTTTCACTACACTGGTGACAGCAACTTGTTTGGAAGGTGTACTTTAATCAAGTTATCTCCAAGTTTGGATATAGATACAAGGCAAAGCATCCAGGGGTCCTCATACCAAGAGCTGAAGTTTCTGTGTATGTTCAAGTGGTGTCTAAGTGTTGTGATACGGCCATAAACAAACATTTTTATGCCCAGTCTGGGACTTGGAATACTTCTAGTCCCAAGTTGATCAATTCCATTCCAATCCCTCATCATCTCCCTTCAGCAGGAATTAGCCAGAGCAGTCATCACTCCTTTCCCACAAGATTGTGAAATGGACATTGACAGTGGGGAACTGTGTCAGAGAAGGAAAAAACTGACTCCTTATTGGATCTGTTCCTTTAGTTCTAACCATTTCTCCCCTAACCTGCTGTCTGTGCTTAGTCATGCTGGTTCTGCACTTTTGTAAAGAAATGTTGTCTATAGCCTGAGATATACGTGCCCAGGCTTGACCTTTAAAGGTATAATACTTTTTATTCATAGAGAGATAAAAAGTCACAAAACATAGAATAAACATTGTGAACAGACTTATATGGACAGCTGCAAGAAAAAAAGATTATCACATCCTCTCTCAGTTCTGGCCAGTACCAAGAAATTTGCATCAACCAACCACACCCCTTCCATTTTACTCTAAAATAAACCTATATTCTAACATGGGTAAGTTGTTTCTTCAGGACACTAGTGCACCACCTTCTCAGTCTACTGGCTTTCCGAATAAAGTCACTATTTCTTGCCCCAACACCTCGTCTCTTGCAGGAAGCAGTGTGAGCTTGGACATGGCAATCACAAATCCTCAAGATGTATATCAAGGAGGCAGAATTAAAATGTAAACAGTTGACTTCATTAAACACTTTCTTATATAGCTTGTGTCTCAGAAAGAAACCATTATGAAAATTGTGAATTTTTAAAAATTGAACTAATGTTTCCCTCAAGTAAAAAGTTGAAAAGAAAAAATTAAGGATTTATAAAGACGTTTAAAAGTTTGGAGCCTGCTATATATATATATATATATATATATATATATATATATATATATATATATACATATATATATATATATATATATATGTATATATATATATATATATATATATATATATATATATATATACATATGGCAATCTTCCTCCATATGAACAAACAATGCATGTGGAAACTTGAACAATCTGAGACTCACATTCACTATCTGTGTCTTCACAGAAAAGAATTTCTCCAAACCCAAGCATAAACTTATAGTACATTAGCTATTGCTAAGTTAAATGAATAATCAAAACCAATCTAATTGAGTGAATAATAGGAGGATCAAGTAAATGTATTATCCTATATATAAAGGAGTGGGACTGGATTTCTAAGGAGTTCATATGTGCAAACAATCTAACAGCTACCCCCTGATTCACTAGGAAGAGTAATGAACTGTCCATGCAAAGGGAGTCAGCAGATGTGCATATAGGCTCAGTGTCCATGAACACTGTAATTAACAATAGGGTAAAAAGTGGAATATTTTGTCAGTTATTTGTGCTAAGATCATATTTGCTTTTGATTTTCCAGTTTTTGTTTGGTTTAGATGGTGGGTGAGAATATAAACAATTCTCTGGGGGTACTGTGCTATGCAGAATATAAAGTATATTTATTTGAAATCTTATTTTGTACTTATAGACACAAGAAAAATTCAGCGCACTTTTCTTACTGTAACTGATTACTAGTTTCACACTGTTGTGGTCTGAAAATATGCTTGACATAATTTCTATCCTCTTAAATTTGCTGAGACCTTTCTGTGGCCTAGCATGCAATCTGCTCTGGAGAGAGTTCAGTGTGCACTTGAAAAGAATATGCATTCAGCTGTTGGATGGAATGGGCAGAAGACTTGAATAGACATTTTCCCAAAGAAGACATAGAGATAGCCAACAGGAACATGAAAAGATGTTCAGCATTGCTAATTATTAGAGAAAAGCAAATCAAAACTCCAATGAGGTATCACCTCACACCTGTCAGAATGGCTATAGACAAAAAGTCTATAAATAAATGGTGAGGATGTGAAGAAAAAAAATTTAAAAACCTAGTGCACTATTGGTGGAAATGTACATTGGTTCAGCCACTTTGGAAAACAGTATGGATATTCCTCAAAAAAATAAAAATAGATCTGTTCTATGATTCAGCAATTCCACTGCTGGGTGTATATCCAGAAAAAATGAAAATGCTAGTTCAAAAAGAAATATGCACCCTAATGTTCAGCAGCATTATTTACAATAGCCAGTATATGGAAGCCACCTAAGTTCCCATCAACATATGAACTGATAAAGAATATGTGGTGTATATATACAATGGAATACTAATCAGCCATAATGTAGAATAACATTTTGCCATTTGCTACAACATGGACGGGCCTGGAAGTTATTATGCCTAGTGAAATAAGTCAGACAGAAAAAGACAACTACTCTATATTATCCCTTATGTTGGAAACCTTAAAAAAAAATACATACCAAAAGAGAGACAGATTCACAGATATAGAGAACAAACTAGAAGTTATCAGTGGGGAGAGGAAAGTGGAGGGCAAGATAGTGGTATGAGATTAAAAGACATAAACTACCATGTATAAACTTATCAACGAGGATGTATTGTACAGCATCAGGCAATATAGCCATTATTTTGTAATAACATTAATTATAGTATAATCTAGAAAGACTTTTGTACACCCAAAATGAATATAATATATTTCAACAAAGTATCTATCTAGGTCTTTGAGAAGATAATTAGATTCAGATAAGGTCATGATGGTGGGGTCCTTCTGATTGACTTAGTGGTCTTATAAGAAGAAACACCAACTAACTAACTAATTAAGCTCTCTCTCTATCTCTGTCTATCTCTCTCTCTGTCATGTGAGGATGCAGTGAGAAGATGGCCTCTGCAAGCCAGGAAAAGAACTCTCACCAGAACCCAACCATGCTGGCACACTGACTTAGGATTTCCACAATCCAGAATCATGAGAAAATAAATTTCTATTGCTTAAGCTACCCAGTCTATGGTGTTTTGTTATGCCATCTCAAGTTGTGGTATTAAAAAGTGGGGTGGTGCTTTATCAAATATCTAACATGTGGAAGTTACTCTGGAACTGGGAAATGGGTTTGAGTGCATACTAAAAATATGGACTTTAAGTGTGATTCTGGTGAAGTCTGCAGTGGAAATGAGGAAGATATCACTGGAAACTGGAGAAAAGAAAATTCTTGTTATAAAGTGGCAATGAATTTGGCTGATCTGTATTCTTGTGTTTTGTGGAAGGTAGAACTTATGGGTGATGAAATGAGACTATTTAGTTAAAAATATATCTAAGCAAAGTATTGACAGAGTGGCTTGGTTTGTCTTGACTTCTTAAAGTAAAATCTGTAAAAAGAGAATAAGTTGAAGAAGGAATTGTTAAGGAAAAATAGAACCAGAACTTGAAGACTTGGAAAATTCTTAGTCTATCTACATTGCAAAAAGTAAGACAGCTTAGTTTGTAAAGTAGAGTAAGAATGTGGCTCAAAACCACTTAATAAAGTGTTTGGGGGATTATATGAACGGAAACACTGTCACCTTTAACTGAAGGGGGAAATGGGACAAAATGAAGGAATACTGTAGGACTTCTTGGATTTGACAGGACTGAATACCTGAAAAAAATATTCTTCAAAAGGGAAAAGCTATTGTGTAGTCAACTCAGAGATAATCAGGGCCACCAACTTTGTTCAAAAGGCAAAATGGCCTCTACCTAGGCATTTTGGATGTCTGGTGACTGAAAGAATGCTACAAAAGCAGAAAATAGAGTCATTATTTGTGCCATTTTATTTAAGGTCTCTTATGGCATCATACAGAACATACATTCCAAGGACAGAAGAGGGGCGGGGGTGTCTCCAATTGCCTGGTTCCAGTTTGCTGGTCAAACAGAAGTCATGTCCTCTGAATGACTTCCTCCAAAAAAGACTAGAAGTGGTGCACTAATATTACCCTAACCCTGACCACACACATGCTTAGGCAGGGGAGTGTGGCCCCTGGGTCAGAGCAGGGAGGAAAAGGCCTTGTTTGGTCTGAGCTACCAAGGTGTGGGGATGTACATAGCCCAGATGGTGGCAGGAGACTTTCTGCCTGCCCAGGAATGGAGGCCCCAAGCCCCTGTTGCATACTCCATGGTGTCTTCAGACTCCACTTAGAAAATACCAATGCAAAACTTAAATTATTAAGAATTTCACAACAGCAACCACAGAGCATTAAACCCTAAGCACAGGGCTCTTTTGAGCTCAGGATCTTTAGGGAAGACAATAGAGGTAGGGGCTGAAATAATAATAAAGGAACAATGAGATCAGGATAAGTTAAATGTGAGGAAGAAGGACCTGGCAGTGAGACCTTAAGGATGGAGGAAGTGAGGCATAAAGAATGGTAGGTTAAATAGGATGCAGACATGCTGTGGAAGGATGGTGGGAACCAAACCAGAGGGGTAAAGACATAGTTATATATTGCAAAGGATATGGAGGGATAGATACCGTGAGTTGAATGGGACCCTCATGGGTGGGGACACAAAAGTAGAGAGAAATAGTTAGAGAGCTTGCCCCTGTCCCTGGTTATTACTGTTGAAGAACCATGGGATCAAAAGTTCAGGAAACATCCAAGAAGTAATATCAACATGTCTTTTGAATACCGGGAGTATACATATACAATACTGGGATAAACAGGCTTTTTTCAATTATCAACAACTTTCTATCTTCAGATGATGACCACTAATATTTTGTTGAGGATTTTGCATTTAAATTTGTTGGAAATATTAACATGGTTTTTATTTATTTGTTTTTGTTAGGTCTTTGCTTTTAGTAATACGATAATGGTGGCCTCACAGAATAAATCTAGATGTGCTCCTTCTTCATTTTTTTGGAATAGTTTGAGAAGGATAGGTTTTAGCTCTTCTCATACTTTGGTGGAATTCCTCTGTGCAGCCATCCAGTCCTTGATTTCTGTGTGCTGAGAGATTTTTGACTAGTAATTCAATTTCACTACTAGTGTTCAATCTGTTTGATTGTCTATTTCTTCTTGATTCTGTCCTGGAAAATTGTATGTTTCTAGAAATTTGTTCATTTCTTCTATGTTGTCTAATTATTTTGGCATATAGATATTTTTGGTAATATTTTCATAATTTTTTTATCTCTGTGATATCATTTGTTATTTCTCCTCTTTCATTTCTTCTTTTGTTTAGTTGGACCCTATATTTCTTGATGAGACTGGCTAAAGATTTATCAGTTTTGTTTCTCTTGTGAAAAAATAATCAGCTCTTGGTTTCACTGATTCTTTCAATTTTTGAGGGGGTCTCTAGATATAACCTAATTTTTATTGTTTCCTTCCTTCTACTGACTTTGGCCTTTGTTATTCTTTTTCTAATTCCTTTAGATGGTAAGTGAGATTGTTTAAGATTTTTCTTGTTTTTTGAAGTAGGCCTGTATCACTATAAACTTTCTTCTTAAAACTGCTTTTGCTGTCTCCCATAGATTATGGAAATTTTTGTTTTTATCTTCATTTGTCTCAAGGAATTTTCTGATTTTATGTTTGATTTATTCATTGACCCATTGGTTTTTTAGTAACATGTTGTTTAGTCTCCACGTGTTTGTTCTTTTCCCATTTTACTTTCTCTAATTGATTTCTGGTTTCATACCATTGTGTTTGGAAAAAATGCTTGATATAATTTCTATCCTCCTACATTTGCTGAAACTTGTTTTGTGACCTAGTATGTGATTTATCCTCATGAAGATTTCTTGTGCACTTGAAAAGAATGTGTATTCTGCTGTTTTGGGATGGAATGTCTTGTAGATATCTATCAAGTCCAATTGGTCTAATGTGTCATTTAAGACCACTGCTCCTTTATTTTTTTGTATAAATTTATTCATTTTTATATGTTTATTTTTCACTGCGTTGGGTCTTCATTGTTACATGCAGCCTTTCTCTAGTTGCAGCGAACAGGGGCTACTCTTCATTGCAGTGCACAGGCTTCTCATTGCGGTGGCTTGTCTTGTTGTGGAACACGGGCTCTTGGCAAATGGGTTTCAGTAGTTGTGGCACACAGGCTTAGTATTTATGGTTTGCAGGCTCTAGAGCACAGGTTCAGTTGTTGTGGCACACAGGCTTAGTTGCTGCATGGCATGTGGGATTTTCCTGGAACAGGAATCAAACCCATTTCCCCTGCATTGGCAGGCAGATTCTTAACCACTGTAACACCAGGGAAGTCCCACTCCTCATTAACTTTCTGTGCCGTTTGATTTGTCCCTTGATTAAGTGGGGTGTTAAAGTCACCTACTGTTAATGTATAATTGCCAATTTCTTCCATTATGTCTATGCATATTTGCTTTATAAATTTAGGTGCTCCTGTACTGGGTGCATATATGTTAACAATTGTTATATCCTTTTCTTGTGTTGATCCCTTTGTCATTATATAATGCCCTTTTTTGTCTTTTGTTATACACTTTGTTTTAAACTCATTCAATTAGCCATCCTATAGATTTTGATTGGAGAATTTAGTCCATTGATATTTAAAACGATTATTGATAGGTATGTATAGCCATTTTATTATTTGTTTTCTGATTGTTTTTGTAGTTCTTCTTAATTCTTTTATTATTTTAGTTTATTCCCTTGTGGTTTGATTACTTTCTTTAACAGTATGCTTGTGTTCCTTTCTCTCTAGATTTTGTTTATTTATTGTGGTTTTTTGATTTGTTGTTACTATGGGGCTCACATATGTTAACCTATAACTATATAACTAACCTATAACATGTTTTAAGTTGATACTCATCAAAGTTCAAACACATCCTAAAATATCTACATTTTGTATTCCCCTGCATTACATTTTGTGTCTTTGTTGTCATATTTTGCAACTTTATTTTAATTCCTTGACTATTTATTATAGTTATAGTCGATTTTTATAATTTTTGTCTTTTAATCCTTGTACTAGCTAATTTAAGTGGTTAATCCTGAGCCTTTATTATCTATTTGCCTTTACCAGTGGGATATTTCACTTTCTAAAAATTCTTACTTTTTGTTGTAGCTTTTTCTTTTCCACATAGAGAAGACCCTTTAACACTTCTCCTAGGATCAATTTACTATTGACAAACTATTTAAGTTTTTTTCTTGTCTGAGAAGTTTTGATCTCTCCTTCAATTCTGAGTGATAATCTTGCTGGGTAGAGTATCCTAGGTTTCAGACTTTTCCATTTCAGTATGTTGAATATATCATGCCACTCTCTTCTAGCCTGCAAATTTTCCACTGAAAAATCAGCTGATATATTTATGAGGGTCTCCTTGCATGCGGATCTTTGTTTTTCAATTGCTGCTTTCTGCAAATTTAACTCTAGGCTCCGATTTTACTGTCAGGAGACTTTTGCCATGTTTGGTAACATCTCTCAGATTTAGTTCCCTCTTTTATACAATATAGAAAACAGTAATTTTCAAATGGTTAAATGATTACATGACTATTAATAACAACTATACAAATATTTGTTACTTTTCACTATGATATACTAGCTTCAGAATTTGTTATAGAAGATTGGAGACTTCTAATAACTCCCTTTTCCCACCTTTTAAGATCACAAATGCTGGACATTGGGTTTAGCACTTATGAGGTGCCAACTACATAAACTTAAATAACTCAGAAATTTTTTCTTCTAACAATGTATTATGTAAAATATTGCCCTCTATCCCATCATGCTCTTTTGTAATTTTTTGCGTTATATTACATCGTTAACATTTTTCATGCCATTGAATTTTCATCTTTTGTATTAGTAAATAATGGAACACAAGGAAGTCATGTTATTTAATCAATTGTTTATTTCTGATAATGTGATTCTTTTCAACTTTTCAATGTTATAAGTAAAATTATAATGAATTTCCTTGAGGCTAAATGTCATGGAAAGATAATTTTTAACTTATAATCTTAAATAATGTAATTGTTTGCTTAGGATGATCAAATAAAATTTTGATGTTTACCTGTTTTATTTTTATTTTTTAGAGCATAAGAGAGTTCATGAAATTAAATTCAGACAATATAGGTCATCTTTTTAAAAATCTGCTTGTTTTAACAAAAATTTAAGTAGTACCTGACAGATATTAGTTACTTAATTGAATTCACCAAGTGGTTTTCAAACATCTATTAAGGATAATTGAGATGTTAACTAGTCAAGTTCCTGTATCAAAGATAGCAAGAGTGAACAAATTGATGAAGCAAACACAATCTTTTCTTCTTTTCTTTTATTTTTATTGGGGTATTGTTGATTTGAAACTAACACAATATTGTGTTAGTTTCAACTATACAGAAAAGTGAAGTTCCCTTACTATACAGCAGGTTCTCATTAGTTATCTATTTTAAATACATTTGTGTATATATGTCAATCCCAATATCCAAATTCATCCCACTGCCCCTTCCCCCCTTAGTTTCCATACATTTGCTCTCTACATCTGTGTCTCTATTTCTACCTTGCAAAGCAGTTCATCTCAACCATTTTTCTAGATTCCACATATATGCATTAATATATGATGTATGTTTTCCTCTTTCTGATTTAATTCACTCTGTATGACAGTCTCTAGGCCCATCCACATCTCTACAAATGACCCCATTTTGTTCCTTTTTATGGCTAACATTCAATTGTACATATGTATGACATCTTCTTTTCCATACATCTGTCAATAGACATTTAGGTCACTTCCATGATCTGGCTATTTAAATAGTGCTGCAGTGAACATTGGGGTGCATGTATCTTTTTGAATTATGGTTTTCTCTGGGTATATGCCCATTAGTAGGATTGTGAGGTCATATGGTAGCTCTATTTTTAGTTCTTTAAGGAACCTCCATACAGTTCTCCACAGTGGCTGCACCAATTTACATTCCCACCAACAGGGCAAGAGGGTTTCCTTTTCTCCACACCCTCTCCAGCATTTATTGTTTGTAGATTTTTTGATGATGCCCATCAGTGTGAGGTGATATGTCACAGTAGTTTTGATTTGCATTTCTCTAATAATTAGTGATGTTGAACATATTGGTCATCTGTATGTCTTCTTTGGAGAAATGTTTATTTAGGTCTTCCACCCATTTTTGATTTTTTTTCTTTTTTTGGATATTGAGCTGCATGAGCTCCTTATATGTTTTGGAGATCAATCGCTTGTCAGTTGCTTTGTTTGCAAATATTTTCTCCCATTCTGAGGGTTGTCTTTTTATGGTTTCCATTGCTGTGCAAAAGCATTTATTTTCATTTGGTCCGTTTGTTTATTTTTGTTTTTATTTTTATGAGTCTAAGAGGTGGGTCAAAAAAGATCTTGCTGCAATTTATGTCCTATAGTGTTCTGCCTATGTTTTCCTCTAAGAGTTTTATAGTGTCTGGCCTTACATTTAGGTCTTTAATCCATTTTGAGTTTATTTTTGTGTATGGTGTTAGGTAATGTTCTAATTTCATTCTTTTGTATGTAGCTGTCCAGTTTTCCCAGCACCACTTATTGAAGAGATGGCTTTACTTTATTGTATATTCTTGCCTCCTTTGTCATAGATTAGTTGACCACAGGTGTGTGGGTTTATCTCTGGGCTTTCTGTCCTGTTCTGTTGATTCATGCTTCTGTTTTTGTGCCAATACCATACTGTCTTGATTACTGTAGATTTGTAGTAAAGTCTGAAGTCAGGGAGCCTGATTCCTTCAGCTCTGTTTTCCTTTCTCAAGTTTGCTTTGGCTATTCAGGGTTTTTGTGTCTCCATACAAATTTTAAGTTTCTTTTCTGTTCTACTTCTGTGAAAAATGACACTGACAATTTGATAAGGATTTCGTTTCTGTAGCTTGTTTTGGGTAGTATAGTCATTTTCACAATATTGATTCTTCCAATCCAAGAACTTAGTATATCTCTCCATCTGTTTGTGTCATCTTTGAATTATTTAATCAGTGTCTTATAGTTTCCTGAGTACAGGTTTTTACCTCCTTATTTAGGTTTATTCCAGGGTACTTTATTCTTTTTTGTTGCAGTGGTGAATGGGGTTGTTTCCTTAATTTATCTTTCTGATCTTTTGTAGTTAGTGTATAGGAATGCAAGAGATTTCTGGGCATTAACTTTTTTATTTTTTATTATTTTTTTATTTTTTGCTGTATGCGGGCCTCTGACTATTTTGGCCTCTCCCGTTGCAGAGCACAGGCTCTGGACGTGCAGGCTCAGTGGCCATGGCTCACGGGCCTAGCTGCTCTGCAGCATGTGGGATCTTCCTGGACGGGGTCACAAACCCATGTCCCCTGCATTGGCAGGTGGACTCTCAACCACTGCACAACCAGGGAAGCCCAGGGCATTAACTTTTTATCCTGCAACCTTACCAAATTCACTGATGAAATCTAGTAGTTTGCAGGTGGCATCTTTAGGATTTTCTATGTATAGTACCATGTCATCTGCAAACAGTGACAATTTTACTTCTTTTGTAATTTGTATTCTTTTCATTTCTTTTTCTTCTCTGACTGCTGTGGCAGGACTTCCAAAACTATGTTGAGTAATAGTGGCAAGAGTAGACATCCTTGTCTTGTCACTAATCTTAGAGGAAATTCTTTCAGTTTTTCACCATTGAGAATGATGTTTATTGTGCGTTTGTCATATATAGCCTTTATTATGTTGAGGTAGGTTCCCTCTAGGCCCAATTTCTGAAGAGTTTTAACCATAAATGTATGTTGAATTTTGTCAAAATTTTTCTGCATCTATTGAGTTGTTCACATGACTTTTATTCTTCAATTTTTTAATATGGTGTATCACATTGACTAATCTGTGTATATTGAAGAGTCTGTATAACCCTGAGATCAATCTTACTTTGTTATTGTGTATGATCCTTTTAATGTGTTGTTGGATTCTGTTTGCTAGTATTTTGTTGAGGATTTTTGCACCTATATTTATCAGTGATATCGGTCTGTAATTTCTTTTGTAATATCTTTGTCTGATTTTGGTATCAGGATGATGGTGGCCTTGTAGAATGTGTTGGGAAGTATTTCTTCCTCTGCAAGTTTTCAGAACAGTTTGAGAAGGATGGGTGTTAGCTCTTTTCTAAATGTCTGATAGAAGTCACCTGTGAAGCCACCTGGTCCTGGACTTTTGTTTGTTGGAAGATTTTAAATCACAGTTTCAATTTCATTACTTGTGATTTGTCTGTTCATATTTTATATTTCTTCCTGGTTGAGTCTTGGAAGGTTATACCTTTCTAAGAATATTTCCATTTCTTCCAGGTTGTCCATTTTATTGGCATGTAGTTTCTTGTAGTAGTCTCTTATGATGCTTTGTATTTCTTCATTGTCTTTTGTAAATTCTCCGTTTTCATTTCTAATTTTATTGACTTGAGTCCTTGCCCTCTTTTTCTTGATGAGTCTGGCTAAATGTCTATTAATTTTGTTTATCTTCTCAAATAACCAGCTTTTAGTTTTATTGATCGTTACTATTGTTTTCTTTGTTTCCATTTCATTTATTTCTGCTCTGATCTTTATGATTTATTTCCTTCTACTAATTTTGGGTTTTGTTTGTTCTTCTTTCTCTAGCTGCTTTAGGTGTAAGGTTAGGTTTTCTATTCGAGATTTTTCTTGTTTCTAGAGGTATTGCTATAAAATTCCCTCTTAGAACTGCTTTTGCTGCATCCCATAGGTTTTGGCTGGTCCTATTTTCATTGTTATTTGTCTTTAGATTTTTTTTAATTTCCTCTTTGATTTCTTCAATGATATCTTGGTTATTTAGTAGCATATTGTTTAGCCTCCATGTGTTTGTATTTTTACAGATATTTTTTATTTTTTATTTTTTTCCTGTAATTGATAACTAGTCTCATAGCATTATGGTTGGAAAAGATACCTGATACAATTTCAATTTTCTTAAATTTACTGAGGTTTGATTTGTGACCCAAGATATAATCTATCCTGAAGAATGTTCCATGGGTATGTAAGAAGAAAGTGTATTCTGTTGTTTTTCAATAGAATGTCTATAAATATCAATTAAGTGAATTTTGTGTCTTTTAAAGCTTGTGTTTCCTTATTTATTTTCATTTTGAATGATCTGTCCATTGGTGAAAGTGGAGTGTTAAAGTCCCCAACTATTATTGTGTTACTCTTGATTTCCCCATTTATGCTTGTTAACATTTGCCTCATGAATTGAGGTGATCCTATGTCAGGTTCATAAATATTTTCAATTGTTATATATTCTTCTTGGATTGATCCCTTAAACATGTAGTGTCCTTCTTTGTCTCTTGTAATAGTCTTTCTTTTAAAGTCTACTTTGTCTAATATGAGTATTGCTACTCCAGCTTTCTTTTGATTTCCATTTGCATGGAATATATTTTTCCATTCCCTCACTTTCAGTCTGTAAGTGTCCCTACGTCTGTAGTGGGTCTCTTGTAGACAGCATATATATGGGTCTTGTTTTTGTATCAATTCAGCCAGTGTATGTCTTTTGGTTGGAGCATTTAATCCATTCACATTTAGGGTAATTATCAATATGTATGTTCTTATTACTATTTTCATAATTGTTTTGGGTTTTTTTGTTGTAGGTCCTTTTATCCTCTTGTATTTCCCACTTAGAGAAATTCCTTTAGCATTTGTTGTACAGCTGCTTTGTTTGTGGTGAATTCCTTTAGCTTTGGCTTGTCTGTACATCTTTTGGTTTCTTCATTAAATCTGCATGAGATCCCTGCTGGATAGTGAAGTCTTGTTTATAATTGTTTCCCTTTCCTAACTTTAGCTATATCCTGCCACTCCCTTCTGTACTGAAGAGTTTATGCTGAAAAATCAACTGATAACCTTAGGGGATTCGCTTGTATGTTATTTGTTGCTTTCCCTTGCTGCTTTTAGTATTTTTTCTTTGTATTTAATTTTTGTTATTTTGATTAATCTGTGTCTCAGCATCTTGTTCCTTTGGTTTATGCTGTATGGGACTCTCTGTGCTTCCTGGACTTTATTGACTATTTCCTTTCCCATATTAGGGAGTTTTCAAGTATAATCTCTTCAAATATTTTCTCAGACACTTTCTCTTTTTCTTCTTCTTCTGGGACCCCTATAATTCGAATGTTGGTACACTTAATTGTTGTCCCAGACATCTCCAAGATTGTCTTCCTCTCTTTTCATTCTTTTTTCTTTATTCTGCTCTGCAGTAGTTATTTCCACCATTCTGTCTTCCAGCTCACTTATGCATTATTCTGCATCAGTTATTATGCTATTGATTCCTTCTAGAGTATTTTTAATTTCAGTTATTGTGTTGTTCATCAATGTTTGCTCTTTATTTCTCCTATGTCTTTGTTAAATGTTTCTTTTATTTTCTCCATTCTATTTCTGAGATTTTGGATCATCCTTACTATCTTTCCTCTCAATTCTTTTTCAGATAGACTGCTTATTTTCTCTTCATTTGTCTGGTCTTGTGGGGTTTTACCTTGTTCCTTCATCTGCTGCATATTTCTATGTATTCTCATTTTGCTTAAGTTATTGTGTTTGGTGTCTCCTTTCTGCAGGCTGCAGGGCCACAGTTCCTCTTACTTTTGGTGTCTGTCTGAAGTGGTTGGACTTGGTCCAGAGCCTGTGTAAACTTCTTGGTGGGTGGGACAGGTTCCTGCATTCTAGTGTGTGGAGCTAGATCTTGTTCCTCTGATGGACAGGGCCTCATCTGGTGGTGTGTTTTCTGGTGTCTGTGAGCTTAGTATGACTTTAGACAGCCTGTCTGCTAATGGATGGGTTTGAGTTCCTGTCTTGCTAGTTGCTTGGCTTGAAGTGTCCATCACTGGAGCTTGCTGGCCTTTGGGTGAAGCCAGGTCTTAGTGTTTAGATGGAGACCTCAGGGAGAGCTCTCACCAATTAATATTTCATGGGATCAGGAGTTCTCTGGTGGTCCATTTTCCTGGACTCAGCTCTCCCACCTCAGATGCTTAGGCCTGACCCTTGGCTAGAGCACCAAGACCCTGCTAGCTTTATGGCACAGAAGAAAAGGGAAAAAATGAAAAGAAAGAAGAAAATAAACTGACAAATAACACTCCAAGAGAAATGGTAAAAGCAAAACTAAACAGACAAAAACACACAGGAATCTCACGCACACACACAAAAAGAAAAGATAAAAAAAGAGAGATACGAAAAGAGAGAACAATAAACAAACCCAAATAAGAAAACAAACAGAAAAACTAAACTAATTAAATCAGAAAACCAAAGGCAAATCAAACACAGATAGCAAACTAAAAAAGGGAACAAACACACAAAAATTTAAAAATTAATGTAAAAACAAAAGAAAGATGAAAATAAAGGAAAAAAATACTAAACAACAAAGAAGTAAAGTAAAAATAGAAAGATATAAAATATAGTTAAAAATAAGATAAAAACAAAGGAAAAAGTCAAAAACAAGGAAAATACACAAAATAATCAAAAAATACAGTAGAAATAGGAAATAATTAAAAATATATTAAAAATGAAAGCATAAAAAGGAAACAAAAAAGTAGATAAAAATTAAAAGAATAATACAAAAAGAAAAGAAAAAATCTAGTAGAAATAATTTTTTTTTCCCCCTGTGGCCTCAGCTGTCAGTATCCTTCCCCTACAGTGAGCTACAGTCAATCTCTGCCTGCTCAGGAGGTCCTCCCATACATCTTGGTAGGTCTCTGGACCTGTTGTGGGCTCTATGGGGCCAGCTCAGACTCTGACCAGGCCTTACTTCCATGTGTACTTGCCTCCAAAGTCCACAGTTGCCCTCAAAGTCCACAGCCTCGATTGTGTGAACACTCATCTATTTAGATATTTCACATATGCAGGGTTTACCAAGCTGTTTGTAGGGATTTAATCTGCTGCTCCTGTGGCTTCATGGAGAGATTTCCCTTTTTCTTCTTTGGTTGCACTGACCGTGGGTCTCAGCTTTAGCTTTAACCCCACCTCTGTGTGTGGGCCACCCTCCGGTGTCTGTTCCTCACCCATTCAAGAGGGGGCAAAAGCAGCAGCTGATTAGGGCTCACTTGCTCACTTAGGCTAGGGAGGGGGAGGTATATGGCAGTCACAGCTGGGATGTGTGGGGAGTGTCTGGGGCAGCAGAGGTTGGTAGGAAGTTGTTACAGCTTGAGTCATGATATGTGCTCTCCCAGGGAAGTTGACCCTGGATTGTGGGACCCTTAGTATTAGCAGGTTGCACTGGCTCCAGGGAAGGTGTAGGAAGTGACCTGCCCTTGCTCACAGGACCCTTGAGCACCCACAATCTTGACAATTTTTTTTTTTTAATTCAAGAGATTAACTATGTTAGTTTTACTCTGTGCATGAAATGGTGTATGCTATGGATCTAATGTAAAAAGATAACATGTTAAACAAAACTCAGGGTAAGTCGTAATTTTCAGGTAATATGGTTTGATCGTTTTTTTGTTTAAATTTTGACGTGGTAAATCAGGATCATGATCAATAAAGAAATGACAACTATTCTTGTTAAAAACCTGGTATTACTGCCAAGATTGTTGAAAGAAACAAACTGTCTACATCCTAGTGTATTTTGCTCAAGTGTGTTTTAAGATTATTCCATGATATACCTCAACAAGCCACTGCTTCATTTCTTCCTGCATCATTTTGACAGAGCTCTTTGGAAAATCAATGCATCAGAGTTGCATTTGGATTTACTGCTGAATCCAATTACTGCGCATTATCGTAAAAAGCATCAAAGTGAAAATTATTGATGGTGCTTGTTTTGTGAGCGTGCGACTGTTAACTCTAAATATAAATACTTTAATGGCACAATTTCTCACTATTATAGAAAAGAAAAAAGAAATAAATTTGTAGTATGGGACAATAAACCACTTACATTTAAACAAAGTTCTTAAAAAAACAAATGCAATGCTATTTTATACACAATTCAGAGTATAAAAGTACACTAAAGTACTCACAAAAGAGTACTTGAAACAGCTATGATTAATAATACTTGTCTAAGATTTTGTGAGAGCATATTTTTATGCAAAGAAAATAGTTTGTTGGGAATGTTGGTTTAAAATTTTATATATGTCTCAACTGCATGTATAATTTAAAGCAGAGGTTGGTAAACCATAGCCTGTGAACCAAAGCTGCCCCTCCCATTCATTTATCTGTAGTCTATGCCTGCTTTGCCTTACAACAGCAAAGCTGAGTATTTGTGACAGAAACTTTACAGCCAGCAAAGCCTAAAATATTTTCTATTGGCTCCTTACCAAAAAAAAAAATAATAATAATAATAATCGGCTGTCCCTGATTTACAGGATTAAATGTGGATATTTTATATAATTGTTTAATATTTCAAGTATATTTTAAACCTTCAAAACGATCTAAATTTGTTGGAAGCAATTGAGACTTCAAAGCTTTAAGTATAAAAAAATTGTATAGCAAATTAAATTTATTTCTATCATCTATGAATGTCATTTGTAAAATGGAAATTATTTCAATTACAACTACTGTTTGTTATGATTATTTACAGGAATGATTTACCTGTCACATATTCCTACTGACACTTTTCAGAAAAGTATATTTTAAAAAATATTATATACAATGAAAATATTTACTTGAATAAAATGATGATAGAAAGGATAAAGTTAAATACAAATAGTATGAATTCAAGGAACTGCTGGACCACTAAATGGGCACTGAAATATTTGAGAATGAATGTCCAGAGATTCTGAGTCTAAATAAAACTCTGTCATTTTCTAAAATCTAGTTTTTTCCAGTGTGAGAATGTAATCCATTTTCCTACTACCTCTGTGAGTATTTCCAGTACCAAAATGGTGATGCTTATGGGGAACATGACATTGAGAGAAATAAGAAAACATAAGCTCAACATGGAACTCACTGGAATGAGGGTAGTCCAATTTCAGACACAAAGATTAGAGAATAAAGTACTATGTGCACCTATAATATCTAATTATTTATAACAGTATACATATTCAGAGAATGTGGTACTTTCATTTCTTATTTTAAATAAGAAACACTCAGAGAGTATTAGCTATATTTGACTGAATTTTGTTTGTTTTAGTTTTAGTGTAGAGCACTTCAAAATGCCCTCAGAAGCAATGACATTTATTAAGTGAAAAAAAAAAAATGGTGAATTGCATTTTTGGTCTTACGCCTTGATGTTAATTCAAATTCATTTTCCTGGCTACTTTGTCTTGCTCATTAATCAACTTTTTTGGATTCTTGGACATTAACTTAATGACAAACATATTGTGAACAGCTTTTACTAATAGTGAAATTTTAATTTTCTTCGGAGGGACAAACATAGTACTATTTTTTCCCCAAAACAGAAAAACTAAAGATATAGAGCTGTAAGTGTACTCATCACAGTTTTTTATTAATTATAATTAGACTGTGGAAATTATATATATATGAACAAAATCAATGGGGCTCTCAAACTCTCTTTAACATGTCTACTATTTTATAATATTAGTATGACAATTCATTACCACATTCAAATTTTGAATATTATATAATTCATAAGGTTACATCTTCATTATTTTTAATTATATTTATTATTAAAATTTAAGATTATTTTTCTTCTTTGTTACAACAGCTTTATAAAAACTTGATAAAAGTAGCAATCATCCTTTAATACACCTATAGTAATTTTGCTGATAATAGCTTTCCATCCAATGTTTAAGATACCTTTTGTTTTCTCATCACTTAGTTTTTTCCTGAGGTACTCTTTTTGTATTATGAGTCCTTCACATTATGAAACAGAACTTTCATGGTAGGATATATGAACCCAGAAGAAGTTTGTTATTTCCTCATTGCAAAACTTGCAGTCTCCATAAGAGTTCACATTGCAAAGATGTAATAAGACATACCTCATAGATTTGTTTTAAGGACAGAACAAAGTATTACATGTAGAAATATTTTGTGAAATTTAAATATTTTTCAAGCTGGTATTATGTAAAATCTGAGTCTTAATTAGGAATGGGCCCATTGTTCTTGATACTCTATTATTTAGTTAATGAATATTCCAAAAAGAGGACTCCTAGTAAATTAGTATGCAGTGCTCCTGTTTAATCATTTAATTGGCTTAAAAAAATGCCAGGAAAAATGCCATAATCATCTTTTTCCTTTGTCAATAGTAGTAATAATAATAATAGCACCAGCAACAATAATGCCACTATATTCATAACATTTATATCATAAATACTTTATACTATTAGTAGTGGTTGAAAAATTAATACAATCCAGACACATAGTAATTAGACTGAATACCTGAGAAACATAATTTTGAAAATAAAAAACAATTTAGACTTTAATTTTACAATGCTTTCACATATCTTTTCAGGAATCTCCATCACAAGAGTTGGAAAAGATTGTGATTAGAAATAGAAAATGAAGGGTTTCTCATCAATGCTTTTTTTTTTTTCTGACAGGTTAACCAGGCTACTGAACCCCTCATGTATTCACAAGAAACTTCTGATATCCAGGAGCAGGTATATTAACTCATGCTTCTATTCACTTGAAAGCACAGAGGTTACAAGAAGTTATAGAGTTATGATTTTCAAAAAGTAAATTTGATAAATGAGCAGATATTATTATCATAACTAGTCAAAAATCTTTGAATTCAATTTAATGATTGCTAAGCAATTTTTATGCACAAATTATTTGCCAAGTATCATAAGATATTAAATATCAGAAACTAATAATTCACATTTTAAGCAATTTATAATCAGCATAAATGTTCAGAACTTGAGGTTAGAGTGGGTTCAAAATGAAAACAAAATCTTCCTTGACTATACATTTTATTTTGCATTTTGGCGGCTGAAATACTTCCACTGTCATAAGAAGGACTTTTATCTTATTTCTTTGTTATCTCCCTTACGTTTTAGTACCTTCTCATTTTTTAAAATATTTCATTTGGTTCAAACTTTAAAAATGCTTAAAAATAGTTTATTTATCATTATCATGTTTATGCCTTATAAATATCCCATAAAGTCAATTAAATACTATCTTTTAAGTAGTGGTAAATATTTTTAGGAGACTCAAAAGGAAATTTTGGCCATGTTAAATCTTAACTTCCATCCACCTTTCTTAAGAGCATATTTTGTGACTATGCAACAAAGATATGTTTAATAATTATGCAATGGAAAAAGACTGACATCCAGAGATTGGACCATTAAACCTTGTAGGCTTCAGTTTATAAACCTAGGAAATAGATTTTATTCTAAACTTGAACATCAAGGTTTTATATACTTTAACTATTATTTTATACATTAAGTGGTTATTACACCGACACATTATGATCAAACAAGATTTTTAGTAAAGATAAATTGTATCATTATCTACCAACTTACAAAGCTAAGCACAATTGAGTACAAGTGTTTAAAATTTTAATGTGTTCTATATCCCCAGGGATATTATTGATTGTAGGAAATGAAGCCAGATGAAAGCCAAGAATGAAATTGCACTACTAAATTGAAATAACATGCGAGTGTTGAATTGACTAGTTATTTCTTAGCACCATTATCATTTAGACAACTCAAACAGACTAGTTACTTGGAGTGTGGTGGGGCCAAACTGTAATGCTTACACATATTTGAGTAATTGCATTGTCTTTTTTAATATTTTTTTCTCAGATTTATCTATACCAATAGTTGCCCAGGACCTGATATTTAAGATTAAGATCTGTTGGTTATTTAGCATGCACTAAATAAACATTGAAAATATTATGGAATTCCAGGCTATAAATTGCTTTACATATATTAATTTTTTACATTCACTTAGTTATTTTCCGCCACAGACACTATTTTACCTCATTTTATACATGAAGAGATGAGACACAGAAAAATAAATCAATTTGCTAGTAAGTTAGGGAGCCAGGTTTTGAAGCAAAATAGTCAAATTGGAAGCTACATGCTCAAGCTCCACCTTCTAACACATCTCCACTGGCCTGTTGTAATAGCCAGAAACTGATGGAACAATTTATATACAATTGTTAAACTATAGATTTCATCAGTTCTGTAACATCTTTCCCGAGCTGAAATGGCTTTGGGCTATTTATAGACTGCAAAGAACAGTACACAGGTCTGCAAACCCAAAAACCTGGCTTCATGTTCCAAATCCATGAAACTAACCAGTTCTGTAAATTTTGGTAATTGTCTATTAAAGATCAATTTTTCCATCCACAAAGTGAAGATAATAGCAAAATTTACCAAATAGATTTCTGTAAAATTAGACTGAGGCTTAGTGTAGTGCTAAATATCAAATATTAGCCATTGTCATAGGAAGATTAGATACATGATAGATAGAGAAAAAGAGAAATTTCAAAGTTTTTATTTCATTTTTACCTTTTCTTAAATACACCATTTCTACATGCATGGGAAGTACATTGAGAAATATCAGCTGATAAGAAATTAATGGTTTTATTTTGATTGAGTGCTGTTGTCAGAAGGGAACGTAATGTACTGGTGATTTGACTAAAGGATGAAATGTGCTCATATAAATGAACACTTTAAAGTATGAAAAGGCACTATTTCTTCTTAATGTTCTCTTTTTTTAATATTTTCTTTTATTTATTTATTTATTTATTTTGTTTGGCTGCACTGGGTCTTCATTACTGCATGCGGGCTTTCTCTAGTTGCGGTGAGCAGGGGCTACTCTTTGTTGCAGTGTGCAGGCTTCTCATTGCAGTGGCTTGCTGCTGAGCATGGGCTCCAGGACCACGGGCTTCAGTAGTTGTGCCACACAGACTCAGTAGTTGTGGCTCACAGGCTCTAGAGTGCAGGCTCAGTAGGTGCAGCACCCAGGCTTAGTGGCTCCGTGACATGTGGGATCTTCCTGGACCAGAGCTTGAACCGATGTCCCCTGCATTGGCAGGCAGATTCTTAACCACTGTGCCACCAGGGAAGTCCCTCTTCTTAATGTTTTCTATTATCTTCTCCTCTATTCTCTTCTTTTCCCCATGATCCATATGTTTATTTCTCCAGAACCCATATTATTCACCTCTTACCACTTTCTCTAAATGGTTTAGAACCCTTAATCTTGAATGGAACTTGTTTTGCATTTTGGTTTCATTCAAATCAAAAAATATATTTATAGTCTTCTATGTTTTCAATTATGTATTGGAGGAAGAACAAAATTAGCTCACCACATTTTACCTAAAATTTGACAATTTTTTGTTTGTTTGCCAATATTGACATATGTATTATATCATTAATAAATTTTCCTTTTTTAGCAATATTTACATTTTTTGAAGGCAACCATTGCATATATATATAACAACAAAGGGCAAATAATACAGATGAGTCTGTAAAGAAAGAATAAATGTCATAATATTTTAAATACATATACATTTTACTCAAATAATTAAGGACATTTTAGTTATTTTCTTCATGAGTTTGCATGTGTGTTTCAAAATGTGAAGTAATTGAAAATACTCTTCTAGATATAAAAGGAAAATATAACTTGTTTTATTTTTAAGTTTGTCCAAAATATTAACTTTTCTGAAAGTCATATTTTTTGCAGATCCCACTAAAATATTGTCTCAGTTGTATTTTTTTTTCATATTTTAGTTGGAAATATAACATACAATGACCATAGTTCATGAAATCACATATGGAACAAGTGTCACTATTCATGTCTAGAAAAAGCCAAATCACTAAATGAAAACTACTACATGAAAATCATCCTAAAAATTGTTCAATATGGGATTTCCCTGGTAGAGCAGTGGTTAAGAATGCGCCTGCAAATGCATGAGACATGCGTTTGAGCCCTTGTCCAGGAAGATCTCACATGCCATGAAGCAACTAAGCCCGTGTGCCACAACTACTGAGCCTGTGCTCTAGAGCCCATGAGCCACAGCTACTGAAGCCCGTGCACCTAGAGCCCTTGCTCTGCAACAAGAGGAGCCACCACAATGAGAAGCCCGCACACCACAATGGATAGTAGCCCCAACTCGCTGCAACTAGAGAAAGCCTGCACGCAGCAACAGAGACCAAAAGCAGCCTAAATAAATAAATAAATAGCTCAATATTTACAAGCAAAGTAATAATTGTTACATAACAAATTTGCTTGTAGGATGTTGCTTTGTAAATATTATTTTATCTTTTTATATCAAAATTATGTCAGCCCAACAAAAACCTACTTCTGAGAGGTGAATTTAGAATAACTTGATTATATATATAAGATCAAATCTGAATTATTTCAAAAGGAGGAAAAAAAGAAGGAAAAGAAACTGTCTTCTTAAAGTTTCATTAATCTAATCTGAGCTGCCTCAGGTACAGGTGACAAAATCATATTATTGTAATTTGGTGGCTTCAGGAGAAGGAAGGAGGAGGAAGGAAGGAAGGAAAGAAAGAAAAGAAAGGGAAGAAAAAGTATATAGCATATGGTGGCAGGGAAAATAGAGGCAGAATAAATCATTTTCATATAATACTATACTTTTCTTACAAAGATGCAACCTTTATCATTCAAAAGTCCAAAAATGTGGAAATGTCTCTAATGAGACTCACAGTAAGCCACATTTTAACTTGCACTAATAATTTGGTTATAAGGGGCCCAATGACTTTACATTGATTCTTATTGATCATGAAATTATTATTATTATTTTTTTTTTTGAAATTCACATTGAGTACATTGTTGCTCTCAATAATTGCAGAAGTGAAACTTCTAGATGACACTTTAGGGGGCTCCAAAGAGCTCCAGTTCTTTATATCTTAGACCAGAAAGAATTCAGTGAGAGGGAAAGTGATAGATAAGAAGTGATTTGTTAGAATAGAACACGTGCGAGGCTTACAAGTGGGTGGGAGAGAGGGTGCTGCCCCAAGGACTTAGTGGGCTACAGTTTACAGTCAAAGAAGAAGTGGGGAGGGGGAGAAGACCACCTTCTTCTTCATTCTTGAGTAGATGTCAAGCTTCCATCATCGCTCCTCCTCAACGTCAGGTGGGGGAGTTTGTCCCTACATGGTCAAGCCGGGACTGTCATGATACAGTGGAAAAGAGCAAAAAGGTGGTATCGTATACTAAAACTGGTAAATCATTTCAGGTTTCTGTATAATGTCACCTTTGTCTTCTATTTTTGTTTTTAGTGTGTGCAGAGGAGCACAACCTAGGAATCATTAACTTACTGAGCTCACTAGGCAGGAGGTGGGTCTCATGCCACCATTGTTTTAGGATGTGTCTCATGCTTCTGTTGCATGGTTTTGCTGCTAATCAAGCCTGCTTGATTTTACAGGCTTGGTTAAGCAAACATGCTTTCTTGAATGATCATTAATTTACAGGGGTCTTCCATACTATTTTCTTTACTACAATCCCCTACTTTGTCCCTTTCAGAAGGTCAACACATTTTGGTAGAAGAATCAGTAGAATTCAGTTTTATGGCTCATTGAATTGATACTAAGTCTGCTTCACAGTTTTTTAACTTTGTTTTACTTTTTTGCATGGTTGAATATTTCACTTCTGTTAAAATATAGTACATTATGACCAGTAACTTATAAAGTATAAATGCTCAAAATTTCAGCTGAAATACGTATCATGTATTTTAAGGAATGGTGAAGAAATTTTAAAATATCAGTTATAGATTCACACTTAATGTAAGTGAACAACAACAAAAAGCCCACTGTGGGAATACGTAGAGGCAAATTGGATGAGATTTCTGCTTATAGTTCTAAAATAAGATATACTTTGACATTTCTTAGGAAATATGTCCCAGACTTTTCAAAAAGTTACATTTAATAAATAACAACACAGACTCTGAAATGTTTGATGATGCATAGAGAAAAATTTGAGAAACTGCTATGTCTGATTGTTTCTGAATAGAGAATATGATTGATCTATTTACATTATAAGTAATTACCAACTCCAAATTTGATAACCTCTCAATCCAAATGATTTTGGTAGCTAAGCGTCACTCATTTCAAAGAAATAAGTTTTCTATACATATTCATTTTATTACTAAGATTAGCAACTGGATATATATTAATACCAGTCTTCACAAATAAACACAGAATTATGGTATCATAAGTACTATTATGCTGTCACAGAATGTGGAGAACAATCAAATGCATTTGACATAAGAAGTCTAGGTAATTGCCTAAGACCACTTATTGAAGAATAATTCATCTACAATCAAATATCTTTTGATATTTTTGGAATGTGTAATTCTCCCATTCAGGAATTAGAATCTTAGACTTGGCAATGATCTCAGTTACCTCTTAATATTGTACATTGATTTATCTGAAAAAGATTCTCCTTTTAGAACATCCTGGATATGTGATTTTTGACTTTTGTCCCACTATGGTGTTGTATTAAAGACAGCAATTCTCATTTCCCTTTTGTTACATCAAAGTTACTACAGACTTATTTGTTGTACTTGCATTATACTTACAACACACTTCTACCTATGATTTTATTTTACTTTCATCATGACATATGAAATAGACAAGGTGGATATTGGTATCTCCACTTTGTAGCTGGAATCATAGTTGATAGATATTATGACTTTTGAAGATGTTATATCCAATAAATGAGAGATCAAATACAACCCCAGTCCTTCTGATTTCTAATCAGGACTCATTTTACCCCGTACTCTACAGACAAATTTCCCATTAGCCTTTTCAACCTTTGTTTTTTTTTTTTGATAAAAGATATTACATTAAAGATTTTTTGCATGTGAATCCCCTTTATTTGACAGCATTTCTCATGGTAGCTCTACAATGCAGGTTTTCAAGACCTAGGGTGCATTATTCCTTTAATTATCTGAATATCCTTAAGTTACCAGATTTTTTATGATACTCCTCTTGATACTCCTCTCAGAAAGGTAACCAGTATGTAGAAGTTTCTGTCATTCTGGTCATAGTGATCATACTGGTCATACTGATCAAGAAATGCACACTACCTAGTATAGTCTATACAGGACAATTTCCAGTGGTTATCTTTCTTGTATTGGACACTGAATTTCAATTAGTAAATTCACTATTTAAAAGTCACATAACTTTACTGGTTAGTTTTTAGCAAAGGATAATAAAAAGCCTTCAACAGGGACTTCCCTGGTGGAGCAGTGGTTAATAATCCACCTGCCAATGCAGGGGACATGGGTTCGAGCCCTGGTCCGGGAAGATCTCACATGCCACAGAGCAGCTAAGCCCATGTGCTGCAACTAATGAGTCTGTGTTCTAGAGCCCACAAGCCACAACTACTGAGCCAGAGTGCTGCAACTACCGAAGCCCATGTGCCTAGAGCCCATGCTCTGCAACAAGAGAAGCTACCGTGATAAGAAGCCCACACACTGCAAAAAAGAGTAGCCTCGACTCACTGCAACTAGAGAAAGCCCATGCACAGCAACGAAGACCCAATGCAGTCAAAATTAAATTAATTAATTAATTAGTTTGTAAAAAATAAAAATAAAAATTTATCAAAGAAAAGCCTTTAACAGATAATACCGTGGATCCAGTTCTTACAAATTCTTGTACATGCAGAATTTTTTAATTGAAATATGTTCGTTTATGTCTATTCTTGTTAAACACAATCCTCTTGAATTCTGTGCATCAGTCTCTTCTGTCAAGAACTTCTTGAATATTAATTTTGTCATCCGTAATATTATTTCTTTTTCTGCTTTCTGTCATCTACAAAATTGATAAATATACCTTCTTTATTTTGATCCAAATTGTTGAAAAACAATTGCACAAGACAAAGCTGTGAATTTTAGATGAGCATCTCTGAGCCTTGGTTTCCACATTTCTAAACTGATACAGTTGAGGTAGATAATATTAGTGGTCTCTTCCAGCTCTATAATTCTATGCAAGTGAATAATAGCCATACTGTGCTAAGTAAATATTTTTAGAATATATATATATATATATATATATATACATACACACACACATATATATTAAACTTAAAACATCCAAAGTCTCTAGTTCTTTAATAATTTTATCATTATTATTTTTAAATTCAACATATATACTAGAAATTCTCAAGTGTAGGATTTATAACTCACCAGTATGTTGTAATGACCCATAAGACATTGCCAATTAATTTGTTAATACTAATAATTATCTACTTTATTGTTATTTTAAAAATTTTGTATTACATTTCATTCCAAGACTGTTTATTAACATTTTGTTAAATAGAACTAAACATTCATCCATCCAACCAACCACCTTGTTCAAACATTGTGAATTGGTAAAAATCAAAGAATGAGTAGAATGAGTATAAGCATGTAAACACATACACTGATGAATTGAAACAGAACATACATTGATTTCACATATGGTATATAATGATAACAGTCAGAGAACAAGTAATCTAGTCTGAATATAACAGTGTATGTGTATGTGGGTCTGTGTGTGTGTGTATTTATGTGAAAAAATCTGGAAGTCTACATGGATTGGATGGGAATTATTGAGAAGTTTAACGAGTGTAAATTTTAGTGAAATGGGTAGCAAGAGCTGATACTTTTTTAGCAGTTCTGGTTGAGAAAATGTTTGCTCTAAAAGGGACCCTGAGATTTCCTATTTAATTAATTATATGTTATGAGACTGGGGGGAGTCAGTGGACTGGTAGGTCAGAGGAGGCTTCTTTCTGGAAATAATATTTGACCTGATTGATGAGAGGATAGCTGCTTAGTAGCAGTACAAGGATATGTGTGGTGGTAGAGATTCAGTATTTCAGGCAAAGAAAATGACATGCAAATGTGCTGGGAAACAGGGCAAACAGTAGTTCTAGAGTAGTGGGTGAGGTGAGTGTTAAATATGAGGTCATAGAGGACAATGGGGCCGTATATTTATTTTCTAAGTATAAAATCAGTGGAAGACTATAAGTAAAAAAAATAATAACCCTGGGAAAAATAGGAAAATAATGTAGAAGGGCAAGAATCAAAGAAGGAAGGTCATGGTGGTGGTCCAGACAAGAGATTATAAGGACTTGGAGTAGTATGATAGCAGTGAGATAAGGAGAATGAGACAATTGTGATTTAATTTGAAAATATATTACTTGCTAATATAAAGGTTTTGTTTCTAATGGGTGGAACTTCACATTTCCTTACAGAGCACATAAATTTTACTGTGTTTTAAAGAAAAGTTCACCTTTCAAGATGAGAAATGTATATATAAGTTGATCATAAAGTATATGATTATATGATTGTAATTGAGCATGAAATTATATTTGAATATGTTAATTTAAAATTTTGGAAAAAAAATTGAAAATTTTTGATATTTTATAAAATTTTCCAAGATAACTCAAGAGATGGAACAAATAAAAATGCAAAAAAATAAAGTATTATGTTAGAGAATATAAAGTTCACATGAAATCAGAATAACGAGATGAATACACCAGTAAAATATGAGGATAATGCATTAGGTACAAGAGCCAGTTTTAGATCACCAGCAAAGCAATCCCTTTGAATTCTAATTTTTGTATATTTTGGTGAAAGATTCTGCCATGTCCTGTGATCATTGTTAAAAATAATCATCTCACACCAGTTAGAATGACCATCATCAAAAAATCTACAAACAATAAATGCTGGAGAGGGTGTGGAGAATAGGGAACCCTCTTGCACTGTTTGTGGGAACATAAATTAATACAGCCACTATGGAGAACAGTATGGAGGTTCCTTAAAAAACTAAAAATAGAGCTACCATATGACCCAGCAATCCCACTACTGGGCATAAACCCTGAGAAAACCATAATTCAAAAACAGTCATGTACAACAATGTTCATTGCAGCTCTATTTACAATAGCCAGGACATGGAAGCAACCTAAGTGTCCATCAACAGATGAATAGATAAAGAATATGTAGCACATATATACAATGGAATATTACTCAGCCATAAAAGAAACGAAATTGAGTTATTTGTAGTGAGGCGGATGGACCTAGAGTCTGTCATACAGAGTAAAGTAAGTCAGAAAGAAAAAAACAAATACCATATGCTAACAAATATATATGATATCTAAGAAAAAAAAAGTCATGAAGAACCCAGGGGTAAGATGGGAATAAAGACACAGACCTACTAGAGAATGGACTTGAGGATATGGGGAGGGTGAAGCTGGGACAAAGTGAGAGTGGCATGGACATATATACACTACCAAATGTAAAATAGATAGCTAGTGGGAAGCAGCCACATAGCACAGGGAGATCAGCTCGGTGCTTTGCGACCACCTATAGGGGTGGGATAGGGAGGGTGGGAGGGAGGGAGATGCAAGAGGGAAGAGATATGGCAACATATGTATGGGTATAACTGATTCACTTTGTTATAAAGCAGAAACTAACACACTATTGTAAAGCAATTATACTCCAATAAAGATGTTAAAAAAATCACTCTTGCCAGGGGTATGGGGTACTATAGTGGGGAAAATGTCAGTTATAAGTACATCCCCAATTTTGAGTACAGAGCAAGGTTTTATATGGCAAAAATTCTGGCAGGGTCACATAGAGTTGGGGAGAGTCTGGTCTCAAAAAGTCTTTCCTTTGACAATGCACTCTTTTTCCCTTAAATAGAATTTAAAAAAAATGTCTATCACAAAGCCATTCCCTTCTTTCTTAAAAGAGAAAAATATTAAAATTTACCCGTCTCCAAAAATATACACCTCAAAGTTATATCTAAAAATCAAATTTGAATTCCTCTTTAAGTATCTAGTTATTACTCTTCTTAACAAAAGTTAATCCATCCAGTGTAAAATAGTTGAATGAAAATAGAATCACCAAAATAACAATTCTCACTTGGAAAGGGGAAAAAAAGGCAAATACATTTGGTTGACATTTTCCTTTAACAGGAATAGCAAGAATTTCCCAAGAAGTGAAGTGAGTCTTTCGTTAGTCTATTTGCCCTAAACTGCCCACTGACCATATCAACCATGCCCATTCATTGTCTTACATGGCTGATCCTGAGAGTTGTAGCTTAGCTGGGTTATGTGATTATGTTGATTGACAGATTATGAGGTTATTAGCACCTCTATGGATTCATAAACTAAGCAAGTAATCTTATCTTCGTATGATATTTGAATGTTGACATTGTCCTCAAAAATTCATAATTCAACAGCAGGGTAACACTCAGATCTCTAGCCCTCAAAATTATGGCTTCCATCTTTGTAAATGCCTGAGGATAATATGAAATATGTTCCTCCAAGCTAGATCCAAAAATGTTCTGTAGCTGTGGTTCATGGGGCCTCTCAGAGGTCAGGCATCTTCCACTTCTCTGGTCCTAATGATTATTCTTCTCTTATGCTCAGCTCCTCTGTAAACTGCCTTTGTAATAGATGCAGTTTTGCATAAAGAAGTCAGTTTTTTTCATTTCTTCAAAGTTCATGATTATTTGACTTCCAGCTCCTTTTTGTCGTTGGGTGAAGGGAGAAGGGACTTCTTTTAACATACATGCATGTTTTCTTCTCAGCTTTTATACTGGCCAATTTAGTTTGAAATCATAATAAAAAACAAAAAAAACAGTACATTCTCAAATTCTAAGCCTTTTATTCTCTCATTCTTACCACTCCAAACCTCTAGTATCATCTAAATTTAAAGATGTAAAAGGTAAGGATTTATCCAGCTTGGTTGCTGTTGCAAAAAAATATATTTCAGCCAGACAGGAAAAAACTTTTTTTTCCCCTACTTTCCAGAGCTTAAATCTGTTTTCTACAATTTACAGTTTGCTCTTACAATATTCTGCTCTGTTATCAATTTCTGTATGTTTCTGGACACTGGTTGCTACACATATAAGTCACTCAGGTCGAACTCATTCAAGACAGGAGGAACTTCTCTCTTTATTGGTTCTTTCAAATGCAGTGGCAGCAGTGGATGCAGCACCATAAACAGAAGTCTACAAAGCGTGAATAATGGAATCATGCCTTCATCTCTCCCTCTTCTCTCTTCCACCCTGCTTTCTCTTCCAGCCTCTCCCCTTACCCCCTCTCAGCTCAGCTCCCTTCTCTTTGTAGCCCTGACTTATTCATAGAGCATTTAGCTTTCTCCATTTGACTTTGAAGCATGGTCATCAAAAGAACAAAATTATACATCCTTTGGGCTTAGTAACCTCTGGGAAGTCCTGTTTTTATCTTCATTATGTTAATATCAGGAATCAATTTTGATTAGCTTTGTTTCATAACACATCCCTACTCTTTCTACCACACAAAGTAGTGCATATGTTTGCAGAACTGGGGCATGGATCTGTCCACCTTGAAGTTTCTGTAAATGCTACCCTAAAGAGAATGGGTTAGTTCCTAAAGAAGGTACACTAACAAAAAGACAACTAAGGTGCAAAATGAAAATTCAAAAAGGAATAAATAGAAAATTTTAATAAATTATTTTTGATTTCATTTATAATTCAAGTAATACTAACTAGAACAAAACTTATCTCCTTGACCTCTTCAACTTGCAATATTGTTATAAGTAGTAATAAAATGTGACAAAATGATTTAAGGGAAACTCTCATGCTTTGCTTGAGTAGGATAAAATTTATTTAACTTCTGTTGAAGTCAGTTTGGAATCTGTATCAAGACATTTAATACTGTTCACTATTATAATTAGGTCATATGTATACTTCTATTAATTTATCTAAAAGAAAAAATAATAAATTCACAGTAGACTTATATAGACTACTGTTCACTCTATAATTTTTTATCTTAATAAAATGTAAATCCTACAAAAATCAAACATAAAACACTTTATGTATGCATAGGTATGCTATAATAAAGATAAATTTAAGATGAAATAAATTTATTAAAGTGATTTTTATAGCAAATATTATAAAACTTCAGAAAAATATAAACATTTACTTAAAAGCAAGATGTAAGAGATCATGTGAATATGTATATTCTGGATACCAGCCCTTTATCACATTTATGTATTGTAAATATTTTCCATTCTATGCATTATCTTTTCATTTCCTTAACAATATCTTTCTAAGAGCAAATTTTAAGTTTTGATAAAGTTCAGTTTATCAATCTTCTTTTGCATGAAATTTTGTTTTAGTGTCCCTTGTAAGACACTTTTGCCTCCTTCAATATTGAATAGATTTTTTTTCATCTTATTAACTCTAGACCTTTTCTAGTTTTACGTTTTGCATTTAGGTTTATCATTCATTTTGAGTTAATTCTTGTGTATTATGTGAAGAAAGGGTCAGTGTTCATTTTTTCCCCAGTGGGTTTGTAGTTGTTTCAGCAGTATTTGTTGAAAATATTCTCCTTTCCCCCACTGAATTGTCTTACTATCCTTGTTGAAAATCAGTTGACCATATACATGTGGGTCTGTTTCTGGAGTCTCTGTTCTGTTCCAGGTGGAGGTATCTAATAAGATGTTTGAAATAGGAAATTGGAGCTTTTTTTTTTTTTTTTTTTTCCTGAATATCAGCAATATATCTTTGCCCAGCCCACTGAGAAAAGCATCTCTCTTCAGGAAAGGCTACCTACCGCCGTCAAGCTTGCTCTTCAATTCTTCAATTCTGGATTGAAATACTTATTTCTTATGGGCTAGAACTAGAGCCAAGACCTACAATTATAAGGCAAAGGAAAATACGAAAACTTGGGTTTAGACTTGGTCAAATGCACAATGGCACCAAGTATTTGGGCTCCCTAAATGTTTACTAAACATATTCATGTATTATTTATGTGGAAAAACTTACAGGAGAAAGAACTGAAAATGCCTAAAAGACATTTTAAGGATCTGGGAGGTGTTTCTGCAAACACAAACAGGAATCTGTATGTCACCAGACTACTCAGCTTTTTCTTGGTCCTATTTATGCCACATAAAGTCATCTTCCAGGGCACTGGGGTCACTGGCCGGGTTTCCCTGGCACTGGCGTAGGTGTGTGGGCCTTTCTGTCCCTAGACTCCAAGAAAAGCAAATCCTTCACAGAAATGGATTCAACCACCATCTGAGAATAGTGCTCCTCCCATCTCACAGAGGTTCAAGAAATACTTTCTGTTACCACAAAGGTTCTCTCTCATTTCCCTCCATTTATCTAGATATCAAAACCTGAGGAAAGAAGGAAATTGGTCCAAAATATTAAATTTATTATAAACAGGAATTTTAAATAAACATAAAGGCAATTTTGAAGACATAATAGAAGAGACTATGAAATTCAGTTTTAGTGGCTTATTTAAAAGGAGAGAAGGATTGTTGAAGAACATGGATTCAGAAGTATGTGACCCAGTGGACCCAGGGGATCTAAGTTCGTATTCTGACTTCTGCACACGTCTTAGAAAGGTCACCTCTGTCCTGTATCTTAATGAGAGCTACACATGTTATTAGGAGAACTGCATGATGTCTGTTTAACTATGCTTATGTAATAACAAGTAAATTAAAATTTGTATTCTAGACAATTCCTTTCCCACTTAAAAAAAAAAAGAGATCATGTGAATATGAATCATAGAGTGTGATTGTTCTTAGATAATGCTAATAAACATACACCAGATTCATAGAAAGTGAAAAAATTGAGAAAACAGAGAAAACATAAAGACCTAAATTAAGAACCACATAGGTATTATACAAATATGAACAGAAAATGATAAAGAACTAAATAAAACATATGCTAAAATACTTAGAAATCACAATGAAATAAGTAATTTGAATACTATATATTAAAAATTCATGACACATATATCATGGCATATGAAGAATGTGAGGAAATACAGTTATGAGAAAATCTTTATTAATATAGATGAGCAAAACAAATAAAATATTATAAAATCACATGTGAAAAATAACAATACAATACTGTACCAGCAATAATAGCAAGTGTAAGACACCAGGAGTAATACCACAGATATGACATTTCACCCCTAAAATAAGCACTGGGGAATCTAATAACATAATACCTTACATGTACTGGTTAAATGAATAAAACAAATTGGCCATTTGTAATAGATGATAAAATGTATTTAATAAAAAAGTTTTATTCTCTCCTGATTTGAAAAAGGATTTTTTTTTTAGAAAATTAATAATTGAAATATATATGTCTTCAACATGATATATATTATTTAAAAATCACACTCTGGGGTCATATTTAATGTTGAACACCTAGATGTAGTCAGCATCAGATAAAATGAGAATATGAAAATTTATTATCAATATTACTATTTCATGATTTGATAGAGTTCTAGATAATTCAGTAAGTTAAGATATATACTGGTGAATTATAAAATAATGTAAAATGAGAGCTAATTTTATCATTTTTGGTAATGACGTGATTTTCTAGTAGAAAAACAAAATATATTGAAGTTAATAAGTAAGTTCAATAAGTGGCTGGTTAAGAAACAAGTATACAAAATCAATTATATTTCTGTATGGTGATAATAATCAAATAGAACTTATAAAAATAAAAAGGATCACAAAACAGCAAAATTATTATATATGTAAAATTAAGAAAGCAATATTACTGAGAGACTTTAGAAAACTTTTAATCAAGATTGATGAGAAAACATCAAATAACATGTTTTTCAAAGAAACAACTCTAATAAAGTGTTGATTATGTTATGAACTCCAAATAATTATAAAAATTAATATAAACAAAAATAACCATAAATTTATTTTCACCTAATTACTTATTATATAACAAGTATCTCTAACTCAGTTTTTAAAAAGGAGCATAATGATACAGGTATATACTGCCAACAATTGGAATTAGTCTAAGGCCTCAATAAAAAATCATAATTTTGTCTTTAGAATTATATTATGGATAAGCTATTTTTTAATTATTAATCTTATATGAGATAGTATTTTTCTTCAATTAATATGTGTTCCCTGGAAAATTAAAACAATATTATAAATAAAGAAATATAATCTAAAAAGTATATACCCCAGAAGTGGGATTGCTGGATCATATAATAGTTCTATTTTTTCTTTTTTTGAGGGTCTGCCATACTGTTTTCCATAGTGACCACACTAATTTACTTTCTCACAAAAAGGGCACGAGGGTTCAGTTTTCCACAATCTCACCAATACTTGCTCTTTCAGCTTTATTCAGATCATAGCCACCTAACAGGTATGAGGTGCCACTTATTTTGATTTTGATTTACATTTCCCTGATTATTAGTGATATTGAGCACTTTTTTATGTGTATTCCTTTGTCCATATTTTTTTTCCAAAAATAATTTGGCAAAAACCGTGTGAGCAAGTCACACAGGATAAATACCTCTGGTTAAAGACCATAGGCAATTATTCACGTCATTCAAATTAAAAAACTGTTTTGAAATTGCAGTAAGGTACAGTTTTCCCTAATTAATCAAATCAGAAAACCTTAAAATATGCAAGTTTACTTAATTCTGGAGATGTCGTATATAAAACTTTAGTATATAACCATTGTTTGAGATATTCTAATTTTAGGTATCTCTACTAATATTCTAAAATAAAAGTATTTTGTTAATTTTACGTCATTGAAAAAGTTCCTCCACTTTCATTATGTGAAATCAAAAGAATTATACATTGTCAAAAACAGTCATTTCAACCTTATGAAAAACCATGCAGAAACACATAAACAGGAAGTACATATGACCAAAATGTTAATAGCATTTGGGTTTTGGTAGGCTGTGACTTTCTTTTTTTCTTTCTAAATTTTTATTTTTATTTTTGGATTTTACATAGTTTATATGCTATTTATGCATATTTTTGTAATAAAAATAAATAAAAATAATCTTTGAAATGTACAACTGCTTATATTTGAATTGGACTTGATTATGAATGGATTTTTTAAAATAAAGGAAAACACCTCTGTTTAAAGATCACTATTTTGCTTTGAATTATTAAAACAGAGCTTTTCAAAATTTGGTCAATTTGGTCAACATAGATTTTAAATCTATAAATGTATACATAGTTATTCATAACAAAGAATATTTATCCTTATAAATTTTTTTGTTTGTTTACAAAAGAGGTTACAAAACTGTACTTGGGGGCTTCCCTGGTGACACAGTGGTTGAGAGTCTGCCTGCCAATGCGGGGGACACGGGTTCATGTCCCGGTCCGGGGAGATCCCACATGCCGCAGAGTGGCTGGGCCCGTGAGCCATGGCCGCTGAGCCTGCGTGTCCGGAGTCTGTGCTCCGCAACGGGAGAGAACACAACGGTGAGAGGTCCACGTACCCCAAAGAAAAACAAAAACAAAAAAACACTGTACTTGGTAAATACTGAATTAGCGCATGTAAGCCAGCAGGAGCGGAAGACTTACCCTAGCTGAGGTAACTCAAACTCCTCATTTTTTGGAGGAGTAAATACTCCCTTGCTTAAATAAACCAAAGGAAGAGGAGACAAGCATACTTTAAAATCAATGAAAAGTAGCTGAAAAGGATTCCTAATTTTCTGTTATTTTACTGCATTTTTTGAATCTGTACATTTAATCACATATCAATGAAGTCATATAGTTACTATGGTTAGCTAAAATCAGTGAGCTGAATATACCTATAAAATATTGTCCCAGTTGATGAAGTAAAATACAAAACATTAATTAAAATATGAAATTTATTTATTTAATTAATTTATATGTTATAATTTAACAGATATTATACATAATGAAAATAGTAAAAAATATTAATTATATTGAATCTATGTATTAAGGGCATCTTGACAATGATATTTGTATTTTATAATTATCTATTTCTCAAACTGTGAAAACTTCATTTGTCAGGTGGTTAGGCTCTATTGCATTAGCAAGGATGGTATAATGAGAGAGTTAACTATTAGAATACAGTTTATTTTTAAACTATATTTTTTAACTATAAATTTCAATTTTTAGGAATTTATTTATTGAGTTCCTACTATACTTCAGAAGCTTTGCAAAGATACAGACTTGTAAAATCCCTATTGTAAAGGTAATTACACGTTAATCATAATTGTTTTATAAAACACTGTTGAATCACAGTATTTATTTGAATGTTCATTGCTAAACATGACCAACTGCAGTATATTTTGTTTAATTTGAACCATATACTGTATATATTGATCAATACTTACATAAATCTATGTCTTTTGTCTACCTGCTATCTACCTATACTTATTTTTATTTTTTCTTAAATATTATCAATTTTAAGTTTAATTCAGCATTAATAATATAGGATGCTGTGCTACACTCTTTCATGTGCACAAACTGTTAATTTTTATGTGAATATAAATTAAGAATAAAATATCTCTAGGAAGTGCTCTCTACAAACAAAATAAATGGTTAGCCATATGTTAGATATTGTTAATACAACTCACAGCACATATTTTAAAAGCACAGCATCCCTTTCCAAGCATGTTAGAAATACTCTTCAACAGTATATTTGCAGGTTATAGAACCATTATTTATGAATACATCATAAAAAACACCTAAAATATCAGTATATATGAAGCTCTTTAGAAACATCAGTATCCCAATCTGGTTAAAGGCTTACTTTATTTTACTGAAGGGCAATTGGCATACATGACACTTGAATTCAAAATATTTTTTTCCATCTTAAGCATGTAGGAGGTTGGTAATACTCTACTTTTTTTTCTATTTACTTTTTTTGAGGAGAGATAAAACTGCCTTGACAGTATATAAAATTTGTTCAATTCTTTCGGTAGGTCTGAGTTTTGTTTGGGAACAGAGTTTAGCAGCCAACTTTAAAAACCTATAGATTAAATGGAAATTTAAGAACTCAAAACTGTTGCAGACAAATTATAGAAGATATTGAATTCAAACTATAACTTTTATGAAAAGTGTAAGTCGAAACTGTCCTGATACTGTCTGAATTTTAAACTCTGGCCAGTGTTTTCCTATTGCTTTTTTCATTACCATCCGATTCTAAGACTGCTTTGAATATAATGTTCTTATCCAGTTTTTGTGGTCCTACTCTTATTTCTTTTTTAATTTCCACGTTTCTCCTACCACTAGCCATTAAAAAAAAAAAATCAGCGCTCTTTATCCTCTATTCATTAGTCTTCTTCCATCTCTTTTTTTCATCTTTTACATTAAATAAAAGCCTCTAAATAAATATTTTTCTGTCTTCAGTGGTGCTTTCCAGGAAGGAGAAGTTTTACATACTTCCTTTTCTTCTTCTTGACTATTGTGGACTGTGGCATCTAACCAGGGTCCATCAGTCTGTGGGGAAGCCCAGGGTCCTAGTGCCAATTTTACATTTCCATTTCTCTCAGCTTTCTCTCAGCTGAGTAAGCAATCAAAGTGATTGTCATCAATGTTACTTTGTTCGGTAGCAACCTGAATCTGCTAAATCGAAACGGAGATTTCACCTCACTCTTTGAAGAACCTGTACAAAGGTATTTCACAAACTCCTTCCTAGGATACTACCTTAATGTTCTATACTTTTTTGCATTCTATGGATGAACTAAAAATTAATACAGAATGAATACATGGAGCACCAAGTACTTTTAGGGCAGTAAAAATACTCTGTATGATACTATAACAGGAGATACGTCATTATACATTTGTCCAAACCCATAGAATGTACATTAAAAGTGAACTGTAATGTAAACCATGGACTTTGGATGATAATAATGCATGAAAGTAGGTTCATCAATTGTAAGAAATGTACCACTTTGGTGGAAAATGCTGATAATGGGGGAGACTGTGCATGAGTCAGGCTAGGAGTATATGGGAAATCTCTATACTTTGCACTAAATTTTGCCTGAAGTTAAAATTATTCAAAAAACAAAGTCTATTTTAAAAAGTATTATTGGGTAAAAGAAAATGTGAAATATTAAATATATATATATTTAAATATCCAATGCAGCACTGCTTGTAGTGATAAACAGCTAATGATTATCAATAGGGGATTAAAGAAATTATGACATACCCTTAAAAGTGGAATACTGTGTAGTCACTAAAACAATAAAGGAATAAGAAAAAAAATTCAAGACATTATGTGGAACCAGCAAGGCACAAGACAGCTTTCACAGGAATGCTACAAGAATGTGTAAGTGTAATTATACATGCATGTGCTCACCTACACATACATAAGCAAATGGTTTCTAGAATGGTCACAAGAAATGGTAAGCATGGTTGGCTGTGCAGGGGATGAGGGACAAAGGGATCACCCTCAGGAGGAAGGCTATAGTCTTTGCGATGTTCGTTTGTTTTTCATGCTTGTTTAATCATGTACTCTTTTTTTTTTTTTTTTTTTTCAGTACGCGGGCCTCTCACTGTTGTGGCCTCTCCCGTTGCGGAGCACAGGCTCCAGACACGCAGGCTCAGTGGCCATGGCTCACGGGCACAGCTGCTCTGCGGCATGTGGGATCTTCCCGGACTGGGGCACGAACCCATGTCCCCTGCATTGGCAGGCAGATTCTTAACCACTGCGCCACCAGGGAAGACCCCCATGTACTCATATTTTAAAAATAAAAGTATATAGCATTTGATTAAAAATTAATATAAGCATATTAGAATATATGAATGATACAATGCCTGTGCCTTAACAAACATGTTGGTATAGCGTAGTCTGAATTTAATTATGATAGGATAATAAGAGAAGAGTAAGAGGTTTATTTTCTACATATGTAACTCTATTTTTGTTTTGTAGATCAGTTGATTTGTACCCATTTTTGTTTAAGATTCCACATATAGGTGATATCATGTGGTATTTGTGTTTCTCTATCTGACTTACCTCACTCAGTATGACAATCTCTAGATTCATCTATGTTGCTGCAAATGGTATTATTTCATTCTTTTTTAGGGCTGAGTAATATTCCACTGTATACATGTATCACATCTTCTTTATCCATCCCTCTGTTGATGGACATTTTGGTTGCTTCCATGTCCCAGCTATTGTGACTAGTGCTACAATGAACATTGGGGTGCATGTATCTTACCAGGAAGTAAGGGAGGGGAAAGGATAAATTGGAAGATTGGGATTGAATATACACGCTACTATATATAAAATAGATAACCAATACAGACCTACTGTATAGCACAGGGAATACTACTCAGTGCTCTGTAATGGCCTATATGGGAAAAGAATCTAAAAAAGAGTGGATATATGCACATGTATAACAGATTCACTTTGCTGTATACCTGAAACTAACACAACATTGTAAATCAACTATATTCTAATAAAAACTAAAAATAAGTAAATAAATATAAGTAAAAATTAAAAAAGAAGAATAAGAGGATAAGATAACTTGTACATGGTATATGTTAGTCAAGTGTAGGACCACAGAGCTTGTGCACAGTTTGGAAAGAGCTGTGAAAGAGTTCACACATGCAGGTGCCTGGCACACAGGCAGAACAACACCAAAACTCCAGTCAGGGAGCAAAGGTGCTGGGGTCGTCTTTCAATACATTACTTCATTCAGCAAACAACATGATCAGTCACATTAAAGTGTTGCCATTAGTGTATATTTTATTTGTTTTATATAATTCTTATAGACTTTTAGAAATTAGATCTGGTTCCATAATTTTTAGTATGTTAAGCATTAGGAACTGAATCCTAGTTTCAGGACTGTTCAGGCTATTTATTGATCTAAATAAGTTAAATTACCAAAAAAAGATCTAAGTAATTTTCTTTTTTTCTTGCCTAAGCAAAACAAAACAAAAACAAATTTAAAAAAATCCTTATGTTTTGCAGAAGATTCTTTAAATGACCCTACCTGAATCTTCTGGGTGGATAGAGGTCCAGCATGTATACAGGTAAATCTTTGTCACAATCTTGTTCTCTGAAACTCTCAACAACATTTATTTCTTGTCACGGTTCAATTATTTCCACAGATTCAGCTCAAATTCCACACTTAATTCCTGACCATTTCATGCTCAGCAGAAAATCTTACACTTCACCATTACCACTGAGACTTACAGACAGAAATCCCTTCCTTCACACGCCTCTCCAAACTGGAGAGATACCCCCCCACACCCTTTCTTTTTCAATAGTCATCTTGCTTGTTAAACTGTGATCCAATGTGGAGCTCAGGATGCTTAAAGGGGATGGTAGTAATGACCCTGCGTTTCTCACAGAGTATAACTCTCACTCCAATATTTTCTCTTCTCTCACTTTTGAAAGTGTCTTGTCAGAAATATATTAGGTCTTTATTTAATATGTGTTGCAATAGAATAACATTTGAATATCTGGGACTTCATTAGAAGCTTGCTTTTCCATATATTTTTAAGCAACAAGTATTATAATCACTTGTTTTAGTTTTCTATTGCTGCTATAACAAATTACCACACATTTAACAGCGTAAAATAACACCCATTTATTATCTCACAGTTTCTGTGAGTCACAAGTCTGGGCATAGCATAGCTTAGCCGGCTCCTCTGCTCTGGATTTCACAAGACCAAAATCAAAATGTTTGCAGGGCTGTGTTCCTTTCTGGAGACTCTGGAAATGAATCTCCTTTCAGGCATATTTGGGTTGATGGCCCTATTGAGTGCCTTGCAATTATAAGATTGAGATCTCCGTTTCCCTGTAGGCCGTCCACCAGGGCCAGGCTCTGCTCCTGGGCAGTGGCCATGTTATTTCTCATGTTTTCCATGTGGCCTAGCTCTAACACGTTTGGGTCAAGTCCCCTTCAAGCTTTGAATCTCCCAGATTTCTCCTTCTGCTGTATGTCTCTGATTGACTCTGCTGCTTTCCTCTTGTGTTTTTAAGGTTCCACGTGTTACATTTATCTCCATTGTATAACGCCAAAAAATCTCCCTATCTTAAGGTCAGCTAATTAGTTACCTAATTATATCTGCAAAGTCCTTTTACAGAATTTTCAAGATTTGTGTTTGACTGAATAACCAGGAGAAGAGACTATTGGGAGGTTATCTTTATGAGTCTGCCTTCAGCATAATTATTGTCAACCAGATAGCCAACACTTTAGATGCAATAGGCCTTATGAAAATAACTATATAGTATTTAACTATAGATTCCTCATATGCTCAGACTAAAATAATCTGTTTATTCATTTAGTAAATAATTATGGAGCACCTACCCTGTGACAGGCACTGTGATTTTCATTGGTGATACAACAATCATAATATAGGTATATTATTTCCATTTTTTTTTTGAGTTTACAGTCTATCATTTAACAAGCAGATGGGTATTGAACAAATAACCACATTTTATAAAAGAAAAGAACAGGAAAGGGTGTAACAGGGACTCATAATCATCTTGAATAAATTGATTTGCCACTGGAATCCTTTACTTAATTCAGTCAGTGGATTCATTTGTCTTTCTAAAACACATCAGTTATTCCATTGTCTTCCAGATACTCTGCAGCTTCTCTCCTTTTTCATCTTTGTTGAACATCAGTCCTTATTTACATGATACTTTGGAAATGCTGAACTCCTGGTAATTCTCTGAATAAAGTAGTCTTACTTCAAACCTCTGCCTACCTAGAAGCATCTCAAACCAGTGTTTTAATCATTACCTAAAATAATCATCTGCTGAGCCCTTCAGACCTTATCAGTCTTCCATTTTCTGTGTCTAAGAGCTTCCTGTAGATTGTCATGATATAGCACACAGAATTTTAGAAATATTCTTCTGTAAGTCTTTCTCCACCACAATATTGAGTTCTTCACAGGTAGAGACTCTATCTTACATTATACTGAACCACTAGTCCAGAAAACTGAGCCTAGCCTAATAAAACTGACTGAGCAGCTCTGGATTAAATAGAAAAAGAGAGAGAGAGAAGCAATGGGGAGAATGGAAGAAAATAAAATGAGAGAAGTAGGAAGGAAAGAAGGAAGAAGGAATGAAAGAAACAGAATGTATGTTGGATTGTATACTATCATATCTTTACTATGTGCTTAGTCCTTACATTGCACCTCTCACAGATTTATTTGCAAGACATCATGACTGTATTTTGAAAATTATCACACTTGACAATGTTACTGGTGAATATAACTGATGAAAATTATTTTAATATCAGTGAAATCTTTTTATGCTTTCTCTGCTACTACAAATGTCCATTTCAGATGTACTATAGCCATTTATTAATTATTGTTAGGTGTGATTTCCACAACTTATTAAAAAATTACTGATAGAAATTTTAATCCACTCTATTTTTCTTTCTGATTTAATTAAATAGAATCTATGTAGGACTTCTGAAGTATTTCATTTTTCACTCACAGTGATAACTCTCTTTAATTTTCTTATCTTTCAAAATGCATTGATTGATGATGAAATTGTTCTTAATATCCTTTTGTTAGCTCTGGTTGTTTTATCTAAGAAGAAATAATAAATTTTTAAAAATGTTGCAGTATCATTGCCATAATTTTTAAATGTTATTACTTCTAGCAATTTAAATAGCTATAAATTGAGCCTTTTAAAACTTTCATTCTTTAGCTTTGTTTAGTCACATACTGACTGGGGGAACAATTGTCAGCTGAGTGGAGAAACTACTTGGGGGCAGAGGATGTGACTTTGAACTCTAGAGACCTATTTCCATATGATTCTGTTATTAGTTGTTGTAGTTTCTTGGACACCTTGCTATGACTGCTGAATCAATAATCACCTCAGAACATCTCACATTTGCCTGAAAATAGTGCTCTGTTGCATTTCCCTTCATCCTATTTCCATTTTTTTGGTATTAAAAGATTCAAAGCCACAATTTGAAAATGAAATTGTCCACATCCATCATGTCTGCATTTATGAAGCAAAAGTTAAGACTGTTTTATGCTCCATTTGCAGGTTAGCTTGTAGCATTTCACATATATCATGGAAACACTATTTAATCAACCATGAAATACATCTGTGATAGGCCCAGCATCACCTCTTTGTGGTTTGGACTAGAGTTAATGAAGTTTGTATGTAAAAGGAAGTTCCTTTATCCTTGGGTTAAAAACTGGTAAAAGTCTGAGGGTGAAAAAGAGAATTATTCTATAGAAAATAAAAAGAAAGTGACTAAAGACTAAGGTATTGGGCTTGGCTTACTTTGTGTAAAACAATTAGTACTGTGTAAAATGATCTCCATTTATTTATTTTTTCTTATTTAGTACTTCTATAATCAAAACCATATTCCTCATTCAGTGACACTTAGTTCAGTGACAGTGACATGAACATTCTTTGGTTCTACTTTTATCTTTGGAAAAACTTTCCATTGTCTATTGGGCAAAGCACTTAAAATGTTCTTTAAAAATCCCTCCACTGTTGATTCTGTGATGATTTCAAACCAATTAATATGACAAGAAATGAGTCAATATCTAATCACTAAAAAATATCCCTAACATCAACTCTCTATTTCTTCACATTAATATTCAGTGGAGAGAAGTGATCTTGGCTTGAGAATTCTTATTTCTGACACCTTTTTTCTCTCTTTCTGATGCTAATCCATAGCTCACACTTCACTCCACTGCACAGCAAGCCCAACTCCCGTCTACATTTCAGAGAAAGTCATACAGGCTTTCATGGAATGCTAATTTAAGCAGAAAATTAGAATAACATTTAATCTAGGTTAGAAGGTGGATGTGTAGAACTCTCAGTGAGAACTCTACAAATTTAAAACCAGATGGTGATGATGCTGTCCTTCCACACTGCTAAGTGGGGAAGAAGAGTCACATTGATTATTATAGGGAATGTAGAATACCAAGATGGAAATGAGGCTTCTGAACATTCAAAGCTATTACCATGCTTATAGTGCAAGCCAAAAATTGAACTCCAAAGGCCATTTTTACTGTAGGACCTTGCAATGCATTTTAGAACCTAGTCTGAATTTGTAGGCAGTTGAGGTGCAACCAGAAGGAGAAGACTAAAATGCAAGGGCCTCCCTGATTGTAGATCCGGGTCTTGCTAATGCCAAACCCCTAGTGGGAGTTGTAGTCTTCCTCCGTTGGTACTTGTCTATGGTCAGAGAGGCATACAGGTACAGAAAGAATATGATGGAGCAGGTGACAAGGATTCTGACAAAGTCTAGCTTACAAAAGCTATGTGTGAAGCCATGTGAAAAGTAAGAACTTAAAGAAATTGGAGACCCATGAGACTTTTGAGGATTTTATGCAACAGTGCTGTGCTGATTGAAGATTGTTTAATATTGTTTGTTTCCTCGACCATTTCTAAAGACATATTTTTCTCTATGTGTCTGGCGTTTTTCAGAATTTAGTGCTACACAGCAGAAGGATTGTTTTTTTGTGGGGGTAAATGTGGATTGGATGTTATTCCAATGAATATATATAGTGAACTATTAAATGCCTTTTGTCTTCATTGAAATTCTCTCTTTTTACAGATTAATCAGAAAATCAGGCTTTGTGATATGTTGCCTCAGGTAATATTTTCAGGGTGACAAAATGAAGTAAAAGGAGCTTTCTGATACTTATTGCATTTTGTAAAAGCCTAAATCATATTAATAGGAAATTCTTAACTTGGAGGCCACAGGTGAGAATTTAGGAGCATAAATGCAAAACATTACATCATTTTTTCTCAATAAGCCCTAACTACACTTTAGCATCTTTTCAATATGAATGTAAAAACAAATCTCAACAAGAGTAACAGTACATGGGAGTTTTTATCAGTAGAAATTACAGATTTTTACTTTTAAAAACCTCCCCTTATGTATAAAATAAACAACAAGGATATATTGTACAACACAGGGACACAGACAATATTTTATAATAATTATAAATGGAGTATAACCTTTAAAAATTGTGAATCACTATGCTCTACACCTGTAATTTACATAATATTGTATATCAATTATATGTCAATAAAAAAATTACAGATATTTACGTCATATTACAGTTGTAGATACCTCAAAATAATCTTGATGATTATCACTACTTCAAGATCACTGTAGTTGAAAGATCCACCGCTATATCTATCACATTTGTTAATGTGCTAATGAAGGTACTCAGACGTTATCATATCACAAATTTGTTTATACTATTTAATAATGTATTTTAATATAATAGGTCTTTTTGTTTTTCTTTAAATAAATTTATAACAATATTAAGCGAATGGATCCATGGGCATCATCAGAACGTCACACAGGTCTATGGCACACAAAAGGCTAGGCATCTTGATTTAGAAGATGTTCTGAAGCGTTGATGCTGTTTAGAGGACTCTCAAATCAGAAGACAGAAGACAGTGAGTCCCATAAGCTCCAGAAGACCAGGCAGCACATCTAGACAGTGCCTTGGGAGATGCCAAGTTCTCAGAGGGTACTAGCTAAATTTAACATCCAAGAAAAATGTATTCTAGGTACTGAATGTCTCAGACTCACAACTGAGTCTTATGCCCCTATGACAACTCCAAATAAGCACAGAGTCTCTGTCTGAAGGGACACATGACACAGAAGAATAGCCGTTTCAGATAAGAAGAGGGTGAAGCAATGAAATAGAACAATGGGTTTACCAGCTGCTTCACAGCTTCATTAAGACCCAAACCATGCCAGACCCCTAGGATGCCAATGTCTAAAAATATCTGATTTTTAAACCTTTATAAACATGTGCATTGGGAACACAGGGTAAGCCATGAGTTGATTTTTTTTTAATGTATTAAAAATTGTTGAACATGCTTGCGCTTGGAAACTGAGGTACAAAATGATTACACATTGTGTCTCTGAAAGGAAAGCTGGATATTTTGTACCATAAGCATCTTACTTTCAATTTATAAATGCAGTTATGTACTCAAAGTTTGTTAACTCAAAAAAAAAAAAAAAAACACAAAACCTTACTTCAGCAAAACATGGAACTTTCTGATTAAATGGAAAGCTTTTAGACTTGCTCAGTTTTGTGTGTGTGTGTGTGTGTGTATTTACCTGCATACATGTGTGTACATATATATACTTTTGTTAAGTGAACTGTTTATTTCTTATATTAAGAATTTCATTTTCACTTTGGCCAAATTTAATTGCTAGCTCTTGGTCTTATGGAATACTAATAAATGCTCTGGCTTTTTCATTCTTTACCCTGCAAGAAAGACATGTTTCCCTTTTCCATCTGTGGTCATTCTCTGCTGTGCAATAAATAAAAGTCAAAAGGATCTTTGGTTCACCTCCCTCAGGTCTCCGAATCATTCTCCTAAAGTTGTTATTACTCTGAAGGATGTGGATGCTGGTACATTTACTCAGAATTTGCTTTGAGCTCTTCCAGTGAACAGATATGAATAAGTCCTTAATTTTCCAAACATATGCTTTCCTTCCAGAGCAAAAGTTAATAAGAAATATATGCTGATTTTTAGCTTGCTAATTTTTCCTGATTGAATTTCACTTGCTTTTCAAAAATATTAGGTATTGAAAAATTCCTCCAATGTCAGTGAAAACTGTTTAATACCAACACAGTCTCCAAGGAGGAGAATGGAAAATTTTGTTAATTAATTGTGAACTCTGTCAAGTTCAATAGCATTGTTGCTCATTGCAGGATACATTGAGTGCATATTTTTAGTGAAGTACGACAAACATTTTTTCTCAGAAAATGTGTATGCTTTAAAAAATGAATAGGGACTTCCCTCATAGTGTAGTGGTTAAGAGTCCGCCTGCCAATGCAGGGGACATGGGTTCGAGCCCTGGTCCTGGAGGATCCCACATGCCACGGAGCGACTAAGCCTGTACGCCACGACTACTGAGCCTGTGCTCTAGAGCCTGTGAGCCACAACTACTGAGCCCACATGCCACAACTTCTGAAGCCCGCATGCCTAGAGACCGTGCTCTGCAACAAGATAAGCCACTGCAATGAGAAACCCATGCACCACAATGAAGGGTGGCTCCCACTTGTCACAGCTAGAGATAACCTGAGCACAGCAACAAAGACCCAACACAGCCAAAATTAATTAATTAATTAATTAATTTTTAAAAATGAATAAATTCTTGTGGTAAATTTTCCTCATTAATGAAAGTTTACCCACTAGAAACACTCTGTGTGCAAAGATCCAACAATGTTGAGAGCACAGGCCTTGTTTACCACCCTACCTTTTCTATCTTTCAGTTTACTTCATTTTTTAAATGTAAGACTAAAAATGAGCTGTGAATTTTATAATTGCATAATTAGCCAATAAAACACGTAAAATATTTGATTAACATTTTTGAATGTACAGCCAAGTTTTGCACCAGATACACCTGCCAAATGTAAAGATCTACCTGACACCTAATAGTCAAAGAAACTCACACTTCTTTAAACTGGAAACACTTGGTAGCAGTATTGGGGATAGGAAGGGAAAATTGTTTCATTTTATATAATCTCATGAGTCTATTTTGGGAACAAAGATTCCATTAGTATCTCAATTTATGTATTATAAAAGAAAAAGAGAGAAAGAAAATTTATGTTAGAGAATGGTAAATTTTGATGTGGTTCCAACAGAAAAAAAATTCAGGTTCTAGCATAGAAATGTATTAAAGATAGGTAAGTAAGTACATTCTACTTCTTTTGACAAATAAATGACTCTGAAAATCAAAGTCAGTTAAGCAGAAGAATATTTTAATCATAAATCTTCTGGCATACACAGTAAGGATTATAAAATATACTTGTATTAGAAAGTCTGGAGTTTAATCAATCAGAGCTCTTTAATCTGTCAAGAATCTCTCTTGTTGACCTCAGTGATCTGTTTCATGCCACTCTTTCCTTTATGAGAATGTCAACAACTTTGACACACGATTTTTTTAAGACTATTCTTTCTTCCAAAATATTCTTATTCTTGACACATTTCTATTTTTTCCCCAAAGGTAGACCACATGGTATTTCATATTCACAGACAACAGACATAGCGTTCAATTTGGAAGGAGATTTATGAATGACCTAATTAGTCTTATTAATTGTAATAAAGTGAAAACTCAATTCTATTTTTACTGTCATTCATGGGAGTATTATTTACTATACACTTGTGCTAAATGAGTCACATATGTGACCTAGAGTCTTATCTATTCAATCTTTCTATTTAATTGAGAACAAAAGTTAAACAAGAATGTCTGAGAAGTCACAGAGAATTGTCCATGTGGTGAAGACTTTACCTCAAGAATATCACAGTCACTCCAAAACAAAGACAAACAGATAAACACACACAAAAGAGCAAAAGCAGACACTCTAAGCACTGTGGAATGTGTCCTGCATTCTTGTGGAGCACATTGCATAGACCCCCATGGGCCAAGTAGAGGAAGCAGTCAGGGTGGAATTAGCAGCAGGTGGACAGAAATTCCATAAATGCTGGTGAACAGAGAGCAGCAAGAGTAATATGGCTAGAAAGGCAGATGGAGAGAAATGGGGAGACTAAGGGGCTCCCTGTGAGTTTTCCAGAAAGAATATCATTTTATGATTTACTCTGGCACATCTGTAAGGGATGCTGACCTATCATGAAATTTAAGTATTTTTTCCAATATCTCAAAATGTATTAGGCAATTGATTAATGCAAATTCAATAATTCAAAAAAGATATCTTAAAATAAAGATTACATTGTAGTTTACATATTAATTATTTTGTACTAAATGATATATCAAGAGCATAATGTTTTTACTTTTTGAAAAACTATTCTCTCAGCTAAATTTTGTAGCTAAAGTTCAGTTACTTTTCAATTCTTAAACAAGAACAATAGTTTGTAAACCACCTACCTCATTCACAAGAGCCAGACACAATCCACTTGACACATTCTAAGGATGCTTGTGGTTTTGAGTTTTCTGAAATAATTTGAAGAGACTCTGCTTAGTCTATATCTCTGAAACACCCACAATGTAAACCCAAATTGGCAGTGTCCTCCCAGTAGTTAGGACCATAAGTGGCAAAATTTGCAGGATTTGAGTGTATCCTAATACATGCCTACATTCCTGAGTGTAAGAGTTAGGGACAGGGGGAGAAAAAGGAGTACTATATTTTAATGTTTGTAAAACAACAACATAAAAATTATAAACTATTAGTCAAATGTCTTGATTTAGAATTGCAACAACCTGAAGATAAACATACATGTTTCTAACTACACCAAAATTTTTAAATTTAAATTTCCATTTTACATAGGTTAAGTGTGGATAAAGAGGATTTTGTTACTTCTGAAAATATTCTCTGATGTCTGAAATGGAAGAGTTGGTAAGATCGTCAGTCATTGTATAAAACCTTTAGTAACTAGTGAGGTATCTGTCATTCAAGATACATTGTAAAATTAATAAAACTGAAACTTTGGAAAATTAAGGACATTCATCAATGCTATTCATATCAGAGTTTTTATAGCAAGATTTTCTATCTGCTATCCTTATGGAGACCAATTATATGTATATTGGAGATCCTTTATCAATGATTTATTTTATAAACAGTCAAATCTTTTATCTCTTTTTTCTCTACCAAGATTGAGAAATTTTCCATGATCTTGTCTTATAGTTAGATATTCTCTCTTCAGCTTCATCCAGTCTATAGTTTTCGATAAACCATTCAATGTACTGAAAAATGTCATGTCCATATTTTTATTCTTAAAATTTCATATTTATTCTTTTTCTCATTTTCACATATTTATTTCATGACCTCTTAAATGTATTTTTCTCTTTATCTCTTTGGGTGATATTAAGTCAATTGCTTTATATTCTACATGCCCTCTATTAGAATTTCTTTGCTGGATCTTTTAACTTGATGTTTGCAGCTCTGGAGTATCTCATGATCTTCCTAATATTTATTCACAATCCATAGAACTTTCTCTCAACAAACCTACGGAATATATGTGAGGTTGAATTTACCATCATTCCATACAATGCACCACTAAAAAAACATGTCTCATCTCAGCATCTGGTTTCAAAGTTTATGTAAGGAAGACTGAAGACTGTTTAAAGCACAGATTCAAGCTTCACACCAAGGCAAATTTTGCCCTAACTCCAACTAAGTGCTAGTTTAGTGTTCCTGATACCCTGAACATTGACAAAATGTGTTATTATGAACACATCAAAATTCAAGAGAGACTCATAGATGTGGTCTCTACCTTGCATGCAGGAAGAAAGGGAGGCTGGTTTTTGAGTAAACAATTAGCAACTGTCATAATTTCAATTGTCATAAACATTCAAGCTTCACACCCTAGAGTTTGTTTATATTGGGCGGATCTATTTTGAAGATTTCCTTTCTTAGTAGCTATACATACTGCTGCTCAGATTTTGAGTTTTCTTCTAAACTTTGGCCATTAATTAATTAGTGGTCAAAATGATAAAGAAAGTTGTTTAACATGATCATTTAAAGATAGCATTGTAAAAGAAGCAGGTTTTATGTGATAAATGTCTTCTTTCACACTCATGTAATTTCAACAATAGAAGCATCAGGGAGAGATACTGAACTCACTGTGTACATGACATTTACATTATAAAAACTGACATCTTTGAAGGATGAAAGACACATAATTCGAAGCATATTATCTAGTTCATTCTACATTATATATATAATTTCCAATAGATACCTAAGATATTCACATGTCTTATTTCACTTTTGTGTGCCAATTGTAGCAAATGCTCTCATTCACTGGAGTTATAATAATCTTAGATTTATCTTTAAAAGAGTAGTGTAAATGGAATCTATTGAATCATATATAATTTGTGAGTTGGTTGTAAAGCAAATAGTTAATGTAGCCATTTAAGATTACTGGTTTAGAACTTACTTCATAGGCAAATTCTTGAACCAGAATCATCATGCTTCTGTGTGATTTTGAACAAGTTATTTAACTCCATGTTATTTAACTCAGTTTCCTCATCTGAAATGAGTGAGCATATAATACTTAACTCCTATGATTTTGCTTTTATTATTATTATTCTAGATTTAGAATATAATAATTCTGTTTTATTTCCCCCAAACACTAATTTCTAGAATTAAAGCCTTGCTTACCTCTTTCAACCTAACACTGGAATGACATTTTTTCTTAAATTTACCAACTATATTACTAATTCAATTCTAAATAAATGTGCCGCCTTGTGATTTTGATATATTTACTTTTCCCTCAGCTTATGTATATGTTCTTTGAAGGCAGGGATTATACCTAATTCATATGGAAAGCATATAGTTATTAACATATTTCAAGTTGCTAAACTAATAGTGGCATATTGTACATTCTCTTCTAAAGCACATATCTTTCACTAAATTATATATATTGCGTATCTTTTTACCTTAGTACATAAAGCAATGAGTCATTTTTATCCAACTTTTTATTTTGAAAAAAATAGCACCTACAGAAAACTTGAAAGCTTAGAACAAAGATCAGCAGCATAACTATAACCTATATTTAACAATTGTTGACATTTGTTACATTTGCTTTATTTCTTCTTATAAAATTTGTGTGTGTGTATGTGTGCGTTTGCTGAACAACTTGAATGAAAGTTGTAGACATCATGACACTTTACTCCCAATTATTTAAGCATGTGTATTATGAAGTATCAGGAAAAAGGGAATTTTTCTATATAATCTTATACCATTATTACTACAAAGATAAACTAATGTTTTCTGGTATAGACTCATATTTGAAATTTGTTTTCTATCACAGTCAAATCTGTTTCTTTAATTTTTATCTTTTGCAATCCATGTTTCTCTCAAGGATTCTTTACTGCATTTGATATCATACCTCTTTAGATTCCTTTAATATAGAACAAACTCACTGTTTTTTGTTTTCTTTTTGGGACTTCTTGCTATTGATGTAATAGAGTTCAGGCCACATGTCTGTATTATATCCTAAGGACTAGATTCAAATTATAGGTAAAGATGCTAAAATATATATTGTTCTTCCCATTGCATTACTTCAAAGAGCAAGATATGTTGAAGAGACATCAATATGAAATAAAGAATGGTGAGGAAGATCCATGTGATAATGAGTTTTAGCAGAATTATCAGATTTATTTCATGACAAATATACATATAATTCAACTCTATCTACTGAAAGGAATTAAAAGCCATGAAATTCAAACTGCCTCAGGTGCATCTATGGCCAAAATTTGGTTTTTAAACAATACTCCCTATTAAATGACCCCACTTTTGGAGCAGGGAAAGTTCAAGATGAGCCTGCCACATCTTATTGTTTCAGAAAACAAAGAAATGCCAATTGAATCCACCAAGAATCATCAATTGACTCTCCAGTCAAGAAACATCATCTGATGCTAAAATCACCAGATAAAGAGTTGTCTGGGAAAATGATAGTCACATAGTCTCAAAGCATATAACAAAATTTATCATTAATTACAAAGGAAAATAAATTATTGAAATTGAGAAATCAGGCAGACAACTCCTAAAGCACATCATAAAACCTAGCATCAGTAATAGTGAAATACTGCTGTAAATATTATCTTAATCATCTTAAAATCATATTATATCACAGGAAGAGTAATGTTACTCTATTCACAAACTATCCTAATTTTCAACTTTTTTTTAAGCAAGGAATGTGGTATATTTAAATATTTTATTATATTGTACATTAAAAATTAAAAATAATTTAAAGAAAAGGAAAAATAATTCCTTTCTTTAGTTGGCAATGTATTTTGGGTATATAATGTATAGAGGAAAATAAGAAGATTTTTTCTGAGAATGTTAGAATTTAATAAAGAAATGAAAATAGAAATTTTCATGGACACAATTTTAGTATATTTTCATCATGGTTTAATTTTGAAATATATTTTTTTAATATTTAGTTTAAAGACCAGTAAGTAGGATTTTAATATGAAAAATAATTTTCAAATAGATATTTGCCTAAGATCCTGGTAAATACATGTTGAGGACGGTGAGGTAGTTGGGCTAGATTTATCATGGTTGTCAGATACAGTTTGCAGATGTTTGGATTCATCTCTGCCATTCTCTGTTTTCCCCTGTAACCCAGAGAAGTGCATTCTGGAAACTACAATTCTCATATACTCATCGCCAGCAGGATTAACTTGATATCCTCCAATAAAAGTCATTCATGTATACTCATATATATATATATATATATATATATATATATATATATATATATAAATACATGTTACATATGGAAGGTAGAGGAAAAAGAGATGCCATTATTCTCTGGAAGTGATTTCAATCCATTTCTGAGCACCACTTAAGTACCACTTTGTTACTTCTGGGCATGTGAGAACCTAGGAGGTGGTCTCCCTCGGTTCCCAGTATTCCCTGAAAGCAGAATCCCATGATATTTACATCTCAGCCTTTTGACTTCTGTGTGAGTCTATATTTCCCTGAGTTAAACCTCTTCCTATTTTAATAGCTTAAGTGCCTTCTGTTTTCCTGACCAGCCAGTGCCGTATTACTTAATGGAATTTGTTCTAAGATGGTCAGATTTAAAGAATGTAATGGTCATACTGATTATGGAAAATGGAACCCTGGACATCTTGTGTATGCAAATGGAAAAATTGTTAAGTAAATTATCTGCTGTAAATATCTGTTATAAAGTTCCTATAGAAAGCAACACTATGTGATAGCAAGTTGTTCTTGCACTAGAATCTCTGGGTGAGAATGATGAATACAAAGGCAAAGAGTGTAGAATAAGAAGAGCAGGATTTACAGGATTAATGACAAGGAGTTCTGGAGAAAAGAATGGCATGACATATAAGAATATCTATGACTCACATGAATATTCAATAAATGGCATCCACAGCAAAGGAAGCTTATAATTATCAGATGGATAAGGTGATTCATTATGTGACTGCCAGTCAGTCTTTTCTCTGGGCCACCCCAGTGCTTGAAAAGGGAATCATGGACTAAATAATAATGGAATTATGAGATGAATGTTATGGAAGAGCTCAACAAACAAAGGTTTCTCTTGAACATGTCTGACCAGTCTACCTCCAGGGCTGTGTTCCTAACCTGTGAACTTAAGAGACAGGTACTGTGCCTCTGCTCTGACACCATTCTCTGGCAAACCAGGCATCTTTGTTGGTAGGTTGATTACATCAGAATCTTCCATCATAGAACGAACATTTTCTCAGAATCTAGGTATATATTTCCTGTCTACAGTGTTACAACATAAAAATAAGATGGAATATGTCTGGAACTCAGAGTATTTTCTGGGTTGCTTATCAGTACTTCTATGTTTGCAGGTAAATCCTAAAAAAGATCATGACAACAAGAGTGAGAAAGATAACTTATGGATCAGATCTTACAGGAATGAAAATTGGTCATTAATTGGGCACAAGAACCATGTCTAGCTGTGATGTTGACTGAAACCAAAGGAAATATGGACTAGGTACTGGAAGAACATTTCACTTAACAATTATTAAAGATTCTTGTCAAGTTGCAGAAATAAGAGTGTAATGGTTATGAATGCTTTTATGAATGTATTTTGGTATGTTAACTCCTTTTCTCTCTACTCTTTCCCAGAATATTATATAAAGTAGACGGATGGTGGTGATACTGACTTAGTCCTTAAATTATAAGATATCAAAGGAAAAGTGCAAATTAGAAGAGCAACAGCTATCACTCAGAGATAAATATATATGGATATAGAACTTTGATTAACTCCCACTTTTTAATTGTTGTTTTAATTTTCATTACTCTAGGAGATGGATCCAAAAAGACCTTGCTGCAATTTATGTCAAAGAGTGTTCTACCTATGTTTTCCTCTAACAGTTTTATAGTACCTGGCCTTACATTTAGATCTTTAATCCATTTTGAGTTTATTTTTGTGTATGGTGTTAGGGAGTATTCTATTTTCATTTGTTTGCTTGTAGCTGTCCAGTTTTCCCAGCACCACTTACTGAAGAGATGGCTTTTCTCCATTGTGTATTCTTGCCTCCTTTGTCATAGATTAGGTGAGCATAGGTGCATGAGTTTATTTCTGGACTTTCTATCCTGTTCCATTGATCTATATTTCTGTTTTTGTGACAGTACCATACTCTTTTGATGACTGTAGCTTTGTAGTATAGTCTGAAGTCAGGGCTCCTGATTCCTCTAGCTCTGTTTTTGTTTCTCAAGATTGCTTTGGATATTCAGTGTCTTCTGTGTTTCCATACAAATTGTAATTTTTTTGTTCTAATTCTGTGAAAAATGCCATTAGTAATTTGATAGAGATTGCATTGAATCTGTAGATTGCTTTGGGTAATATAGTCATTTTGACAATATTGATTCTTCCAATCCAAGAACATGGCATATCTCTCCATCTGTTTGTGTCATATTTGACTTCTTTGATAAATATCTTATAGTTTTCTGAGTACAGTTCTTTTGACTCCTTAGGTAGGTTTATTCCTAGATATTTTATTCTTTTTGATGTGGTGGTATCTCCCTTTCTACTCTTTCATTGTTAGTGGATAAGAAAGCAAGAGATTTCTCTATATTAATTTTGTATCCTGCAGCTTTACTAGATTCATTGATGAGCTCTAGTAGTTTTCTTGTAGCCTCTGTAGGATTTTCTATGTATAACATCATATCATCTGCAAATAGTGATAGTTTACTTCTTTTCCAATTTAGATTCCTTTATTTCTTTTTCTTCACTGATTGCTATGGTTATGACTTCCAAATCTATGTTGAATAAAAGTGGCAAGAGTGGACATCCTTGTCTTGTTCCTGACCTTAGAAGAAATTTTTCACCATTGAAAATGATGTTTGCTGTGGGTTTGTCATTTATGGCCTTTATTATGTTGAGGTAGGTTCCCTATATACCCACTTTCTAGAGAGTTTTTATGATAAATTCGTGTTGAATTTTGTCAAAAGCTTTTTTCTGCATCTATTGAGATAATCATATGGTTTTTATTCTTCAATCCATTAATATGGTGTATCACATTGATTGATTTGCATATATTGAAGCATCTTTGCATCCCTGGGATCAATTCCACTTGATCATGGTGTATGATCCTTTTAATGTGAGCTTTTGCACAACGAAGCCATAAACCAAACAAAAAGACAACACTCAGAATGGGAGAAAATGTTTGCAAATGAAGCAACCAACAAGGGATTAACCTCCAAAATATACAAAGAGCTCATGTGGCTCAATGTCCAAAAACCAAACAACCAAATACAAAAATGTGCAGAAAGTCTAAATAGACATTTCTCCAAAGAAGACATAAAGACAGTTACAAAGCACATGAAAATGTGCTCAACTTCACTAATTATTAGATAAATGCAAATCAAAACTCCAATGAGGTATCACTTCTCACTGGTCAGAATGGCCATCATCAAAAAATCTGCAAACAGTAACTGCTATAGAGGGTTTGGAGAAAAGGGAACCCTCCTACACTGTTGGTGGAGATGTAAACTGGTGTAGCCACTATGGAGAACAATATAGATGTTCCTTTAAAAACTAAAAATAAAGCTATCATATTATCCAGTAATCCCACTCCTGGGCATATAACCATAATTCAAAAAGATACATGCACTCTAATGTTCATTGCAGCACTATTTACAATAGCTAAAACATGGAAGTAACCAAAATGTCCATCAACAGAGGAATGGATAAGGAAGATGTAGTATAAATACACAATGGAATATTACTCAGCCATAAAAGGAATGAAATAATACCATTTGCAGCAGCATGGATGGACCTAGAGATTGTCATACTGAGTGAAGTAAGTCAGACAGAGAAAGACAAATATTATATGATATCACTAATATGTGGATTCTAAAAAAAGGGTACAAATGAACTTATCTACAAAACAGAAATTGAGTTACAGATGTAGAAAACAAAATTATAGTTACCAGTAAGTAAGGGGGGGAGGGATAAATTGAGAGATTGGGATTGACATATACACACTATTATATGTACAATAGATAACTAATAAGGACCTGCTGTATAGCACAGGGAACTCTACTCAATACTATGTAATGGCCTATATGGGAAAATAATTTTAAAAAGAGTGAACGTATGTATAACTGATTCATTTTTCTGTACACCTGAAACTAACTCAATATGGTAAATCAACTATACTCCAATATATATATATATATATATATATATATATATATATATATATATATATATATTTTGCTCCAATATATTTTTAAAAAATAATTTAAATAAAGAACTTTGACTCTTTCATTTTGGGGGAGAAATTGAGAAAGTATTTGGAAGAAGGATGGATGCATAATGTTAACCAGAGAGAAAAGATAACACTATTTTTGTGGTTGCCTGGAAGGTAAATAGGTAGAGGAAAGAACACATGAACAATGAATATCCAAAGTTATGGAACCTACTGGATTTTTTTTTTTCTCCATATTCTACCCTGGACCTCAGGTGCAAAAATCTAGAAATTAGATTTCCCAGAATCCACTTGGATTCAGGATTCTGGCTATCTGCTATAAACTGGAAGCGTATACATTAAGATCTGGAGTTTTGCTTATGGCTTTTAAATCTGCTGAGAATCACCCTTCTTAGTCCTGTAAGTACTAAATCCACTAAAGGCAACATCTGTAATCCTGTCACTTCTAGCCCTTCGACATTTATATAAATCTCCAATTCTCTGTAAGATTTATTCTACATACTGACTGGAGAAGTATACATTTCACTTAAAAACTATGTATTGAGCAGAAGGCTCTTGCCAGGTAATTTGAGTATTAAATTTGGGTGACCCAGATAAAATTTGAGTTTTGTTAGTTTATTTTTCTTTAAAGTATTCTGTTCACTTAATAATATATCTTTTATGAAGGAAAAGATTTGCTTAGTTTATCAGGAATTTTGATCATCTGATTACAAAATAGTATCACAATAATAAGATCTCCATGGTTTAAATTAATAGAAAACCAAAGCCCATGGAAGTTAAGGCACTAGCTCAAGGTGCAACCTATTTAGTGGTGACTGATATTAGAGCTCATTTCTCCTGATGTTATACCAGGTCCTAACAAAACAAATACAATCCACTAATTTTAAATCACTAAATGACATGCTAATATTTCTTGGCACCACAATGTTGGGTAGAAAAAAAGTAAGAAGTGTGTCTTTAAAACAAGCTAGGAAAGAAGGATATTAGCAACGTTTTATATAGGACATATTTTGAATGCAAGAAATAATGTGCAGATAATTTTTAAAGACTGTCTTTTTAAAATTCCCATCCCAGACTCTGATTATAGAATCACAAATTATACATTTAGAAATTGAAACTGGTATAGCAAGACTGATCTTGAGCAAGAGGATGAGAGTAGAGGTAAAATTCTGAAAACATGGTGCTCTAGCTAGAGGTTCCTTAACCAGCAAGGATGGAGAAATTATGCAGCCAGTTTATCTCATAACCTTATTATTTACCCATTGCTTTTACACATTCACTTGCTTTTGGCCAAAAAGAATTCATTTGTAAAATATGTCTTTCATATTGACAGAGCCTTGAGCATCAAGAGAATCAAGGCTAACCATAGTATATATGTATATATTTAAGTAACTTAGTGCAAATTTTGAAACCTTTTTTTACTTTCTTACAGATATTAGTCCAAATGGGCATTTCTCTATTATCTTTTTTCCAGAAAGATATATTTTTACACCTTTTCATAAGATAAATAACCTACCCTTTTGAAGTTAACATAAATAGATTTTGGCCCATTAACTGAATATTTTACACAATCTAAATTGTTAGATTACTTAATATTTTTAAAATATTAATCAAAATGTTATATAATCCATTGAAAATAAATTATGAAATAGAATTAATATTTATTTTTTGTTAACTTTATTTAAATGGTTAGAAATGTCAAGTATAGTATGTCCAAAAGGAACATCTCTGAAAAGAGCTGAGGTTTAAAGATACTGAGTGGTCCCAATTAGCCCACAAACAAATACTTGGCTTGTTATATTAGCCAAGTAGTAGTACTAGTAATTAGAAATTACTCCCCTAGGCCTTAAACTTGGGCTATAAAGATTAAATGTTTATTTATAGCTACATCCCGAGGATGACCCTACACCCCCTTAAACTGCCTGCTGGAGAAAATTCAGGGTTGCCAGAAGAATTTACTGTTTGTTCCAGCCCATGCCAGGAGATGGGGCCTGGCTCCAGCTTCTCTGGGAAGGGAGGAGCCTAACTTCCATAAGTGCCACTTGACATACCCAGTTGGGTTTCCCATGACCAACCCTCACTTCCTGCTTTTTTTAAATTTTCACTTCCTTGACTCCACAGAGACCCCACTCTCCTGCTTCCCTAGTCAGTCCTTCATCCTTTCTTTATAATGCCCAGTCACTTCTGTACAAATCAAAGTTGAATTCACTTCATGCTGAACTTTGTTCCCTATTAAAATTGTAATAGAGAAGAACAAATCTGACTCCATATTAGATCTGTTCTTTTTATTTTCACCCTTGTGCTCCGTTGCCTTTGCTGAGTCATGCTGGCTCTGCACCTTCTGTAAAAGAATGTTGCCAGTAGACTGAAATACACAGAGATAGCATATCCTCAGGGCTCTGACCTTTAAGAGTCCATCCATATAGAGACAGAAAGTTGCAGAACAGGAAATAACATTTATCTTGTTGGAGGTTTGCAGGAACATCCTGACCTGACCTATGTGAACAGCTGCAAGAAAAAAGGGTTTGACACTCAGAAGTTTGCAACAACTAACGGTGCCCCTCCCCCACCTTACCTTTAAAAGTGCTTTGTTTATACCCTTTGAGGAGTTTGAGGTTTGGGGGACATGAGCCACCTGTCTCCTTGCATAGCCCTGTGATAGACCTTTCTCTGCTCCAAACTCCAACGTTATGTTATTTGGTATCACTGTGCATAGGGCACACAAACTTGCATTCCATAACACACTAATATATTGCAGACTAAAATCTGTCCTGATCACTCTAACTAGGGTCCAGCTTTGTTTACGTTTGACAAGGGTCACCAGTAGCATCGAGCAGAAAACGGTGGCCCCGTGAATCTGGGGAGGGCATGAGTCAGCATCCATTGCCCTGAAAGACTAGTATCTGAAACAAGTACTTTTAAGCCAGATAAAATTTTCTGCTTTTGCACATCTTTTCTGTTAGTTTCTTAATTATTATTTCTTAAAACTTTCATTATTGTTAGTTTTTCATTGAGTACACTCTGTAAGTCATGAATCACTGGCAATTATGAAAAGTTAGGAACATATTTACCTTATTAGATTTCCAAGCAGCAAAGTCATTTTTGGCTTTCTTTAAATTCATTTACAAATCTGTCTGTGTCACCTTTGAAGCACAGCACATTTGTGAGACAACATTGATAAAGTGTATTGGCATTAAAACATCAAGAACCATTTGTCTTAAGGCTTATACCTGATTCAAATATTTATGTAATTTTTTCCCTTACAGCTCTTAATACTTTTTTAGAAGTTGGGCTTCACAATTTCTGGCAGGCACCTTAGGTGCCATATAAATGGCAACATTTTCATGTTTTAATCCTTTTCCATATATCTTAAATATAGCTTCAAGACATTAAAAATTAGTGGTCTTGGGCTTCTCTGGTGGCTCAGTGGTTGAAAATCTGCCTGCCAATGCAGGGGACATGGGTTCGAGCCCTGGTCTGGGAAGATCCCACATGCCGTGGAGCAACTGGGCCCATGAGCCACAACTACTGAGCCTGCGCATCTGGAGCCTGTACTTCACAACAAGAGAGGCCGCAATAGTGAGAGGCCCATGCACCACAATGAAGAGTGGCACCCACTTGCCGCAACTAAAGAAAGCCCTCTCACAGAAACTAAGACCCAACACAGCCAAAAATACATAAATAAATAAATAAATAAAAAGTGGTGGTCTTGTAATATTTATACTAAACAAGTATACTGGATCAATTTGAATAATCTGGATCCTGTTTAAATAAAAATTAAGCATGTGGAACATTCAAAACTATTACTGGCATGCATGTTTTACAAAAATATTCTTTTGACTTGGAGATATAGACAGAATTCAATGTATAATTTTTTAAATGATAGGAAAAATATTCATTTTTTTTACTTTTTTTGTTTTCTCTCTTAATTAGCTTCTGGGCAGTTTGAACTGCTTAAGCAACAAATTAAACCACTAATATGTTTCTTCATGATTGCAAACTCCATCTATAAGGACATCTCCTTGCATCATATTTTTCTATTGACATCACAGTATTGATTATAACAATTGCATAATTTATCATACTTTAGAAGGTATTGTCTTTTACTTTTAAAAACTGTATCTCCTAGAGAATTTCTATAACAATATTAAAATTCAATTAGATAAATTAGGACTAATTTAAAATTTCATATTCCTCACTAAATGGTGAAATTACATATAAAAGTGTGCATTGATTGTTTGGACACATCATCCTCACACATATAAAGTGTTTACAGACCTAAGAGGTGAACCAAAGACATACTCTCAACTGCTGTCTTGATTTCCAAATCTCTTCTCTCTTTTAATTCCTTTTGCTCATTGTTGCCTCACTAATAGTATATTTCATTAACTAGACTCACTGTCAGAACTTTAATTTCTTCAAAGCCCTCTCTGTCTTGAAAAAGTAGCTTTCAGAAACCACTTTTAAAATTTTTTTAATCAAGAAATTTAATTGAAATAGCTGAAGTATCATTTAAAATCTATTGTTATGACTAAGATATATTTTAAATGGTTTGAAATTATGTAAGAAGATGTTTATTTTTAAAAGGGTTATTCTACGCAGAAGTTACATTGAGAAAGCATCATCTGTCTGGGATATTAAGTTTTTAGTTTTTGTTTTTGGTTAGTCACCTGGCTTGCAAAACTGCAGGAAAAGGAAATAAAGGATTTGTGATTTTTTTGTCATTTAGTCTAGACTTACCATGTTTTCCCAGTTGGGAAAATGTTGCTCAGCAAAATGACAGCATATGTGATTTCATAAGTAACAGAAGAAACAAAGAATTAGAAGAAGCATGTTTGTTTGTGTGTTTTGATTTGGTAAGAAAAAGAGGAAACCAATAAAGACATCAATGGAGGAATGTAGGCACGTACAAACATGAGGAATTATCTGTCTCTAGACATCTAGGCAAAGGATCATAGGAATTGACCCAGCATACCAGAACATTCCCAAATAGGAGCCATTCTCATTTTCACTACTAATATATCCATCACACTAAAAATCTGTTATTAAATGCTAAGGCCTTCTGCTTTTATTTATCTCCAGTATTTTTTGTCTGTATCTTTATTTCAGCATAATAGACTCACATTTATTTTTATAGCATAAAAAATTATTTTATGAAATGTAAACCTTCAAACTTGAGCTGTGTGTTATTGGCAAGTCAGTTTCCATAGACTCGTTCCTAAATGAGTTTTGACTAAACACATTTATAATCTCTAAAATATGATAATTATGTGATATGAAAAAGCTTGGATTTCTGCTCTTTTGTTGCCTCTGTGTTAAATTCTCTGTCTAATATTTCAAATGTAGTCTCTCACAAAATAGGCTCAGAGAAAAGAGGCACTAGCTTTTTCTGGATGGAGTTATTTACTGAAATTCAACCAAAGCACAATAGTTTGAATTCAAACACTTTATGTCATAAATTCAATATTTACAATTGAAACACTGCTATTGAACATATATTATATTTCACAATATGATAAGGGCTGAAACAAATGTGAACAAAATATGGCCCCTGCCCTGAGGAAGATCAAAAATGAATGTCAGCCTGCATTACATTTATTCAAAATGTGTTAAGTATTTTACGTGCAGTGGAGGCTGAACAAGAAGATATAACATAAAAGGAAAAACAAACAGTACAGCAATTTTATTTTAGGGTAAATAATAATTTACAATTGAAATCTGGTTTCCCCTGCTCTTGCTGTGGATAAATAATAGATCATGTTAACCGATATATTCAAAATGTCTCTGGTTTCTGGCTGCAGCTACTTAAATATTATCTCCAGATATCCTCAAAATCTTACCTACTTATTTCTGAACATTCTCTAATGTTTTCTCTTGTGCACACAGAGAACGATTCTGATTATAGCACAGTGTATAATGTAGTCTTAATCTCTTGCTCCAGTCCTTCATTTAAGTTCATTGCCTGGAATGTCTTCACCTCTTTAACGGCAACTTTTGTCAATTTTTAAACGGGGATGGGTACACAAATGTTGTGTGTCTCCATGCACATAAGGCTGGTACCTCTGAAAGTATCAGATTGTCACTGCCTTTTTTTGGAGTACTCAGTATTTTCAATCTCTGCTGGGTCTGTTCGAAAGTAGACAGACTATCCTCATATACTCATATGGGAAAGTAGCAGAGCAACCAAAAGGGTGTAATGTGGCAAAAACTATTTCAAGTAGATAGCTCATTCTCCTGAGGCTGTTATGAGTCTTAGGGCTGGCTTTGGAATGTGACAAATGTGATAAACAATCTCTGCCTTTCTCTTTACTTTCCCCAGGGCACAGACTTTTAAAATCTTACAATTAATTTACTGAAATAGATATTTCATGATTAACTTGTACCCAAAGTTCATCAAATATACATTATGAAGTTTGAATTTGATCAGTAGACTAAACTTGGACTTATAGTATAAAATTAGGTTAATTTAAAAATGATTAGGAAATTTACATTTTACTTTAAATCATTATTGATTTTCTCCATACTGTTATACAGGATTAAGTATTGGTAGCAAACTACTTTTGGTAAATATTTTACTTTGTTTAACTTTAAAAATTCAAGTCCTTCAAAGTTTCATATAGCTGAGTAATTTTCAAATAATGATAACTAATGACAAAAGTGGCTCTACCTAATTAATAGCCTGAGTTACATCAAAAAGTTCAAAAAGTCAAAAGATGGCAGCTGAATACTTCAATTCTGGGAGCACAATATGTATCAAGGGGAAAACTCTACATCATTATAGTTGGCTCATGAAGATGCAAGCTCTACTACCTCAACAAATGCAAGCTATGTGAATAAAAAATTCAAATCAGTATTCTGTTGATTAAGATGTTATAGTTTTTTTTCTTTCCTTCAAACAGGAAGATAACTGTATTTTATGTCAATTACATCTTTATTTTTTTCAAATTATAAAACAAATGATATCATGACATCCTTGTGAGATAGGTTGAAGGATGTGAAGTGAATGCACATAATTAAAGGAATTGATAATTTGATGAACTAGGTAATAAGGTAACCTTATAGTCAATGTCAACCTGGAAAGTGGTCCCTAGTGGACAATCCAAGTGCTGCTTCAGGCTTTGTTTAGCCAAAAATATTTATATACCTTGATGAGGATAGTTGTGGTGTGTAAATGGATTATAAATGACAAGGTTTTGAAATATCACATATATATATATATACGTAGAGAATCAACATAAATCTGTCACTAGGTCAAATTTAAAACAATAAAACATAATAGATATTAACATATATTCTTTGATTTGAGTACAGTAAGAATGTAGACATTCTTCTAAAATAGCTGGTATTAGCAAAACCTAAGGAATTGATTAAATACAATCATCATCAAATATACATTATGTATATACAAATATACATTATACAATGTTCATCAAATATTACATAACTCAATGGCATAAATTATTTTTCAAATAATCTAATGATGTGTCAGGTATTTGTAATTAGAATTATTGTGGAGAACTCTCCTCTATAGACACATTAGATGAACCACACCTGGAGCTTTGTGTTCAGTTCTGGACAGGACACGTTGAGAGGAGGTATGATGCAGTTACCTTGTGCAGATTGGTGACAAGAATCATAAGGAGGATAGAGACAAGGAAGGGAAAGAGAAACTCCCCAAAAAACTAACATGCATTAGTTATATAATCATTACCACATTTTCTCATCAACATTATTCTATTTAAATTTTGCTTATACCCTACATGATAGGTAATACTGTATCTTATTTATAGGTTAAAAAAAAAGCAGAGATATACAAAGCTGAGATTACCAACCATGATCACAGATTTGGTAAGAGCTAAAGCCAGTTTGAATTTATATCTGTCTGATTGTCAGCAACTATGTTATTGACATTATCAAGGTGTCCCTTTACTAGATAAAAGTAAAAAATGTTAAAGGTGCTTCATATTTGTTTAATTTTAATAAAATATTTGAAAGCTTATCAGGTTCTACACCCTGTAAATACTTTTTAAGAGCTCATGATCTTACCCTGAAGACGGACTTCCAAACATATAAATCCTGGAATTAAGGAATGATAATATAATCATTTTCCACCTTTTGAGTTTGCTTTATTCGTTTGTTTTCTTTCTCTTTGTCTTTTTCTCACCAAAAGCCAAGATTGAAAAAAAATTGCATAAATTTGAGACAAAATAAGATTAGTTTCTGGCATACTCTCTTTTGAACCTGAACTTGGACAAGGATGAAAGAAAGAGGCATATACAGAGGGAAAATGTTAGCTGGACAGTTGCTGCCTTGTGCCCTGTTAAGTGAAGAAGACTCATGAGCACAAAATAGGGGTGTTTCATTTCCTCACTGTTTTAATAGCTTAAGTGTACACAGACAGATAAATGTGGACAAATGTTTGCCAGGTTTGACCTAGCTCATCCATCAGATTACTACCTGTTCCTCTTAAAGTGAAGAGAGACAAATAAGTGGAATAAACTATCAGGTATATGTTGCATTTGGCACCCAGCATCAATTCCCATAGCTAGAAAGATTTTTCTGACTCCCTTGTGATTAGGTATATGAATATAAAGTGACCGTTCACAACCAAATGCACTGATGCGTTTGAAAGTTGGAACTTAGGTGAAAAAAATATTCCTGCTGCTTTTTGTAGTTTTCTGCTACCAAGCCAGGTAGTGGCAATGTGAAAGTTATCGTGGGAGCATTGCTGTATTCAAGTTGCATTTTGTGTGTGCTGAAGGAACAGCTGACAACCTCCTGACAGCACTCCTGATAATGGAACCCCAGCTGCAGCAGGACATTCTCAAGCTAAGGGATCCAGTGGCATCCTCCTGATTTCCCTCCCTTCTGAGAGGGCAGAGGACATACAGCCCCCGTCAGGTTAGTTCCACAGTGTTCTGGGGATCCTATTTGGAGACCTTATCAATCAGCCTCCACCAGCATGCCTAAAAATTTTTAAGCATCTAATACTCTCCATAAAGCTATTTTCTATCTGAAATATTAGCACATTCTGTTTTCTTCAGTGAGTGTTAAATGACAGTGATTTGAGAGATGGGTACTCCATGATGCCATGGGAAGAAATTTCTAAATTTTGAGCAGTTGAGAGGTTAAGAGAAAAAAAGACATTCTACCTCTAAGTATTACATTACAAATGGCATTTTAAAAATACAATGATACACAGAGGAAGATGCTATTAATCATGCCTCCAGGGTGAGGGGTTACTACAGTAGATCTGACATTGGAATTTGGTATTAAAAAAAGAAAAAAGATTTTATCATGATGACATGGTGGAAGTGGAATATTTTAGCTAAAAGAAATAGCTAAGGAATAGGTTCAAGATGGCAGACAAGTAAGATGTGGAGATGAGGACATTTGTCCACCAGAGACATCCCAGCCCCATGTAATATCAAACGGTGAAAGCTCTCTCAGAAACCTCTCTCAGAGGTCTCCATTTCAATGCTAAGAAACAGCTTCACTCAACAATCAGAGAGATATAGCACTGGACACCGTAAGTCAAACAACAAGCAAGACAGGAACACAACCCTACCCATTAGCAGAGACCACCTAAAATCATACTAAGTTTACAGACACCCCTAAATACACCACTGGGCACAGTCCTGCCCAACAGAAAGACAAGATCCAGCCTCATCCACCAGAACACAGGCACAACTCCCCTCCACCAGGAAGCCTACAAAACCCACTGAACCAACCTTATCCCCTGTAACAGACACAAAAAACAACGGGAACATTCAGATTTGATGGAGAAATTAAAAACTTTACAGAAAAGCAAAAGCTAAGAGAATTCAGCACCACCAAACAAGATATACAACAAATAATAAAGAAACTTCTCTAGGCAGGAAACACAAGAGAAGGAAAAGACCTACCATAACAAACCCAAAGCAATTAAGAAAATGGTAATACGAACACACATATCAATAACTACCTTAAATGTAAATGGATTAAATGCTCCCACGAAAAGACATAGACTGGCTGAATGGGTACAAAAACAAGACCCATATATATGCTGTCTACAAGAGACCATTTCAGACCTAGGAACACATACAGACTGAAAGTGAGGGGATGGAAAAAGATATTCCATGCAAATGGAAATCAAAAGAAAGCTGGAGTAACAATTCTCATATCAGAAAAAATAGACTTTAAAATAACATTATTACAAGAGACAAAAAAGAACACTACATAATGATCAAGGGATCAATCAAGAAGAAGATATAGTCGGCGGGAAGATGGCGGAAGAGTAAGACGTGGAGATCGCCTTCCTCCTCACGGATACACCAGAAATACATCTACACGTGGAACAACTCCTACAGAACACCTACTGAAGGCTGGCAGAAGACCTCAGAGCTCCCAAAAGGCAAGAAACTCCCCACGTACCTGGGTAGGGCAAAAGAAAAAAGAAAAAACAGAGACAAAAGAATAAGGACGGCACCTGCACCAGTGGGAGGGAGCTGTGAAGGAGGAAAAGTTTCCACACACTAGGAAGCCCCTCCGCGGGCGGAGACAGCGGGAGGCGGAGGGGGGAGCTTCGGGACCGCGGAGTGGTGCACAGCGACGGGTGTGGAGGGCAAAGCGGGGAGATTCCTGCACAGACGATCGGTGCCGACCGGCACTCACCAACCCGAGAGGCTTGTCTGCTCACCCGCCGGGGCGGGCGGGGCTGCGAGCTGAGGCTCGGCTTTCGGTTTTGGACGGAGCGCAGGGAGAAGACTGGGGTTGGCGGCTTGAGCATAGCCTGAAGGGGTTGGTGTGCCACGACTAGCCGGGAGGGAGTTCGGGGAAAAGCCTGCACCGGCCTAAGAGGCAAGAGACTTTTTCTTCCCTCTTTGTTTCCTGGTGCGCGAGGAGAGGGGTTTAAGAGCGCTGCTTAAAGGAACTCCAGAGACGGGCGCGAGCCGCGGCTAAAAGCGTGAGCCCCAGAGACGGGCGTGAGCCGCGTCTGAGGGCGCGAGCCCCCGAGACGGGCGCGAGCCACGGCTGGAAGCGCGAACCCCAGAGACGGGCGCGAGCCGCGGCTGAGGGCGGGAGCCCCCGAGACGGGCGCGAGCCGCGGCTGAAACCGCGGACCCCAGAGACGGGCGGGAGACGCTGGGGCTGCTGCTGCCATCACCAGGGGGGCTGTGTGCGAGCACTGGTCACTCTCCGCGCCCCTCTTCCGCGGAGCCTGTGCAGGCCGCCACTGCCGGGTTCCCGGGATCCGGGGACAGCTTCCCCGGGAGTACGCACGGCGGGTCTCAGGCTGGTGCAGCGTCGCGCCGGCCTCTGCCGCAGCGTCACGCCGCCTCTGCCGCCGCAGGCCCGCCCCGCACGCAGTGCCCCTCCTTCCCCCATCCCCCAACCCCCGGCCTGAGTGAGCCGGAGCTCCCGAATCAGCGGCTCCTTTAACCCCGTCCTGTCTGAGCAAAAAAACAGACGCCCTCCAGCGATCTGCGCGCAGGGGCAGGGCCGGGTACAAAGCTGAGCTCCTGTGAGCTGTGAGAGCAGGGAGGAGAGGGGGAGGTCTCTCCCGGCAGCCGCGGAGGCGGCGGATTGAAACTCCACAATCAACTTGATGTGCCCTGCATTGTGGAATACCTGAATAGACAGGGAGTGATCCCAAATTGAAGAGGGGGAATTTAGGAGCGAGATCTGTGATTTTTTTCCCTTTTCCTCTTTTTGTGAATGTGTGCATGTATGCTTCTGTGTGAGATCTTGTCTGTATACTCTTGCTTCCACCATTTGTCCTAGGGCTCTATCCGTCCATGGTTTTATTTAAAAAAAAAAAAAAATTTTTTTTTAATAATTAATTTTAATTGTAATAACTTTATTGAACTTTACCTTCGTTCTTTCTTTCTTTCTTTCCTTCCCTCCTTCCCTCCTTTAGACAGCGAATCACCCCAGGTTGAGGGGGTGGTCTCTGGGAGCAGGATTTATGATTTTTCCCCCTTTGCCTCTCTTTGTGAACGTGTATGTGTATGCTTCTGTGTAAGATTTTCTCTGTATAGCTTTGCTCCCAACAGTTGTCCTAGGGCTCTATCCGTCCATGGTTTTTTTTAAAAAAATTTTTTTTTTCTTAATAATTAATTTTAATTGTAATAACTTTATTGTACTTTACCTTCGTTCTTTCTTTCTTTCTTTCCTTTCTTCCTTCCCTCCTTTAGACAACAAATCACCCCAAATTGAGGAGGTGGTCTCTGGGAGCAGGATTTATGATTTTTCCCCCTTTGCCTCTCTTTGTGAACGTGTATGTGTATGCTTCTGTGTAAGATTTTCTCTGTATAGCTTTGCTCCCAACAGTTGTCCTAGGGCTCTATCCGTCCATGGTTTTTTAAAAAAAAATTTTTTTTCTTAATAATTAATTTTAATTGTAATAACTTTATTGTACTTTACCTTTGTTCTTTCTTTCTTTCTTTCCTTCCTTCCTTCCCTCCTTTAGACAGCGAATCACCCCAGGTTGAGGAGGTGGTCTCTGGGAGCAGGATTTATGATTTTTCCCCCTTTGCCTCTCCTTGTAAACACGTATGTGTATGCTTCTGTGTAAGATTTTCTCTGTATAGCTTTGCTTCCAACATTTGTCCTAGGGCTCTATCCGTCCATGGTTTTTTAAAAAAAAATTTTTTTTTCTTAATAATTAATTTTAATTGTAATAACTTTATTGTACTTTACCTTCGTTCTTTCTTTCTTTCCTTCCTTCCTTCCCTCCTTTAGACAGCGAATCACCCCAGGTTGAGGAGGTGGTCTCTGGGAGCAGGATTTATGATTTTTCCCCCTTTGCCTCTCTTTGTGAACATGTATGTGTATGCTTCTGTGTAAGATTTTCTCTGTATAGCTTTGTTTCCAACATTTGTCCTAGGGTTCTATCTGTACTTTTTTTTTTTTTTTTTTTTTTTTTCTTTCTTTCTAAATAGTTTTTAGTACAATAACTATATTATACTTTATTTTATTTTTACTGTATCTTCTTTCTTTCTGTCTTTTTTCCTTCTTTCCCTCCTTCCTTCCTCCCTTCCTCCCTCCCTCCCTCCCTCCTTTCTTTCCTTCTTTGCTTCTTTCTTCCTTCCTTCCTTTCCTCCTTTCCTCCTTTCCTTCTTTCTTTCCTCAAACTTCTACTAATTCTCTCTACATTTTCTCCTTCTTTCCCTCCTACCTTCCTTCCTTCCTCCCTCCCTCCCTCCTTTCTTTCCTTCTTTGCTTCTTTCTTCCTTCCTTCCTTTCCTCCTTTCTTTCTCTCTTTCCTCAAACTTCTACTAATTCTCTCTACATTTTCTCCTTCTTTCCCTCCTTCTTTCCCTCCTTCTTTCCTTCCTTCCTCCCTCCCTCCCTCCCTCCCTCCTTTCTTTCCTTCTTTGCTTCTTTCTTCCTTCCTTTCCTCCTTTCCCTCTTTCTTTCCTCATACTTCTACTAATTCTCTCTACATTTTCTCCTTCTTTCCCTCCTTCCTTCCTTCCTCCCTCCCTCCCTCCTTTCTTTCCTTCTTTGCTTCTTTCTTCCTTCCTTCCTTTCCTCCTTTCCCTCTTTCTTTCCTCATACTTCTACTAATTCTCTCTACATTTTCTCCTTCTTTCCCTCCTTCCTTCCTTCCTCCCTCCCTCCCTCCTCCCTTTCCTCCTTTCCTTCTTTCTTTCCTCATACTTCTAATAATTCTCTCTACTTTTCCTCCCTTTTATTCTGAGCCGTGTGGATGAAAGGCTCTTGGTGCTCCAGCCCAGGAGGCAGGGCTCTGCCTCTGAGGTAGGAGAGCCAACTTCAGGACACTGATCAACAAGAGACTTCCCAGCTCCAAATAATATTAAACGGTGGAAATCTCCCAGAGACCTCCATCTTAACACCAGCACCCAGCTTCACTCAACGACCAGCAAGCCACAGTGCTGGACAACCTATGCCAAACAACTAGCAAAACAGGAACACAACCCCACCCATTAGCAGAGAGGCTGCCTAAAATCATAGCAAGGCCACAGACACCCCAAAACACACCACCAGACGTGAACCTGCCCACTAAAGAGACAAGATCCAGCCTCATCCAGCACAACACAGGCACTAGTCCCCTCCACCAGGAAGCCTACACAACCCGCTGAAACAACCTTAGCCACTGGAGACAGACATTAAAAACAACGGGAACTACGAACGTGCAGCCTGCAAAAAGGAGACCCCAAACACAGTAAGATAAGCAAAATGAGAAGACAGAAAAACACACAGCAGATGAAGGAGCAAGATAAAAACCCACCAGACCTAACAAATGAAGAGGAAATAGGCAATCTTCCTGAAAAAGAATTCAGAATAATGATAGTAAGGATGATCCGAAATCTTGGAAGTAGAATGGACAAAATGCAAGAAACAGTTAACAAGGACCTACAAGAACTAAAGATGAAACAAGCAATGATGAACAACGCAATAAATGAAATTAAAAGTACTCTAGATAGGATCAATAGCAGAATAACTGAGGCAGAAGAACGGATAAGTGACCTGGAAGATAAAGTAGTGGAAATAACTACTGCAGAGCAGAATAAAGAAAAAAGAATGAAAAGAACTGAGGACAGTCTCAGAGAGCTCTGGGACAACATTAAACGCACCAACATTCGAATTATAGGGGTTCCAGAAGAAGAAGAAAAAAAGAAAGGGACTGAGAAAATATTTGAAGAGATTATAGTTGAAAACTTCCCTAATATGGGAAAGGAAATAGTTAATCAAGTCCAGGAAGCACAGAGAGTCCCATACAGGATAAATACGAGGAGAAATACGCCAAGACACATATTAATCAAACTATCAAAAATTAAATACAAAGAAAGCATATTAAAAGCAGCAAGGGAAAAACAACAACACACAAGGGAATCCCCATAAGGTTAACAGCTGATCTCTCAGCAGAAACCCTACAAGCCAGAAGGGAGTGGCAGGACATACTGAAAGTGATGAAGGAGAAAAACCTGCAACCAAGACTACTCTACCAAGCAAGGATCTCATTCACATTTGATGGAGAAATTAAAACCTTTACAGACAAGCAAAAGCTGAGAGAGTTCAGCACCACCAAACCAGCTTTACAACAAATGCTAAAGGAACTTCTCTAGATAAGAAATGCAAAAGAAGGAAACGACCTATAATAACGAACCCAAAACAATATAGAAAATGGGAATAGGAACATACATATCGATAATTACCTTAAATGTAAATGGACTAAATGCTCCCACCAAAAGACACAGATTGGCTGAATGGATACAAAAACAAGACCCTTATATATGCTGTCTACAAGAGACCCACCTCAGACCTAGAGACACATACAGACTGAAAGTAAGGGGATGGAAAAAGATATTCCATGCAAATGGAAACCAAAAGAAAGCTGGAGTAGCAATTCTCATAACAGACAAAATAGACTTTAAAATAAGGACTATTAAAAGGGATAAAGAAGGACACTACATAATGATCAAGGGATCGATCCAAGAAGAAGATATAACAATTGTAAATATTTATGCACCCAATATAGGAGCACCTCAATACGTAAGGCAAATACTAACAGCCATAAAAGGGGAAATTGACAGTAACACATTCATAGTAGGGGACTTTAACACCCCACTTTCACCCATGGAAAGATCATCCAAAATGAAAATAAATAAGGAAACACAAGCTTTAAATGATACATTAAACAAGATGGACTTAATTGATATTTATAGGACACTCCATCCAAAAACAACAGAATACACATTTTTCTCAAGTGCTCATGGAACATTCTCCAGGATAGATCATATCTTGGGTCACAAATCAAGCCTTGGTAAATTTAAGAAAATTGAAATTGTATCAAGTATCTTTTCTGACCACAACGCCATGAGACTAGATATCAATTACAGGAAAAGATCTGTAAAATATACAAATACATGGAGGCTAAACAATACACTACTTAATAATGAAGTGATCACTGAAGAAATCAAAGAGGAAATAAAAAAATACCTAGAAACAAATGACAATGGAGACACAACGACCCAAAACCTATGGGATGCAGCAAAAGCAGTTCTAAGGGGGAAGTTTATAGCAATACAAGCCCACCTTAAGAAGCAGGAAACATCTCGAATAAACAACCTAACCTTGCACCTCAAGCAATTAGAGAAAGAAGAACAAAAAAGCCCCAAAGCTAGCAGAAGGAAAGAAATCATAAAAATCAGATCAGAAATAAATGAAAAAGAAATGAAGGAAACGATAGCAAAGATCAATAAAACTAAAAGGTGGTTCTTTGAGAAGATAAACAAAATAGATAAACCACTAGCCAGACTCATCAAGAAAAAAAGGGAGAGGACTCAAATCAATAGAATTAGAAATGAGAAAGGAGAAATAACAACTGACACTGCAGAAATAAAAAAAATCATGAGAGATTACTACAAGCAACTCTATGCCAATAAAATGGACAATCTGGAAGAAATGGACAAATTCTTAGAAATGCACAACCTGCCAAGACTGAATCAGGAAGAAATAGAAAATATGAACAGACCAATCACAAGCACTGAAATTGAAACTGTGATTAAAAATCTTCCAACAAACAAAAGCCCAGGACCAGATGACTTCACAGGTGAATTCTATCAAACGTTTAGAGAAGAGTTAACACCTATCCTTCTCAAACTCTTCCAAAATATAGCAGAAGGAGGAACACTCCCAAATTCCTTCTACGAGGCCACCATCACCTTGATACCAAAACCAGACAAGGATGTCACAAAGAAAGAAAACTACAGGCCAATATCACTGATGAACATAGATGCAAAAATCCTCAAGAAAATACTAGCAAACAGAATCCAACAGCACATTAAAAGGATCATACACCATGATCAAGTGGGGTTTATTCCAGGAATGCAAGGATTCTTCAATATACGCAAATCTATCAATGTGATAAACCATATTAACAAATTGAAGGAGAAAAAACATATGATCATCTCAATAGATGCAGAGAAAGCTTTTGACAAAATTCAACACCCATTTATGATAAAAACCCTCCAGAAAGTAGGCATAGAGGGAACTTTCCTCAACATAATAAAGGCCATATATGACAAGCCCACAGCAAACATCATCCTCAATGGTGAAAAACTGAAAGCATTTCCACTAAGATCAGGAACAAGACAAGGTTGCCCACTCTCACCACTCTTATTCAACATAGTTTTGGAAGTTTTAGCCACAGCAATCAGAGAAGAAAAGGAAATAAAAGGAATCCAAATCGGAAAAGAAGAAGTAAAGCTGTCACTGTTTGCAGATGACATGATACTATACATAGAGAATCCTAAAGATGCTACCAGAAAACTACTAGAGCTAATCAATGAATTTGGTAAAGTAGCAGGATACAAAATTAATGCACAGAAATCTCTGGCATTCCTATATACTAATGATGAAAAATCTGAAAGTGAAATCAAGAAAACACTCCCATTTACCATTGCAACAAAAAGAATAAAATATCTAGGATATTTTATATCTAGGTATATCTAGGATATACCTAAGGATACGAAAGACCTGTATGCAGAAAATTATAAGACACTGATGAAAGAAATTAAAGATGATACAAATAGATGGAGAGATATACCATGTTCTTGGATGGGAAGAATCAACATTGTGAAAATGACTCTACTACCCAAAGCAATCTACAGATTCAATGCAATCCCTATCAAACTACCACTGGCATTTTTCACAGAACTAGAACAAAAAATTTCGCAATTTGTATGGAAACACAAAAGACCCCGAATAGCCAAAGCAATCTTGAGAACGAAAAAAGGAGCTGGAGGAATCAGGCTCCCTGACTTCAGACTATACTACAAAGCAACAGTAATCAAGACAGTATGGTACTGGCACAAAAACAGAAAGATAGATCAGTGGAACAGGATAGAAAGCCCAGAGATAAACCCACGCACATATGGACACCTTATCTTTGATAAAGGAGGCAGGAATGTACAGTGGAGAAAGGACAGCCTCTTCAATAAATGGTGCTGGGAAAACTGGACAGGTACATGTAAAAGTATGATATTAGATCACTCCCTAACACCATACACAAAAATAAGCTCAAAATGGATTAAAGACCTAAATGTAAGGCCAGAAACTATCAAACTCTTAGAGGAAAACATAGGAAGAACACTCTATGACATAAATCACAGCAAGATCCTTTCTGACCCACCTCCTAGAGTAATGGAAATAAAAACAAAAATAAACAAATGGGACCTAATGAAACTTCAAAGCTTTTGCACAGCAAAGGAATCCATAATCAAGACCAAAAGACAGCCCTCAGAATGGGAGAAAACATTTGCAAATGAAGCAACTGACAAAGGATTAATCTCCAAAATTTACAAGCAGCTCATGCAGCTCAATAACAAAAAAACAAACAACCCCATCCAAAAATGGGCAGAAGACCTAAACAGACATTTCTCCAAAGAAGATATACAGAATGCCAACAAACACATGAAAGAATGCTCAACATCATTAAACATTAGAGAAATGCAAATCAAAACTACAATGAGATATCATCTCACACCAGTCAGAATGGCCATCATCAAAAAATCTAGAAACAATAAATGCTGGAGAGGGTGTGGAGAAAAGGGGACACTCTTGCACTGCTGGTGGGAATGTGAATTGGTTCAGCCACTATGGAGAACAGTATGGAGGTTCCTTAAAAAACTACAAATAGAATTACCATATGACCCAGCAATCCCACTACTGGGCATATACCCTGAGAAAACCAAAATTCAAAAAGAGTCATGTACCAAAATGTTAATTGCAGCTCTATTTACAATAGCCCGGAGATGGAAAGAACCTAAGCGCCCATCATCGGACGAATGGATAAAGAAGATGTGGCACATATACACAATGGAATATTACTCAGCCTTAAAAAGAAATGAAATTGAGCTATTTGTAATGAGATGGATAGACCTAGAGTCTGTCATACAGAGTGAAGTAAGTCAGAAAGACAAAGACAAATACCGTATGCTAACACATATATATGGAATTTAAGGGGAAAAAATGTCATGAAGAACCTAGGGATAAGACAGGAATAGAGGCGCAGACCTACTGGAGAACGGACTTGAGGATATGGGGAGGGGGAAGGGTGAGTTTTGACAGGGCGAGAGAGAGTCATGGACATATACACACTAACAAACGTAGTAAGGTAGATAGCTAGGGGGAAGCAGCCGCAAGGCACAGGGATATTAGCTCGGGGCTTTGGGACAGCCTGGAGGGGTGGGAGGGGGAGAGTGGGAGGGAGGGAGATGCAAGAGGGAAGACACATGGGAGCACATGTATATGTATAGCTGATTCACTTTGTTATAAATCAGAAACTAACACACCATTGTAAAGCAATTATACCCCAATAAAGATGTTAAAAAAAAAAAAAAGAAGAAGATATAACAATTGTAAATATTTATGCACCCAACATAGGAGCACCTCAGTACATAGGCAAATGCTAAAGCCTTAAAAGGAGAAATCAACAATAACACAATAATAGTAGGGGACATTAACACCCCTCTTTCACCAATGAACAGATCATCCCAAATGAAAATAAATAAGGAAATACAAGCTTTAAAGGATACATTAAGCAAGATGGACCTAATTGATATTTAGAGGACATTTCATCCAAAATTAACAGAATACATTTCTCAAGTGTTCATGGAACATTCTCCAGGATAGGTCATATCTTGGGTCAGAAATCAAGCCTTGGTAAATTTAAGAAAACTGAAATCGTATCAAGTATCTTTTTCTGACAACAATGCTATGAGACTAGATATCAATTACAGGAAACAAATGGTAAAAAATACAAACAGATAGAGGCTAAACAATACACTACTAAATAATCAAGAGGTCACTGAAGAAATCAGAGGAAATCAAAGAATACTTAGAAACAAATGACAATGAAAACATGGTGACTCAAGACCTATGGGATGCAGCAAAAGCAGTTCTAAGAGGGAAGTTATAGCAACACAACCCAACCTCAATAAACAAGAAACACCTCAAATAAACAACCGAACCTTACACCTAAAACAATTAGAGAGAGAAGAACAAAAAAACCCCAAAGTTATCAGAAGGAAAGAAATCATAAAAATCAGATCAAAAATAAGTGAAAAAGAAATGAAGGAAACAATAGCTAAGATCAATAAAACTAAAATCTGTTTCTTTCAGAAGATAAATAACATTGATAAACCACTAGCCATACTCATCAAGAAAAAAAGGGAGATGACCCAAATCAATAGAATTAGAAATGAAAAAGGAGAAGTAACAACTGACACTGCAGAAATACAAATGATCATGAGAGATTATTACAATCAATTATATGCCAATAAAATGGACAACTGGGAAGAAACGGACAAATACTTAAAAAAGCACAACCTCCAGAGACTGAACCAGGAAGCAATAGAAAGTATAAACAAACCAATCACAAGCACTGAAATTGAAACCGTGATTAAAACTCTTCCAACAAACAAAAGCCCAGGACCAGGTTGATTCGCATGCGTATTCTATCAAAGATTTAGAGAAGAGCTAACACCTATATTTCTCAAACTCTTTCAAAACAAAAAGGAAGGAGGAATCCTCCCAACCTATTCTACAAGGCCAACATCACCTTGATACAAAAACCAGACAAAGATGTCACAAAGAAAGAAAACTACAGGCCAATGTCACTAATGATGATAGATGCAAGAATCCTCAGCAAAATATTAGCAAACAGAATCCAACAGAATCCAAAAGGATCATACACCATGATAAAGTGAGGTTTCTCCAAGGAATGCAAGAATTCTTCAATATACGCAAATCAATCAAAGTGATACACCATATTAACAAATTGAAGGATAACAAACATATGTTCATCTCAATAGATGCAGAAAAAGCTTTCAAGAAAATTCAACACTGATTTATGATAAAATCTCTCCAGAAAGCAGGCATAGAGGGAACTTACCTCAACATAATAGAAGCCATATATGACACACCCACAGCCAACATCATTCGCAATGGTGAAAAACTGAAACCATTTCCACTAAGATCAGGAACAAGGCAAGGTTGCCTACTCTCACCAGTATTATTCAACATAGTTTTGGAAGTTTTAGCCATAGCAATCAGAGAAGAAAAATAAATAAAAGGAATTCAAATCAGAAAAGAAGTAATGCTGTCACTGTTTGCAGATGACATGATACTATACATAGAGAATCCTAAAGATGCTACCAGAAAACTACTAGAGGTAATCAATGAATTTGGTAAAGTAGCAGGATAAAAAAATTAATGGACAGAAATCTCTTGCATTCCTATACACTAATGATGAAAAATCTGAAGGAGAAAATAAGGTAACACTTCCATTTACTATTGCAACAAAAAGAATAAAATACCTGGGAATAAACCTACCTGAAAAGGTATGCAGAAAACTATAAGACACTGTTGAAAAAAAAGTAAAAATGATACAAACAGCGAGATATACCAAGTACTTGGATTGGAAGAATAAACCTTGTGAAAATGACTATACTGCCAAAGTAATCTACAGATTCAATGCAATCCCTATCAAATTACTACTGTCATTTTTCACAGAACTAGAACAAAAAATTTCACAGTTTCTGTGGAAACAGAAATGACCCTGAATAGCCAAAGCAATCTTGAGAAAGAAAAACAGAGCTGGAGGAATCAAGCTCCTGGACTTCAGATTATACTACAAACCTACAGTAATCAAGACAGTATTGTACTAGCACAAAAACAGAAATGTAGATCAATTGAACAGGATAGAAAGCCCAGAGATAAACCTACACATATATGGTTACCTTATCTTTGATAAAGGAGTCAAGTATATTCAATGGAGAAAAGAAAACCTCTTCAATAAGTGGTGCTGGGAAAACTGGACAGGTCCATGTAAAAGAATGAAATTAGAACACTCCCTAGCACTGTATACAAAAATAAACTCAAAATGGATTAAAGACCTAAATGTAAGGCCAGACACTATCAAACTCTTAGAGGAAAGCATAGGCAGAACACTCTATGACATACATCACAGCAACATCCTTTTTGACCCACCTCCTAGAGAAATGGAAAGAAAAACAAAAATAAACAAATGGGACCTAATGAAACTTAAAAGCTTTTGCACAGCAAAGGAAACCATAAACAAGACAAAAAGAGAACCTTTAGAATGGGAAAAAATATTTTCAAATGAAGCAACTGACAAAAGATTAATCTCTAAAATATACAGATAGCTCAGGCAGCTCAATATCAAAAAACAACAAAAAACAAACCCAATCCCCAAATGCACAGAAGATCTAAATAGATATTTCTCCAAAGAAGATATAGAGATTGCGAACAAACACATGGAAGGATTCTGAACATCATTAATCGTTAGAAAAATGCAAATCAAAACTACAATGAGTTATCACCTCACACAGGTCAGAATGGCCATCATCAAAATATCTACAAGCAATAAATGTTGGAGAGGGTTTGGAGAAAAGGGAACCCTCTTGCACTGTTGGTGGGAATGTAAATTGATACAGCCACTATGGGAGAACAGTATGGGACTTCCTTTAGAAAGGAAAAATAGAACTACCATAAGACCCAGCAATCCCACTACTGAGCATATACACTGAGAAAACCATAATTCAAAAAGAGTTATGTACCACAATGTTCATTGCAGCTCTATTTACAATAGCCAGGACATGGAAGCAACCTATGTATCCATTGACAGATGAATGGATAAAGAAGATATGGCACACATATACAATGGAATATTCCTCAGCCATAAAAAGAAAGGAAATTCAGTTATTTGTAGTCAGGTGGATGAACCTAGAGACTGTCATGCAGAGTGAAGTAAGTCAGAAAGAGAAAAACAAATACTGTATAAAAAAGGGAGGAAAATGGTTGTGAAGAACCTAGGGGCAGGACTGGAGTAAAGACCCAGATGTAGAGAATAGACTTGAGGACAGGAGAAGGTGAAAGTGTAAGCTGGGATGAAGTGAGAGAATGGCATGGACATATATTCACTACCAAATGTAAAATAGATAGCTAGTGGGAAGCAGCCACATAGCACAGGGAGATCAGCTCGGTGAAAGCAACACCATTGTGAAGCAATTATACACCCATAAAGATGTTTTTAAAAAAGAAAAAAGAAATAGCTAGAATAAATGCATGGCAAGTTGAAAGTTCATGATATATTTAAGAAGTCACAAACCTGTTGTCTGATTGAAGAACTGGGCAAAAGCTTGGGTGTTGCAGGAGATAAGACTTGAAAGGATAATTGGGGCCAGGGCATCAACTATGTTAATATTATTCTTACACCAGAGGAGGAATGGTTCAAATATGTAGGGAGTTGTGTATGGATAGCTGACTGTAAATGTTTAAATATTGTCTTAAAAAATAGACCTTTTTATGTCGCTGTAGAGGAAAATTTAGGAACTAGTAGGTAAGAGTTAGAGCACTTAGATATGGTAGGTATGGATAATGTTCCCAATTCTTTACTTTCTGTATTAGAATTATACACCCATACCCCTAGCTGTGTCCGTGCGTCCCTTCCACCTAAAATAGATGCTATATTCCCTGATACACTGATGTGTGTGTGTCCTTTTGGCTTGCTTTGAAAAATATGTGGTTTGAAGGGACAGGTTACCAGTTCCAAGAAGACGTTCAAACACATTTGCATCATTTGCCTTTGCCTATAACACTTTCTTCAACTGCAATAAGAAGAGCATTCCTTGAGTAACCAGTGCTCCAAAGAGACTGGGATACACAGTGAGCATACCTGGTCCCAGCCCAAAGTCTTGAGCCAAATCCATCCAAATGCAGCAAAGTCACAGCTGACCTACTTACCAGTAAGAAGGAAATAAAGATTTGCCACTGAGATTTTGAAAGTGTTTATTATAAAGCAAACAACTGGCATTCTCTGGAAAAGCCTTTTAAGAATCCAACCACCTCAAAATGGAAAGGAAAACTTTGGAGGCACTGTTTCCAGGAGTATTCGAGTAGGGCTGGCAGTTATTACTTTCCATCTCCCCTGCCCCTAACCATTATTACCTTCTTCTTGGAAGACTCTGAAAGCCACGAAACACATCCCATCATCTAAACAGTGCATCACATAGCAGCAAGAATGGCCTTTTACAAAGTTGTTGGGTCATTTTTATCCCTATTTAAAATAATTCAGTGCTTTCAAGTGCACTTAGAAGGAAACCCAGACTCCCCGTGTGATGGTCTCCCATTTCCACATCTTCATCCTGGACCACACTCTCCTTTTCTACCTGCCAACCTGAACTTCTCTGTACCATCAATGTGCCCATTTCCTCCTGGTGTAGGTCACTGAGGTGACCTGCTGTCAGCTGTTCTTTTCCCCTGGATATTCCTACTCATCTTTCGATATCAGCTTAAAAATTCCCTCTTTGTGCATTTCCTGGTCATGCTGTCATTCTCCATTCCTTAAAAGCATTTATCAAAACCAGCAATTTATTTATTAACTTAATTAATTTTTCCCTACATAAATGCACATTTTGTGAAGGCAAGAACCATATTTGTGTTGCCATCTTATTACCTATATCAGGTGAGTGTATATTTATGTAGCAAAAAAAAAAATATTAAATGAGTAAATAAATATATCATTAGACATACAATAGTGCAAGTTTAATTATTGGATAAAGATTGAATAAAACAAACTCTATAATCGTTTTAACTCAAAAATTCATTGAGCAATTAGACTTGCACACTTTATTAAAATGTAACTGGAAGAATTTGGGACCATATCAAACCCTTTCCTTCTGCCATTTTTGCACGGGCTTCCTTGGACTAACCTGAGCTAACAAAGGGAAGAGCCACTAAAAGGTAATTGTGTTTTTGTACTGTTCCTGAGGTCCCAAATTTATACCAAAAAGCCATCAAAACATACGTCACAAATTTGGCATTTAAAGCATATAAGAAAGAGGAAGTCACCTCCATTTTTCAAATAACATTTTTTTCTTCAGTGTGGATTAGACTGCATATTTCTTGATAACTTACCAGCCTGTAGAGATGTGCATGCAACTAAATAAACATGCTTATCTAAAATGCACAGTGGTATGACAATTAAAAGGGAAATCAGGCTTGGAAAGACCACATAACTTTTAAATCATAGATATTGGAAAAACAGAACCCACTGCATCAGACAAGCACCATATCACAGCAGCACCTCCTCTCACAGACTGTTTTATAGGAATTTTGCATTGTGTGTGTATGTGTGTGAGAGAGAGAAAGAGAGAGAGAGAGAGAGAGAGAGAGAGAGAGAGAGAGAGAGAGAGAGAGAGAGAGAGAGATCTAGTGTTTCAAATTTGAAGCATTAGGGAAAAACCCCTAGGTAAAGATGCATTAAAAAGATTGTGGCACTTGTGTGCCAACAAGTGCAAACAACTCAAAAGTCCATCAATTGATGAATGGGTAAATACAATACGGTATATCTATACAATGGAATATTATTCAACATGAAAGGAATGGCATACTGTTACATGTTACTACCTGGATAAAACTTGAAAACAGTGTGTTAAGTATAAGAAATCAGTCACAAAATCTTACAATATGAGCCGCCACTGCTAATGGATACAGGCAGGGTTTCTTTTGGGGGTAACAGAATTTTCTAAATCAGAGAGTGGTGACAGTTGCAAAAAACCACTGAACTATACACTTTAAAAGGGTGAAATTTCTAGAATGTAAATTATATATCAATAAAGTTATGAAAAAATGTTTATAAGGCAGGACCTGTATATAATAAGATTATTCACAAAGTAGCAAAATTTTTGTTAGCATAGATTTGTTTCTGAAAGAAGTCATCTTCAAGCTATCTCCTCCATACTATGAAAATACATCACTAATGTCATTTAACTATTTATATATCCACCAGCATATCAATAAATTTGTCACTGGGTTTCTACTGTAGACGTGACCTTTGCTTCACTAATTCTTCACTACATTACTCAAGCTCTCTTTAATTCTTTTTTATACAATAGTCCCTGATGTCATTGAGATTACTAAACATAATATATTCTGGCACATTGTCAAATAATCACTACACACTGAAGAATTTTTTTAAAAGATAGAATTTTTTATAGAAAAAAATAATTCCACAATATCTCTGCAACTGTTAAAGCAGTTAACAGTTCTGATTGACTCTTGCTTTAGCCTGTGAGTGTTTTCAAGGCAAAGATTAAGACTTTTTCATTGTTGTATCATTGGCCCCTAGCAAAGAGGGGGGAAGTTCACACCATTTCAGGTACTTAAAAATTGTTTGTCAAATATATACATGAATACAAGGAAACAGATTTTTTTTAACATCTTTATTGGAGTATAATTGCTTTACAATGGTGTGTTAGCTTCTGCTTTATAACAAAGTGAATCAGTTATACATATACACATGTTCCCATATCTCTTCCCTCTTGCATCTCACTCCCTCCCACCCTCCCTATCCCACCCCTCTAGGTGGTCATAAACCACCTAGCTGATCTCCCTGTGCTATGCAGCTGCTTCCCACTAGCTATCTAACTTATGTTTGGTAGTGTATATATGTCCATGCCACTCTCTCACTTTGTCACACCTTACCCTTCCCCCTCCCCATATCCTCAACTCCATTCTCTAGTAGGTCTGTGTCTTTATTCCAGTCTTACCTGTAGGTTCTTCATGACCTTTTTTAAAATTTTTATTCCCTTAGATTCCATATATATGTGTTAGCATATGGTATTTGTTTTTCTCTTTCTGACTTACTTCACTCTGTATGACAGACGCTAGGTCCATCCACCTCACTAAAATTTCGTTTCTTTTCATGGCTGAGTAATATTCCATTATATATATGTGCCACATCTTCTGTATCCATTCATCTGTTGATGTACATTTAGGTTGCTTCCATGTCCTGGCTACTGTAAATAAAGCTGCAATGAACATTTTGGTACATGACTTTTTTTTTTTTCTTTTGTGGTACGTGGGCCTCTCAGTGTTGTGGCCTCTCACGTTGTGGAGCACAGGCTCCAGATGTGTAGGCTCAGTGGCCATGGCTCATGGGCCTAGCTGCTCCGTGGCATGTGGGCTCTTCCCGGACTGGAGCACGAACCCTTGACCCCTGCATCAGTAGGCAGACTCTCAGCCACTGTGCCATCAAGGAAGCCCTACATGACTCTTTTTGAATTATGGATTTCTCAGGGTGTATGCCCAATAGCAGGATTGCTGGGTCGTATGGGAGTTCTATTTGTAGATTTTTAAGGATCCTACATACTGTTCTCCATAGTGGCTGTATCAATTTACATTCCCACCAACAGTGCAAGAGGGTTCCCTTTTCTCCACGCCATCTCCAGCATTTATTGTTTCTAGATATTTTTATGATGGCCATTCTGACTGGTTTGAGATGATATCTCATTGTAGTTTTGATTTGCATTTCTCTAATGATTAATGATGTTGAGCATTCTTTCATGTGTTTGTTGGCAATCAGTATATCTTTTTTGGAGAAATGTCTATTTAGGTCTTCAGCCCATTTTTGGATTAGGTTTTTTGTTTTTTTGATATTGAGCTGCATTACTGCTTGTAAATTTTAGAGATTAATCCTTTGTCAATTGCTTCATTTGCAAATATTTTCTCCCATTCTGAGGGTTGTCTTTTGGTCTTGTTTATGGTTTCTTTTGCTGTGCACAAGCTTTTAAGTTTCATTAGGTCCCACTTGTTTATTTTTGGTTTTATTTCCATTTCTCTAGGAGTTGGCTCAAAAGGGATCTTGCTGTGATTTATGCCATAGAGTGTTTGCCTATTTTTTCCTTTAATAGTTTGATAGTGTCTAGCCTTACATGTAGGTCTTTAACCCATTTTGAGTTTATTTTTGTGTATGATGTTAGGGAGTGTTCTAATTTCATACTTCTACATATACCTGTCCAGTTTTCTGGCACCCCTTATTGAAGAGGCTGTCTTTTATCCACTGTATATTCTTGCCTACTGTATCAAAGATACCGTGACCATATGTGCATGGGTTTATCTCTGGGCTTTGTATCCTGTTCCATTGATCTATATTTCTGTTTTTGTGCCAGTACCATAATGTCTTGATTACTGTAGCTTTGTAGTATAGTCTGAAGTCAGGGAGCATGATGTCTTTGGCTCCATTTTTCGTTCTCAAGATTGCTTTGGCTATTTGGGGTCTTTTGTGTTTCCATACAAATTGTGAATTTTTTTCTTCTAGTTCTGTGAAAAATACCAGTGGTAATTTGATAGGGATTGCACTGAATCTGTAGATTGCTTTCGGTAATAAAGTCATTTTCACAATGTTGATTCTTCCAATCCAAGAAAATGGTATATCTCTCAATCTATTGTATCATCTTTAATTACGTTCGTCAGTGTCTTACAATTTTCTGCATACAGTTCTTTTTTCACCTTAGGTAGGTTTACTCCTAGATATTTTATTCTTTTTGTTGCAATGGTAAATAGGAGTGTTTTCTTAATTTCACTTTCAAATTTATCATCATTAATGTATAAGGATGCAAGAGATTTCTGTGCATTAATTTTTTTATTCTGCTACTTTGCCAAATTCATTGATTAGCTCTAGTAGTTTTCTGGTAGCATCTTTAGGATTCTCTGTGTATACTATCATGTCATCTGCAAACAGTGACAGCATTACTTCTTCATTTCCAATTTGGATTCCTTTTATTTCCTTTTCTTCTCTGATTGCTGTGGCTAAAACTTCCAAAACTATGTTGAATAAGAGTGGTGAGATTGGGCAACCTTTTATTTTTCCTGATATTAGTGGAAATGCTTTTAGTTTTTCACCATTGAGGGCAATGTTAGCTGTGGGTTTGTCATATATGGCCTTTATTATGTTGAGGAAATCTCCCTCCATGCCTACTTTCTGAAGGGTTTTTATCATAAATGGGTGTTGAATTTTGTCGAAAGCTTTCTCTGCATCGATTGAGAAAATCATATGGCTTTTCTTCTTCAATTTTTTAATTTGGTGTATCACGTTGATTGATTTAAGCATATTGAAGAATCCTTACACTCTGGGATAAACCCCACTTGATCATGGTGTATGATTCTTTTAATGTGCTGTTAGATTCTGTTTGCTAGTATTTTGTTGAGGACTTTTGCATCTATGTTCATCAGTTACATTGACCTGTAATTTTCTTTCTTTGTGACATCTTGTCTGTTTTTGTTATCAGGGAGATTGTGTCCTTGTAGAATGTGTTTGGAGGTGTTCCTCCCTCTGCTATATTTTGGAAGAGTTTGAGAAGGATAGGTGATAGCTCTTCTTTAAATGTTTGATAGAATTCACCTTTCAAGCCAGCTGGTACTGGGCTTTTGTTTGTTGGAAGATTTTTAATCACAGTTTCAATTTCAGTGCTTGTGATTGGTCTGTTCATATTTTCTATTTCTTCCTTCTTCAGTCTTGGCACGTTGTACATTTCTAAGAATTTGTCCATTTCTTCCAGGTTATCCATTTTATTGGCATAGAGTTGCTTGTAGTAATCTCTCATGATCCTTTGTACTTCTGCAGTGTCAGTTGTTTCTTCTCCTTTTTCCTTTCTAATTCTATTGATTTGAGTCTTCTCCCTTTTTTTCCTGATGAGTCTGGCTAGTGGTTTATCTATTTTGTTTATCTTCTCAAAGAACCAGCTTTAAGTTTTATTGATCTTTGCTATCGTTTCCTTCGTTCTTTTTCATTTATTTCTGATATGATCTTTATGATTTCTTTCCTTCTGCTAACTTTGGGGATTTTTTGTTCTTCTTTCTGTAATTGTTTTAGGTGGAATGTTAGGTTGTTTATTTGAGATGTTTCCTGTTTCTTAAGGTAGGATTGTATTGCTATAAAGTTCCCTCTTAGAATTGCTTTTGCAACATCCCATAGATTTTGGGTCATCGTGTCTCCATTGTAATTTTTTCCAGGTATTTTTTGATTTCCTCTTTGATTTCTTCAGTGATCAATTTGTTATTAAGCAATGTATTTTTTAACCTCCATGTGTTTGTATTTTTTACAGATATTTTCCTGTAATTGATATCTAGTCTCATAGATTTGTGGTCGGAAAAGATACTTGATATGATTTCAATTTTCTTAAATTTACCAAGACTAGATTTGTGACCCAATATATGATCTGTCCTGGAGAATGTTCCATGAGCACTTGAGAAAAATGTGTATTCTCTTGTTTTTGGATGTAATGTCCTATAAATATCAATTAAGTCCATCTTGTTTAATGTAACATTTAAATCTTGTGTTCCCTTATTTATTTTCATTTTGGATGATCTGTTCATTGGTGAAAGTGGCATGTTAAAGTCCTCTACTATGATTGTGTTACTGTCGATTTCCCCTTTTATAGCTGTTAGTATTTGCCTTATGTATTGAGGTGCTTCCATGTTGGGTGCATACATATTTACAATTGTTATATCTTCTTCTTGGATCAATCACTTGATCGTTATGTAATGTCCTTCTTTGTCTCTTGTAATAGTCTTTATTTTTAAGTCTATTTTGTCTGATATGAGAACTGCTACTCCAGCTTTCTTTTGATTTCCATTTGCATGGAATATATTTTTCCATCCCCTCACTTTCAGTCTGTATGTGTCCCTATGTCTGAAATGTTCTCTTGTATATAGCATATATACGGGTCTATTTTCTGTACCCATTCAGCCAGTCTGTGTCTTTTGGTGGGAGCATTTAATCCATTTACATTTAAGGTAATTATCAATATGTATGTTCTTACTCCCATTTTCTTAATTGTTTTGTGTTTGTTATTGCAGGTCTTTCCCTCCTTTTGTGTTTCTTGCCTAGAGAAGTTCCTTTAGCATTTGTTGTAATGTAAAGCTGGTTTGGTGGTACAGAACTCTCTCAGCTTTTGTTTGTCTGTAAATATTTTAATTTCTCCATCAAATCTGAATGAGATCCTTGCTGGATAGAGTAATCTTGGTTGTAGGATTTTCTCATTCATTACTTTAAATATGTCCTGCCACTACCTTCTGTCTTGCAGAGTTTCTGCTGAAAGATCAGCTGTTAACCATATGGGGATTCCCTAGTGTGTTATTTGTTGTTTTTCCCTTGCTGATTTTAATATGTTTTCTTTGTATTTAATTTTTGTTAGTTTTATTAATATGTGTCTTGGCCTGTTTCTCCTTGGATTTATCCTGTATGGGACTCTCTGTGTTTCCTGGTCTTGGTTAACTATTTGCTTTCCCATATTAGAGAAGTTTTCAACTATAATCATTTCAAATATTTTCTCAGTCCCTTTCTTTTTCTCTTCTTCTTCTAAGACCCCAATAATTCGAATATTGGTGCATTTAATGTTGTCCCACAGGTCTCTGAGACTGTCCTCAGTTCTTTTCATTCTTTTTTCTTTATTCTGGCTTGCAGTAATTATTTCCACTCTTTTATCTTCCAGGTCACTTATCCGTTCTTCTGCCTCTGTTATTCTGATATTGTTCCCTTCTAGAGTACTTTTAATTTCATTTATTGTGCTGCTCATCATTGCTTGTTTCCTCTTTCGTTCTTCTGGGTCCTTGTTAAATGTTTCTTGCATTTTGTCCATTCTATTTCCAAGATTTTGGATCATCTTTACTATCATTATTCTGAATTATTTTTCAGGTAGACTGCCTATTTCCTCTTCATTTGTTAGGTCTGGTGGGTTTTTTCCCTTGGTCCTTCATCTGCTGTTGTTTTTCTGTCTTTCCATTTTGCTTACCTTACTGTGTTTGGGGTCTCCTTTTCACAGGCTGCAGGTTCGTAGTACCTGTTGTTTTCTGTGTCTGTCTCCAGTGGCTAAGATTGGTTCAGTGGGTTGTGTAGGTTTCCTGGCCGAGGGAAGTAGTGCCTGTGTTCTGGTTGATGAGGCTTGATCTTGTCTTTCTGGTGGGTAGATCCATGTCTGGTGGTGTGTTTTGGAGTATCTGTGGCCTTATTATGATTTTCGGCAGCCTCTCTGCTAATGGATTTGGCTGTGTTCCTGTCTTGCTAGTTGTTTGGCACAGGGTGTCCAGCACTGTAGCTTGCTGGTCGTTGAGTGTAGCTGGGTGTTGGTGTTGAGATGGAGATTTCTGGGAGATTTTCACCATTTGATATTGCATGGAGCTGGGAGGTCTCTTGTGGATGAAGCAGAGAATTTTGAATTCTATTCGTTAAAGGATATTTTAATGAAGTTGTAATGGGTTCAAAATGGACATATGTACACTACCAAACGTAAGGTAAATAGCTAGTGGTAAGCAGCCGCATAGCACAGGGAGATCAGCTCGGTGCTTTGTGACTGCCTGGAGGGGTGGGATAAGGAGGGTGGGAGGGTGGGAGATGCAAGAGGGAAGAGATATGGGAACATATGTATATGTATAACTGATTCACTTTGTTATGAAGCAGAAAGTAACACACCATTGTAAAGTAATTATACTCCAATAAAAATGTAAAAAAAAATCTTTTCCTCTTAAAGAACTCGGTCATTCTTAAAATCAGCACATTCCTCACATTTTTGAATATACTTATACACATATAAATATGTATGTATAAACACATATACTTAAATATGTATTTACTCACCATAATCAGGTGTTTCCTTTTAAACTAATATACCTCTTACTTTTTGTTTATTTCTTTTTATTTTAAATATGTATTTTATTTCTTTTTTGTCTGAACCACCTCTCTTTTTGTCTAGACAATCTCTTGCATTTTAATTCAGAAAGCTTAATCTGCCACTCATATTTGATCAGTTGTGGGACATGAGTGTAGACATAGAAGCTCATTATTATATTCCTAGGAAGACTATTTCTAGAGCATGTTCCATAGATAACAGATACCATGACATGGCTAACTGAAGGAAAAAAATGACATAATAATGAAAGATTATATAGGCAAGTAAGATGGGACATTTGTCCACCACTGTCCTTTTCCCAGAGCATTACAAGAATAGTTGGAAAGTCAAAGTCCCTAGCAATCTTTGAAAATAACCTATTACATCAATTTCTTTGTTGCGTATTAGGTTAAACATATGTAGGATGTTACCATTGCAGGAGACTTATGAAGCTTAAATAGACGTTATATGTATTATTTCTTACAGTGAATGTAAATTTACAATTATCTCAAGACAAAAAGTTAAAAAATACAAACAAACAAGCAATGTGGATGAAGCACTCCTGACATTGTCCCTTTAGCATCAAATAAGTGTATTTCTTTGTAAGGAAGTAATTAAGTTAATTAAAAAATCATTTGTTTAGTTTTTTCTAACCTGGTATTTTCTTGTTTTCTGTTACTATTCATTTTTTATTGGATTATAGTTGCTTTACACTGCTGTGTTAGTTTCTGCTGTACAGCAAAGTGAATCAGCTATATATTCCCTTTTTTTGTTTTTTCCTTCCTGTTTAGGTCAACATGGAGTACCAAGTAGGGTTCCCTGTGCTATACAGTAGGCTCTCATTAGTTAGCTAATTTATACATAGTGGTATATATATGTCAATTCCAGTTTCCCAATTGATCAAACCTCTCCTTCCCCCTTGATATCCATACGTATGTTCTCTATATCTGTGTCTCTATTTCTGCTTCCAAATAAGATCATCTATACATTTTTTTCTAGATTCCACAGTATGCCTTAATATACAATGTTTGTTCTTTTTTATGGCTGACTTATATTCCATTGTAATGTACCACAACTTCTTTATCCATTCTGCTGTCAATGGATGGTTAGGTTGCTTCCACAACCTGGCTATTGTAAATAGTGCTCCAATGAACATTGGGGTGCATATATCTTTTTGAATTATGATTTTGTCTGGGTATATTCCAAGGAGTCATATTGCTGGGTCATATGGTACTTCTATTTTTAGGGTTTTAAGGAACCTCCATACTATTCTCCATAGTGGCTCTATCAATTTACATTCTCACAAACAGTATAAGAGAGTTTTCTTTTCTCCACACCCTCTCCAGCATTTATTATTTGTGGATTTTTTGATGATGGCCATTCTGAATGGTGTTAGGTGATACCTCATTGAAGTTTTGATTTACATTTATCTAATAACTAAGATGTTGAGCAACTTTTCATATGCCTCTTGGGCATCTTTATTTCTTGTTTGGAGAAATGTCTATTTAGGTCTTCTGACGATTTTTTAATTGGGTTGTTTGTTTTTTTTGATAATGAACAGCATGAGCTGTTTGTATAATTTGGAGATTAATACTTTGTCCAATGCTTTTTTGTTTGCAAATATTTTCTCCCATTCTGAGAGTTACCTTTTCTTGTTTTTTATGGTTTCCTTTGCTGTGGAAAATTTTTAAGTTTAATTAGGTCTCATTTGTTCATTTTTGTTGTTATTTTCATTACTCTAGGAGGTGGGTCAGAAAAGATCTTGCTGTGATTTATATCAAAGAGTGTTCTGCCTATTTATTCCTCTAAAAGTTTTAAAGTGTCTGGCCTTACATTTATGTCTTTAATCCTTTTTGAGTTTATTTTTTTTGTATGATGTTATGGAGTGTTCTAATTTCATTCTTTTACATGTAGCTGTCCAGTTTTCCCAGTGCCACATATTGAAGAGACTGTCTTTTCTCCATTGTCTATTCTTGTCTCCTTTGTCATAGATTAGGTGACCATAGGTGCATGGGTTTATCTCCAGACATTTTATTCTGTTCCATTTTTATATATTTCTGTTTCTGTGTCAGTGCCATACTGTTTTGATGATAGTAGCTTTGTACTATAGTTGGAAGTTAGGGAGCCTGATTCCTCTAGCTCCGTTTTTCTTTTTCAAGATTGCTTTGACTATTCAGGGTCTTTTGTGTTTCCATACAAATTATACAATTTTTTGTTCTAATTCCATGAAAAATGCCATTCGTAATTTGATAGGGATTGCATTGAATCTGCAGATTGCTTTGAGTAGTACAGTTATTTTGACAACATTGCTTCTTCCAATCCAAGAACATGACATATCTCTCCATCTGTTTGTGTCATCTTTGACTTATTTCATCAGTATCTTACAGTTTTCTGAGTAGAGTTCTTTTAACTCCTTAGATAGGTTTATTCCTAGGTATTTTATTCTTTTTGTTGCAATGGTAAGTAGGATCATTTCCTTAATTTCTCTTTGTGATATTTTGTTGTTTAGTGTATAGGAATGCAAGAGATTTCTGTGTATTAATTTTGTATCCTGCAACTTTACTACATTCATTGATGATCTCTAGTAGTTTTCTGGTAGCCTCTGTAGGATTTTCTATGTATATTATCATGTCATCTCAAAGAGTGACAGTTTTACTTTTTTCCAATTTGGGTTCCTTTTATTTCTTTTTCTTCTCTGATTGCCGTGGCTAGAACTGCCAAAACTATGTTGAATAATAGTGGCAAGAGTGGACATCCTTATATTGTTCCTGGTCTGAGAAGAAATGCTTTTAGTTTTTCACCATTGAGAAGGATGTTTGCTGTGGGTTTGTCATATAGGACCTTTATTATGTTGAGGTGGCTTCCCTCTATACTCATTTTCTGGAGATTTTTTTCTCATAAATGAGTGTTGGACTTTGTCAAAACCTTCCTCTGCATATATTGAGATTATCATATATTTTTTATTCTTTTGTTTGTTAATATGGTGTATCACATTGATTGATTTGCATATATTGAAGACTCCTTGCATCCCTGAGATCAATCCTACTTGATCATGTTGTATGATCCTTTTAATGTGTTGTTGGATTCAGTCTGTTAGGATTTTGATGAGAAAGTTTACATCTATGTTCATCAGTGATACTGGTCTGTAATTTTCTATTTCTGTGATATCTTTGCCTGGTTTTGGTATCAGGGTGATGGTTGCCTCGTAGAATGAGCTTGGTAGTGTGTCCCTCTATGCAATGTTTTGGAAGAGTTTGAGAAGGATAGGTGTTAGCTCTTCTCTAAATGTTTAGAAATGCTGTGAAGCCATCTGGTCCTGGACTTTTGTTTGCTGGAAGTGTTCTTATAGCAGTTTCAATTCCAGTACTTGTGATTGGTCTGTTCATATTTTCTATTTCTTCTGGGTTTATTCTTGGAAGGTTGTACTTTTCTAAGAATTTGTCCATTCCTTCCAGGTTGTCCATTTTATTGGCATATAATTTTATTGGCTTGTAATAATCTCTTATGATCCTTTATATTTATGCAGTGTCAATTGTAGCTTCTTTTTCATTTCTTATTTTATTGATTTGAGTCCTCTCCCTTTTTTTCCTTGATAAGTCTGGCTAAAGGTTTATCAAGTTTATCTTCTCAAGTAACCAGCTTTTAATTTCATTGATCTTCACTATTGTTTTCATCATTTCTATTTCATTTATTTCTGCTCTGATCTTTATGATTTTTTCCTTCTACTAACTTTGTGTTTTTTGTTGTTGTTCTTCTTCTTTCTCTAGTTGCTTTAGATGTAAGGTGACAATTTTTATTTGATAATTTTTTCTTGTTTCTTGAGGTAGGATTGTACAGCTATAAAGTTCCCTTTTGTAGATAGCATATATATGGGTCTTGTTTTTGTATCCATTCAGCCAGTCCATGTCTTTTGGTTGGAGCTTGTAATCCACTTACATTTAAGTTAATTATCAATATGTATGTTCCTATTACCATTTTCTTAATTGTTTAGGTTTGTTTTTATTGGCCTTTTTCTTCCTTGTATTTCCTGCCTAGAGAAGTTTCTTTAGCATTTGTTGTAAAGCTTGTTTGTTGGTGCTGAATTCTCTCAGTTTTTGTTTGTCTGTAAAGCTCTTGATTTCTCTGTCGAATTTGAATTAGATCCCTGCTGGGTAGAGTAATCTTGGTTGTAGGTTTTTCCCTTTCATCACTTGTAATATATCCCTTCTCTCCATTCTGGCCTGAAGAGCTTCTGCTGAAAAATCAACTGATAACTTTATAGGGATTCCCTTGTATGTTATTTGTTGCTTTTCCCTTGCTGCTTTTAATATTTTTTTCTTTGTGTTTATATTTTTTAGTTTGATTAATATACATCTCATCGTGTTTCTCCTTGGTTTATCCTGTTTTGGACTCGCTGCGCTCACTGGAATTGACTATTTCCTTTACCATGTTAGGAACATTTTTGACTATAATCTCTTCAAATATTTTCTCAGACCCTTTCTCTTTCTCTTCTTCTTCTGGGAACCCTATAATTCAAATGTTGGTGTGTTTAATGTTGTCCCAGAGGTCTCTGAGACTGTACCCATTTCTTTTCATTCTTTTTTTTTTTTTTTTCATTCTGCTCCATGGCAGTTATTTCCAACTTTCTATCTTCCAGCTCACTTATCTGTCCTTCTGTCTTTATTCTGCTCTTGATTCATTCTCGTGTATTTTTAACTTCAGTTTTTGTGTTGTTCATCACTGTTTGTTCTTTACTTCTTCTAGGTCCTTGTTAAACATTTCTTATATCTTTTCAATTCATGTTCCATCCTGTTTCTGAGATCTTGGATCATCTTTACTATCATTACTCTGAATTCTTTTTCAGGTAATTTGCCTATTTCCTCTTCATTTATTTGGTCTTGTGGGTTTTTACCTTGCTCCTTCATCTGCAACATATTTCTCTGTTGTCTTACTTTGTCTAACTCACTGTGTTTATCGTTCCTTTCTGCAGGCTGCAGGGTCATAGTTCTTCTTGTTTATGTTGTCTGTCCCCTGGTGGGTGAGGTTTGTCCAGAGACTTGTGTAGGCTTCATGGCGGGAGAGACTGGTACCTGTACTCTGGTGGGCAAAGCTGAGCCTTTTCTTTCTGATGTGCAGGGCCACGTCAGGTGGTGTATTTGGGACTACAGTTGCTTAGTAAAACTTTAGACATCCTGTCTGCTGATGAGTGGGCCTGTTCCTTTCTTGCTTGTTGTCTGTCGTGAGGTGTCCAGCACTGGAACCTGCAGGCGGTTGGGTGGTGCCAAGTCTTTTTATTGAGATGGATTCCTTCAGGAGAATGCACACCAATTAATATTCCCTGGGCCCAGGAATTCTCTTTTGGTCCCCTGTCCTGGACTCAGACTTTTCACCCTGTCGGCCCAGGCGCAACCCGTGGCTAGGGAACCAAGAACCCACAAGCCATGCAGCCAGAGACAAAAGAAATTTTTAAAAAAGGTAAAGAAATCAAACAGACAAATAAAACCCAAGAAAAACAGCAAAAAGAAAAACAATCAAACAGCAACACACACAGAAAAAAGGAAGAAAAAAAACAGACAATCCAAAACCCAAAACAAATGATAAAAACAAACAGAAACAAAGAAACAGACAGAAAAGAAAAAGGAAAAAAAAAAGAGAAAACAAACAAACCAAGGAACTCAAAAATGAAAACAATCATTAAAGACTAAACTAACAAAAACAAAAAATGAAAAGCAAAACAAAAACTGAAAAGAAAAGCAAACACATAAATATGACAAAAAAGAACAAAAGGAAGAAAAAAAAGCAAAGTAAAAATAGGAAAATAAAATATATTAAAAATTACAAAAATAAAAAATAATAAAACCAACAATACCAACAAAAAATGAAATGAACAAAAAAGAATAATAGTAATAAGGATATTGTCCTGGTTTCTCCTCTGTCAGTGTCTTTGTTCCCACAGTGAGCCACAGCCAACCTCTGCCTCTCCAGGAGACCCTCCAATACCTCAAGTTAGGTTTTTGGACCTCTGTGAGCACTCTGGGGCCAGTTCAGACCCTGACCTGTCTCAATTTCTGCAAGCACTTCCCAAAGTCCACTGCTGCTAAAGCTAGACTGGTGTCTATTGTGGGAACACTCATTGTCTATTCAAATCTTCCATAGGCGAAGGATTTACCAAGCTGGTTGCAGGGATTTAATCTGTGGCTCATGAAGCCACACAGAGAGATTTCTATTCCTCTTCTTTAATCCCACAGCCCCTGGCATTCAGTTTTGGTTTTGGCCCCACCTCTGTCTGTGTATCACCCTCAGGTGTCTGTTCCCTGCCCAGGCAAGTGAGAGTAATAGTAATGGCTGATTGGAGAACACTTACTCATTCCAGAGAGTGGTACAGCAGTCACAACTGGGGTGTGTGTAATGTGCCTGCTGCAGCAGGGACTGGCAAGCAGTTGCAAGAGATGGGGGTGCACTCACTCAGGTGGCAGTCTCCCCCATTGCCCACAAAGGCAGGGGCTGGCATGTGGGGGCAGCGTCCCTTGCATACCACTTAACAAGACTGCCTCATTTCCTAGGCAGACCACACTCCCTCTAGGGGTATTCCTGGCCACAGAACCCCTCACTCCTGTCCCCTCTGTTGTATTCTGCAGCCAACAGCAGTCCTCTCTCTGGATCTGCTCTCTTAACCTCATGCTTTGGCACTCAGCCCCTGCCAGCACTGATGGATTCCCGTCTCAGGCAGGGGTGCCCAGGACTGATTCCCAAGGAGGTTTTGGGATGGGAAGCACTCAGGACTCTGGAGCCTACGTGGGTGGAGGAGGTCTTGGCTTGAAGGGTGGTCAAGCCTGCTCAGATGGGTGCCCCTCCCAGTGACCACAGAGGCTGAAGCTGGCGGGTGGGAAAGGGGGTTGCAATGGCAACATCACCCCTTGTGCACCTCTCAGCAATGACACCTTGTTGCTATGGTGTCCTGGGCTTTTTCTGCAAACTTTCCCAGTTGTGGATCTCCTTACTTATGTCCCTTCAGGAAGTCTTTACACAGCCAACAGCTATTCCCTCCCGGGGTCCATGCTCAAAACTCCGCTTTCCAGCACCCAGCCACTCTGCAACAGGAGTCACACAGTTCAAGCTAGGCTGCACAGGTATGTGGCACAGACCTTGCACACAATTCTTACTTTGTCCTGCTTTTCACAGACCATCCACTGTGTTCCCTAAAATTCCCTTGCTGTCTCAGCTGATTTCCCCACTGTGAGGGTGTTTTTCTGAGGGCAGAATCCTCTTCTCACCTTTAGCTTCTCACCAGGGTTTCTGGTCCCTTTTTTGATCCTTTTTTTTCTTTCCTTAGTCCTACCCTGTGCCTAGAGGATTTTTATTGTCCTTTTAGCTGTCCAAAGTCTTCCACTAATGTTCAGCAGCTGCTCTGTGAGAATTGTTCTATTGTAGATGTATTCTTGATGTACTTGTAAGGAGAGATGAATTCTGCTTCCTCCTATTCCACCATATTGATTCCTACCCTAACTTCATATTTTCAAAACATATTTGATTAAGGAGTATTTTAGTTCAACATTTTTGTCACATTTTGCTAAACACCATTTAGAAGATTTACAGCTGAAGTAGCTATGTTTAAATTGCAAAATTTTAGACATTGTAGTGTAAGTCAGATTTTCCCATTTGTTCTACTGCTATTGGAATCTTACACATTTTTGAACTTGAGAAGTTCATGGTTTACATCAGTAACAACTGAGGATTCCTGGTGTGTCTGTTCAAGGATAAGGAATAAGTGTACTTCTTTTGTGCCCTGAGAGCATACTACAAAACTGTGAAGGGTTGGAATGAGCTATGGGTGCCTGTGCTTATAATTTTTATTTTCCCTTCCTCTATAGGTCATAAGGAGAGTGCAGTGTTAGTGATTTACGTGGGGAGATTTCAGATATTATCAGGTGCATTAAAGTCAATAGTGTTTTTCAAATAAAGTTAAAAAAAATTTCCATGTCATTTTTGCTCTGGACCTGAACCTTAACAAAATATATTGTAAGATTTTAGGGAAATATTTCAGTGATTGCTTTTGATTCAGTGTCTGAAGAACAAAAGAATACAACCAGATTAATAGAATACTTCTTCAGATATGTAGTGAAATATATGAAAATTAATTCAGAGAACCAAAAGGTAAAAGAAAGAAAAGACATGCTCTGAAAAATCTTGATATCTAATATTGATTAAGAAGTGGATATGTATTTTAGTAAGAAAGTTCAGGTATGCAAGAAATATCTTTTCTTTTTTGCCTTTTTATCAATTCAATTTAATTATTTTCTTGAGATCCCTTTCCTCTGGTCTATGGGGAAATACACTTAAAGTTTTTGAGGGGACCTTTCCTTTTATAGGACTGGGGCACTTTTATATTGCAGCATGAAGACTGCATGAATCATACTTTTCCACTTCACTTACATCTCTCATAGGACATATTCTTATCAATATTGACATTCTGAATGCTGTTTATAAATCTTTGTATGTTTTTTTTCTGTTAGCAATATTAAGACAAAGATTATTTCTTAGCCATCTTTTAATTGATAATTCTTGGGTAAATCCCATTTTGTAACATTTACTAAATGTATGATCATAAATGAAGAGTGCTCACACAATACTTGTAATTGAGTTGTCACGTATGCAAATGTTTTGTAAAATAAATATTTTAAAGGGAGAACAAAACTGTTCAATGGAACTCAATGTATCTTTATTGATGATGCCATTATTTATATTTCAAATTTAATGAAACATAAAAAATTTTATGGAATAGTAAAAAATAAGCCACCTAACTGAATTTAGCTGTGTCCTGGGCTAGAAAATGTCAGCAAAACATCCAGATGAAAAAAAAAAGGAAACTGTTTCCAACAAAGGAAGGACATATTTCCAAGCACAATATTATGAGACTAGAAATCAACTACAAAAAAAAAAAAAACCTCAGAAACTACAAACACATGGAGGTTAAACAATATACTACTAAACAATCAATGTGTCACTAAAGAAACCAAAGAGGAAATCAAAATACACCTTGAGAAAAGCAAAAATGAAAAAATAACTGGAGAAAAATGAAAAACTTAAATTGATCAAAAATCAACGGGACAGGGGCTTCCCTGGTGGCACAGTGGTTGAGAGTCTGCCTGCCGATGCAGGGGACGTGGGTTCGTGCCCTGGTCCAGGAAAGATCCCACATGCCACGGAGCAGCTGAGCCCATGAGCCATGGCCGCTGAGCCTGCGCGTCTGGAACCTGTGCTCTGCCACAATGGGAGAGGCCACAACAGTGAGAGGTCCACGTACCACAAAAAAAAAAAAAAAAAAAAAAAATCAATGGGACACAAAATTAGTTCTCAAATGAAATTTTATAATTATAAAAAACCTACCTAAGAAAACAAGAAAAATCTCAAGTAAACAACCTAGTACTACACCTAAAGGAACTATTAGAAAAAGAAGAACAAACAAAACCTAAAGTTGGTCAAAGGAAAGGAATAATAAAAGTCAGAGTAGAAATAATTGATATAGGGTCTTAAAAAACAATAGAAAAATAAAACAATGTATCTAAGAGCTGTTTCTTTGAAAAGGTAAAGAAAATTGATAAACTTTTAGCAAGACATCAGGAAAGGGAGAGGCTCACTAAATAAAATCAGGAATGGAAGAGAAGTTACAACCAATATCACAGAAATATAAAGGATCGTAAGAGATTACTACAAGCAATTACATGCAAATAAAATGGACAACCTATTAGAAATGGACAAATCCTAGAAATGTAAAATCTTCAAAGACAAAATCAGGAAAAAAATAGAAAAGATCAATTAACAGTAATAAAATTAAATAATTAATTGAAAAATAACACCCCCAAACCAAAAGTTCAGGGCCAGATGGCCTCACAGGTGATTTATAACAAACATTTAAGAATAGTTAACATTCTTCTCAAACTAATTCAAAAGGTTACAGAGGAATGCTTTCAAACTCATTCCATGAGGTCAGGATCACCCTGATACCAAACCCAAAGATACCACAAAAAGAGAAAATTACAGGCCAATATCCCTGATGACCTTAGATGTAAAAATGCTCAACCAAATATTAACAGACCAATTTTAATGACACATTACAAAGATCGTACACCATAATCAAGTAGTATTTATTCCAAAGATGCCAGGATGGTTCAATATATGTGAATTAATCAATTTGCTACACTGCATTAACAAATTGAAGAATAAAAATCATATGATAATCTCAATAGGTGCAGAAAAAGCTTTTGACAAAATTCAACATCGATCCATAATAAAACTCTCATAAAAGTGGGTATAGGGCTTCCCTGGTGGCACAGTGGTTGAGAGTCCACCTGCTGATGCAGGGGACATGGGTTCATGCCCCTGTCTGGGAAGATCCCACATGCTGTGGTGCGGCTGTGTCCGTGAGCCATGGCCGCTGAGCCTGCACGCCCAGACCCTGTGCTCCACAGCAGGAGAGGCCACAGCAGTGAGAGGCCTGCGTACTGCCAAAAACAAAAACAAAAAAAACAGAAAAATGGGGTATAGACAAAACTTACCTCAATGTACTAAAAGTCATATGGGACAAGCCCACATCTAACATCATATTCAATGGTGAAAAGCTGTGGGAAATGTAGTCAATAATTATGTAATGTCTTTGTATGGTGACAAGTGGAAACTAGGGTTTATCATGTTTATCATTTTGAAATGTGTGAAATATTGAATCTATATGATGTATACCAGGAAATAACATAGTGTTGTAGGTCAATTATATTTCAGAAACAGAGAAACAAATATCTCGTAGGAAAAGATCAGATTTGTGGTTACAAGGGTCAGGGTTTATGGAGAGGCAAATGAAGGTTGCCAAATGTAGAAACTTCCAGTTATAAGATAAATAACTACCAGGGAGGTAATGTATAACATGATTAATATAATTAACACTGTTGTATTTTATATATGAAATTTAAGATAATAAATCCAAAGAGTTTTCATCAAAGGAAAAAAATTATATTTCTTTAATTTTGTATTCACATAAGATGATGGACGTTCATTAAAATTATCATGTTAATAATTTCTTGTTTTATGCAAGTCAAATAATTATGTTGTACATCTCAAACTTATACAGTGCTTTATGCTAATTATATCTCAATAAAACTGGAAGGAAAATTTATTACACTATAAAAATTATACATTTCAATTTTACATATTTTACATGTATCAATACTTTTATCACATTGCTTTCTAAATCTCCTTTATATTTTTTCTTTTCTCAATAACTAAAATATAGATAATATTAAGAGAACATTGTTGCAATTAACAACAAACGATATTACATTGTACAATGTTTTATTATTATGATGTTCTGAAACTTTGGCAAAGTATAATGAACATGTAATATCATGGTACATTCTCTGCTTATAGGAACAGTGATTATGCAAAGCACTCTGCTCTTCAGTAATGCAAAAAGAATGGCACTGGGGAAGTGGGCTGAGTACCTATTATGCGACAGGCACTGTCATGAGACTTGAAGGAACATAGTTGACTGGTGTACAGTCTCTTAGTCTATAGTCATTGTAAAATCCAAAGTTCAGTTTACATTTTGAAGGAGGAACTCCAAAAGATAGTGTTGATCTCCTTAAAATAACACTGAGAAGTATAAAGAGCACTAGGCTGTGAATAAATATCATGTGTTCAAGTCACAAGTCTCTTTACTGCCTTGATTAACATTGGGGAGATACTTTACATTCTCAAATTCTCCTCAGAATTATGAAGTTTTTGAGACTGAATCTGTGAACTCTAACACCTTGCAATATTCCAATACGTTAGGAGCCGGTAGTGTCTTATAGAATTCTAGAGTGTTAAAGACATTTAATCCTTAATTGATGAGGAGATGACTAAAATAAATTTTTCTGTGAGTTCTTTATATATTAAGGAGGTTAGTCTTTGGAGATATGAGTTAACAAATATTTTTCCCAGTTTGTTATTGGTCTTCAGATTTTCTCTTATTTTCTCAAGGCTGCCTTAATTTTTATAAATAAATTTATTTATGATTCCAAATATGTATATATTTATTCATACATATTTAATAGATTTATACATTTTATATTTTATATAAGCAAGAGAATTTACTAATTTTACTTTTATGGCTTCTGGGTTTTGCATCATAGTTATAAATGGTCTTTATTTCTTTTTTCTTCTAGTATGTTATGGTTTAATTTTCTTTGCAATTAATATGAAATCCATTTGGAATTGTTCTTGATATTAAGTGTGAGATATATATCTAAATGGCTACAGAGACATCCAGTTTGAAAATTCCATTTTTTTCTGGAAATTTGTTATGCTATCCTTATTATAGTGCATACTGTCATATTTATTGGGATCAATTTCTGGGTATATTCTTACGTATCAATTGTCTATTCAATTTCCAGTACCACATAAGTAATAGAATTTTGTAATGTATTTTATTATATGGTAGATTTAGATTCTGCCATTGCCTTTTGCTTTCCCTTTCCAACATTTTCTTGGTTATTTTTGTTTGCTTATTATTCCACACACATTTTAGAATAAGCTTGATACTATTTCAATTGTCCCTCAAAAACTAAAGTACAGTTGGATATTTTGTAGGAGATTTAGACCAATGACAAAGGCCTCACTTATTTTCTACTAGCATATAGAAAAACTTCGTACAAATTTGCTGCTAGTGGGAAATTTTCTACATTGATTTTACAAGTCAAATAAGGCTTCATTGTTTTCTAAATTGTTTAATATTTAAATTAAATAAAATTATGTTTAACTAAATTAATTTGTAATGGCATAATGTCATTTAAAGGGCTATGAACACTTATAATGCTACAATAATGAGGGCTTAACCTATTGACTACAATTTCAATAAATTATTTAAGATCTTAAAATAATGTTAAATTATGTAAAAAATAAACTTTTGATACTTGGATAATTTTTTTTCTTACCATCTTTATTGGAGTATAATTGCTTTACAATGGTGTGTTAGTTTCTGCTTTACAACAAAATGAATCACTTATATATATACACATATGTTCCCATATCTCTTCCCTCTTGCATCTCCCTCCCTCACACCCTCCCTATCCCACCCCTCCAGGCATTCACACAGCACCAAGCTGATCTCCCTGTGCTATGCGGCTGCTTCCCACCAGCTATCTACCTTACGTTTGGTAGTGTATATATGTCCATGCCTCTCTCTCGCTTTGTCACAACTTACCCTTCCCCGTCCCCATATCCTCAAGTCCATTCTCTAGTAGGTCTGTGTCTTTATACCTGTCTTACCCCTAGGATCTTCATGACATTTTTTTTCTTAAATTCCATATATATGTGTTAGCATACGGTATTTGTCTCTCTCTTTCTGACTTACTTCACTCTCTATGACAGACTCTAGGTCTATCCACCTCATTACAAATAGCTCAATTTTGTTTCTTTTTATGGCTGAGTAATATTCCATTGTATATATGTGCCACATATTCTTTAACCATTCATCTGATGATGGACACTTAGGTTGTTTCCATCTCTGGGCTATTGTAGATACAGCTGCAATGAAAATTTTGGTACATGACTCATTTTGAGTTATGGTTTTCTTAGGGTATATGCCCAGTAGTGGGATTTCTGAATCATACGGTAGTTCTATTTGTAGTTCTTTAAGGAAACTCCATACTGTTCTCCACAGTGGCTGTATCAATTTATATTCCCACCAACAGTGCAAGAGGGTTCCCTTTTCTCCACACCCTCTCCAGCATTTATTGTTGCTAGATTTTTTGATCATGGCCATTCTGACAGGTGTGAGATGATATCTCATTGTAGTTTTGCTTTGCATTTCTCTAATGATTAGTGATGATGAGCATTCTTTCATATGTTTGTTGAGATTCTGTATATATTCTTTGGAGAAATATCTATTTACATCTTCTGCCCATTTTTGAATTGAGTTGTTTGTTTTATTTTTATTGAACTGCATGAGCTGCTAATAAATTTTGGAGAATAATCCATTGTCAGTTGCTTCATTTGCAAATATTTTCTCCCATTCTGAGGGTTGTCTTTTGGTCTTGTTTATGGTTTCCTTTGCTGTGCAAAAGCTTTTAAGATTCATTAGTCTCATTTGTTTTTTTGTTTTGTTTTGTTTTTATTTCCATTTCTGTAGGAGGTGGGTCAAAAAGGATCTTGTGATTTATGTCATAGAGTGTCCTGCCTATATTTTCGTGTAAGAGTTTGATAGTTTCTGGCCTTACATTTAGGTCATTAATCAATTTTGAGCTTATTTTTGTGTATGGTGTTAGGGAGTGATCTATACTCATACTTATACATGTACCTTTCCAGTTTTCCCAGCAACATTTATTGAAGAGGCTCTCCTTTCTCCAGTGTACATTCCTGCCTCCTTTATCAAAGATAAAGTGACCATATATGCGTGGGTTTATCTATCCTGTTCCATTGATCTATCTTTCTGTTTTTGTGCCAGTACCATATTGTCTTGATTACTGTAGCTTTGTAGTATAGTCTGAAGTCAGGGAGCTTGATTCCTCCAGCTCCGTTTTTCATTCTCAAGATTGCTTTGACTATTCAGGGTCTTTTGTGTTTCCATACAAATTGTGAATTTTTTTGTTTTAATTCTGTGAAAAATGCCATTAGTAATTTGATAGGGATTGCACTGAATCTGTAGATTGCTTTGGGTAATAGAGTCATTTTCACAATGTTGGTTCTTCCAATCCAAGAACATGGTATATCTCTCCATCTATTTGTATCATCTTTGATTTCTTTCATCAGTGTCTTATAATTTTCTGCATACAGGGCTCTTGTCTCCTTTGGTAGGTTTATTCCTAGATATTTTATTATTTTTGTTGCAATGGTAAATAGGAGTGTTTTCTTGATTTCACTTTCATATTTTTCATTATTAGTGTATAGGAATGCCAGAGATTTCTGTGCATTAATTTTGTATCCTGCTACTTTACCAAATTCATTGATTAGCTCTAGTAGTTTTCTGGTAGCATCTTTAGGGTTCTCTATGTATAGTATAATGTCATCTGCAAACAGTGACAGCTTTACTTTTTCTTTTGTGATTTGGATTCCTTTTATTTCCTTTTGTTCTCTAATTGCTGTGGCTAAAACTTCCAAAACTATGTTGAATAATAGTGATGAGAACGGGCAACCTTGTTTTGTTCCTGATCTTAGTGGAAATGCTTTCAGTTTTTCACCATTGAGGATGATGTTGGCTGTGGGTTTGTAATACATGGCCTTTATTTTGTTGAGGAAAGTTCCCTCTATGCCCACTTTCTGCAGGGTTTTTACCATAAATGGGTGTTGAATTTTGTCGAAAGCTTTCTCTGCATCTATTGAGATGATCATATGTTTTTCCTCCTTCAATTGTTTAATATGATGTATCACGTTGATTGATTTGTGTATATTGAAGAATCCTTGCATTCCTGGAATAAACCCCACTTGATTATGATGTATGATCCATTTAAAGTTCTGTTGGATTCTGTTTGCTAGTATTTTGTTGAGGATTTTTGCATCTATGTAAATCAGTGATATTGGCCTGTAGTTTTCTTTCTATGTGACATCCTTGTCTTTTTTGTGTATCAGGGTGATGGCGGCCTTGTAGAATGAGTTTGCGAGTGTTCCTCCCTCTGCTATATTTTGGAATGGTTTGAAAAGGATAGGTGTCACCTCTTCTCTAAATGTTTGATAGAACTCACCTGTGAAGCCATCAGGTCCTGGGTTTTTGTTTGTTGGAAGTTTTTTAATCACAGTTTCAATTTCAGTGCTTGGAATTGGTCTGTTCATATTATCTATTTCTTCCTGATTCAGTCTTGGCAGGTTGTGCATTTCTAAGAATTTGTTCTATTCTTCCAGGTTGTCCATTTTATTGGCATAGAGTTGCTTGTAGTAATCTCTCATGATCTTTTGTATTTCTGCAGTGTCAGTTGTTACTTCTCCTTTTTCATTTCTAATTCTATGGATTTGAATCTTCTACATTTTTTTCTTGATGAGTCTGGCTAATGGTTTATCAATTTTGTTTACCTTCTCAAATAAACAGCTTTTAGTTTTATTGATCTTTGCAATCGTTTCCTTCATTTCTTTTGCATTTATTTCTGATCAGATTTTTATGATTCCTTTCTGTCTGCTAACTTTGGGTTTTATTTTGATTTTCTTTCTCTAATTGCTTTAGGTCCAAGGTTAAGTTGTTTATTCCAGATGTTTCCAGTTTCTTAAGGTAGGATTGTACTGCTATAAACTTCCCTCTTAGAACTGCTTTTGCTGCATCCCATAGATTTTGGGGGGTCGTGTCTCCATTGTCATTTGTTTCTAGGTATATTTTGATTTACTTTTTTATTTCTTCAGTGATCACTTCGTTATTAAATAGTGTATTGTTTAGCCTCCATGTGTTTGTAGTTTTTACAGATCTTTTCCTGTAATTGATATCTAGTCTCATAGTGTTTTGGTCAGAAAAGACACTTGATACAATTTCAATTTTCTTAAATTTACCAAGGCTTGATTTGTGACCCAAGATATGATGTATCCTGGAGAATGTTCCACGAGCACTTGAGAAAAATGTTTATTCTGTTATCTTTGGATGTAATGTCCTATAAATATCAATTAAGTCCATCTTGTTTAATGTACCATTTAAAGCTTGTGTTTCCTTATTTATTTTCATTTTGGATGGTCCATCCATTGGTGAAAGAGGGGTGTTAAAGTTCCCTACTATGATTGTGTTACTCTCCATTTCCCCTTTTATGGCTGTTAGTATTTGCAGTATGTATTGAGGTGCTCCTATATTGGGTGCATAAATATTTACAATTTTTATATCTTCTTCTTGGATCGATCCCTTGATCATTATGTAGTGTCCTTCTTTGTCTCCTCTAATAGTCTTTATTTTTAAGTCTATTTTGTCTGATATGAGAATTGCTATTCCAGCTTTCTTTTGGTTTTCATTTGCATGGAATATCTTTTTCCATCCCCTTACTTTCAGTCTGTATGTGTCTCTAGGTCTGAAGTGGGTCTCTTGTAGACAGCAAGTATATGGGTCGTGTTTTTGTATCCATTCAGCCAATCTGTGTCTTTTGGTGGGAGCATTTAGTCCATTTATATTTAAGGTAATTATCTATATGTATGTTCTTATTCCCATTCTCTGAATTGTTTTGGGTTCGTTATTGTAGGTCTTTTCCTTCTCTTGTGTTTATTGTCTAGAGATGTTCCATTAACAGTTGTTGTAAAGCTGGTTTGGTGGTGCTCAACTCTCTCAACTTTTGCTTGTCAGTAAAGGTTTTAATTTCTCCATCAAATCTGAATGAGATCCTTGCTGGTTAGAGTAATCTTGGTTGCAGGTTTTTCTCCTTCATCACTTTAAATATGTCCTGCCAGTCCCTTCTGGCTTGCAGAGTTTCTGCTGAAAGATCAGCTGTTAACCTTATATGGATTCCCTTGTGTGCTATTTGCTGTTTTTCCCTTGCTGCTTTTAATATTTTTCTCTGTATTTAATTTTTGACAGTTTGATTAATATGTGTCTTGGCATATTTCTCCTTGGATTTATGCGTATGGGACTCTCTGTGCTTTCTGGACTTGATTAACTATTTTCTTTCCCATATTAGGGAACATTTCAACTATAATCTCTTCAAATATTTTCTCAGTCTCTTTCTTTTTATCTTCTTCTTCTGGAACCCCTATAATTCGAATGTTGGTGCATTTAATGTTTTCCCAGAATTCTCTGAGACTGTCCTCAGTTCTTTTCATCCTTTTTCCTTTATTGTGCTCTGTAGTAGTTATTTCCGCTATTTTATCTTCCAGGTCATTTATCCGTTCTTCTGTCTCAGTTATTCTGCTTTTCATCCCATCTGGAGTATTTTTCTTTTCATTTGTTGTGTTGTTCATCATCATTTGTTTCATCTTTAGTTCTTCTATGTCCTTTTTTTATATTTCTTGCATTTTGTCTATTCTATTTCCAAGATTTTGGATCATCTTTACTATCATTATTCTGAATTCTTTTTCAGGTAGACTGCCTATTTCCTCTTCATTTGTTAGGTCTGGTGGGTTTTTATCTTGCTCCTTCACCTGCTGTGTGTTTTTATGTCTTCTCATTTTGCTTATCTTGCTGTGTTTGGGGTCTCCTTTTTGCAGGCTGCAAGTTTATAGTTCCAGTTGTTTTTGATATCTGTCCCTAGTGGCTAAGGTTGGTTCAATGGGTTGTGTAGGCTTCCAGGTGGAGGGGACTAGTGCCTGTGTTCTGATGGATAAGCCTGGATCTTGTCTTTCTGGTGGGTAGGTCCACGTCTGTTGGTGTGTTTTGGGGTGTCTGTGGACTTATTATGATTTTAGGTAGCCTATCTGCTAATGGGTGGTGTTGTGTTCCTGTCTTGCTAGTTGTTTGGCATAGGATGTCCAGCACTGTAGCTTGCTGGTCGTTGAGTAAAGCTGGGTGCTGGTGTTGAGATGGAGATCTCTGTGAGATTTTCGCCATTTGATATTATGTGTAGCTGGGAGGTTTCTTGTAGACCAGTGTCCTGAAGTTGGCTCTCCCACCTCAGAAGCACAGCACTGACTCCTGGCTGCAGCTCCGAGAACCTTTCATCCACACAGGTGAGAATAAAAGTGAGAAAAAGTAGAAAGAAAAATTAGTATAAGTAGAATGAAAGAAAGAGGGAGAGAAAGAAAGAAAGAAAGAAAGAAAGAAAGGAGCAAGTTAGGGAGGGAGGGAGGAAGGAAGGAAGTAGGGAAGGAAGGAAAAAGGAAAGAAAGAAGATAAAGTAAAATAAAATAAAGTAAGGTAAAATATAATAAAGTTATTAAAATAAAAAAAAATATTAAGAGAAAAAAAAAAAAACAAAAAACAGGACGTATAAAACCCTAGGACAAATGGTGGAAGCAAAGCTATACAGCCAAACTCTCACACAGAAGCATACATATACACACTCACAAAAAGAGGAAAAGTGGAAAAATCATAAATCTTGCTCGCAAAGTTCACCTCCTTAACTTGGGATGATTCATTGTCTATTCATGTATTCCACAGATGCATGGTACATCAAGTTGATTGTGGAGCTTTAATCTGCTGCTTCTGTGGCTGCTGGGAGAAATTTCCCTTTTTCTTCTTTGTTCTCACAGCACCCAGGGGCTCAGCTTTGGATTTGGCCCCACCTCTGATTGTAGGTCTCTGGAGGAAGGCGTCTATTCTTCGCTCAGACAGGACCGGGTTAAAGGAGCTGCTGATTCGGGGACTCTGGCTCACTCAGGCCGGGGTGAGGGAGGGGCATGGAGTGTGGGGCAAGCCTGCGGTGGCAGAGGCCGGCGTGACGTTGCACCAGCCTGAGGCTTGCCGTGCGTTCTCCCGGGGAAGTTGTCCCTGGATCCCGGGACCCTGGAAGTGGCGGGCTGCACAGGCTCCCTGGAAGTGGGTTGTGGATAGTGACCTGTGCTCGCACACAGGATTCTTGGTGGCGGCAGCAGCAGCCTTAGCATCTCATGCCTGTCTCTGTGGTCCACTCTTTTAGCCGCAGCTCGTGCCCGTCTCTGGAGCTCCTTTAAGCAGCGTTCTTAATCCCCTCTCCTCGTGCACCAGGAAACAAAGAGGGAAGAAAAAGTCTCGCCTCTTCGGCAGGTCCAGACTTTTCTCCGGACTCCCTCCCGGCCATCCATGGTGCACTAACCCCTTGCAGGCTGTGTTCACACCACCAACCCCAGTCCTCTCCCTGTGCTCTGACCAAAGCCCGAGCCACAGCTCCCTGCCCCACCAACTCTGGTGGCGGAGCAGACAAGCCTCTCAGGATGGTGAGTGCCAGTCGGCCCTGATACCATGTGCGGGAATCTCTCCGCTTTGCTCCCCATACCCCTGTTGCTGTGCTCTCCTCCGCAGCTCCGAAGCTTTCCCCCTCTGCCACCAACAGTCTCTGTCCATGAAGGGGCTTCCTAGTGTGTGGAAACCTTTCCTCTTTCATAGCTCCCTCCCACTGGTGCAGGTCCCGTCCCTAACCTTTTGTCTCTGTTTATTTTTTTTTCTTTTGCCCTACCCAGGTATGTGGGGGGTTTCTTGCCTTTTGGGAGGTCTGAGGTCTTCTGCCAGTGTTCAGAAAGTGTTCTGTAGGAGTTGTTCCACATGTAGATGTATTTCTGGTGTATCTTGGGGAGGAAGGTGATATCCACATCTTACTCTTCTGCCATCTTCCCAGAAGCCCCCTGGACAATTTTAAAGTATAAAAATTGTACAAACTGTGGTCATTGCACTTAGTTTTAATTTACATTATTTTTATCATTATCATTTGTGGTAAGATTAATAGCGTGTACAAAAACTTTGGTTAATTTTATAGTATTTATTTTTCTGCTACCTAAAATTTGTAGAAGTGATGGAAATTACTCAAGGTATAATATATGAAATATATGAATATACATGAAATGATGGATATGGTTAGTTTCTTAAGGAAATCAGTAATCAGTTTATTAAGATAGGAATTTCTAAATACAATTTAGTTTTGTCAAATATACTTATAAAATTAATTCTATTTAAAGGTAAAATAAAAAGTTTCATTTCCATCTATTTGTATATGCATATATTTATGTATCCTTAACAACATACTCATGAATTGTTTTAAGATTTTGAAGCTTATGAATAATAAAGTACATATCAGAGATAGTAAAATGTTATACTTTGAAACACTAGACTGTCAATCGATTTATTCATAAAGATCAATCTTTATAAGTTTTTTACAAAGTATTGTATCAAAAATACAAAGAAAATTTAAATATAAAAATATTTTTAAAAATTGGAATCTGGATTATTTCCAAGGAATATGCAAATTATCTCCTGCCCAGATAAAAAACGTTTCATATTTTTTAAAGTTATATTTCTACTAATAGTTGTTCTTGATTGCTGTAGTTTTTTATTAACTATTTTTTTTTTACTTTGAATAATAATTACTTTTATTTATACTTATCTTTTCTATGAATTTCTCTTGATTTTGCTTTACTTAAATCCAGACCCCAGTCTTGGACTAAAAATAGGAAATTGTGGAAAAACCAGTAAAATCTGAATACATTTTTTTGTTTACTTTTACTTATTGCAGTATGGTTAATTTCCTGATTTTAGCAATTAGTCTATTGTTATGTAAAGTGCTAAAGGGGAACCTGGGTGAATATTATATGGGAACACTGTGCTCTGTTTTTGTTACTTTACTGTAAGTCTAAAATTAGCTCCAAATAAAAAGCTAAAATTAATTTTTCCAGTTCTAATCATAAAATTAAGGTGTCTTTTTTGCTGACTGCCTTTGTGCTTCATGGAATGGCTACCAATCAACACAATAATTGCAGCTTCATTTTTTAGAAGGAAGGACAATAAATAATTATTTTGTGGTATTCACCAAATTATAATTAATTTGTAACTATTGTAAATACTCTTTGTTTATCAAAATAAAATAAAAATTATAAAAATGACATATTGGAAGTTCAGTCTTCGTAGTTTCAGTATACATATATAATAAATTTATGCATATATATATAATTTCCTATTTCTAAATTTAAAATACATACTTATATAAGGTAAGAAATAATTGTCTGCAAGTACAATAACTGTTTACTTATTGTCTCTGTTTCTGTATTTTAATACACTTGTAAATTAATAACAGAAAATTGTGGTATGCTTTACAATATAAATCAGATGTAACTGAAAAATTACTAATATCCTCTCTAGGTAATCATTAACTCAATCCTTACACATTGACTGTGTTAAGCCTCATGAGGGTACTCCACTCACTTACATACTAATAATTTTGGATTAAATAATTTATTGTCCAGGACTGTTAAGTTTTATCTCTATAGAAGAGATTAATTGACATCAAATTTAAACCCACTTTACCCAAGTTTGCTAAGGATGTTTCTAGCTCAAGCTCCATGTGCCAAACTCATAACCCTAACCAAACTGTATAAGTGTGACATAGGTAAGAACTAAAGCCTTAAAATCTATGTAAACATTTGCAGGTGGATTTTTTTACAGTTACCCCTTCGAATGTATATGAATGTTCTTGCCATTGTCTGTCTATATTCTCAATGGCTAGAAGATTTTCCCTGTCAAATAGCAACTGTATAATTAGTAGAAAAAGAAACAACTAAACATGGCAAACAAAATTTAAAAAAATATTCTAGAATTTGTGTCTCCAATTTTTATTATATCATGAAATAATTTCAATCTAAAATCAAGCAGGGAGGTACAAAATGTAAAATCTCATGCATGTGCCCTCAGGAAAATAAAACTTAAGGACCGAGAGACTGATTTCCCATAAATGCCTGATTTACAGAAAACTGATAATGTTGGAATTTCTTAAGTGATGCGGAATTGGCCAGAGGTTGCCTCATATCAACCTTGGAAAATTTTGTTATGGTTTCTAGAGATGTGAGCAAGAATTGACCTAGGTCAGGTTGATCTTGCAAAGTGACCTGAATTCAGATTTGTTTGTATGACTGCCTGGTTTTCTGTGCTTGAGGAATTTTCAAAGCAGGTCCCTGTTTTGTTTTAACAGACTCTAACTGAAATTTCCCTTCTTTACATCCTCTGCCCATATATATAGCCTACTTCAAAACCTTAGTGGATTCGTTTGCAGTCGGCTACAGTTTGCATGTCCCAGATTTCAATTCCTCTGCAATTCTCGAGTAAACTGATCTCTTTGAGCTTGCTTCAGTTTACTTCATTTAGGTCTACAGTACCAACTAACTTATCATGTAAGAGAGTTGCCTATTGATAGAGACTATGATCAATAAGCTTTGTAAGATACCACTCACCATGCAAAAATGAATTGCTTTTATCACTGTAGGTCATTAATAAAAATTGAAAGAACAAATGATTCCATAAAATCAAATTGCAAGTTTATTTAAAGAGTTATTAGAAAGTATTAAGGCAACATACACAATTTTTTCTTTTGCAGATGTAGGCACCTTGTTCCATGTTTAAGTACAGAAACTCCTGCATGCCATTAGCTCTTAGCACTGACTTGTGAGATGACTCTAATGAGAGACAGCTGTTGAACTGTATTGGAATAAACCATATCAGGAACTCTCAAGTATTAAGTGTTTGAGTTATAAAAAAACATAGATTCCTGGATCAACACATGATCCAATGATGTAATGTCTTCACTTCTTAAAAATTTACTACTGAAAATCTCTCAAAAACAGATGGCATCAGGAAGAAGGCACATTCTCAAGAACTTCAAATTAAGCAGCAGTTTCCCATATGCAGCCAGCTTCCATCTAAGATTCCCAGACAGAGATGCTTCAATATTAAGAGCCAGTATGTGTCACATGATTTCTTTGTCTCTATCTCCTTCCTTCTATAGGTATCTTTAAATTTTTCTATTGTTTAGATGTATAGACTATTAATTTTCAAGGATAAAATAGAAACTTTCAGATTTTTTTCTTAACCTTTAATTCTTTTAATCTGGTTTTCAAGGTTTAATCCTTGATATTTTGTCAACATCTGACAGGATGAAGACTGAGATGAAAAATATAATTAAGCTTGGAAAAACTGGCCACTGTGTCAATCTTTAGGTCATTGGGCTTAGGAAATTCATATGAAAGATGGACTTGATTTTCTTTGTTAGGAACACATTATGTAGGTGGGTGACTGAGAGAAGCATTTTAGAGCCTTTTAACAAATCACCTTTCTGCTATCTTTGGCATCTTAGTCCTATATTGTATTCTGTTAGAAGCTTTTATAAACCCACTAACTCGATAAATGATTAAAGTCAACACACACACACATACACACAAAATCACACAAGAAAATAATGATCCCACTCGCAACTCAACTGTCTCCTAAGTTATGAACCCCATTATTTTTTCAGTCCGAGAACTATCCTACAGCAGTGTAAGTCTGGACTCCGACCTTTGCTTAAGATTGTTGGCCCTGAAGCCACTGCTGGATAAAAAGCAGGACTGAGAAAGACCTTGAAGGAAAAACAATTCCCCACTGAGCCTTGGAAAGTCTTAGCTCCGTCTTAGTCAGTTTGGTCGGTTATCACGAAAGTAGCATTGACTTGGAGGCTTAAATAACAAGGATTTATTTTTCACAGTCCTGGAGACTGGAAAGTCCAAGATCAAGGTGCTGTCAGATGTGGTGTCTGATAAGAACTAACTTCCTGATCCACATATGGCCTCCTTGTTTCCTCACAGGGAAGAGGGCAGAGGGAGAACTCCAGCTCCCTGGGGTCTCGAGGATAAGAGCACTAATCCCATCAGGAAAGCTCACCTCATGACCTAATCACCTCCAAAATGTCCACCTCCGAATACCATCTTACTGATTAGCTTTCAACATATGAATTTGGAGAGAGGTATAAATATTCAGTATATAGCAGCTCTCAGCTATTCATTTATAACACTGTGTTAACCTCATACTGTCTGAGCAATGTCTACTAAACTGAGACCCTCGTCTTGATGTCTCTATGTTCTGTCTCACGCCAGATACAACCTCATCTTCCATCTTCTGAGAAATTCAACAACACACAGTTTTCAGAACAAGGTGTATTCTGATTGAGTTTGCCCTATCTGTGCAACAAAACTTTTACATTCTTTGCTGTCTACAAAATGGTGATTTCAGAGTTGTTGTCATGTTGCAATGATTTAACAAAGATTTGGCTAAAGACTTTGGTATTGTTATTTATTTCCATCCATGTGCATAATAACACATAAACTAAAATTTCATGAAAAAAACTTTTAGTTCTTTACATTTCTTATCTTTCTAATTAATGGGGTTACAGATTAATGTTAATGATTTTTTTAAAATATATGCAGGGATCACATAGTTTATTAAATTATCATTCAGAAAACAATATTTGTTAGCCTACAAAGTGTAGCCATTGTGTTGTAAATTTTAAAATAAAGTAAAATTTAATCAAAAATCATGTTGTGATGATTTAATTATAAAAAATAGTCTTAATAAAATCACATATGTTAATTAAGGGCTAATATACAGACTAATAAATCATATATGCTAAGCTGATATGTCAGCAGTTTTCACTCAATGTTGTTTTAAAATATATATTAAAAATGTGCTTATAACAGAGTTACAGATTTAGAAGATGAATAGTAAGTTAAAAAAAAGAAAAGTTGGGCTTCCCTGGTGGCTCAGTGGTTGAGAGTCCGCCTGCCGATACAAGGGACGCGGGTTCATGCCCCAGTCCAGGAAGATTCCACATGCCGTGGAGCAGCTGGGCCCATGAGCCATGGCTGCTGAGCCTGCACGTCTGGAGCCTGTGCTCTGCAATGGGAGAGGCCACAAAAGTGAGAGGCCCGCGTACTGCAAAAAAAAAAAAAAAAAAAAAAAAAGAAAAGTTAACGAGCACCTAGAGCTTATCTTAATATTACACAATTCTCTGCCAAAAGGTGTTTTTAAAGAGCAAAGTCTGAGCTACTTAAGTAGCAAAAGCTACCTCTACTAACTTCACAGTGGGCTTCCTACTGAAAGGATAAAGCCACATCATTGGTGGTTACTATAGTTACAATTTTTATTTTCCTTTCAACAACAATCATTTTCAGTTTCAAATTCTCATTGTCTAGCAAAGAATATCTAATAAGGGCATATCTAAACTGTCATACTTGTATGTTATAAATGAAAGCAGTGGTGTCACTTTCAGATGGCAATAGTCAATTTTTTCACTGAGAAAGTATAAATATTCTAAACTTATATGTACTAAAACTGTTGCAAAAACACCAAAAACAAAAACTATATTTTTTTAGCATTCTGAGTAGGAATAAGAATCATTTATCTAAAATTTCTTATTCACTTTGGTGGAAAAATCACTGTTTTTAAAGTACAAATCATCAAATAAAAGAACAAGAAGAAAAAACACTTTTAGTTAATGCTTCAATAACCGGTTCTCACTTTTTCAGCTCTGGTCAAATATATTCTGACACTGAAATAAACAAAAAAATGAGTGCATACATAGTCTTTGGATTGTGCAATGAATGTTGAATAAAATTACATTGCTTGATCATGCTTTTCTTCATTTTTGTTGACTTGTTTTTATTTCTAAGATTCTTTAATGTTTACAGCTGAAGGATTTATTACATCTCTGTGTAATGCAGAAGAAAAGAAAATACTAAACAGGGCACAAAACTTGAAAGTGTTAGGTCATGGCTTGCTTCTATGTCTTGTCCCCAGAATTTTATTTGACATATCCCAAACCACATATTACTATTAAGTAAACACTGGAATTCTCATATCAGTCTTTAGTGTATGTATAGAGTAGATGAATTAAATGTAACAGATGTAAAACATAAAGTGTGATTAATATATGATTGCTGTTTTCAAGAAGTCATACATTTCAGAATAAATTAAAATAGCTATTTATTTCGTATAGTAAAAGACATGTAAAACCATTTGGTAACTTGTTTTTAACAAAAGGAATAATAACAATAAAATCCTAGATAAAGATGATCAAAATTTCTCTAATAGTTTCTGTCTCACACTACCAATGGAATTTTAAAGGTAAATATTGAGATAGTAACATAATACAATATACCTTTTATGTATTTATTCTTTAAAAAGTGTATTTTATGATAATCTTTATTGTTATCATCTTTATATTTTTTCAATGCATCTGGGATACCATAATAATTAAAGAAAGACAAAATATATAAGGAAAATAAAACTGCTTAAGGGAAAAACAACTTTGAGTAGAAAGAAAAAAAAGAGAATGTGTTATATATGGTGATAAACCACAGAATGAGAAAGATAGAGTTAATTACATGGAATCACTGATAATTGCAATTTAGAGCAGAACCTGATGTTCTACCTATTTCTATATCTGCCCTTTCTTTTCAATATGCCTTCCTCATAACCTTCCTAATTTTGTACTAGATCAATAAAGATGACTGACTACCTAGGGGCAAAATCAAGGTTTGGGGATCCGCGGATTGAATTGGGTAGAAAGAAAAGGACTGTGGATCTTACTATGTTCCTAAATTCTATTTCTGGTACTTAAAAAGTTCTTTTTAAAATTTTGTAAAAAAGGTTACAGTCTTTTATGGAAACAAAATTATCCACATCTAATAATAACTTGCATATAATTAAATAAGTCATTAGTGATACATCATTTTACTTGCAAATTGTAGTCCTCAATATTTAATAATAATTTTGATATTATTTGTTCCATATGTAAAGGTTGAATTTATTGTAATAATACTATGGCAAAATGACAAGAGAACTAATAATTTATGGTGTATCAATGAGTACTGGAATTTAGTTTGCACTTCTATATCTCTTTATTTTAGCAAATGTTTCTATAGCTCTTAACAAAACTCTAAGCATCTAATGTGTTTACTTAAATCTCTTAATTAGTACCAATTTATTGTTTTTTAATTTTTATTTTACACTGGAGTACAGTTGATTAACAATGTTGTGTTAGTTTCAGGTGTACGGTAAAGTGATTCAATTATACATATACATGTATATATTATTTTTTTAACATTTTTATTGGAGTATAATTGCTTTCCAATAGAGTGCTAGTTCCTGCTTTATAACAAAGTGAAGCAGTTACACATATACATGTATCCCCACATCTCTTCCCTTTTGCACCTCCCTCCCTCCCACACTCGCTATCCCACCCTTCTAGCTGGTCATAAAGCACTGAGCTGATCTCGTGTGCTATGCAGCTGCTTCCCGCTAGCTATCTATTTTACATTTGGCAGTGTTTATATGTCCATATATACACTACCACTCTCTCACTTTGTCCCAGCTTACCCTTCCCCCTCCTCGTGTCCTCAAGTCCATTCTCTAGTACGTCTGTGTCTTTACTCCCATTTTGCCCCTGGGTTCTTAATGAAATTTTTTTTTTTTTTTTTTAGATTCCATATATATGTGTTAGCATGCAGTACTTGTTTTTCTCTTTCTGACTTATTTCACTCTGTATGACAGAATCTAGGCCATTCCAACTCACTACAAATAACTCAATATCTTTTTTTTTTAAGGCTGAGTAATATTCCATTGTATATATGTGCCACATCTTCTTTCTCCATTCATCTGTTGATGGACAATGAGGTTGCTTCCATGTCCTGGCTATTGTAAATAGAGCTGCAATGAACATTGTGGTACATGACTCTTTTTGAATTGTGGTTTTCTCAGGGTATATGCCCAGTAGTGGGATTGCTGGGTCATATGGTAGTTCTATTTTTAGTTTTTTAAGGAACCTCCATACTGTTCTCCATAGTGGCTCTTATCAATTTACATACCACCAACAATGCAAGAGGGTTCCCTTTTCTCCACACTCTCTCCATCATTTGTTGTTTGTAAATTTTTTGATGATGGCCATTCTGATCACAGTGAGATGATATTGCATTGTAGTTTTAATTTACATTTCCCTAATGATTAGTGATGTTGAACATTCTTCCATGTGTTTTTTTGAAATCTGTATATCTTCTTTGGAGAAATGGCTATTTAGGTCTATCGCCCATTTTTGGATTGGGTTGTTTGTCTTTTAAATATTGAGCTGCATGAGCTGCTTGTAAATTTTGGAGACTAATCCTTTGTCAGTTGCTTCATTTGTAAGTATTTTCTCTCATTCTGAGGGTTGTCTTTTCGTATTGTTTACGGTTTCCTTTGCTGTGCAAAAGCTTTTAAGTTCTATTAGGTCTCATTTGTTTATTTTTACTTCCATTTCTCTAGGAGATGGGTCTAAAAGGATCTTGCTGTGATTTATGTCATAGAGTGTTCTGCCTATGTTTTCCTCTAAGAGTTTGATAGTGTCTGCCCTTACATTTAGGTCTTCAATCCATTTTGAGTTTATTTTTGTGTATGCTGTTATAGAATGTTCTAATTTCATTCTTTTACATGTAGCTGTCCAGTTTTCCCAGAACTATTATTGAAGAGGCTGTCTTTTCTCCATTGTATATTCTTGTCTCCTTTATTAAAGATAAGGTGACCATATGTGCATGGATTTATCTCTGGGCTTTCTATCCTGTTCTGTTTATCTATATTTCTGTTTTTGTGCCAGGACCATACTGTCTTTTTGTTTTTTTAACATCTTTATTAGAGTATACTTGCTTTTCAATGGTCTGTTAGTTTCTGCTTTATAACAAAGTGATTAAGTTATACATATACATATGTTCCCATATCCCTTCCCTCTTGCATCTCCCTCCCTCCCACGCTGCCTATCCCACCCCTCTAGGTGGTCACAAACCACTGAGCTGGTCTCCCTGTGCTATGTGGCTGCTACCCACTAGCTATCTATTTTATGTTTGGTAGTGTATATATGTCCATGCCACTCTCTCACTTTGTCACAGCTTACGCTTCCCCCTCCCCATATCCTCAAGTCCATTCTCTAGTAGGTCTGTGTCTTTATTTCCATCTTACCCATAGGTTCTTCAAGACCTTTTTTATTTTTACTTAGATTCCATATATATGTGTTAGCATACGGTATTTTTTTTTTTTTTCTGACTTACTTCACTCTGTAAGACAGACTCTAGGTCCATTCACCTCACTACAAATAAGCCAATTTCATTTCATTTTATGGCTGAGTAATCTTCCATTGTATATATGTGCCACATCTTCTTTATCCATTCATCTGATAATGGACACTTAGGTTGCTTCCATGTCTTGGCTATTGTAAATAGAGCTGCAATGAAGATTGTGGTACATGACTCTTTTTGAATTATGGTTTTCTCAGGGTTTATGCCCAGTAGTGGGATTGCTGTGTCATGTGGTAATTCTACTTGTAGATTTTTAAGGAACCTCCATACTGTTCTCCATAGTGGCCGAACCAATTCACATTCCCACCAGCAGTGCAAGAGTGTCCCCTTTTCTCCACACCCTCTCCAGCATTTATTGTTTCTAGATTTTTTGATGATGGCCATTCTGACTGGTGTGAGATGATATCTCATTGTAGTTTTGATTTGCATTTGACTAATGTTTAATGATGTTGAGCATTCTTTCATGTGTTTGTTGGCAATCTGTATATCTTCTTTGGAGAAATGTCTATTTATGTCTTCTGCCCATTTTTGGATTGGGTTTTTGTTTCTTTGATATTGAGCTGCATGAGCTGCTTATAAATTTTGGAGATTAATCCTTTGTTAGTTGTTTCATTTGCAAGTATTTTCTACCATTCTTAGGGTTATCTTTTAGTCTTATTTATGGTTTCCTTTGCTGTGTAAAAGCTTTTAAGTTTCATTAGGTCTCATTTGTTTATTTTTGTTTTTATTTCCATTTCTCTAGGAAGTGAGTCAATAAGTATCTTGCTGTGATTTATGTCATAGAGTGTTCTGCCTGTGTTTTCCTCTAAGAGTTTGATAGTGTCTGGCCTTATGTTTATGTCGTTAATCCATTTTGAGTTTATTTTTGTGTATGGCGTTAAAGAGTGTTCTAATTTCATACTTTTACATGTAGGTGTCCAGTTTTCCCAGCACCACTAATTGAAGAGGCTCTCTTTTCTCCACTGTGACCATATGTGCGTGGGTTCATCTCTGGGCTTTCTATACTGTTCCACTGATCTATATTTCTGTTTTTGTGCCAGTACCATACTGTCTTGATTACTGTAGCTTTATAGTATAGTCCAAAGTCATGAAATCTGATTCCTCCAGCTCTGTTTTTCTTTCTCAAGATTGCTTTAGCTATTTGGGGTCATTTGTGTTTCCATAGAAATTGAGGAATTTTTTGTTCTAGTTCTGTGAAAAATGCCAGTGGTAGTATGATAGGGATTGCATTGAATCTGTAGATTGCTTTGGGTAGTAGAGTCATTTTCACAGTGTTGATTCTTCCAATCCAAGAACATGGTATATCTCTCCATCTATTTGTGTCATCTTTAATTTCTTTCATCAGTGTCTTATAAATTTCTGCATACAGGTCTTTTGTCTCTATGTAGGTTTATTCTAGATGTTTTATTCTTTTTGTTGCAATGGTAAATGGGAGTGTTTTCTTGATTTCACTTTCAGATTTCTCATCATTAGTGTATAGGAATGCCAGAGATTTCTGTGCATTAATTTTGCATCCTGCTACTTTATGAAATTCATTGATTAGCTCTAGTAGTTTTCTGGTAGCGTCTTTAGGATTTTCTATGTATAGTATCATGTCATCTGCAAACAGTGTCAGCTTTACTTCTTCTTTTCCAATTTGGATTCCTTTTATTTCCTTTTCTTCCCTGATTGCTGTGGCTAAACCTTCCAAAACTATGTTGAATAATAGTGGTGAGAGTGGCAACCTTGTCTTGTTCCTGATATTAGTGGAAATGATTTCAGTTTTTCACAATTGAGGACGATGCTGGCTGGGGGTTTGTCATATATGGCCTTTATTATGTTGAGATAAGTTCCCTCTGTGCCTACTTTCTGGGTTTTTTTATCCTAAATGGGTGTTGAAATTTGTCGAAAGTTTTCTCTGCATCTATTGAAATGATCATATGGTTTTTCTCCTTCGATTTGTTAATATGGTGAGTCACACTGATTGATTTACATATATTGAAGAGTCTTTGTATTCCTTGGATTAACTCCACTTGATCATGGTCCATGATTCTTTTTATGTGCTGTTGGGTTCTATTTGCTAGTAGTTGAGGATTTTTGCCTCTATATGCATCAGTGATATTGGTCTCTGGTTTTCTTTTTTTGTAACATCTTTTTCTGGTTTTGGCATCAGGATAATGGTGGCCTCATAGATTGAGTTTGGGAGTATTCCTCCCTCTTCTATATTTTGGAAATATATAGGTGTTACCTATTCTCTAAATGTTTGATAGTATTCGCCTGTGAAGCCATCTTGTTCTGGGCCTTTGTTTGTTGAAGATTTTTAATCACAGTTTCAATTTCAGTACTTGTGATTGGTCTGTTCATATTGTCTATTTCTTCCTGCTTCAGTTTCAGAAGGTTTTGCATTTCTAAGAATTTGTCCATTTCTTCCAGGTTGTCCATTTTATTGGCATATAATTGCTTGTCGTAATCACTCATGATCCTTTGTATTTCTGCAGTGTCAGTTGTTACTTTCCCTTTTTCATTTCTAATTCTATTGCTTTGAGTCTTCTCCCTTTTTCTTGATGAGTCTGGCTAAACGTTTATCAAGTTTGTTTATCTTCTCAAAGAACCAGCTTTTAGTTTTATTGATCTTTGCTATCATTTCCTTCATTTCTTTTTCATTTGTTACTGATCTGATCTTTATGATTTCTTTCCTTTTGTTAACTTTGGGGCTTTTTTTTTCTTCTTCTTTCTCTAATTACTTTAGGTGTAAGGTTAGCTTGTTTATTTGAGATATTCCTTGTTCCTTAAGGTAGCACTGTATTGCTATAAACTTCCTTCTTGGAACTGATTTCGCTGCATCCCATAGGTTTTGGGTCATGGTGTTTTCATTGTCAATTTTTTCTAGGTATTTTTTGATTTCCTATTTGACTTCCTCAGTGATATATTGGTTATTAAGTAGTGTATAGTTTAGCCTCCATGTGTTTGTATTTTTTACAGATATTTTTTTCCTGTAATTGATGTCTAGTTTCATAACATTGTGGTCAGAAAAGATATTAGGTATGATTTCAGTTTTCTTAAGTTTACCAAGGCTTGACTTGTGACCCATGATTTGATCTATCCTGGAGAATACTCCAAGAACACTTGAGAAAAACATTTATTCTGTTGTTTTTGGATGGAATGTCCTATTAATATTAAGTAAGTACATCTTGTTTAATGTATCATTTAAAGCTTGTGTTTCCTTATTTATTTTCATTTTTAATGATCTGTCCATTGGTGAAATTGGAGTTATAAAGTCCCCTACTCTGATTTTTTACTGTTGATTTCCCCTTTTATGGCTGTTAGGATTTGCCTTATATATAGAGGTGCTCCTGTGTTGGGTGCATAAATATTTAGAATGTTATATCTTCTTCTTGGATTTATCCCTTGAACATTATGTAGTGTCTGTCTCTTGTAATAGTCTTTATTTTAAAGTCTATTTTGTCTGATATGAGAATTGCTACTCCAGCTTTTTTTGATTTCTATTTGCATGGAATATCTTTTTCCATCCCCTCACTTTCAGTTTGTGTTCCTAGGTCTGAAGTGGGTCTCTTGTAGACAGCATATATACAGGTCTTGTTTTTGTAACCATTCAGCCAGTCTATGTCTTTTGGTTGGAACATTTATACCATTTACATTTAAGGTAATTATCGATATGTATGTTCCTATTACCATTTTCTTAATTGTTTTTGGTTTGTTATTGTACGTCTTTTCCTTCTCTTGTGTTTCCTGCCTAGAGAAATTCCTTTAGCATTTGTTGTAAAGCTGGTTATTTGTGCTGAATTCTCTTAGCTTTTGCTTGTCTGTAAAAATTTTAATTTCTCTGTCAAATCTGAATTAGATCTTTGCTGGATAGAGTAATCTTGGTTGTAGGTTTTTCCCTTTCATATCTTTAAATATGTCCTGCCACTCTCTTCTGGCTTGCAGAGTTTCTGCTGAACGATCATCTCTTAACCTTATGGGGACTCCCTTGTATGTTATTTGTTGTTTTTCCCATGCTGCTTTTAATATTTTTTCTTTGTATTTAATTTTTGTTAGTTTGATCAATATGTGTCTTGGCATGTTTCTCCTTGGACTTATCCTGTATGGGACTCTCTGTGCTTCCTGGACTTGATTAACTATTTCCTTACCCATATTAAGGAAGTTTTCAAATATAATCTGTTCAGATATTTTCTCAGTCCCTTTTTTTTTCTCTCTCCATTTTCAGGAACCCCTATAATTCAAATGTTGGTGTGTTTAATATTGTCCCAGAGATTTCTGAGACTGTCCTCAATTCTTTTCATTCTTTTTTCTCTATTCTTCTCTGCAATAATTATTTCTACTATTTTATCTTTCAGGTCACTTATCCGTTTTCTGCCTCAGTTATTCTGTTATTGATCACTTCTAGAGAATTTTTATTTTCATTTATTGTGTTTCTCATCATTGTTTGTTTGCTCTTTAGTTTTTCTATGTCCTTGTTAAAAGTTTATTGTATTTTCTCCATTCTCTTTCCAAGATTTTGGATCATCTTTACTATCATTATTCTGAATTCTTTTTCAGGTAGACTGCCTATTTCCTCTTCATTTATTAGGTCTGGTGTGTTTTTACCTTGCTCCTTCATCTGCTGTGTGTTTCTTTGTCTTTTCATTTTGCTTTACTTACTGTGTTTGGGGTCTCCTTTTTCAGGACGCAGTTTCGTAGTTCCCGTTGTTTTTGGTGTCTGCCCCCAGTGACTAAGGTTGGCTCAGTGTGTTGTGTAGGCTTTCTGGTAGAGGGGACTAGTGCCTGTGTTCTGGTGGATGATCCTAGATCTTTTCTTTCTGGTGTGCAGGTCGATGTCTGGTGGTGTGTTTTGGGGTATCTGTGACCTTATTATGATTTTATGCAACCTGTCTGCTAAAGGATTGGGTTGTGTTCCTGTCTTGCTAGTTGTTTGGTGTAGGGTGTCCAGCACTGTATCTTGCTGGTTGTTGAGCAGAGCTGGGTCTTGACATTGAGATGGAGATCTCAGGGGGATTTTCGCCATTTGATATTATGTGGAGCTGGGAGGTCTCTTTTGGGCCAATGTCCTGAACTTGGTTCTCCCACCTCAGAGGCACAGCCCTGATCCCTGGCTGCAGAACCAAGAGCCTGTCATCCACATGGCTCTAGGACAGGTGGTAGTTTTTCAACTAGGTCATGGTTGGTCTGTCACAGAAACTGGGAAATATGGGTGCTACCTTCCTTGATGATTATATTTCAAAGGCATGGTTCCTAGTTCCTCTGTCCAGTGAGATGTGTGTCAAGGGCATCAGGTGGGACTTTGGGTAACCAGTGTTTATCACTGAGCTGAAAGAAAGGTCAGTGCAGTCTTAATAAATGATTAGCTGTGTTTCTGCAGTTGTGCATCAACAAACTCAAATTATGAGCTTCCAGTCTCTCATGGTTCCTTCATTCAAAGAGCTGCTGCACACTTTACACAACTTTTTTTTTTTTTTTTTTTCTGTACGCTGGTCTCTCACTGCTGTGGCCTCTCCTGTTGCAGAGCACAGGCTCTCGATGCGCAGGCTCAGCAGCCATTGCTCACGGGCCCAGCTGCTCCATAGCATGTGGTATCTTCCCAGTCCGGGGCACGAACCCATGTTGCCTGCATGGACAGGTGGACTCTCAACCACTGCACCACCAGGGAAGCCCTACACAACTTTTTTTTTTTTTTTACTGTTTTACTTGTGAGCCCTATCTATTCTTTTTAAAAATTCTTTTCCCATTTAGGTTATTACAGAGTATTGAGCAGCGTCCTCTATGCTATACAGTTGGTCTTTGTTGGTTTTCTATTTTAAATATAGCAGTGTAGTACCAATTTAAAGGAAAGAAAACCAGGGGGAATGAAGTTAGGTAACTTACACAATGAAACATATGTATTACAATAGACCACCTAGTCACAGTCTGTGCTCCTAGCACATTTAGTATGATGTCATATTAAAATATATACAAAAGGAAAAATGAAAAGGGAGAAAATGGGATGGAAAAAAAGAGACAGCAGGATACGTATGATAACAGTTGATAGCTAGATGATACATGATAGATAAATAGGTAGATGATAGATAGATATAGATGGTAGATAATAGATGATAAATAAATAGATGATTATAGGTTTTTTAGGTAGTATAGATAGATAATAGATGATAAACAGATGATAGACAGATAGATAGATGGATAGATGATAGATGATGATAGATGCTTATTGATAGATATACATACAAGATAGAACAAATGGCAGAGAGAGTTACAAGCTAATTTGCTTTTTGATTACTCTCTTCATCTCTCACTGACAGGCACAATAAATGTACACAAAAAAAGCACTGATTGTTCCCTCCTGTCTTCAGAATCCTTCCTGCCTGTCTGTTTAGAACCTCACACTTGAGGAAACATCTTGAGTCCAGCACCAGTGAGGGCCCAGCCTCTCAGACACACATATCACAGGCAGTAAATCAAATGCACTCATTGTTGATACAACTAATTTTAACATCTTTATTTTCCCTCTGATGGATGATCAGAGGACACTGGCCTTTTCTGAATGAATGCAACTGCATAAAAGAGCCATGGTTTGGGGTTATTTTACTACAGAAAGCCTATTTTGCCATGGGTCACTGTGGGTTTTATCTCAAGGAGATTAATCCTTCTGAAGAAGAAAGATAAATTTATGGCATATTACTTCTGTGTAGCTTGCACAGATCTGCAAAATTAACTGATAATGATGTTTACAGATGCTATTGAGGACATGGGATATTCAGGCCAGCACTGCATTCATCACCCAGGGGATAACAAGGGGGTGTTCAAGGGTTCCGTACACACTCCTTTCTCTATTTCTGTGCATCGTGAGCTACATACTGAAACCTGACATATCCTTTAACCAGAAAAGAGAAGCATACCAGTGTTAACACAGCTATTGCATAATCTAACACATGCTTATGGATTTCTACATGTTAATTGCTCTCAGTTGTTTCAGATGAAAGATGGGGTTACAACACTAAATGAGCAGTTGCTGTAAGCCAATTCCATACACTAAATTGGAAGAGAGAATTTTTTTCTCATATATTATTCTGAAGAGATAGAATTAATCAAGTTGAAGAAAATAACTTTTATCTAATGCAAGGTTATATGGTGTATAGTCTTTTAATTATTTTAATCTTTTAAAAATAAAGCTGAATATATTTGTATTCATATTTCTTCTTCTCATCTGAGTTAACATAGTAGTTAGACATTATATATCAAAATGCTAATGTGTAAATTTTGTTCTTTATTCCTCTCTAAAATGTTGTGTATTTTACAATAAAATGTATTACTTAAATAATGTTTTATAAATCAATATTTTTATAGTAAAAATTCCCTCTTAAAAGGTTGATAGTCCTTTTAATCTCACCCAAGTTGTTTCAAGTCCTTCCAGGGATCTTCACACTTGAAACAACCTATTACAAAAGGGATGGGATCCCAGAAGCCCTAGACCTAGGCCATTTTGAAAGAAATCTACTCTCACTGTTTCTCTCTTTTTCAAATGTATACCATTTCCCCTTACGCTTTGATTTTCTCTAACTTCCTTTTCTTTTTCTCATCAACATTTCAGCCCTCTTTGCTCTGCAGACATTGTGCTTTCCACTTATTTATTGTCTAATATTTGATTATAATTCCTTTTTAAAACATTTCATTCTGGGCAAGACAGATAGTTGCCTGAGGTGTTGACATAGGAGACAGCCCTCAACAACAATGATAAGAGCAAGGAGCAAATTTAAGGTACTCTCAGGTTACAACATACAGATCCTCACATGACTACAAATTTCTATGTTGGCTTGATGCTACTGAAAGAAGCAATGTATTCTAAAATTAAAAACAATAATAACAGTCACAAAAGCCCCCAATAATCTCTCATCACCTATGCTAAAATTTGGTGTAATTATAAGAAGTCCCAAGAAGCTTGAGAGCTTATAGCTCCCAGTTCACCATAATTCAGGTATAGAATATTTTATTGGTTAATGATGTTTACTGTAAATGAGTGATTTATTTTCTTTTAAAAATTTTAAATATTTTATTTTGCAATTTAACACATTGACATTTGGGGAAACTTCAAAATGAGCAAAAGTGAGCTATGTAAATAAAAATCAAAATTTTGCTGAGAAAAATACTGGTTCTGAATATCACCAGATTATTAATCTGTCTGGAAAATTTTGTCTCAGTTTAAATAAAATATACTTTTTCCCACTGAACTACTACATTTGTAATCTAAGTTCTGTTCCATTCTTCCTACTATTACATTTTAAGGTACACATTACAGTTCTGATCTATTGTCTTTTTCTTCTATTGATCATAACTCTTTAGTAAAATATGCATAGAATGTTGAAAATCATATAGGTATGTCTGTATATACATATATGTGTTGTTTTATATTATAAATATTAAAGTGAACTTCAAAACAAATTTATCTTGATAAGATTGTACCCTTTAAATTAGTCTACAATTTCCATCCACCATATTTTGATATGTTAGGCACAGACTTTGATGAGCAATAACTTATTCTCACTGACCTTGAATTCTGTCAAAGTCCATCTCTCCTGCTCTGGGACATATCATTGAGGTTTTAGGGTAGCCAGAGGTCCAGATTCTTTCTGGAATGATTTCTTCAGTAATTTTTAGCTCTCCTCATTCATCCATTCGTCAAACAATTAGTGTCATGTTCATCAATGAATCCATGATTTAGTAAGAGATGTTAAACCCGGAGGGAAAGTTTCAGTATTTTGAAATATGCATGGGGTGTTATAACCTCACATAAGAGGAAATCTAATATTAAGAGGCTGAGAACATTACCTGTTCTTCAACTATTCTGAAATACTGAAGCTGAGTTAGTCTAATACAGAAAGGGAGAGAAATAATATTTTTGTTGATAAAAGCAGTATGAGCAAGTGCATTGAGGAATGAAAAAAACAGGCACTTGCTAATAATTTTGTTGACTGTAGTACATGAAATGCTGATGGTGAGGGTGGCCTGGGGTGTGCTGGGATTGGATAGCAAGACATGAAACCAGAGACATATGCAGTGGATGGATTGTGATAAGCTCCAGAAGGCAATGAATTATTTAGGGAGGTTATGAAGAGTATTATAAATGAGGAAGAATCCTGGAGATGTGTACATGTGACCAGGAGAACAGGGCAGAGGTTTAGACAGTGAGTTGGAGGGCAAAACTTGGAGTCATTTAAACAATTTAAGAGCCTTTCTTAACAACCCTTGTGAGAAATGCAAAGCTCTCAATTAAAACAGCAACCTTAGGGAGAGAGGGGATTGCTCTGAGAAACAGTCTAGAACGGACAACAAATAATATGTGATTGACAGCAATCCTCTCATCTTTCCTGTGTATCATGTTTTCCCTTTTTACTGGATTATTTCCATTACAATATCTTAACATTTCATCTTTAAAACATGATACAAAATAAAGGTAAGTCAAGAACTGTCTTGTTCCTGCTTCCCCTTCAATCCACCTAATATATTTTACCACAAAACTGTTTGAAAGAATTGTCTATCCTCATTAGCTGTAATTCCTCTCTTCCTATTTTCTCTGAAACCCATTCACTCCATATTGTCTTCATTTTACTTAACTTCACAGATACATTTCATCACTCATCTTCCTGAAAAAGTATCTTCCTTTGGCTACTAGGAACTAGCACTCTCCTATTCTTTCTGCTACCACTGCTCTTTCTTTCTTTCCCTTTTACCAGTGAATCCTCATTTCCAGACTTCTGGTTTGCACTTTCTCATGGCTCAGTGAATTAACCTCTTTTTTCTTTCTATATGCACTTCCTTGGTATTTGTAGTCTGACCGATGGGCTTATTTGCATAGATGACAGATAATGATCCATGACTTTAAATCTTTTACCTAGTCTTCTTTCCTGAATTCAAGATTCTAGCGTTTATACTGAGCTGCTTCTTCCTCATCTCATAGCATCTCAGAATTATTAAATCTGAAAACAAGAGCCCAAGCTTCTTCTCCAAATGATTTCTACCTACAACCTTCCTAGTTTCACTTAGCAGAGCTTCCCCATATCCTGTTACTCAGGACAAATAGCTCGTAAGTTAAAATCGATCCTCTTGTTCTAGAATATAAGCTCCAACAGGGCAGAAATTTGGTCTCTTTTATTCACCAATGTATCTGTAAGATATAGAAAGATGCTTAACGTAGGTACTCAAAAAATGTTGAATTAAAATGAAAATATATCTTCAATCCTACAGTGAATTAGTCAGGAAATAGGGTCAGCTTTATTTATTTAGTTTTTAAATTCCAGGATTAAAGCACCTGTTCTTATTTTTTTTCAACCGTGCCACACAGCTTGTGGGATGTTAGTTCACTGACCAGGGATGGAACTCGCGCCCTCAGCAGTAAAGTGTGGAGTCCTAACCACTGGACCACCAGGGAATTCCTTCAAAGTACTTGTTCTATCCATGGATACCACTGTGGTCCAATTGTCCTGTGTCAAGACTATTGGAATAGCCTCTTGCTTCTGTTACTTTCCTCATATATGCTTTTCATAAACCAGTAGCTAGCATGGTCCTATTACAAAAGACATAACTAACCCCTCTACTGAAGTCTCCCCAGTTGCACACCGTATCACTAATTATAAAATCTAAAACTTACCACAGCCAATCTGTCTCTTTGTGATCTTTCTGACTTCTTCTGTTACTCTTTCTTTACTCTTCTCCAGGCTCACACATTGGCCACTGTTTATCAAACCTAAGGGATATTTCTGCCTCTGGGCCTTTGCACTGTTTCCTCAGTTTGGAATGCTCTCCCTTTAGATATCTGCAGGATTTATTCTCTCGGCTCTTTGTGTCCTTACTCAAATATTTTGAATGAGAACTTCTTTGGCCATGCCATTCAAATTACAACCCCTCTCCAGTCTCTGAAAAAAACTCCCTTGCTCTATATAGCTCTTTGTCACTTCCTTATTTCTTAATTTTTAAAATCTTTCTCACTACAGTGTAAGGTCTAGGAAAAAATATTCTTTATTTAATGATGAGTCACTAGTGCCAAGAATGGTGCCTGGTACATAATATGAAATTGCTCAGTTTTCCTAAACCTTGCTTTCCTCCTGAGGCTACCTTGAGACTCATAACTGAAGTACTTTATTAGCCCTCTGATGGGTCTCTTGTCTCCATATTTATATCTCTATAGCCAATTGCTTACAAATCAATCAATGTAGAGGTATACATTTAGAACAAAATTAATGCTTAAACATGATAATTTAATTTTTTTTGAATATTGAAACTAAATTCAGAAATGGAATATTACTATCAAAACTTTCATATGTTTGGTACATAAATTTGGGAACTGTTTATATATTAACTATAATTTGTATCATTCCAATCACCTTCCAATGCTGGAAGGGGTTCTTGATGGAGGTTGACATATCCTACTTTAATCCCCCCTTCAAATCTCCAGAGTGATTTCCATAGAGTTGTGTTCTACATGGACATCAGTTTAATAGGCAAGGTTTCCATTGCCCTTCTGCCTGACGTTATGTCCAGGTCCTTGGCCACTTACCATGAGCTGGTAAAAAATGAAACATCATGTCAAGAAGCATTCAGTTCAACCCACTGAGCTGATTTATTTTCACGTTGTTTAATCATAGTAGCGGCCTTCCAAAAATTTTGTTGTCCATTTACCTCAGAGCTGCTGTCCACAAACCAAATAGCTCTTTCTTAGTCAATTGAAAGATGTTTATAGGGCTTTTTCCAAGTGATGCTAGAATCTGGCAACTCCTCATGCAGTTCCAAAGTCAGCCCTAAGGGAAAAGAGGTTCCATACCCATAAGTATCTTTTCCTTGCATTCCTGCAGTAGCATGACCTTACATAAACTACTTCCGCTTTATTCGGGAACTCTTCTGGGCCTTGCCTTCCCCATTAGAATGTTTTTCTGAATGTTTATCTTCCAAGATATCTGGAGGGTTTAGTTTTCAAAATTGTTTTATGACTTTAAGTCATAAGGGCAGTTTAAATTAATGTCTGATATCAAGCTAGAAATTGCCCCTCAAATGGTAAATTTCTAGTCCAAATCCCAGTTGTTGTCTTTGGAGGTGTCCTTGGGCTTTATTCATAGGCACCAGTCTATGTCCACATAAGGCTATGAAACAGAGAATTTGTCCACATCAGTTTCTATTCCACACTGTGTGATCTAAGACAAACTTACCGGTCTCCATTTAGCATGCCCAAATACTCGTGCTTGAAGGTCAGGTTTACATGCCTTCTGTTTCACAGGAATAATTCCCCAGTCAGATCCAATGTCCAGCCCCCAAATATGTCCAGGTAAAGGAGGCACAACCACTTAAAATATATCAAGTTTTTTTCCTAACTTTTACCTTAATTTTAATTTTCTTGAACATTAAAATTAAATTCAGAAATGGAACACCACTATTGAAACTTTCACATCTTTGGTACGAAAATTTGAGAATTATTTATGTGGAAACATTAACTTGTACCTTAATATTCATGATTGTGATTTGTAAGGAGATGAGAGGACAAAAGTTAAACATCTGTAAAAAAAGACAAAATCGAAAAAAAGTGTACCAAGTTTGAACTTCCTGTAACAAGTTTTCATTAGTTCCAGTTTGCTTGGCTTTCCATCCATAAAATGAATTATATTTTGATCTCACATGAATCTCTATAAATTCAAAACTGTGAATTTAATTTAAAAGATTTAAAAGTCAATATAAATCAATATATTTCTCATAGATAGCTACTTGGCTTACGATGAATGCTTTGGAATAACCTTGTTCTAATTTAAGCAGAAATATAATTTAACTTATTCTATTTCATCTCATGTGTTGTAAACTAGACTTCAGATTTATAATTTGGATTGCTCTCTCTGAAAAGCCAAGAAAAATATTATTAACAAGAGAAAAAAGAGAGAAAAATATAAGACTCCATGTCATTAGCAAGAAATAAAGATGAACGGACATTTGATAACATTGGATGTCTGGATAAAGTTGAACCCAATATATTACTCTAATAAAACTATATACAAGAATCTTTCAAGTGTTTAATCCCCTGCTCGGCTGACTGACTTTCCTGGATTTGCAGTCCCCTAATGTAATTTCGTAAAGATCTGACAAAATATCTAAGTACTGTTTAGGAGCTTAGACAAGAATAATTCAATTATTTTCTTCCATTTCTAAAGGTGAGAAAATTTGAAATGTTGAAAGAAAATGAATGAATGTTCCTTTCTCATTATTCTCTTATTTTTTTCAATTTCTGTATTTTTAATAATATCTCTTAGTCTCACTTTGCATAGGAAGAAATAAAGCAGAAGATGCAGTGAAGTTACTTTTCAATTGATAATTTTAAAAATCAAATTAAAATGGTACACATCAAACAAACAAAAGAACTAGCCTTTTATCTCCTTTATTCATGAACTTACCTTTTCTTAACTGAAAAATATCCTACTGCAATTTCCCTGGTGGCACAGTGGTTAAGAATCCGCCTGCCAATGCAGGGGACACGTGTTCCAGCCCTGGTCTGAGAAGATCCCACATGCTGTGGAGCAACTAAGCCCATGTGCCACAACTACTGAGCCTGCATGCCATAACTACTGAAGCCCATGTGCCTAGAGCCTGTGCTCTGCAACAGAAGAAGCCAAAGCAATGAGAAACCTGTGGACAGCAACGAAGAGTATCCCCCACTCACCGCAACTAGAGAGAGCCCACACACAGCAACCAAGACTTAACACAGCCAAAAATAAATAAATAAATAAATTTATAAAAATAGAAAAAAAAATATTGCTTTTTTTAAAAGAAAAGAAAAATATCCTACTAACTTTCTGATCTTAGAGTTTATTGATCTATTTTACACATCAATGTATATTCCGTGAAAGGCATTTTATGACATCTTTCATGCTCATCCAGAATGGTTTTGTGTCTTCCTTGCACTTAGGACCAGATGCAGACTCTCTTACCCCATAATTTGTGTGAGAGGCTTCAGCAGGTCAACCTAAATTTGCTTGTAATTGTTGTTCCTAGTGACACACCAAAACCTAGGGAGTCACAGCAGGATAATTGTTCCACTTTATTGTTTAAATCAATTGGCAGCTTCTTCTTCCTGTGTCACAGGAGAAAGTACTGAATATCTTTTCGAGTCCCCTGGGTATGCCATTGACATAAATTGTATTTACTCTCAGTTGGATGCAAAACTGATTGAAAACAAAATGGCCATCTTATGTCTGATTCATCAATAATTATTTAAATTAGATTGTTAATGCCATGGCATTTTCTGTATGGCACCCACAGGAATTATTTTGTACTTTCCAATCTATTATTAACTAGACATTTAATATTTATCCTCTTGCAATTTCCCTCAGATAAGAAAGAGTGAGTATGGACTCACTATATGACTAGAGAAAAAGACCTAATTTAATGTGGGGTTCTTTTTTTTCACATGTCTATATATTTTTAAAATATTGAGTTAAGAGAAAAGATGGCTGAATAGCTCACAGACCTTCAAAAATATAGAACATAACAATTTCAAAAGGGAGAGCATCTTGAATTGCAAACTCGGAGACAGTCTCATCTTCCCCTGGCAGAAAAGTATCTTCCCCCTCTCTTAGGAGGGTGACATTTCCACTCCCATGTATGTGAAGACATTCATATTTCTATGTCACTCTCCTAGAGTGTGATCCTTCTGTACGGTACCTGTAGTTAATGATATCCAGCTCTCATCACACCACCTGCAGGGTGTTTGTCATGGGAGACCTGCCCTACCAACTTATTCTGTGTGCTGCCTTAACTCTGATATCTGAACAAGGTGACCCAAGTTCCTGCCAGCATATATATATAAAATGTGTGTGAGTGTATGTGTGTGTATATGTGTGTAAGGTTAACTTTCAGACTCAGTATTTCTGATTTAATAGGGTGTAGATCCCCAGGTGTAGAGACATTGGTGTCACTCTCTAGGCAGCAGAATTGAGTGATACATTATACCTATATTGAGGAAAGACAGCGCCAATCTGGAATTGTCAAAAGAATAAATCCCGAGGGGACTTATCCTCCAATGGAACTCTAAGAGTTGTTTCTCCTGGAAACTTGAAATCAAGGGAAGAAATCTAAATATGTTTATACTTTTGTTTTTGATACAATGATACCATTTATTTGGTCACTTTTCTTAGTCTCAGTTTCCTCATCTTTTAGAAATAAATACTTTATCATGGGGTACATAATAATTGTCTGATTTCATTCACAAGACCATTATTAAAATTATGTTAATAATATAGATATATTAAAATTAAGTTAATAATATATATATATATGCTAATAATATAATAGGAACATATTGTGCTCTTTAATGAGTTATTTGAGATAAATCTAGCTTTCCATTCTCTACCTTTTTCAATGTTCTACCTTTAAAATGTTTGATGAGAAAATACAAAATTTGGGAAATGTTTTATATTTTTACTTGCTTAAAAATTTACAACACCATATAAATTTTTATAACACTCAGTAATATATTTTTCCACTCAGTGTTCCACCAAGTTATTTGACCATAGAGAACTGTTTTACTTAACAGCTTGATGCAACATATATATCTTAGGGAACAACAGCAAACAAACAAACACCCTCAACCTCTTTCCTTTCTTATTTTCTTATTTTAGTTTCTTATTCTTATTTCTTAGTTTCTTATTTTTTGAAAATTAATATTTCACTGAAAAGAAATAAACAAACGTTGACTTTTAACTATTCACAATTCTTCTGTAATTTCAGGTGTTTCACAATGAAACAAAGTGATCATCTGGATTTTTAATAAATCAGAAGTAATCATTGAGAAATTATTTTGGTAATAATCTCTAAATTATTTGGAATATTGTATATCATTTTGGTTTGTGATAGGTTCTGTTGAACATGAAGTATTACAAGGCATTTCACAGGACATGTCCATGTTTCACAAATTTTATAGAAAACTTAGCAGGTAAGCTTGCTTGCCTAAAAATACAAAAGCCAACAATGTTTAAAACAATGTTTTAGACAAAATAGTTATTATATTTGTATTACTATTAATTCCCTTGCATAAAAAGAAGGTGCTATTTATTCACAAAAACAGGATACACAGTACTGATCCCTCAGTATTCCTTCCTCAGTTAGTCTCACAACTGATCCTAGAACAGAAAGCAAGAAATTGACTGACCATCATTACAAACAGCTCTGGCCTGTGTTTCTCACCTTTGGTGGTGTCCATGTTTCTCTCCTTGACTACTAGAGAAAATGGCAATGCTTGTGTATCACTCAGACCAATTATATTGTATCCTTCGGTGCACTGTGGGCATGCACTGTTCTAATTTTTATATAAAATAACTGGAACCAAAGAGCATTTAATAGTTTAATTTGAGGGGACTCTGCTTTTATGATTAGCAGCCACAAGTAAATTGAGACACTGTGGAAAAATATTTTAAATATTACAGATGACTATTTGTGCATATCATAAAAATTAAAATAGATCCCAATTAATTATTAAAAATAATAACTAATAAACATTATTAATTAAATAGTTCATATTTATTAAAATAGGAACATATGACACTTCTAAAAATATAAATAGTTTAGCTTTCATATTTATTTTGTGGTAATTTCAAATTTACAGTAAAGCAGCAAGTATGATAAGGTAATTTTTTTCTAAGACATTTGGTAACAAGTTGCTGACAAGGTGTCCATCATCCTGAAATCTTCAGTGAAGATTTCCTACCAAAAATATAAACACAAAATCAGGAAATCAACAATTATATATTATAATCTTATAAGTGATACTGTTAACCCAACATTCTAAGACTGGAGACTTGGTTGAGGCAAAAAGTACTTTTATTTGGAGTTTGTCAAGACTGCATCATGGAAAGTACAAATCCAGGAAAATGCCTGAATTATGTTCTGCTGGACTACAAAATGGGGGAGGCTTATAAAGACAAAAAGCCAAAAGGTAAACATGAGTCTTTGGTCAAAAATTAGGTTTGGAACTGGCAAGAAATAAGGGTGTTTGTTAAGCAAGGATTAGTCAGGGTTCAAAATGATTACACAGGGAGCTTTGAAACTATGAAGTTGCAGCTGGCAGCCACTAGCAGATTTGTTTGGAAAATAGCTGGTGTTGTCCTTGAGTTTGATAGAGTTCAAGGAAATTTCAATTTCTCAGTGATGAAGGAACATACCTGAAGCCACATCCACAATGGCTACCAGGTTCCATTTTGGATGCCTGAAACATAGTTACTCCATTTTTATTTTTAAATCATCTTAATTATGTCATAATTTCCGACTTTTGATCAAAATCTTCCCTTTGGAAAGCATTGATGATCAATTTTGGTCTTATTATGTCTCATTTGTTGCCTGAGTGACTAATAACCTGCTCTGAATTCATGGTCTCTCTCAGAGCTGAGATGGATTTGCCCCAGGAGATGAGTGTTGGAGGCAAGAACAAGAGAAGTAGATGACAGACTTGGGTCACATTTGAGCAACAGAGAGGATTCAGGGATATGGTCTCAGGCAGGTCACATCTCAATCAGTGTTTCAGTATGAGTTGACTGTTCCCCAGGAGGAAAGATGTGTTGAAGATTCAAATCACTTTGTAGTCATAATTTTGGTGGAAGTTTTAGTCTCAAGCCAGCAGCTTACATAGAATATAAACAGTTTGAATATCATTAAGACACAACCGAGGGCTTCCCTGGTGGCGCAGTGGTTGAGAGTCTGCCTGCCGATGCAGGGGACACGGGTTCATGCCTCGGTCCGGGAAGATCCCACATGCGGCAGAGCGGCTGGGCCCATGAGCCATGGCCACTGAGCCTGCGCATCTGGAGCCTGTGCTCCGCAACGGGAGAGGCCACAACAGTGAGAGGCCCGCATACCGGAAAAAAAAAAAAAAAAAAAAAAAAAGACACAACCGATAATGAAAATCAATAGAAGGATGATCTGTAGTCCAGATTGCAGGAGAGCTCCAATACCTGAAGTTTGCCATCTAAAACTGTCAGAAAACTTAAGATTAAGCTATCTGGGTACAAAGTTAGAATATCCTTTAAGAGTTTTGGCATGTTTAGAGAGTTTACTTGTTTCAAGTTTCAATACCTGAGATGAGGTATTGATCCAACAGCAACAAGAAGTATTAACAGTAACACAGATGTTTCATTGGGCAGCAAGGAGATAATCTAATGCAATACAGTTACCAAGTGCTATGGGAGCAATAGAAGGATCTCTGTTGAGCCCTAATAGTACTTGCAGAGCTCTAGAAATTCTATTGACAGTATGAGTAAGATTCCTCATCATTACTTCTAGACCAGTGGTACCTGTTCCAAAGCAGGAACCCCAAATCCTGAGGAGGAAACTTAATTGATCCCCTGAATATCCTGCAGAGAGGTCACATCCTGGAGAATGAGCACAGCTATTAGCTTCATATTCAGAGGGATCATCTTCAGGGTAGTTATCAGTTATTGAGAGGGACCTTTTCTCTGGGTTGGAACTACTAGTGTTAGAATTTAAGCTAATGAGTAGTTTTAAAATACTGATTAGAGTGGTCAAATGCCCCAGCACGCAAGTTCCTCTTATTCTCCAACTATCTAAATATTCATGTGCTCAAGGTTGGTTGTTGTACCCATGAACAAATATAAACGCTTTGCGGGGCACATAGTACTCCAAGTTTTGAGGGTTTTTTTGGAAGGTGGGTGACCACATTTTCTAATCATGTACCAGTACATGGAAGTTTCCAATCAGTCAAACTGAGCATGCAGGTAGAAAGAGGAGTGAGTCCTCCATTAACCCAAGTAGGTTGGATTCTTATTTCCATATAAAAAGGAGAATTATATATTTTATATATAATATTATATTGGCCTTATTATAGCAGGTTGTCAGTAAGTATGGTATAGAGGGCAGGGAAGAGAAGTAAATGGTATTTACGTTTCAAATGGTAATATTTTCTTTTGCAAAAATGTTTGACACTTATCATAATTATAAGCATTAGACTGGTTACATCTAAGTTCCCCAATGTCCCTTGGAATTGTTTCCCATGGGGTTAGGAAGAAACAAGGAACAGGATAGGACTGGGTACAGACCTGAACTCAATAAGCAATCTGCGAGAGTTCTCTTTTATGACCCATGGTAAAGTTAGGTACATTGGTGAAATTGGTCACAATGATGGGGTCATTATTTTTTCAAAGGACCCAGTAGGTAAATGGTGATGTATCCAACATTCAAGTAAATTTCCTTATGTGGCAAGAAACATATATTTGGAAAATAACATTGTCTTTCCAGGTATATGAATGGATGGTAGAGACAGGAAACAGTAGAACAGTCAGGAAGGATTTTAAAGGTCACATGATGGTGATTAGATTATATTGGGGACCAGTGGACTAGGACTATAAAAGGATCAGGAAAATGCCAGATGTCTTCTGTGAGCTCTTCTCATGGCAGAAATATACTTTTTTTTTAAATGATAATATTTAATTATATTGAGAATTTGTAGGATCACTGTAACTAATAGTAGATTATACATGAGGAAAATTAAGGAAAATAAAGTAGCAGCCACTTAAGTAATTGCTAAAATTATAACACCTGTGAAAGTTTCACCAAAACCACCACTGTAGCAATCCCACAGTATGTAATAGGGCTAAGAGCATATCCTCACATAAATTAGACAGAATTCTCCAATGTCATAGATGTCAGGCATGACATACACTGGCCTGGTCTGTATTCTTGGGAGAGCTGTTTACTTCAGGTGTTGTCTGCTTCTTATCCAGGAAAGCTTTTGTTTGTTTGCTTGTTTCCAGTTAGCTTCAGTTGGAAGTCACCAATAGGTTGAGAGAACCAGTCAGGACTGTGAAAACTTTTAAAATGAGGTATATGGATCCATGACTTGATGGGAGCAAGTTTCACTGCACATGGTTTAGTTAATAATTCCTGATATGGTCCTTTCCACTGAGGTTGCCAAGTATCTTTGTGAAGGTGTCTTTTCTGGTAAACACAGTCACTTGGTTATAGATCATGTTCTTTGAGGTCTTCATCTCCCAGGAGCTTGTTATTAAAAGATTCCACTACAAATGAACTATTAATCCTTAACAGTTTGAGCATTTCATGTCACTACATTAACATTTCCCATTTAATCAAATTGAACTCATCTAACCTACTATATATTTTCACTGGTCTTCCAGTAATTATTTCAAAAAGAGAAAGTAAGTGTTTTCCAAAAAGAGTAGACTTTAGATAAAGCAATACCAAGGTCACAGTTTTTGGCCAAGGTGGATTGAAAGATTCAACCAATTTAGCCAACTGAGACTTAATTGTTCAATTGGTATGTTACACTAATCCAGCAGTGAAAATGTTGAAAAATAGGTCAAATTACAGACTGAATAATTTGTCCAGTAAAATGGGCCCCTAAATTGCTGTTAATCTCATAGAGAATACCCCATGTAGGGATTACTTTTTCTAATTGTACCCATTGTAAATGTGATAGCCCTGGAACATGGAAATGCTTCAACCCCATGAGAAAACATGCATATCAATACAAGTACATATTTATATCCTCAAGATGGTGGCAGTTGGTTAAAACCCATTTGCAGTACTTCAAAGGGTCCCAAAGTTAAAGGGAAATGGCCTTTGGAAGAATAAATTGTTTTACCAGGATTATGTATTGGGCAAAAGTGACATTTTAGATACACCTCACTTGCTATTTTGTGAGTTAATTTCCAATAGTATTGCTTCCTCATAATATAATTTTGTCTAGACCCCAATGGGTGAGTCAATGGACATTTGATAGAAAATATTCTTTCAGGCATTGAGGCAGGGTTATTGTTGGATCCATACCATAAGCTATGATTTCCCAGAATTTACAACTGTTATATAGCAGTTTGTTCTGTTCCTCCTGAAATACAGTTTTGGGGTTTCTGCCAATAAGTCTTGCATGCTAATAGAAGGTTTAGTGATCAAAACTGAGGTTTTCCTTAAAGTAGAACAAATGCGAACAGTAGCAGCTCTTGCCGCTGTATCAGCCAGTTTATTTTCTTTACTTTCCTCTGAGTTTAGTTTTGAATGGCCTGAGATTTTTATAGTGCCTAAAAGTTTTGGTTTTTTAATGTCTTCCAGCAGGTCTAAGACATACTGGTTCTTTTTACTTGGTTGCTCTATGGAGGTCAAAATTCCTCTATGTTTCCATAGCATGTAATAATCACGAGCAACACTGAAAACATATCAGCTATCAGGTTAAATATTACCACTTTGATCTTTTGCTATAATGCAAGCCTGTGTTAAAGTTATTAGTTCAGCTTGTTGGGCTGCCATGACTAAAGGAAGAGGGTCATCCTCAATGATTTCATGGAGAGACACAGTAGCATATCTACCCCAGTTTTGTCTTTGATCAGCCTTCAAATAAGAACCATAAGTAAACAGCATCAAATCAGGATTATGCACATGAGTTTCCAGTAAATCCAGTCTAGAATTTAGTAAGTAAAGGCAGTCATGAGGTATTTAGTCCAAAGGCAAAGGAAGAAGGGTAACAGGGTTAAGAGATGTAGTGACATTTGAAGGAGACAAAAGAATTTTATAGGAACTAAATCTACTAGAGCAAACGTATTGAATATGATGAGAATTTAAAAGAGCTTCAACAGAGTAGTGTATGTAAATGATTAGGGGAGACTCTATGACAATTTTGTTAGTAAGGCTAATAAAATTGACATTTTGAGTAAGGCTGCTGTGTTGGAAACTGCTCTCATGCAGCAGGGGCAGGCCTTGCTTGAGAGACAAAATCTAATTTCTGACTATAATAGCTTACTGATCTATTTTGATCACCATGTTTTTGAATGAGTACTATTATATCTAATTCCTATTGCTTGTACACATTTAGTTAAAAAAAGGTATCTTTGAGTTAGGATGCTTTAAGGCTGGGACTTCGGTAAGCTGTTCTTTTTTTTTTCCGGTACTCAGGCCTCTCACTGTTGCCGCCTCTCCTGTTGCGGAGCACAGGCTCCAGACGCACAGGCTCAGCTGCCACGGCTCACGGGCCCAGCCGGTCCGCGGCATGTGGGATCTTCCCGGACTGGGACACGAACCCGTGTCCCCTGCCTCAGCAGGCCGACTCTCAACCACTGCGCCACCAGGGAAGCCCTAAGCTGTTCTTTTAATTGTTTAAAGGCTAAATGGCATCTTCAGTCCATTGAAGGGGATCTCATTTATCCAATTTTAGTAATGATTATAATGGGTGAGCCATAAGACAAAAGTTTGGAATCCAGTTTCTATAGTAACAAATTAATCCTAAAAATCCCCTGAGTTGTTTTTAAGTCTTAGGAATTGAAAAGGCTAAGATTCCTTTAATTCTATTTAGGTGAATTAATAATTACTCAACTGATATCAGATGTCCTAGATATTTAACTTGAGGCTGACAAAATTATCACTTATCTTTGGATAATTTATGACCCCTTTATAACTAAATGTTTGAGAAGATTGAGGCTGTCCCTTGAAAAGTCTGAATATTTGGGGAACAAAAAAGTAGATATTCTACCTATTATAGTATTCTACCAATTATAGTAAAGTATAGTCTTTTGGATAAACAATATCAGCAAGATTTGATTTTAGGACTTGGGAATAATAAGTAGGGATTTCAGTATATCCCTGGGACATTACCATCCAGGTGTATTGTTGGTCATTTCAAGTAAAAACAAAGCAAGTATTGACTGTCTTAATCTATGGGGATGTTAAAGAAAACACTACATAAATCAGCCATTGTGAAAATTTTACTTCTTGCAGGGACTGTAGATAAGAGGTTATGAGGATTAGGTGGGAAGGTATGATGATATTGTTAATGCCTCTTAGGTCCTAGACAAACTCCATCCTCTTCCATTGGATTTTTAAACTGGGGGGATGGGAGTATTACATGGACTGGTACAAGAAACTACCAGACCTTGTTTAATATACTCTTCTACAGTAGGCTGGATCCCTATAGCTTCCTTTCTGAGGAGTTATTGTTTAATATTTTGAAGGGGTTTAAATGAGTCTATTTCTATTTTAATTGGGGTTGGTAAATGAATTTTCCCTATATCCATAGAAAACTGAGACCATAGGTGGTGTGGTAAAGTTTGTAAAAGTCCATCTTTTGTTTGGGTTGCAATGGGTATAAGGAAAAGAATGGTATCTCCAAGCAAAGGATTAAACTTTAAATTATTAGATTCATAATTTTGTTTATCTGGATTATCCTTTAGATTTAAAAACATTTTCCCTTTTTAAGATAAGGAAATGTATGTATCATGGACTTCTAAAACATCTCTTCCAGCAAGGTGTATAGGAGAGGAAGGAATAAGAAAAGAATGTATGTCTATATGGGGGACCAAGTTGAAGCAGCATGGGTTGAGATTTAAAAGCTGTCATTAGGCAGTTAGAAAACCCTACCATTGAAATTATTTTAGTACTCTGAGGCAGGGGATGCTTTAAAGCATTGGGTTGAGAAGAGAAAGAGTTATCAATTAAGTCTTGATATCAACCAATATCAATTAAAGCTTTAGTCTGTTTCACAATAGTAAATTCAATTTCTCCCAAGACATTAGTGAGAAGAAAAGAAAAGATCCTAGATATTTCCCCAGAGCAACACTAAAGGAGAAGGGAATGAAGTTGGGCAGAGTTTTAGTGTAGTTTAAGTTTATAATTTGAGGGAAAATGCAAAAGGTTTTGTTCCTTTTAATCTAGGGAAATCTCTTCTGAAATGCCCAGGATTTTTGCAGTAAAAGCAAATGTTCCTCTGGGAGTCTTGTGGGTTAGAGGATCATTTATTATATATTTGGGATTGAGTTGATTTAGCTTGACTCATTAATTATTGAAGTTGTAAATTCATTATTTGAGTAGATCCTTTTTGACAATTTGTTGTATAGCTTTAGAAAGTTGGTCTTCCAGATTAAATCATTGGCATCCATGGTTGGCCAATTTAATTGGTGCCTTTTAACTAAGGGCCAAGCTCTTCATCAAGACCACTTGGAAAGAAAAAGTTAAAAAGGGTTTATGATAATTAATATCTTCCATCCCTGAATATTGTTTGAAAGTTTTCTTAAACATCTCAGAAAATTGGAGAATAGATTTAACAAGCTTTTCAGTGCATAATTGATTTTTTTTCAACCAACGATTTTAGGGCAGACTTCTGGAATGACCCAGGAAAGGGTTTTAGCTAACTCTTTTGGAGTATTATTTTGGAAATCTTCTGTAGGGTTTTCCCAACCTGCCTTACTAAGCAATTCCTTTGCTCTGCCTTCTGTCGCTGACATGTGTATTGGGTATGAAGTCAGAATGGCTGGATTGGTAAGTCTGGATAACTATACAAGATATTGTTTAGCTGTGGCTCTTAGCTCAGTTTTAGTCCGTGGGACATAGACAATACAGGGTTCTCCTCGTCCAGTGGATTTGGTTTTTAAAGGGGCTTTTAGGACAAGGACTTTGATAGGAATTTCAGGTCCAGAGGAATCAATTAATGGTGGAAGATGAGGAAGAGAGCCAACAGTGGGGAAAGGGGAAGTTCAGAAAGAGGAGGGTAAAAAGATGAAGGAGGGGAAGAACCTCAGAGAGAAGAAAGGCAAGGATGCGGCACTTCCTGGGAAGGAACATGAGGGGAGGGAGAAAGTCTGGCTGAACTTTTTGAGTTTGGAAACAGTTTGAGTCATTTTTTTTCATTTACAGTCTGTAGGGAGATGACTTTTTCAGTGTTATGTTTAGGTGCTTCTCAATATCTATTAAAATAAACCTTCCATTCATTTTGCCTAGTTTTATACATTTCTTTTGAGCACAGAGGTGAATTAATTTGGGGATTTTGAAAGTTTCCCATTTTTGGCCAATGTAATCTTAAATCACCCCAGGTTAGTTGGACCCATTTAGATACATATCTATAGAATGAGTACCATAGGTGTTAAACATAAAGCTGGCTCTTTTTACTGAGGGGATTTCATGTCCCTTGGAAATTTTACTGTAAGAACTTTCCATTGTTTGAGGACTCAACCAGGACAAAAACCTGAAACTCAAATCACCTATTAAGTGGTAAAGATGGAAATCCTCAAACAAAGCTAGATCTCCTACCAAATGTTAGAGACAGAATCCTCTTCTCCAGATGAAGAGAGGACAAAAGTAGACATCTAGAAATATCCAAATAAAGATATGAACCTCAAAAGGAGGTTTGAATCCAAGCAGGGACTTACCCTGTAGCCCAGACACAACTGAAGAGAAGGCTGGACACAGTGGGTGCATGCAGGTACTGTTCATGTATTTGATGAAGCCCCAAGTTACCACTGAGGGTCTCTCTGGATCTGGACTACTATGTAACATAAAATTTCTTTTTGCCTCAAACAGGTCTCTGTTCTTGGAATTCTTGGTTAACATTATTTGTGTGATATTATAACATAAATTATACTCACCATTTATGATTTACCCATTTTCCCAAAATATGTCATTTATAACAAAATTATTTAATCCAGGGTAACGTATCCCATTCTGTTACTCATTCTTTCAGCTTCCTTCAATGTAGAACAGCTCCACAGACTAGCATTGACACTGACGACCTTGAAATTTTGATGATTATCAGCCATTATTTTGAAGAATGGGTCTCTATTTGGCTTTGCTTGGTGTTTCCTCATGATTCAATTCTGATAATGAGTTTTTTGGAAAAATATCATAGAAGTAAGAAGTAATGATGCATTCTTCTCATTGTATCCGTTACATGACACATGATTTAATTTCCCCCATTATTGGTGACATTAATATTGATCACTTGACTAAGGAGGTATCTGATGACTCCACTGTAGTCATCTACATTTTCCTTTTATAATCAGTAAGTATTTTGGGGTGAAACTATATAAATATTTCATTACTCATCAAACTTTTATCCATTAGTTTTAATACCCTTTGATTTGTTTTTCTTGGCTGAATTAATTATTCATGTAATGGTTTTTCTCTTTATGATACCCTTTAGCAAGAGATATTAAATCATTGAGCTCAGAATACAATATGTAAAAATAAGTCCATGTTTACTCTTTTAGTTGAATACTCCTACCTAGAAGGTATTTTTCCTTATTCACCCAACCTTGGATGTAAATTATTATTGTCCTGCTTGGCTAACTTTTAGTATATTCACTCTTTTCTGTTGCTTTATTTGTAAGTCTAGAATATGAGTTTCTAGGGCATGTGTGCTCAGCTTACTACTGGAACTGCATTTTCACCTATATTAATTGTGCCACTTGAAACTCATCTGTGATATATTGAGTATCTCATGGTGATCCATGTGGTCTTCCTTTATGTAATCTGTCCACATTTCTGGTGTGTGTTGAGAGACAAATCTCACTGAATATTTCCATATTTTAGCATGCTCTGGGCCTTCTGAAAGAATTGTAAAGAGCAAGATAAAAGACAGAAGATTTTACCTCTCTTATCATTATCATTGTTGTTGTTATTATTGATTTCAGCCTTAAGAAAACAGCTCTCCATGATTTCCTTAATCTAGGCTTCCTGAGGTACATTCATTCCAGTCCAGTCCTTGGAATCTTGCCCCTTTTAATCTATTAAATTTCTTTCACAATAGTCACTTTTTGATCCAACAGAAGTTAATATGTGAAAATGCTTTCTTACATTTAAGAAGTTATAAGAGACAAAAAAAGAAAGGTATTCCAAATATAAGACAAAAGACAAAGATAATGTAGGATATGAGGACTGAATCAGAAAAGTGTGTAAAAGAGATTCAAACAGCATTCAAAAATCCCTGTGGATAATGAAAAATACAAATTAAGATTCCAAATATATCTAAGATAGATAAACTAATCAATGTGGGGGAGATTTCTACCCCGTATGGATTAGTTATAAAATAAAAGAGCACATTCAAGGTCATTCTGTGTGTATCCTGAATCAAAGAAACCATAAGTCTGAGGAGCTTAACCCTCCCCATATTTTTTGTGTTCTCAGGACACTTTTAAGAAAGAAGGTGAAGGAAGATGCTTAGGAATTTTTATATTGCCTCCATTTATGATCACTGTTCCCCAATATGCACCTCAAATCTCAGGTACTGGAGGTTAATTTTTTTAATCAACTTTATTCAGACTTGATCAGAAACTAACCATCTCTTAAAAGTATGAGAGATAAGCATAAGCTCACTGTATTCATTTATACTAGCATGCAGAAGCTGTGTCTGAAAGTGTTATGTCTGAGAGCAGAACAGAAAAGATAAAGGAGTACGACTAGAGCAGCGTGTGTGTGTGTGTGTGTGTGTGTGTGTGTGTGTGTGTGTGTCTGTGTATTAATTTTTACCAGGTTGTAGAAATTAAGAAGGGATGAAACAATTAAAATGAGACCAAAGCACTAGTAAGCATTTTAATTAAAGGAATGTTCAAGTAAAAGAACAGATCTTATGTTTATATTAAATACATCTAATTTAAAAAGCACATGGAATATTTAGTGTTTTGTTTTTAATGTTTGTAAATCTGGAGCTTAGAGTGAGAATTAGAGAATTAGAAAGAACTGCTATAGACTTCCAGACATTATCCCAAGGGTTTTTAAGAGAGCATATATATGGTCAGATATAAACTTTCATAGGAGTGTATGTTTGCCATGCAGGGAGGGGACTAGGAAGGGGTGCATCAATCCAATTGGTATTGAGTCCAGTTGCAAAGCTGTTGCTTAACACAAGATAGCAGTCATCATAATGCATTTGGATGTGTAGAGTGGAGAGATTCCAGAAATATTTTGGAATGAAGGTTTGCAGAGCATGGTGATTTGATACCCTGTGATGAGTAATAAGGATACAAATGAGAAGACATAGAATAATCCATGGTTTCCTCCCTCAGCCATCAAGTGGATAATGTTGCCTTCAGTAATAAAAGGAACAATAGAAAAAGGGTAGATTTGTAGGGAGTGAGGGAGTGTTTAGTTTTGAATGGGCTTTGTTATAGGTACCTGTGAGGCATTTAAGTGGAAAATTTTAGTAGACATTTAAGCCTACAGGTCTGGAGCTTACAGGAGAGATTTGTAGTGGGGATACAGATGTGGAAGTCATAAACAAGACAAGGACAATTCAGTCTCCCAGGGAGAGCATGTAGAGGGAGCAGAAAATAACTGACTGTGATAAAAGTCATCATTTAAGAAGGATCAGAGGGAAGGATGTCACAAAGGTACCTGAAAAGGAGCAGTGAGGTGCATAAGAGCTACGAGAGAATCGTGTCACATTATTGAGTGCAAGGCACTTAGTGAAACAATTTATTTACCTCTGATGTTTGAAACCTCAGAGTAAAACAATGTGGTTTGTGTCACCAGGAAGCAACTATGTTTAGATGAAATTTTTAGTGTAAACAGCTCTAGAAGATTAAAACTATAAAAACAAGAGTATATTTAGGTCTGACTCAAGATAAGTAGCACTGATGATGTGAGAAAGAAAGCAAAGTAGTTTTGGACTCTCTTAAGAAAAACCCCTAAATACCAAAAGTTAATATTTTTTTAGAATTTGCCTGAAGTTTTTGTTTATTTCCTAAACATAATTTCTTAATATATTTCCATGTTAATGCTATATTTTTATTAGAAACAATAAATATATTGGAAATGTCTCTATGCTAGAGTTTGTTACTCAGGTCTTAGCCACATTATTAAGAGACAGAACTAAGTAAGATAGACTATTTTCAAATTTATGCCAGAAATCCTGGCAGAATAATTTTCTTTTAGAAGAGCAAGTAAAATGAGTCATCGTCATGTACAGTTTCTCCAACATTCTCATTTCCAGCACTTTCATTCTAATTTTAGTGTTTGAAGACTACATTACATGACACAATAACTGCTATGTATTTCTTATACAGCATGACTGCAACCTATTCGATCTCATTTTTTTCCCAGACACCCCTGACAGCAAGACTTCTATTTTTAAAGATGATGTATTTCAAAAGCAAGAGTTTGTGTTTTGCTGTGTAAGCAATGGTCTAAGAGATTACAGTTACCGACTTAATATTGCATGAATTTTCATATAGATGTACCAAAATATAGATTTATAATAAATGTTGATGTATAACAGCTGATCCTAATATTGAATTTCCATTTTTCATTTCCAAAATCCAATTTTATATGGGCAGCAATGTACTTAGCTAAACAATTTTATTCCTAGCCTCCTATACAGCTAAACAGGACCATGTGACTGAGATCTAGCCAATGTTAAGGATCTGAAGTTCTTGGCTGGGATTTCTGAGAAGGCTCTCCAAAAAAGGAGAAGACAGCTGATTTATATTTCTTTGCTCTTCCACCCTTATTTCTTTCTGATGCATGGAATACGAATGCAATGTGTAGAACTCCAGAAGTCATCTTACAATCTTACAGGCATTTGGGCAAGGGTCATGCACTCTGGGTGGTGTAGAAGAGAGGTGATTCCCAGCAACACTATAGTGCTGTCATTCTAGCCTTTATATTCTACTCTGGACTTTTACTTTTAGGATGTTAAAATGGACTTCTTTTTTGTTTAAGCCACTATTTTGAGTATGTGGTAGCCTGAATATTGGTCTCTGTAGGTAACCAGGTCCTAATCTCTAGAACTGTGAATATTACCTTACATATGGCAAAAGTAACTTTGTAGATGTGATTAATGATTTTGAGAAGGGGAGGTTATTCTGGATGGTCTGGATGGGTTTAGTTAAATTGAAAGGATCCTTTTAAAGGGAGGTAAAAGGAGACTTGGTTGCTCAGATGGATGCTACAAAGGAGCTGTTGGTTTGAAGATGAAGGAAGGGGCCATGAGCCAAGGAATGCAGTTTTGGAGGCCAGGGTAAAGCAAGGAAACAAGTTCTCCCCTAGAGTCACCAAAAGGAGTACAGCTTTTCCAACATCTTGACTTGATCCAAGGGAAACTGATTTCAGTCTTCTGTCTTCCAGAACTATAAGAAAATTAATTTATGTTTTTTTTAGCTCACAAGTTTGTGATAATTTGTTACAGCTGCAATAGAAAACTAATACAGGGGGCTTGCTATTTGTAGGTGAACATAATAGTTCATAATTGTAGGTGAAATAATGCAGCACACAATGGGATTGTGAAGAAAGTAAGAATAAATTATTTTAATTTAATATTTTAAATCCCTTCAAGAGAAGGATGAGTTTATTAATCTATGTGGCTGATACTGAAGAATAGTAGTTAGTACATGATAGGTATTGAATAAATATTTTATAAACTAAAATGAATTTCACCTTCTGTCTTATTGTATGCACTAAAAAAGAAAGGGTTTTGAAAAAGAAAACATCAGTTATTTCCTCATCCATTACCCTAATGTAACATTGAATAATATTTTTCTGTTGATTTGCAGTTCTGCAGTTATACAATAGCTAATTGTTTAGATTAATGAATATTATATGCTTTGGGGAAAATGCTTTGGGGAATCTACATGATTACATCATAATAATCAAATTTCAAAATGAATTACTTGTTTATTGAGTCTGAAATATTATAACATTTTTCAATACTTTCCAAAATAAAGCACCTCTTTCTTGTTGATCTAGGTTTGCCTTAGTTCAAAATCTGATATAAATATAGTAAGGTGACATAAACTTCTTGCTCTAAAATAAAGGATTTGCTTTTTACAGTATGTCTATGTGAAAATATGAGCACCACACACAACTACTATGTTTCTTAACAAAAACAAAACAAAGAATTTGGTGTTTAAAGTCAAATAGCTATTTTACTCAATTATATTTCTAAGTTAATTCTGAAAATTTCCTAATTTTTAAACTCATTGTGTAACAATATGGTCTAATGAATCTTAAACTAGAGCGGATGAGAAATACAATCCATTGTTAAAACGAAGATGTGAGGTCTTTCTTCCCATGGATTCTGATCCAGTAAGTATGGATAAAATAGAGAAATCTGTATCAGAACAATCCCTCCACATCATCCCTACACAGGCGGCCAGACATTTATACCCATGCAATGAAAAACAAATTTATCATAACTTTTTGCATGATGATTAAGAGACAGTTTGAGTTACTCTAGCACATTTTGTTTTAGTGCAAATATTTTTGTGAAACTCATAATAAATAGTGTTATAATTGGAGTATATCCATCCTCTAAACAAGTGACTCTATATTCATAATTTCCTACATAGACAACTTTGAGAGACAATTCCCAGGGTGAAAAATTAAGAAACTTCTGTCATCTTTGCAGAACCTCACACAACAAGGGGCACTGAAGTTTTAGCAAATCAATTATGCTCCATAAAACACTCTGAAAGTACCTTCATGCATTGAAACACCATGGAGTGCATTTTACAGCCTTCCAGTACTCAGAGGTGGTTAATAGTAGACTGTAATCTGCATGATAAATTTTCAGAGACTTGCTGGGAAAAAACAAAGTATCTGGGGACCATAATAAAAAATAGTAAAATTGAACATATTCTTTCTGGTATAAGAGAGTATGTTTAATTTTTAGCAGAACTCTAAAATATTCAAGAATGATTAATATCTAAATCTGCTTTGGTTCATATATGTATATAATAATATATATAATTACTTTTTTAGTTAAGATAATGAATTCATAAATTTTAAGTTGGTAATGAAGAGAAACCTTTTAGTAATCAGTAGGAGTCAATTAACTTACGGTGTCCTTACTATTTGTCAAGCCCTGTGTTACAGCCCAATATATTTAAGCCATATAAGGGTCCTGTGAGATAGATAGTGTATTAATCAACATTCTGCAGAGAAACAGAATCAATAGGAAGTATAGACAATATACTGAGAATGATTTATTTTAAGGAATTGGCTCATGTGGTTGTGGGGACTAGCAAATCCGTTATGGACAGGGCAGGGCTGCAGAATGGAGATTCCAGCACAAGCTGATGCTACAGTCTTGAGTCTGAAGGTAGTCTGAAGACAGAATTCCCTCCTCTTTAGGTATTTTCTCTGAAGGTCTTCAATTGATTGTATGAGACCCACTCACCTTATCGAAGGTAATTTGTTTTACTCAAAGTCTACTGATTTCAATGTTAATCACATCCAAAAAAAGCTTCACATTAACTTTTTTTTTAAATTGGAGTAGAGTTGCTTTACAATGGTGTGTTAGTTTCTACTGTACAGCAAAGTGAATCAGCTCTACATATACATATATCTGCTCCTTTTTGGATTTCTTTCTCTTTTAGGTCACCACAGAGCATGGAGTAGAGTTCCCTGTGCTATACAGTAGGTTCCCATTAGTTATCAATTTTTTACATAATATCAGTAGTGTATATATGTCAATCTCAATCTCCCAATTCATCCCACCCCCCAACCTTGGTGTCCATACCCCTGTTCTCTATGTCTGTGTCTCTATTTCTGCTTTGTAAATAAGATGGTCTATACCAGTGTTTTTCTGATTCCACACATATGCGTTAATACACAATATTTGTTTTCTCTTTATGACTTACTTCACTCTGTACAACACTCTGTAGTTCATCCATATCTCTACAAATTACCCAGTTTCATTCCTTTTTATGGCTGAGTAATATTCCATTGTATACATATACCACATCTTCTTTATCCATTCCTCTGTTGATGGACACTTAGGTTGCTTCCATGTCCTGGCTATTGTAAGTAGAGTTGCAATGAACATTGTGGTACATGACTCCTTTTAAATTATGGTTTTCTCTGAGTATGAACAACCTAACCTTATACCTAAAGCAACTACAGAAAGAAGAACAAACAAAACTCAAAGTTAGTAGAAGGAAAGAAATCACATTAACATCTTGACTGATGTTTGCCCATATAACTGGGCAACATAGTCTAGCCAGGTAGACACATTAAGTTAACCATTACTGGTAGGTACTATCATTATTTCATTTCAGAGAGGATTAAGCTGAGGTAAAAAATAAATCGAAACATTGTCCAAGATCATAAAATAGATAAAAAGCAGTATCCAAGGCTCAAAGCTAGGCTGTGGACTACCTGGAAATACAAAGCCCAGTTTCCCTTCACAAAAGACTGCTACCAGGTGTGTTGGAGATGGGTCATGAGATATGGGAGAACAGGGGGAGGTGAGGACAATGCAGTCAGTAAACAGGTAGCCTTCAGTTTCCAATTTCTTTGGGTCTTCCTCAGCTAAAGGAAACTCTTTCACCATTCCTAGGGAAGCCTGCATCTGTTGAGTAAGATCTGGGTATAAATACCAGGCCACTTAGGCCACATGTAGCATATTCCTGAAGGACAATATCACTTCAGAGTTCCTTTCCAAATTATTGATGCTTTGTGGACACTACATTGAATTTGAATTCTTTCTCTGCCCAAACCTGCTCTTCCCTCTTTCCCTCACAAGTGTTGATTCCTGTGCACCCCAAACTTCATCTTTGGGTCTTCCTCCAGAATACTTAACCTGTAACATAAGCCATCTTATCCTGAGCTTGAATTCTGAAACCACTATTGAGGCATCTTATGTGGTGTATAGTTATAGCCCTTATTCTCAAATACAAAAATTCTTAGGCACAAATATAAGAATTAAATCTTAGTAGACCATGGAAAATAGAATTATAACTGGATAAAATGGAAAAAAAAAACATTTTCCAAGATGTTTTTTAATCCTACCCTCTTTGACTCTCCTACTTTCCTGCCACCTAGAATTATAATGAGCATGGAAAATGTATCAGTGAGCATCAAGGGCAAGTCAGAGAACAGCCCATGGCAAGCAGTTCATCAGAGTGAAATTAATAACAGGGAATAATTACAAAGGCAAGAAAGAGATAAAAGCCAAGGAAGCAGCAGTGAGGAAACTCAGAGATGAGCATACTTAGGAAGCACCTGAGAGACAGGTGGAGTCCTTGAGCTCTAGTGGGAGCTGAACGGAGGGAGCTAGAGACAAGGAGAGGCTTTTCCAACAGGAGCTGCCAACACAGAAAGAAGTGCTGTTAAGAAGAAACTGAAATATCAAGAAAATGCTGCCTACATATATACACTAATATGTATAAAATAGATAAATAATAAGAACCTGCTGTATAAAAATAAATAAAATAAAATTCAAAAAAAAAAAGTAAAAAGAAAATATTACCTACAACATAGAAGAATAGAACACATATCCTGACTTCTTGCTTTTTTCTTTTCTCCTTTCCTGCACTCTTCTGCCAGTATCATCTCATGGTCAGGAGTCTGGCAAATGTCATTGGACAAGCCAGCCTTCTGAGAAGCAGGAGAGAACTGGAGGAAGGGAAAATGAAGGGTCTTAGACAAACCCATTAATGACAGACACACCACCAAGATGTTTAGTGCAGTCAGTGACAATAATTGTTAACTACAGAGTTAAAGACCAGGCCCCATGGTATGCTGATATTTTTATCGCTATTATGAACCTTGCATCAAAGTGATTAACCAGTTAATCCCAGCCCTTGTTTCATAGAATATTTCTTCATCTTGCCCACAAGAACTCATGATATAAATTGAAATTTTGCAACAGAAACTAAGACATGTAATCTGTAGCAATTTATTCAACAAGTAGACCAGTAACCCCTAGGGAAGAAATCAGGCTTCACTTGTTTTCCTGTTCAAATCTTAAATAGTTATGTTTATCCTGCAATCATACTGGGAGAAAGAGTAGGTATATGTTTTCTGAGATTTTTATCAGAATAGCAAAGGAAGGTAGACAATTTATGTAATGAGAGTATAGGTAAATGCAAAGCTATTCAAGTTCATTTACTACTTAGGTAGAAGAAAGATCCCTTTCCCTAAAATAAACATTCTCTAGTTTATTTGAACACTGTAATGTTTTACATACAGGTTTTTTATAGGGAGATTTAAAAAATAACCATGTACTAAATAGCTCAGGGAAAATTTTGTTATTACTTATGAATATCCTAGGAAAATTTGTGATCCTTTCAAATAATCATAACAAGAGAGGGTAAATAAATTTAAATTTCAATAAAGTCTCTCTCCCATCCTTCTGTTCCCTTTGTTCTATAATCGCCTGAGGTCATAGATAGTCTTACCTACACTCTCTTTTCTCTTATCTTAGCCAGAGCCAATCATTACCTTGTTCATTGAAAGTGGAAAGTAATTAATATGTGATTTTTCTTCCTAACTAACAGTTTAGTAATAAAATTGTGACTTATAACTCAGCCCTACTCCTAGCAGCAGGAAACCACTGATATACTTTCTGTCACTGGAGGTTTGATTTGTCCTTTCAGACTTTTATATAAGTGGAATCATATAGTAACCACTCTTTGCTGTATGGCATTTATCGATCCATATCATGTGTGTGAGATTCACCTGTGTTTCTGCATGTACCACCAATCATATCTTTCTAATGCCGAACATTATCCCATCGTTTTGATAGGCCACAATTTGTTTATCCTCTCACCTGCTGATGAACATTTGGGTTGTTTCTAGTTTTTGTCAAAATAAAGTAGAAATGCAAAATGGTGCAACTATGTTAGAAAACAATTTGAGAATTACTTATGAGTTAACATCAACTTCTATTGAATAAGATGGCTTTAATATTCCCCTCAGCTTGACTAAGCTTTAGACAAGTTTCTTCTTGATATAGGCCTCTAACCCATAGAACATTTGTTTTAGGAAAACTTCAATTGAAAATTCTTCCTCTGCCCTTTAAGAGGTAGATCTTCACTTAGCCTCTTGCCAGTTTTAGAAACCAGAGAAAGTTTTTCTCTAAGATATGGGGTCATCCCTTTTAAATGTAATCATCAAGAAAGATAAAGCTCAGTCTCTGTGGAAGAGCAGTCATCTAACTTTAATAAAAGCCTATCAGCAAACACACATGGCCTATTCACATTGACCAACCTCCCCCAGTAGTTTTCCATAAGCTCGCCCCAGTGATTAAAACCCCTCCTTCCTTTTATTTCAATAGAGTTGGGTTTAATCTCTCTCTCTATTGCAGTTGTCTCAAAAAAAATCTACCTTTGCTGATTTAACTCTGTCTGGTGCATTTTTTCTTTGACATTATTTCACACAGAGATTCCATTCCTAGTCATTTATCAGAGAAAAACAAAACAAACAAACAAACAAAAAAACCCACTGAAACATGTACATTGACAGTGTTGAACTTTACCAAGGCCTGTGGAAAACAAGTAAACTAAAAAATCCCTTTCAAGTTCCAGGAAAAAGCTTACTAACCTCTCCTTCCTCTATGGCTCACAGATTCCCTCCTGCTTAACTATGACAAGGCCAGGCACTCTCCAAAATGCCTTTCTGTGTTTCATAAATGATTGCTAAACTATTTGTCCCCAGTCACCAATTGCAGAAAGAAAGAAAAAAAAATGCCTGTAAATCTGACTTGTTCAAATTTTAAATTTCTCTCTTTACTCATGGGCTCCAGATTTTTGACTCAGCCTCAGCTTGAGCCAGCCAGCATCCAAATTCTCCTTAACAACGCCTACCAGAGAGAGAATTGGCTGACCTCAGGATAAAACATTCTCTGATCAATTGTCCTACTATATAACCTGCACTCACTCTTCTCATTTCCTCCCATCCTTTCCTTGTCACTTTGTTCACTTTTTCCTATAAAAGAAATGTCCTTTTCTGTTTGCAGTGAGGTTTTCCAGACCTCATAGTCAGGAATATTCTCCCCATTGTAACGGTTCCCCTATCCCTATTGTAAAATTCTCTTCCTCTTATTGAAATAATCAGTTCAATGAAAGTCTCTTTTTTCCTAAGTCTAGATTTGTTTTTGTTTGACAATACTGATGTTCATAGGTTCTTTTAATTTTAATCATGTTTTATTTGCATACACATGAAGTGTGTTTTGTTTGAAATGTTTCACCCTTGCTAATGACAGAATCACATAGTCATAGTTTTATAAAATGTTCTTGTTAAAAGAGAACTCAAGTAGTGTCTAACATAGTTTTTCACTTTTTATGTGATGAAACAAATCAAGAAAATGAGGTATCTTGACTAGGGTTACGGATTAAGGAATTTAAAAGATAAGGTTTAGAATCTTGACATTATGGCTCTTTGTCAACTATAAATTTGCTTACAAACACTCTATTTTATAATTAATACTCAAATTTTGCCAGGAAAAACTTTTAGTGCACTTTGCCTGTAGGTTCCAGAATACATCATTTTATCATTTATGAAAAGTGAAGTAGTATTTTCCTGGTTTTAAATTTTGGCCCTAATCCTATTATTTGTAATACTTCATAGATAGCCAGCAATGACAGCACAACCACACTTTAAATTATTTATCAAGTCATATTTTAAATCTCCAGTGTCTAAACTCATTTAAATGAATTTGTCACAAGAAAAGTTACCTCAACTATAAATCACTAACACTTTCCAGTTTATAAATTGTTCTCTTTGAAAGAAGAAAAAAAAGCATATTACATTTAGTAGTCCCTTTTATTACTTTTTAAGATTTGCCTAAAATAGTGAGTATATCCATATTCATATGTGTCCTTGTTCTTTTTGATGTATTTTACAGGTGCCAACTTATTTTTGATAATAGACACACTAGGACTATTACACTTTTATTCTATTGATGTATTTACCCATAGTTAAGTGTCCTTTCTTCACACATTAAAACAAAATAGAAATATCCTTATTAGAGACATATCTGAGCTGCTATACTGCTTGTTATTGTACTCCTCCTTTATCTTCTATTTATTTATTGATTTATTGAAATAATAGAACTTCATTATCAAAATCTCTCAAGAAGATACTATGTCAGGTACTGTTCTAAGCACTTCACATATTTCAATCTATTTAAGCCTCCCAGCAATTCCTTGGAATATGTAATATTATTACTCATAGTTTAAAAATAATGTAGAAAGTTATATCATTAGTAAGTGGTATGGCTATGATAAGGTGCTCTTAATCATTTTTCCATGTTGCCTCTAACCTCTAATAATCCTATGTATTATTTTATTCTATTACCACAGAATTATTTCATTATCTTCTTAAAACTTTAAAACATCTCCTTTTCTGCAGGGAAGAATAGTAGAATACTGTTATTACTATAGTAGTAAAATAGTTCTTATGACTATATGAAGAAAGTTAATACATTTTTCCCCAAATTTCTCATCCCTATTCTTCTGTAAGCAGTATTTCTTTTTGTTAAAATTAAGTAAAAATTGAAGTTCCTTGGTTATGTTCCCGATTTTCTGGAAGATGACCCTGTCAGCAAGGCAAGGAAAGAATCTATTACATGGTTTTATTAGATGTACAGTTGGAAGAAAATGATTTCTTTCTAAAACCTCATCCAAATACACTCTATCATGCTTCCACTCTCATTTAATTGACTTAGAACCAAATCAAGACCATTGTTGAAAATTTTATCTGTAGACATAAAGGTCATACACTTGAAGTAAAAACTTCTAGTTGTTGCTGGAGTCATAGCAGTTTAGATAGCACTATAATCCTGTCTTGAAAAGGTGCCTGCTTCTGAGGATGGACCAGCTCATGACCGTTTGAGATAAGAAACCATCCAAGTTTGAAAAGGACAGAGCCATGGACTAGGACTCCTGTGCTCAGTTCAAATGGGAGACATGAGAAACAGCCCTCACAGATTTACCTATTGCCACATATATATGCCTTTATTCTGCAGGAATTATATCATTTCCCATTTCTCTATACAAGATTCATCAGACCTATCAGAGATTTTATTGTAGAAAAAGTGATCATAATTTACTGATATCCAGATGACTAACATAAAACATATTTTCTGAATTTAACTGAGAAGTATTTACATTGTTTCCTTAGTTGTATCAAAGTTTGCTGACTCTGGATTATCGAAGCCATAGATAAAATATACAGGGATACTTGAAACTTAACGACACACATCTCTGAATCTATGTCCAAAATCAGGACTTCTCTTCACATGAGATAATATTTTGTGTTGGACGAAATGTGTGTAAACTGAACAATAACAACCGACAGATATTATTGCTACTTTCCACCCTCCATCTAAATTATGCATTTTAGTAAATTTTCATATAATATTTAAAAGAAGAAATGGATAATCTGAAATGTAACTCCAAGAAAACAAACCAATGCAAAGAGCATACTGTCTATGTTTTCTTCTAGGAGTTTTAAGGTTTCTGATCTTATATGTAAGTCTTTAAATCCATTATGAGTTAATTTTTGTATGTTATGTATGATAAGTGTCTGATTTTATTATTTTCCAGTTGGCTCTCCAGTTTTCCCAACACCATTTATTCAAGAAACCATCCTCTTTTCATTTATATTTTTGGCTCCTTTTTTGTAAACTAACTGGCACTATATGCATTGATTGGTTTCTGGGCTTTTGATTCTGTTTTACTGATCTGTGTATCTGTTTTTGGGTTTTGTTCCAATATAATACCATTTTAATTACTATAACTATATAATATAGCTTGAAATCAGGACGTGTGATGCCTTCAGTTTTGTATTTTTTTTTTTACATCTTTATTGGAATATAATTGCTTTACAATGGTGTGTTAGTTTCTGTTTATAACAAAGTGAATCCATTATACATATACATATGTTCCCATATCTCTTCCTTCTTGCGTCTCCTTCCCTCCCACCCTCCCTATCCCACCCGTCTAGTAGGTCACAAAGGACCGAGCTGATCTCACTGAGCTATGCTGCTGCTTCCCACTAGCTATCTACATTACATTTGGAAGTGTATATATGTCCGTGCCTCTCTCTCGCTTTGTCACAGCTTACCCTTACCCCTAACCATACCCTCAAGTGCATTCTCTAGTAAGTCTGTGTCTTTATTATTGTCTTACCCCTAGGCTCTTCATGACATTTTTTTCCCTTAAATTCCATATATATGTGTTAGCATACAGTATTTGTCTGTCTCTTTCTGACTTACTTCACTCTGTATGACAGACTCTAGGTCTATCCACCTCATTACAAGTAGCTCAATTTCGCTTCTTTTTATGGCTGAGTAATATTCCATTGTATATATTTGCCACATCTTCTTTATCCATTCATCTGATGATGGACACTTAGGTTGTTTCCATGTCTTGGCTATTGTAAATAGAGCTGCAATGAAGATTGTGGTACATGGCTCTTTTCAAATTAATGTTTTCTCAGGGTATATGCTCAGTAGTGAGATTGCTGGGTCATACGGTACTTCTATTTGTAGGTTTTTAAGGAACCTCCATACAGTTCTCCATAGTAGCTCTACCAATTCATATTCCCACCAGCAGTGCAAGAGTGTTTCCTTTTCTCCACACCCTCTCCAGCGTTTATTGTTTCTAGATTTTTCGATGATGGCTATTCTGACTGGTGTGAGATGATATCTCATTGTAGTTTTGATTTCCATTTCTCTAATGATTACTGATGTTGATCATTCTTTCATGTATTTGTTGGCAGTCTGTATATCTTCTTTGCAGAAATGTCTATTTAGCTCTTCCACCTATTTTTGGATTGGGTTGTTTGTTTTTTGTTATTGAGCTGCATGAGCTGCTTAAAAACTTTGGAGATTAATCCTTTGTCAGTTGTTTCATTTACAAATATTATCTCCTATTCTGAGTGTTGTCTTTTGGTCTTGTGTATGGTTTTCTTTGCTGTGAAAAGCTTTTAAGTTTCATTAGGTTCCATTTGTTTATTTTTGTTTTTATTTCCATTTCTCTATGAGGTGGGTCAAAAAGGATCTTGCTGTGATTTATGTCATAGAGTGTTCTGCCTTATGTTTTCCTCTAAGAGTTTGATAGTTTCTGGCCTTACATTTAGGTCTTTAATCCATTCTGAGCTTATTTTTGTGTATGATGTTAGGGAGTGATCTAGTCTCATACTTTTATATGTAGCTGTCCAGTTTTCCCAACACCATTTATTGAAGAGGCTGTCCTTTCTCTAATGTACATTCCTGCCTCCTTTATCAAAGATAAGGTGACCATATGTGCATGGGTTTAATCTATCCTGTTCCATTGATCTATCTTTCTGTTTTTGTGCCAGTACCATACTGCCTTGATTACTGTAGCTTTGTAGTATAGTCTGAAGTCAGGGAACCTGATTCCTCAAGCTCCGTTTTTTGTTCTCAAGATTGTTTGGCTATTCGGGGTCTTTTGTGTTTCCATACAAATTGTGAAATATTTTGTTCTAATTCTGTGAAAAAGGCCAGTGGTAGTTTGATAGGGATTGCCTTGTATCTGTAAATTGCTTTGGGTAGTAGAGTAATTTTCACAAGGTTGATTCTTCCAATCCAAGAACATGGTATATCTCTCCATCTATTTGTATCATCTTTAATTTCTTTCATCAGTGTCTTATAATTTTCTGCATACAGATCTTTTTTCTCCTTAGGTAGGTTTATTCCTAGATATTTTATTCTTTTTGTTGCAATGGTAACTGGGAGTGTTTTCCGGATTTCACTCTGAGATTTTTAATCTGAATGCAAGAGATTTCTGTGAATTAATTTTGTATCCTGCTACTTTACCAAATTCATTGATTAGCTCTAGTAGTTTTCTGGTAGCTTTGTTAGGATTGTCTATGTATGCTATCATGTCATCAGCAAATAGAGAGAGCTTTACTTCTTTTCCGATTTGGATTACTTTTATTTCCTTTTCTTCTCTGATTGCTGTGGCTAAAACTTCCAAAACTATGTTGAATAAGAGTGGTGAGCGTGGGCAACCTCGTCTTCTTCCTGGGCTTAGTGGAAATGCTTTCAGTTTTTCACCATTGAGGACGATGTTGGCTTTGGGTTTGTCATATATGGCCTTTATTACGTTGAGGAAAGTTCCCTCTATGCCTATTTTCTGCAGGGTTTTTATCATAAATGGGTGTTGAATTTTGTTGAAAGATTTCTCTGCATCTATTGAGTTGATCATATGGATTTTCCCTTTCAATTTGTTAATATGGTGTATCACATTGATTGATTTGCGTATATTGAAGAATCCTTGCATTCCCGGAATAAACCCCACTTGATCATGGTGTATGATCCTTTTAATGTGCTGTTGGATTCTGTTTGCTAGTATTTTTGCATCTACGTTCATCAGTGATATTGGCCTGCAGTTTTCTTTCTTTGTGACATCCTTGTCTTGTTTTGCTATCAAGGTGATTGTGACCTCGTAGAATGAGTTTGTGAGTGTTCCTCCCTCCGCTATATTTTGGAAGAGTTTTAGAAGTATAGGTTTTAGCTCTTCTCTAAATATTTGAGAGAATTCGCCTGTGAAGCCATCTAGTCCTGGGATTTTGTTTGTTGGAAGGCTTTTAATCAGTTTCAATTTCAGTGCTTGTGATTGGTCTGTTCATATTTTCTATTTCTTCCTAATTCAGTCCTGGCACGTTGTGCATTTCTAAGAATTTGTCCATTTCTTCCAAGTTGTCCATTTTATTGGCATAGAGTTGCTTGTAATAATCTCTCATGATCTTTTGTATTTCTGCAGTTTCATTTGTTACTTCTCCTTTTTATTTTCTAATTCTACTCATTTGAGACTTCTCCCTTTTTTTCTTAATGAGTCTGGCTAATGGTTTATCAATTTTGTTTATCTTCTCAAAGAACTAGCTTTTAGATTTATTGACCTTTGCTCTTGTTTCCTTCATTTCTTTTACATTTATTACTGATTTCATTTTTATGATTCCTTTCCTGCTGCTAACTTTAGGTAATTTTGTTCTTTCTCTAATTGCTTTAGGTGAAAGGTAAGGTTGTTTATTCGAGATGTTTCCTGTTTCTTAACGTAGGATTATATTGCTATATACTTCCCTCTTAGAACTGATTTTGCTGCATCCCATAGGTTTTGTGTCATCGTGTCTCCATTGTCATTTGTTTCTAGGTATTTCTTGATTTCCTCTTTGATTTCTTCAGTGATCACTTCATTATTAAGTAGTGTATTGTTTAGCCTTCATGTGTTTGTATTTTTTACAGATCTTTTCCTGTAATTGCTATCTAGTCTGATAGCATTGTGGTCAGAAAAGATACCTGATACAATTTTAATATTCTTAAATTTACTGAGGCTTGATTTGTCACCCAAGATATGATCTATCCTTGAGAATGTTCCATGCGCACTTGGGAAAAAATGTGTATTCTGTTGTTTTTGGAGGTAATGTCCTATAACTATCAATTAGGTCCATCTTGTTTAATGTATCATTTAAAGCTTGTGTTTCCTTATTTATTTTCATTTTGGATGATCTGTCCATTGGTGAAAGTGAGGTGTAAAAGTCCCCTCCTATTAATGTGTTACTATCAGTTTCCCCTTTTATGGCTGTTAGTCTTTGCCTTATTTATTCAGGTGCTTATTTTTTGGGTGAATATATATTTACAATTTTTATATCTTCTTCTTGGATCAATCGCTTCATCATTGTGTAGTGTCCTTCTTTATCTCCTCTAATAGTCTTTATTTCAAAGTCTATTTTGTCTGATATGAGAATTGCTACTCCAGCTTTCTTTTGGTTTCCATTTGCATGAAATATCTTTTTCCATCCCCTTACTTTCAGTCTGTATGTGTCTCTAGGTCTGAAGTGGGTCTGTTGTAGACAGCAAATATACAGGTCTTGCTTTTGTATCCATTCAGCTAATCTGTGTCTTTTGGTGGGATCATTTAGTCCATTAACATTTAAGGTAATTATCGATATGTATGCTCCTATGCCTATTTTCTTAATTCTTGTAGGTTCGTTATTGTAGGTCTTTTCCTTCTCTTGTGTTTTTTGCCTAGAGAAGTTCCTTTAGCAGTTTTTGTAAAGCTGGTTTGGTGGTGCTGAACTCTCTCAGCTTTTGCTTGTCTGTAAAGGTTTTAATTTCTCCATCAAATCTGAATGAGATCTTTGCTGGTTAGAGTAATCTTGGTTGCAGGTATTTTTCCTTCATCACTTTAAATATGTCCTGCCAGTCCCTTATGGCTTGCAGAGTTTCTGCTGAAAGACCAGCTGTTAACCTTATGGGGATTCCCTTGTGTGTTATTTGTTGTTTTTCTCTTGCTGCTTTTAATACGTTTTCTTTGTATTTAAATTTTGACAGTGTGATTAATATGTGTCTTAGTGTATTTCTCTTCAGATTTATCGTGTATGGGACACTCTGTGCTTCCTTGACTTGATTAACTAACTATTTCCTTTCCCATATTAGGGAAGTTTTCAACTATAATCTCTTCAAATATTTTCTCAGTCCTTTTCTTTTTCTCTTCTTCTTCTGGAACCCCTATAATTTGAATGTTGTCCCAGGGGTCTCTTAGACTGTCCTCAGTTCTTTTCATTTTTTTTTCTTTATTCTGCTCTGCAGTAGTTATTTCCACTATTTTATCTTCCAGGTCAATTATCCGTTTTTCTGTGTCTGTTATTCTGCTATTGATCCCATCTAGAGTTTTTTTTTTTTTAATTTCATTTATTGTGTTGTTCATCATTGTTTGCTTCATCTTTAATTCTTCTAGGTCCTTTTTAAATGTTTCTTGCATTTTCTCTATTCTATTTCCAAGATTTTGGATCATCTTTATTATCATTATACTGAATGCTTTTTCAGGTAGACTGCCTATTTCCTCTTCATTTGTTAGGTCTGGTGGGTTTTTATCTTGCTCCTTCATCTGCTGTGTGCTTTTCTGTTTTCTCATTTTGCTTATCTTACTGTGTTTGGGGTCTGCTTTTTGCAGGCTGCATGTTCGTAGATCCCGTTGTTTTTGGTGGCTAAGGTTGGTTCAGTGGGTTGTGTAGGCTTCCTGGTGGAGGGGACTAGTGACTGTGTTCTTGTGGATGAGGCTGGATCTTGCCTTTCTGGTGGGCAGGTCCATGTCTGGTGATGTGTTTTGGGGTGTCTGTGGACTTATTATGATTTTAGGCAGCCTCTCTGCTAATGGGTGGGGTTGTGTTCCTGTTTTGCTAGTTGTTTGGCATAGGGTGTCCAGCACTGTAGCTTGTTGATCGTTGAGTGAAGCTGGGTGCTGATGTGGAGATGGAGATGTCTGGGAGATTTTCACCATTTGATATTATGTGGAGCTCGGAGCTCTCTTGTGGACCAGTGTCCTGAATTTGGCTCTCCCAACTCAGAGGCACAGCACTGACTCCTGGCTGCAGCACCAAGAGCCTTTCATCCACATGGCTCAGAATAAAAGGAGGAAAAATTAGAAAGAAAGAATTAGTAGAAACAGAACGAAAGAAAGAAAGAAAGAAAGGAAAGAAGGAAAGAAAGAATGTGGGAGGGAGAGAGGGAGGAAGAAAGGAAGGAAGGAGGGAAGGAAGGAAGGAAAGAAAGAAAGAAAGAAAGAAAGAAAGAAAGAAAGAAAGAAAGAAAGAAAGAAGGAAAGAAAGAAGATAAAGTAAAATAAAATAAAGTAAGATAAATACAATAAAGTTATTAAAATAAAAAATAAGTATTAAGGAAAAAAATTTTTAAAGATTGAAAAAAAAAAAATGGATGGAGAGAACCCTAGGACAAATGGTGGAAGCAAAGCTATACAGACAAAATCTCACACAGAAGCATACACATACACACTCACAAAATGAGGAACAGAGGGAAAATCATAAATCTTGCTCTCAAAGTCCAACTCCTCAATTTGGGATGATTTGTTGTCTATTCATGCATTCCACAGATTCAGGGCTTTAATCTGCTGCTTCTGAGGCTGCTGGGTGAGATTTCCCCTTCTCTTCTTTGTTCTCACAGGTCCCAGGGACTCAGCTTTGGATTTGGCCCCTCTACTTCGTGTAGGTCGCGGAGGACGTCTGTTCTTCGCTCAGACAGGACGGGATTAAAGGAGCAGCTGCTTCGAAGACTCTGGTTCACTCAGGCTCGGGGGAGGGAGGCATGCGGATGCATGGTGAACCTGCGGTGGCAGAGGCTGGCGTGACGTTAAACCAGCCTGAGGCGCGCAGTGCGTTCTCCCGGGGAAGTTGTCCCTCAATCCCGGGACCCTGGCAGTGACAGGCTGCACAGGCTCCCCGGAAGGGGGGTTTAGATAGTGACCTGTGCTCACACACAGGCTTCTTGGTGGCAGAAGCAGCAGCCTTAGTGTCTCATGCCCTTGTCTGTGGTCCGCGCTGATAGCCAAGGCTCACGCCCATCCCTGGAGCTCCTTTAAGCAGCGCTCTTAATCCCCTCTCCTCACACACCAGGAAACAAAAAGAGAAGAAAAAGTCTCTTGCCTCTTTGGCAGGTCCAGACATTTCCCCGGACTCCCTCCCGGCTAGCCGTTGTGCACTAACCCCCTGCAGGCTGTGTTCACGCCACCAACTCCAGTCCTCTCCCTGCACTCCGACCGAAGTCCAAGCCTCAGCTCCCAGCCCCCGCCCACCCCGGCGGGTGAGCTGACAAGCCTCTCAGGCTAGTGAGTGCCAGTTGGCACCAATCGTGTCTGCGGGAATCTCTCCGTTTTTCCCCCCGCACCCCTGTTGCTGTGCTCTCCTCCTTTCGGGGAAAGCCCCGAAGTTTTCCCCCTCCGCCACCCGCAGTCTCTTCCCACGAAGGGGCTTCTAGTGTTGGAAACCTTTCCTCCTCCACAGCTCCCTCCCACTGGTGCAGGTCCTGTCCCTATCCATTTGTCTCTGTTTATTCTTTTTTCTTTTGCCCTACCCAAGTACATGGAGGGTTTCTTGTCTTTTGGGAGGTCTGAGTTCTTCTGCCAGTGTTCAGTAGGTGTTCTGTAGGAACACCTACTTGTTCCACGTGTAGATGTATTTCTGGTGTATCTGTGGGGAGGAAGGTGATCTCCGCGTCTTACTCTTCCATCATCTTCCCCTCATACCGATGTATTCAGTTTTGTTCTTCTTTCTCAAGATTGCTTTGACTTTTCAGGGTCTTTCATGATTACATAAAAATTTTAACACCTTTTTTTTCCTATTTCTGTAAAAACGTACCACTGGGATGAAGTGATAGAGTGGCATGGACTTATATATGCTACCATATGTAAAATAGATAGCTAGTGGGAAGCAGTCACATAGCACAGGGAGATCAGCTCAATGCTATGTGAGCACCTAGAGGGGTAGGATAGGGACGTTGGGAGAGAGACGCAAGAGGGAGGAGATATGGGGATATATGTATATGTATAACTGTTTCACTTTGTTATACAGCAGAAACTAACACACCATTGTAAATTATATGCCAATAAACATGTTAAAAAAAAAACACTGGAATTTTGATAGACATCGCATTTAATCTGTAGATCCCTTTGGGTAGTATGGACATGTTCCCAATATTAATTTTTTCCAATCCAAGAACTCAGGAATTCTTCTCATTTTTTTGTGTCATCTTCTATTTCTTTGATCAACTCTTCATAATTTTCAGTGTCCAAGATTTTGCCGCCTTAGGTATATTTATTCTTAGGTATTTTATTGTTTTAGATGTTATGTAAAATAGGATTGCTTTTGTGATCTCTCTGTCAAATAGTTCATTGTTATTGTATAGAAACCCAAATGATTCTTTTATGTTGATTTTGCATTCTGCAAGTTTACCTAATCCATTTATCAGTTCTAACAGTTTTAGTGGAGTCTTTAGGGGTTTTTCCACATGAGATCATGTCATCTGCAAACAGTGACAGTTTTACCTCTAACTTTCTGATTTGGATTCCTTTTACTTTTCTTTCTAGCCTAACTGCTGAAGCTAGGACTTCCAGTACTATGTTGAATAGAAGTTATGAGAGTAGGCCTTCTTGTCTTGTTCCAATCACCACATTTTTTACAGCAATCTTTCAGTGAAATTCTGCAGAGCACAGTTTTTCTACTTCTTTTATACTAACAGTATATACTGCTTCATCTCTACTAAAGTTAAGATAAACTAAACATGAGTAGGTCAAGAGAAGATACACAAAAGATGTCATTGAGTGAAGTGACACTTCAGGCTATGAAAATGATTCTTTAAAAACCTAAAAAGAAAAAAGATATTCATTACATTTTGAGAAAGTTGAAGGTTTGACTCTATTTGATACTACTTTTTAAATAATAACATTACTACCACTTGGTTAGATCTTCTGCAAAAGTACCATTGCTTGTTTGCCATTAGCAGTTTTCTCATTCCTATTTTTCTCCTTGAAGCTGTTTGCATATTCCAAAGTCTCATTTGTTATCTTTATGTTTCTTACTATATCTAATTGAATAGAATAGGATGCTGTGGCTCATTCTGTACACAGCGTGGTCTCTGCAGGCATGCTTTTTAACACATTTTAATATCCTAAAAGAAAGCCCTATTACTGCAAGATAACTTTCAGATTAAAATGGAAACTTTCCAGTCTATTACTTTACCTTGTTTGCAATCCCAGGGGTCATGGGACAGAGACTCTTAGAGTCTAATACAAACACCTGTAAAGTAAGCATAATGAACTTTATATCATAGAGAATAAATTTCCAGAAGAGCCTTTTACTTTCTTCTGGTCATGTAGATATGCTATGTACTGTTATCATATTCATCTTATTCACTTTCATATTGTGGATGCAGGAAAGGAGAGATGGAGATACTATTTGGAAGATATAAATGGATTTTAACAAAACTCAATAAATAAATGTAGACTAAGTCAGCAAGTCAAATAAGACTAAGCAAGAATCAGAATTTATGGATTTACTATGTCCATTTCTAAAATCCATAGGCCATGATGTGGGTAGAAAATGATTATTAATCAAATAGGAAATTTAAGTAAAGGGAAATAAGTTCATAAGATATCATAAATGCTAATGACTAATTTAATGGCATAAAATTCAGTAACCAAGTCTTCATAATTTCAAGTTTAAATAGGAAAACTTGAAGCCAAATAATTGACAAGAAAATATTGCCTAATCATTTGGGGAGCTTTAAACTTCATGCTGTATGTGTGCTTATCTTGCTTGTAGTGGTTATTCCAAGACTCCTCTGTGAGTAGCCAGGGTACATGTAAAGGCTTTTGTACTATACTTTAGTTATATACAAGCAAGAGGATAGCACAGAAAAGTGTAAATAGGTAGAGAAAAGATACATTTAAAGGTAAGAGGAAGTGAGAAAACATGGAATCAAAGGGTTAATAGAGATCTCTGTCACCAAAAAGAACATCTACATCCATGAGGTTCTATCAACATGTTATGTCTCTGCTTCTACCCTGGCTCATTTTGTAGGTTGTATTTTCAGAACTCAAGTTTAAAGTGAATCTTGATTTCAGGTGAACTATCTGCCAACGTTATTTTAGAAAATAGACACAGGACTTCTATTCACTTATTTAGTTGTAATGATCTTGATTGAAAAACATTTCCCAGGAAAAAGCTTACCTTGTGGGAAACATTCATTTGGCTCTACAACCTTGAAGTGTCGCATACTGTAGTTTTGTTTCATTTGATGTAGCCAGAGCACGAGGCTTTCTAGTATCTTGTATTTCTAAGATCTTTATGAGCTCTCTGGCTGCACCTAGGGTTATATTTATGTTAACGTAAGCCCAGCAAATGGTTAAAGGATTGCTTCTCAGATTTTAGCACATACCAGAATTACCTGGAAAACTTGTAAAAATACAGATTGTTAGGTCTTACTTTCAGAGTTTCTGAATCACTAAGTCTGGAGTGGAGCCTGAGAATTTGCATTTATAATGTCCCAAGTGGTGCTGATGCTTCTGGTCTGGAGCTTACCTTCTGCAGATTAGTCCTATAAGCCATAGTATAAATATTGCTAGCGTACTAATTTTGAAAAAGATACTAACAATTTAGATCCAATTAGTTGGCCTTGATTCATATAGCTTTATGCATTTGTACATTACATGGCACATCTACTATTTGTTAATGTATATTATATGATATAAATTGTTTAAACTGAGCACAGTCATATTTGTACTTTCAGGAGAACAAGCACGGGATATACTATACATCAATAATTTGAGTATGACTCCCAATTTATGTGCATATTTTATGTCATTTTACAAAACTTTCATTATTTGAAGACCTACAGACACCTGCAAATAGAATCCAATTGTTTAAGGTAACATATAATTCTATATAAGTTTGACATACTGAAAAATTGCAACATATTACATTGTCATTTGCAGCTTAATAGCATTATCAGAAAAACAATACGGACCTTTAGGCCACCAGAATACTTCAAAAAACGACATTTTCACACAATAAATAGGGCAATTAATATAAGTTAGAAAATAAATGAAACATACCATGGTAAGCTATACTGCAAGATAAAAATCAATATTATGACTAGTATTCTTCCTGTGGAGATATTAATGTTGTTACCATAGTTTTAAATGAAGCTGTAGCTGACACATACAGTAATTTTTTGCAATGAATAAAGTATCAAGACACTAAAATATGTTACAAACTTAGGCTTTGTAAAACTGTACATTTCTTTATAAGCTATTGTTCAAATTTTACTTTTTCTTTTAATTTCCATCCAGACTGGATGTTTACACTTTTATTTCTTTTCTTAAAAAAAAATGGTATTACTTGGCTTTTCTAATTTGCCCATAAACATTGTGTTAAAGATAAGATGAGTCAAGGGAACAATATGACCTAAATAACGGGTTACCTTCAAAGAGAGAGCAAGAAATTAGAATTGACATTGGAAATTTCTAATTATATTTTCTATGATTCTTAAATTATTAATTAAGTTAATAACACTCCCTGCTCAAGATAAGCTGAGGTGAAGTTAGAGAAATTAAGTAAGTTAGGTTTGTAGCACGATGGACAAGTAGACACATACAGTAAATTTCTGCAATAAATAAAATAACAAGACACTAAAATATGTTACAGTCTTAGGCTTTGTAAGCCTGTACATTTCTTTATGAGTTATTGCTCAAATTTTACTGTTTCTTATTTTTCTCTTCTAAGAGTGAAATTAGTTATAAATTCTTTTAAAATCTTGGTGTCTCTGCTTTTAATGTGTTATGACAATATACTTGAACCATTTCTAAGTATTATTTTGTATTTGCTTACAGTGCTTTCTCTGTGTATATTATATGCTTTTTCCTATGATGATTTTTCTTCTTGAATAATTTACCTGAACTATATTTTACACCAAAAGATGTTTAACGTATATATCCCTTCCTGGATTTTTTAAAAAATTGAAATATAGTTGATTTACACTGTTGTGTTACTTTCTGATGTACAACAAAGTGATTCAGTTATACTTTAGCAACCATGTTTGTTTTCTATGTCTGTGAGTCTGTTTCTGTTTTGTAAATAAGTTCATTTGTATCATATTTTAGAGTTCACATATAAGTGACATCATATGGTATTTGTCTTTCTCTTTCTGACTTACTTCACTTAGTATGATGAACTCTATGTTGATCCATGTTGCTGTGAATGGCAGTATTTAATTCTTTTATGGCTGAGTAATATTCCATTGTGTGTGTGTACCTATATATACATGCCACATCTTCTTTATCCACTTATATGTCGATGGACATTTAGGTTGATGCTTTCCTGGATCTTATTTGTTATTGTTGAGTATATTGTTTAATAGTATTTTAGATTTGCCATTCTTAACCCAACTGTAAATTTATCATTACCATTTAAAATTAATAGATTTTGGGGCTTCTGGGAAGATGGCGGAAGAGTAAGACACAGAGATCACCTTCCTCCCCACAAATAAACCAGAAATACATCTACACGTGGAACAACTCCTACAGAACACCTACTGAATGCTGGCAGAAGACCTCAGACCTCCCAAAAGGTAAGAAACACACCACGTACCGGGGTATGGCAAAGGAAAAAAGAATAAACAGAGACAAAAGGATAGGGACGGGACCTGCACCAGTGGGAGGGAGCCGTGAAGGAGGATAGGTTTCCACACACTAGGAAGCCCCTTCATTGGCGGAAACTGCAGGTGGCAGAGTGGGAAAGCTTCAGAGCCATGGAGGAGAGCACAGCAACGGGGTGCGGAGGGCAAAGCGGAGAGTTTCCCGCACATGGTATCAGGGTCGACTGGCACTCACCAGCCTCACTTGTCTGCTCACCTGCCAGGGTAGGCGGGGCTGGGAGCTGACGCTTGGGCTTCGGTCGGAGTGCAGGGAGAGGACTGGGGTTGGCGGCATGAACACAGCCTGCAGGGGGTTAGTGCACCACGGCTAGCCGGGAGGGAGTCCAGGGAAAAGTCTGGACCTGCCAAAGAGGCAAGAGACTTTTTATTCCCTCTTTGTTTCCTGGTGTGTGAGGAGAGGGGATTAAGAGTGCTGCTTAAAGGAGCTTCAGAGATGGGTGCAAGCCACGACTAAAAGTGCAGACCCCAGACACGGGCATGAAATGCTAAGGCTGCTGCTGCCATCACCAAGAAGCCTGTGTGTGAGCACAGGTTACTCTCTACACCCCCCTTCCGGCAAGACTGTCCAGCCCGCCACTGCCAGGGTCCCAGTGTCCAGGGACAACTTCTCCAGAAGAAAACACACCGTGCCTCAGACTTGTATAACGTCACTCCAGCCTCTGCCACTGCAGGCTCACTCTGCACTCTGTGCCCCTCCCTCCCACCCAGGCTGAGTGAGCCAGAGGCCCCAAATCAGCGCTCCTTTAACCCCACCCTTTCTGAGCGAAGAACAGATGCCCTCCAGAGATCTACATGCAGAAGTGGGGCCAATTCCAAAGCTGAGCCCCTGGGAGCTGTGAGAACAAAGAGAAAGGGAAATCTCTCCCAGCAGCCTCAGAAGTAGCGGATTAAAGCTTCACAATCAACTTGATGTAACCTGCATCTGTGGAACACATGAATAGACAACAAATCAACCTAATTTGAGCAGATGGACTTTGAGAGCAAGATTTATGATTTTTTTCCCCTTTTCCTCTGATGCAGGAGCCAGGAGTCAGTGCTGTCCCTCTGAGGTGGGAGAGCCAACTTCAGGACACTGGTCCACAAGAGACCTCCCAGGTCCACATAATATCAAATGGTGAAAATCTCCCAGACATCTCCATCTCCACACCAGCACCCAGCTTCACTCAATGACCAGCAAGCTACAGGGGTGTACACCCTATGCCAAACAACTAGCAAAACAGGAACACAACCCCACCCATTAGCAGAGAGGCTGCCTAAAATCATAATAAGTCCACAGACACCCCAAAACATATCACCAGACATGGATCTGCCCACCAGAAAGACAAGATCCAGCCTCATCCACCAGAACACAGTCACTAGTCCCCTCCACAAGGAAGCCTACACAACCCACTGAACCAACCTTAGCCACTGGGGACAGACACCAAAAACAACAGGAACTATGAACCTGCAGCCTGCAAAGAGGGACCCCAAACACAGAAAGATAAGCAAAATGAGAAGACAGAAAAAACACATAGCAGATGAAGGAGCAAGATAAAAACCCACTAGACCTAACAAATGAAGAGGAAATAGGCAGTCTACCTGAAAAAGAGTGTAGAATAATGATAGTAAAGATGATCCAAAATCTTGGAAATAGAATGGACAAAATGCAAGAAACATTTAACAAGGACCTAGAAGAATTAAAGATGAAACAAACAATGATGAACAACACAATAAATGAAATTAAAAATACTCTAGATGGGATCAAGAGCAGAATAACAGACACAGAAAAATGGATAAGTGGCCAGGAAGATAAAATAGTGGAAATAACTATTGCAGAGCAGAATAAAAAAAAAGAAAAGAAAAGAAAAGAACTGAGGACAGTCTCAGAGACCTCTGGGACAAAATTAAATGCACCAACATTCGAATTATAGGCCTTCCAGAAGAAGAAGAGGAATAGAAAGGGACTGAGAAAATATTTGAAGAGATTGTAGTTCAAAACTTCTCTAATATGGGAAAGGAAATAGTTAATCAAGTCCAGGAAGCGCAGAGAGTCCCATACAGGATAAACCCAAGGAGAAATACACCAAGACACATATTAATCAAAATGTCAAAAATTAAATACAAAGAAAACATATTGAATGCAGCAAGGGGAAAATAACATGCAAGGCAATCCCCATAATGTTAACAGCTGATCTTTCAGCAGAAAATCTGCAAGCTAAAAGGGACTGGCAGGACATATTTAAAGTGATAAAGGAGAAAAACCTGCAACCAAGATTTCTCTACCCAGCAAGGATGTCATTTAGATTTGATGGAGAAATTAAAACCTTTACAGACAAGCAAAACCTGAGAGAGTTCACCTCCACCAAACCAGCTTTACAAAACTGCTAAAAGAACTTCTCTAGGCAAGAAACACAAGAGAAGGAAAAGACCTACAATAACGAACCTACAACAATTAAGAAAATGGAAATAGGAACATACATATCGATAATTACCTTTAATGTAAATGGACTAAATGCTCCCACCAAAAGACACAGATTGGCTGAATGGATAAAAAAACAAGACCCATATATTTACTGTCTACAAGAGGCCCACTTCAGACCTAGAGACACATACAGACTGAAAGTAAGGGGATGGAAAAAGATATTTCATGCAAATGGAAACCAAAAGAAAGCTGGAGTAGCAATTCTCATATCAGACAAAATAGACTTTAAAATAAAGACTATTAGAAGAGACAAAGAAGGACTCTACATAATGATCAAGGGATCGATCCAAGAAGAAGATATAACAATTGTCAATATTTATGCACCCAACATTGGAGCATCTCAATATATAAGGCAAATACGAACAGCCATAAAAGGGGAAATCGACAGTAACACATTCATAGTAGGGGACTTTAATACCCCACTCTCACCAAAGGACAGATCATTCAAAATGAAAATAAATAAGGAAACACAAGCTTTAAATGAAACATTAAATAACATGGACTTAATTGATATTTATAGGACTTTACATCCCAAAACAACAGAATACACATTTTTCTCAAGTGCTCGTGGAACATTCTCCAGGATAGATCATATCTTGGGTCACAAGTCAAGCCTTGGTAAATTTAAGAAAATGTTTCAAGTACCTTTTCCAACCACAACGCTATGAGACTGCATATCAATTACAGGAAAGGATCTGTAAAAAGTACAAACACATGGAGGCTAAACAATACACTACTTAATAACGAAGTTATCACTGAAGAAATAAAAGAGGAAATAAAAGAATACCAGAAAAAAATGACAATGGAGACAAGACGACCCAAAACCTATGGGATGCAGCAAAAGCAATTCTAAGAGGGAAGTTTATAGCAATACAATCCTACCTTATGAAACAGGAAACATCTCGAATAAACAACCTTACATTGCACCTAAAGCAACTAGATAAAGAAGAACAAAAAAACTCCGCAAAGTTAGCAGAAGGAAAGAAATCCTAAAAATCCGATCAGAAAGAAACGAAGAAAACGATAGCAAAGATCAATAAAACTAAAAGCTGGTTCTTTGAGAAGATAAACAAAATTGATAAACTATTAGCCAGACTCATCAGGAAAAAAAGGGAGAAGACTCAAATCAATAGCATTAGAAATTAAAAAGGAGAAGTAACAACTGAACCTGCACAAATACAAAAGATCATGAGAAATTACTACAAGAAACTCTATGCCAATAAAATGATCAACCTGGAAGAAATGGACAAATTCTTAGAAATGCACAACCTGCCAAGACTGAATCAGGAAAAATAGAAAATATGAACAGACCAATCACAAGCACCGAAAATGAAACTGTGATTAAAATTCTTCCAACAAACAAAAGCCCAGGACCTGATGGCTTCACAGACGAATTCTATCAAACATTTAGTGAAGAGCTACTACCTATCTTTCCCAAACTCTTCCAAAATATAGCAGAGGGAGGAACACTCACAAACTCATTCTACGAGGCCATCACCACCTTGATACCAAAACCAGACAAGTTTGTCATAAAGAAAGAGAACTACAGGCCACTATCACTGATGAACATAGATGCAAAAATCCTGAACAAAATACTAGAGAACAGAATGCAACAGCACATTAAAAGATCATACAACATGATCAATTGTGGTCTATTCCAGGAATGCATATTGAAGAATATATATGCAAAACAATCAATATGATAAACCATATTAACAAATGTAAGGAGAAAAACCATATGATCATCTCAACAGATGCAGAGATAGCATTTATGATAAAAAAACTGCAGAAAGTAGGCATAGAGGGACCTTTCCTCAACACAATAAAGGTTATATATGACAAAACCACAGACAACCTCGTCCTCAATGGTAAAAAACTGAAAGCATTTCCTCTAAGATCAGGAACAAGACAAGATTGCCCACTCTTACCACTCTTATTCAACATAGTTTTGGAAGTTTTAGCCACAGCAATCAGAGAAGAAAAGGAAATAAAAGTAATCCAAATCAGAAAAGAACTAAAGCTGTCACTATTTGCAGATGACTTGATACTATACATAGAGAATCCTAAAGATGCTTCCAGAAAACTACTGGAGCTACTCAATGAATTTGGTATAGTAGCAGGATGAAAAATTAATGCACAGAAATCTCTGGCATTCCTATACACTAATTATGAAAAATCTGAAAGTGAAATCAAGAAAACACTCCCATTTACCATTGCAACAAAAGGAATAAAATATCTAGGAATAAACCTACCTAAGGAGACAAAACACCTGTATGCAGAAAATTATAAGACACTGATGAAAGAAATTAAAGATGATACAAATAGATAGAGAGATATACCGTGCTCTTGGATTGGAAGAATCAACACTGAAAATGACTCTACTACTCAAACCAATCTACAGTTTCAATGCAATCCCTATCAAACTACCACTGGCATTTTTCACAGAACTAGAACAAAAAATTTCACAATTTCTATGGAAGCACAAAAACCCTGAATAGCCAAAGCAATCTTGAGAACAAAAAACAGAGCTGGAGGAATCAGGCTCCCTGACTTCAGACTATACTACAAAGCTACAGTAATAAAGGCAGTATGGTACTGGCACAAAAACAGAAAGATAGATCAATGGAACAGGATAGAAAGCCCAGCGATAAACCCACGCACATATGGCCACCTTATCTTTGATAAAGGAGGCAGGAATGTACAGTGGAGAAAGGACAGCCTCTTCAATAAATGATGCTGGGAAAACTGGACAGATACATGTAAAAGTATGAGATTAGGTCACTCCCTAACACCATACACAAAAATAAGCTCAAAATGGATTAAAGACCTAAATGTAAGGCCAGAAACTATCAAACTCTTAGAGGAAAACACAGGCAGAACACTCTATGACATAAACCACAGCAAGATCCTTTTTGACCCAACTCCTAGAGAAATGGAAATAAAAACAAAAATAAGCAAGTTGGACCTAATGAAACTTCAAAGATTTTGCACAGCAAAGAAAACCATAAACAAGACCAAAAGACAACCATCAGAATGGGAGAAAACATTTGCAAATGAAGCAAATGACAAAGGATTAATCTCCAAAATTTATAAGCAGCTCATGCAGCTAAATAACAAAAAAACAAACAACCCAATCCAAAAATGGTCAGAGGACCTAAACAGACATTTCTCCAAAGAAGATATACAGACTGCCAACAAATACATTAAAGAATGCTCAACTTCATTAATCATTAGAGAAATGTAAATCAAAACTACAATGAGATATCATCTCACACTATTCAGAATGGCCATCATCAAAAAATCTAGAAACAATAAATGCTGGAGAGGGTGAGGAGAAAAGGGAACCCTCTTGCACTGTTGGTGGGAATGTAAATTGATGCAGCCACTGTGGAGAACAGTATGAAGGTTCCTTAAAAATCTACAAATAGAACTACCATATGATCCAGCAATCCCACTACTGGGCATACACCCTGAGAAAACCATACTTCAAAAAGAGTCATGTACCAAAATGTTCATTGCAGCTATATTTACAATAGCCTGGAGATGGAATCAACCTAAGTGTCCATCATCAGATGAATAAATAGAGATGTGGCACATATATACAATGGAATATTACTCAGCCATAAAAAGAAACGAAATTGAGCTATTTGTAATGAGGTGGATAGAAATAGAGTCTGTCATACAGAGTGAAGTAAGCCAGAAAGAGAAAGACAAATACTGTATGCTAACACATATATATGGAGTTTAAGAAAAAAAAAATGTCATGAAGAGCCTAGCGGTAAGACAGTAGTAAAGATACAGACCTACTAGAGAATGGACTTGAGGATATGGGGAGGGGGAAGGGTAAGCTGTGACAAAGCGAGAGAGAGGCATGGACATTTATACACTACCAAACGTAAGGTAGATAGCTAGCGGGAAGCAGCCGCATAGCATAGGGAGATCAGCTCGGTGCTTTGTGACCGCCTGGAGGGGTGGAATAGGGAGGGTGTGAGGGAGGGAGACGCAAGAGGGAAGAGATATGGGAACATAGGTATATGTATAACTGATTCACTTTGTTGTAAAGCAGAATCTAACACACCATTGTAAAGAAATTATACTCCAGTAAAGATGTAAAAATAAATAAAATTTAAAGAAAATAATAGATTTGTTATCGTATTTTATTAAGCATTTCCTACCCATGCTTTCTTTCATCACTTATTTCAGAAACAGTTTCAGAGGAGATGCATATTTGTATGAGTATGCCAAAAAATATTTTCATATATTTCCTTAGGTCTTGAAAGATATATATCGTATTTTCCCTAAGAATTGAAGCTGGTATTTTTTTAAATTATTTTTTTATTTTTTGCGGTACGCGGGCCTCTCACTGTTGTGGTCTCTCTCGTTGCGGAGCACAGGCTCCGGACGCACAGGCTCAGTGGCCATGTCTCACGGACCTAACCGCTCCGTGGCATGTGCGTTCTTCCCAGACCGGGGCACAAACCCATGTCCCCTGCATCAGCAGGCGGACTCTCAACCACTGCATCACCAGGGAAGCCTTTGAAGCTGGTATTTTAATGACTTTTGGAAACTATTTCTTAACGTAGAAGTTTTCAAAAATCTATTGTCTTTGTTCATAAACGGTTCTAAATTTTCTTTTTATTTGCCTTTAATATTTTCTCATTTGCTTTGCCTTTCAGTTCTTTGTAATGTTTGTATAAATTTTTACATACCCATGTTCCTTTATGTATTTTTTTAAGTACACATATCTTTCTTAATTTAAGAGAAATTCCAGATAATACCTGTTTGAATATTACCTTTTCATCATTTCCTATATGTTTTCCTTCTAGAATTGGTATGAAATGTGTACTTGAAGCTTAATTTATTGAATGCACTCTACAGTATAGCTCACTTCTTGATGTATTTTATGATTTTCATTTTTATTTATATATTTTTCATATTCATATGTTTCCTACTTATACTCTCTGTTCTGTTCATAAGCTCCTGTCTTTGGTCATGGCTGTAATTATTTTCTTTAGTTTTGAACGACTTAAACACACTTATAAACTGCCCTTATAACATTGTATTATAATTGTAATTGCCTCAGGAATGAATTCTTTATTGAGTTTGTTGGAATTAATAACAGATTTTTTTTTTTCTCCTTAAAATTTTAGCTTGCAAATTTATCTTTTCTGGTAGTTCCTTTTTCTTTCTCACTCTTCCTCCACCTACTTCTCTGTTTTTGGTGACTTTGTAAGCAGCTTCTGGCAGGAAAAAGCTTTTATGGTCAAAAGCTTTCTGCCGGAGGCCCTTTGTCTTGTCACTAAACTTTAACCAGGCACCCCCATGCTCTACTCATCTGTGACTCTGGCACACCTTTCAGTTCTTTTGATCACACAATACTTTGCCTAATTTCTTGTTTGTTTCCATAGATCAAAGAAGTAGAGATAAAGAATAATCAATTAACAGAAAACCAGACCTCTTCCCTAGCTTCCCCTTCAGTAATCTCAGGAACAAACTGTGTGAACAAGACAGCATCTAAAGACAGATCATGAGGAGTTGACAAGCTGGCACACATGACTGCACATGGTAGGGGATGGTGACAACTCTGACACTCTATCTCAATGATACCTGAAATTACTTCCCTGTTTCCCTTTAAAAGCATTCATGACTGAGCAGAATGTTCAGAGGTGGTTTTGGGGGGACTCTGAATCCACTGTCTCCCCAGATTGCCAGCACTCTGATTAAAAGCATCTTTCCTTTCTATCAACATTTGTGAGTATTGATTTTGTATGCAGTGATCAGAGGGACCTGATTCTATAACAACTTCATTCTTATTCTTCCCTTCTCTCTGTCCTTCCTATCAAGTCTTATGGAGAAAAATATTCATATATTGGTTAGTTAACTGTAATATCATGTAGGGCTATTTCATATTTATTCCACAAGCCAGTGCTCTGTTATCCTATTGTGTGGGGCTTTGCACAATCTATCTGGTCACAAGTAGAAAGAAACAGTCTCAAGTAGTGGGCACATTTTGTAAATCTTTGGTCCAGGTGATAAACTGGGTCCACTCCTCAGCCACACACACAAGTATTAAATTCTCTTACCTTCACAGGAGTTAAACTTCCAGACACCATTGTCTACTTCCTATTCTGGCTTCTACCTCCACAATCTGCTTTATCTATTTGTTTCATTTAAGGTCCACAAAGAGAGTTTTCTTTTTATTTTATAGCTGCTGTTATGTGTGGATTTCTGCATAAATTATTCACTATTATCTTGACCAGAATTACAGATATATATATATATATATATATATATATATATATATATATATATACACATATATATGTCCTTTTTTAAGGTCATAATTTTCTCTTTTGAATTGAAGGTGTAGAGGATACATATTATATGAAGGAGGAGCTTAGCCTCTCTAATGCTTTCTTTATATCTTTATTTCAGTGTCATGCTTATCATAGAATAATGTAAAGGGTATTCAGTGACTATCAAAACGTGTAATGATGTCAGATACACTTTCTTAAAGACTACTAGAATTGCAAATTTATTCTAATATTAAGTCACTTGATTTGTGAAATCTGACTCCATTTAAGAAATATATTTTCTAATGTATCTGTTTTCATCATATGCACAGAATGTCCCCAGTAGTTTGGGTCATACTCAATATTTTGAGAACTGGCTATATCCCATATAATGTGTCCTTTGACCTATAGACTCACCAGCTATATGGTTTCTAACAGCAGCTATTCTAACGATATTCAATGACATTAAGTGTACTTAATAGTGAAGTGTATCTGTTGCTGCTTGAAAATACACTATCTTTTAAAGGAAAAATAAATCTTTTAAACTGCCATACACATTCTTGGATATGTTTCATGTGGCTACATCCATCACCACTCTTGTACTTTTATTTTTTATACAATTCCCAAAGATTACTCCCCATTCACAGTTACCATAAAACATTGGTCACATGATCCCAATCCTTACAATTTTATATTTATAATTTTATATTTTTGTATTTATTATACCTTAGTTTATATATAATATATATATGGCATATATATATTTATTTATTACAGATTTCTTCTTACAAGAATTCTGCACATTCTATACTGCTTTTAAATAAGTTTACAGAAGGGACTTCCCTGGAGGTACAGTGGTTAAGACTCCATGTTTCCAATGCAGGGGATGTGGGTTCGATCCCTGGTCAGGGAACTAAGATCCCATGTGCCACGCATGCAGCCAAATTAATTAATTCGTTAATTAAAAGTTTACAGAAATAATCATGTCATGTAACCAGGATCTTTGTCAAGAAGTGTTTGATATAGCGGTCTGATTGCACACACTTTTTTTGAGAAATGCCAACGTGAAGAGTGAGAAACCTTAACAGAAAGAAAAACAAAAAAATGTGGAGTGCTTCAATGCAAAGAGAATATCTGAATAGGGTCTACAAGAAATTCTTTTGTAATGCTGCTACCTAGAGGTTGGAATATTAATCAAAGTTAAATATTAATTCTGTTTCTTACCTCTACATCTGGAACTTGTTTAGTTGTTTCTTTTTAACTAATGCTATATTCACAAGCCTTAACATTAATTGTTCTTTAGATTTTTTACCTGGCTTGTCAAAAGTTGTGATCTCAAAACTATGACTTTTCTAGTTGCCATTTATATGAACAAAAACCATGAAAATTTGAGAGTACAGCAAAATAAAATTACTTTAAAATATCTGCTATAGCTTAAAACAATGACCAATTAAAACAATCTCTTTTTACTCATTGGTATAATGCTTAAATATCTGAACTTAATGCACTCTATTTATAATTTGTTCATCTTAAACTATTTAATATGCAGTATTTTTCATGAAAATGCCAAACTCTTGAAAATAAACAATTTACTTATAATAAAGCTTTAATTCCATACATTTGAATAAATGAATACAGGTGAAGATTTGCCTCTTTATATGGTGGCCCAATACACTGGCATACTCCCTAGGTAAGCTGTGCTTGCCCTGACTCTCGCAGTCTCTATGTCAATGTGTCCTGCCACCATCTACTGAGGCACTCACACCAGCATCCCTATGAATATCTTAGACGACCCACATCCCTTTCTCCTCTACCTCCTATGGCTACTCGATTATTAGATCACATACTCTGCTCTCTAAACGTATTTAAAATCCATCCCTCATGTCCACCCTCTTTCTATAATAAGCTCCCAAATGGGGAACGTTTTAAAAGTTCTCCTGCTTCAGATTCATTGACCCCATGAGTCACTAGTGATTTTTCAAACATTTTCAGATCAATAATACTACTTACATCAGTAAACATCTTGAAGGGCTCTTCCATTTTCTTCCAAATAAAATTTATCTTTGGGGCTTCCCTGGTGGTGCAGTGGTTGAGAGTCCGCCTGCTGTTACAGGGGACACGGGTTCTTGCCCCAGTCCAGGAGGATCCCACATGCTATGGAGCGGCTGGACCCATGAGTCATGGCTGCTGTCCCTGAGCATCCGGAGCCTGTGCTCCACAACAGGAGAGGCCACAGCAGTGAGAGGCCCGCGTACTGCAAAAAAAAATATATATATATTTTTATATTAAGGTGATTCCTGATTTTGTCCCAGTGGCCTCTCCTGCTTCATTCCTTATCATATATTTATAGAGTAAACACTTTTTGTAATACTTATTATGTATCAGGTACTGTTCTAAATGCTTTCCAAAGACCGTCTCTGTAAGTAGGCACTGCTATTATTCCCATGTAGACAGCAGAGGAAGCACAGAGAAAGAAAGTAACTTGGCCACAATCACACAGTTACTAAGTGGCAGAGCCTGCATTGGAACCCAGCTTCACTGGCTCTAGAATCTGCCATTGATCTTTTTCCTCCTGCCTGTGTTCTGCCTCATGAAAAAATTAGCCATACTGGAAAATCATAATTGGATGATTTATGTTTAATTTTTCCTAGGTATCTTCAAATAGTTGGTACTTTCTCTTTGGAATGTGTGTGCGTGTGTGTGTGTGTGTGTTTCTGTGTACAAAGTATAAGTTTTTCTCACATATGAGAAAATAATATTTATTTTATACAAATTCAAATAAGATTTCTCTGAGCCTTTAAATCTTAAATTCTTCTCTTATTCCTTTTTCTTTGACTTCCCACAGTAAACAAGATATCAAGTGTGCGTGTATTTAACATAAAAGAAGAAAAGAAAACCTTTTACACTCACTTTTTTTAATGGAAGGCAAACATTTATTTGATAAATATTTCATAGTGTATTAGACAAAAATTAATACCTTCAATAAAACACACACACCTAGGAAGTAAACAGTGGTGACACTGTTATTTCAGACCATGGTCCTCAGCGATTTAGCTGATGATGGAAGTCAGCTGTGATGGGCCAGTCAGGTTTGGAGGGCTGCTCCAGCCAGACTAGCTTTGCTTCCACTGATTTTGTATATTGGACTTCTGAGTAAAGCTTTTGTTTGAAGAAAGTGTATTAAAAATATTTAAACTAAAACTCTGAAATCCACTGTCTAAGATATAGTATTATGGACCCAGAGAAAAGTTTATATAGTGACATTATATTATTTTTTCTTCCAGTTTTATTAGTATATAACTAACATATAGCACTGTGTATGTTTAAGGTATATAGCATAGTGATTTGACTTACACTTATCATGAAATGAGCACCACAGTAAGGTTAGTGAACATCCATCATTTCAGTGCATACACAATTAAAGAAGGAATAAATATTTTTCCATTGTGATGAGAAATCTTAAGATTTACCCCCTTTTTTTTTGTGGGCCTCTCACTGTTGTGGCTTCTCGCGTTGCGGAGCACAGGCTCTGGATGCGCAGGCTCAACGGCTATGTCTCATGGGCCCAGCCGCTCCGCAGCATGTGGGATCCTCCTGGACCGGGGCACGAACCCACATCCCCTGCATTGGCAGGTGGACTCTCAACCACTGCGCCCCCAGGGAAGCCCAAGATTTACTTTCTTAACTTTCATATATAACATAAAGCTGTGTTATTATATCTACCATGTTGTGCATTGCATCCCTAGCACTTATCAATATCGTGTACTAGAAATTAGTACCTTTTGACCACCTTCATCCAATTCCCCCTCCCCCCACAATAAGCCTCTGATAACCACAAATTTGGACCATTTTACTATGCATTTGCTTGTTTGTTTTTGAAGTATAATTGACCTATAGCACTAGTTCTTGGTATAACATAGTGATTTGATATTTCTATACATTTCAAAATGATCACTAAGATAATTCTAGTAATCATCTGTCACCAAAGATATTACATAGTTATTGACAAAATTCTCCACACTGTACATTTTATACTTGTGATTCGTATTTTGTAACAGGAATTTTGTGCCTCTCAATCTCCCTCACCTATTTCTTTCCTCCCTTGCTCCCTTCCCATCTGGCAACACCTGTTTATTCTCTATATCTTTTTTTTTTTTTTTTTTTTTTTTTTGGTACATGGGCCTCTCACTGTTGTGGCCTCTCCTGTTGCGGAGAATAGGCTCCGGACGCACAGGCTCAGTGGCCATGGCTCACGGGCTCAGCCACTCCACAGCATGTGAGATCTTCCCAGACCGGGATGTGAACCCGTGTCCCCTGCATCAGCAGGCGGACTCTCAACCACTGCACCACCAAGGAAGCCCTATTCTCTGTATCTTTAACTCTGTTTCTCTTCTTTTAAGTTTGTTCATTTGTTTTGTTTTTAGGTTCTACATACAAGTGATAGCAAACAGTATTTATGTTTTTCTGTTTGTCTTATTTCACTAAGCATAATACCCTCTAGGTCCATCCAAGTTGTTGCAAATGACAAAATTTCATTCTTATTAATGGCTGAGTAGCATTTCATTGTATATATACATCTTCTTTACCCATTCATCTATTGATGGGCACTTAGGTTGCTTTCAAATATTGGCTATTGTAAATATTGCTGCAATGAACATAGGGATGGATATATCTTTCTGAATTAACATTTTTGTTTTCTTTGATAAATATCCAGGAGTGGATGTACTGGATCATATGGTCATTCTGTTTTTTTTAATTTTGTGGGGAATCTCCATATCGTTTTCAATAGTGGCTGAACCAATTTACATTGTCACAAAGAGTGCCCAAGGGTTCCTTTTTTCCACATCCTCACCAACACTGATTATTTGCTGTCTTTTAGTTAATAGCCATTCTGACACGTGTGAGGAGATAGTTCATTGTGGTTTTGATTTTCATTCCATAATGATTAGTGATGTGGAGCATATTTTCCTGTGCCTGTTGGCCATCTGTATGTCTTCTTTAGAAAATGCCTATTTGGGTCCTCTGCCTATTTTTATTTTATTTTATTTTATTTTTTTTTATGTTGAGTTGCATGACTTATTTGTATACTTTGGATATTAACCCTTTATTGGATACATCATTTGCAAATATCATCTCCCATTCAGTAAGTGGACTTTCCATTTTGTTGATAGTTCCCTTCAATGTGCAAAAGCTTTTCAGTTTGATGCAGTACCATTTGTTTATTTCTGCTTTTGTTTCCTTTGCTAGGGAAAGAGATGAAAAAAGTATTGCTGAGACAGACATCAAAGAGTGAACTGCTTACGTTTTCTTATATAAATTTTATAGTTTCAGGTCTTTCATTTAAGTCTCTGATCCAATTTGAGATTTTTTTTTAGTATGGTATGAGAAAGTAGCTCAGTTTGATTCTTTTACATGTTGTTGTCCAGTTTTCTCAACACCATTTATTGAAGAGGCTGTCTTTCCCCCATTGTATATGCTTACCTCCTTTGTCATAGATTAATTGCCCATATATATGTGGGTGCATATCTGCACTCTCTATTCTGTTCCATTGATCTATGTGTCTGTGTTTGTGTCAGTACCTTACTGTTTTGATTACTGTAGCTTTGTAGTATAGTTTGAAATCAGGGAGTGTGATACTTCCAGCATTGCTATTCTTTCTCAAGATTGTTTTAGATATTCAGGGTCTATTCTGATACTGTACAAACTTTAGAAATATTTGTTATAGTTTTGTGAAAAACACCATGGTATTCGGATAGGATTGCATGAAATCTGTAGATTGCCTTGAGTAGTATGGTCATTTTAACAATATTAGTTCTTCCAATCCATTTGTTTTGTCTTCAATTTCTTTCATCTGTGTCTCAGAGTTTTCTGAGTACAGGACTTTTAAATCCTTAGTTAGATTTGTTCCTAAGTATTTTATTCTTTTTGATGTGATATTAAATGGGATTATAGTCTTAATTTCTCTTTCTGATACTTCATTGTTAGTGTATAGAACCACAACAGATATCTGTATAGACATCATATACATCCCAGCAGCATACTCCCTTCTGGTCACCAGAGCTATATGCTGTAGGGGTGCCCTCTATGTGGGCTGTGTAGGCCCTTCTACTGTGGTGGGCTGAGTATTATGTGTGCAGTAGTAAGCATAGCTGGTCCACAATCCATCTGGTTACCAAGACCTGCCTATTGCATAACTGTCATCTCCTAGTTGGAGGGGGTGGGGGTCTGGTTCCTAGCACATTTGGCTCCATGGCCGAGGGAGTCCTGGGCTGGTGTCAGCCCACTAGTGGGTGGTGCCAGGTCCCAAAGTGGCTGGCTATGGGGCCAGGGAGTCCTGGAACTAGTGTTAGCCTGCTGGTGTGTGGGGTTATTTTACGACATGGCTGTTTGTGGGATCTGGGGGGGGGTCTAGAAGCTGGTGCTCCCCCATATGTAGGTGGGGCTGGGGCCTAGGAGGTCACAGGGCTATTGCCCACCCACTAGTGGATATGATTTCTGGGGTCTTTTGCTGTAGGGCCTAAGGGACTTCAAAGTTGGGTTTGGATTGCTGGTGGGCCAAGTTGGGACACTGGGGATCCTGAAGAGCTGGTGCTGACCCACTGATTTGCAGTGCCATGTCCTGAGGGCCCTAGTGTCAGGGTTCTGGGAGTCATAGTGTTTGTGTCAGCCCACTGGTGGGTGGAGCTGAGTCTTGGACCCCTTGTGGGTGGAGTCAGGTCCCATGGCTTCTGGATGCTTAGGAGGTCCTACAGCAGCTGATCTGCTCATGCATGGGGCTATGTCCAACCTGGATAGCTGCTTGGTTTTGTAGGAGGGGTTCCCAGGACTGGTGTTGAATAGTTGGTGTGTACAGGCAGGTCCTGATGCTAATAGATAGAGGGAGGATTCCAAAATGGCGCTTGTCAGCGTCAGTGTCCTTGTGGTAGAATGAGATCCCAAAAGTGACTGCCACCAGTGTCTATGTCCCCCAAGTGAGTCTTAGTATCCTGTCTTTCTGGGAGGCTCTCCAAGTTAGCAAGTGGATTTTTTTTTTTTTTTTTTTTTTTAGCAAGTGAATTTGACCCAAGCTCCTTTTAAATTACTGATTCTACCCTGGATTCTAGAACATGTGACATTTTGTGTATTCCTTTTAAGAGTAGAGTCTCTATTTCCTATATTATAGACCTTTGACTCTCCCAAAAGTCCATTGACCTACAAACCAAATATTCTGGAGCTTATCTTCCTGGTGCAGGATGCCTGAGCCGAGGAGCTCAATATGGGGCTTAAACCCCTCACTTCTTGGGAACAACCTCTGTAATTTTATTTATTCTACACTTTTTTGGGCCACCCACCAGGGTGTGTGGGTCTTGACTCTATTGTATCTCCAACTCTCCTACCCATCGTGCTGTGGTTTCTTCTATACATCTTTAATTGTAAATCCTTTTTGCTGATCTTCAGCTCATTCTCATTGATAGTTGCTCTGTATATAATTGTAAACTTGGTGTGCCCATGGAAGGAGGTGAGCTCAGGGTTTTCCTACTTCACCATCTTTGAACAACATATTCTATACTATTTTTATCCCCATGGACACTAGTCTAGTTCTAGCCGTGCATCCCTTATGCATAATTCTCAAAAAGAAGCAAAGGCTACATTCCAATTACAATAATTTAAAGAGAGTTTAATGAAGGGGCTAATTTAAAGTGTGTACAAAGTAAAGAGAAACCACATGCAATAATGCATAGACTACTACTATTCTTTCCTAAAAGGGTTGGAGAAGAGAGCAGTTAATGGAACCAGGAAGCAGGAGCATTTGGAGAAGGCCACTGTGCATGGAGCAGTAACTTTTGGTGGCAGGATGCTTCAAGCCTAGGGCCACACTACAAGGAGTGAACTAGGGAAATAAACATGCTAATCACGACCTCCTTTCTCCCTACAGTTTTCTCCTAGGGCTCTCATTAATAGAATCTACCTGGAATCCACGAGGCAGGAAGGCTCATTGATCCCTTTCATACAGGGGAATCTCCTTGGACAGAGAGCAGAATGGGAATGAAGGGTGGAACCAAGGGAGCAAGATGAAGATTCCCAGAACATATCCTTCACAGGAGAGAATGACAGTTCTCAATCCTTAGGAGCTCAATGTAAGCATCTAAAGAGACCCCTCTATATTAAGGATTAAAAAGATTAAGTCTGTTTAAGATTAACTATTTAAGCAGAGTTGAATATTTTAAAAGTTAATGTGAAAAATGTTAAGCTTTGTTGTTGTAAAAAGCTAATCCATTTTAGGATTAGACAGACAACTCAAACTTATGCTAAATAATTGACTTCTGGTTTGACTCCTTTAACATTTTTTTGCTATTTGCTGTGTTTGGTCAGGAAACATAAGATTACAGATCTACACTTCCATTATGTTCCAATCTGTGTATCACAGAATATGAAAATCCATCAGCACTGATATTTTTATATCAATCACTAAATAAACTGTAATGTGTCAAAGTAATGTGTAATGTAGTTTTGTCGATAAGATACACAAAGCAACTACCTGGTTATTTTTAGCAGCCTATTATTATGGATGTCATTTTGGCTAATTTATAGATGCTTACAGTAGCCAAAGGGAGATAAGTTAATGATGTTTTGGTGAATTAAAGCAAATTAAATGAAAATAAAAGATCACAGCTGGAAAAGAGTACTTGTTATTGGTACACGCACTGGCCCCTGTGTTCATGTTATAAGTACTGAAATTCAACACATACTTGTAATATCTGTACTCTTCCTTTGGAATGGATTGTTAAAAGTGACTATGTATGCTAATGAAGAGGAAAAGAAAATATACTACTATGAAGAGTTTATAATGATATATAGCTTGATATAACCAATATAAGCTATAAGGGTGTTTCTATTTCTGACATTATGTGAATCTAGATATCCTGCACGGTAATCTTGCATTCAGAAAACTAAGTATGCAGGATAAAATTTATATGTAGAGCTGAGTGGGCAAAAACTAAGGGACCCTCAGAAAATAAATGCAAATTTAAATTGCTGGTCCTGAGACCTAAGAAAGCAGTTAAGTTTTTGCTTCAAGGCTGGTTTTGAAAACTGGTGACATCAGTTTCTGTTTCCACTGCCACCTGGCATACAAAGGACAGGAGAAAAACCTAGGGATTTCACGCTAAGTAGGAGACCAATAGGAGTCTACATAGAAGTGTTTCTATTCTTAGTGAATGAGAGGACTAGGGATAAACCTGCTCCTGAGAAGGTGAAATTAAGAAATTAGCTGACTTGAATTTGGCTCTGTAGGGATGAAAAGCATTCTCCCTTGAGAAATTACAAGCACAGACTTGATCTCATGAACTTTTGCAGCTCAAATTCACACAAATTGTTTGAGAAAACTTTGCAAGAGTATAATAAATGTTATCCTGTGCTGGAGGAGCCGATCAAATCATGGCTTGCACTATTACAAATAAAAACCACCTTCAAAACCAGGCCTATTCCCAAAGATAAAAGAATATGAGCTCACAGTCAACAATGACCAAATGCAGATAAAATATAGCACTGTGAGCAACAGAAAGTAGAACAAAGGATAAAATGAGATTGCCAAAGATTTACATACAGGAAGCATAAATCACTGACTGTAAAGCAAATATGTTTTTAAAAGCAACAGATAGATGTTAAAATATGTGTCAGGAACAAGAGATGTAAAAAATAAGCAAGCTGGTCCAAAAAGGTATTGAAGAGATCATTCAGAAATAAAAAAAAACATCATAATCAAAAAATATTCAAGATAATAGTTAAACAGTGGGAAAAAAAATGTAAGGATTTGTGACACATGTAATGATTATGTAGAGTGTAGTGAAGAGGCAGGCAGTGCTGGGTGTGGTCATTCAAAAGCAAGTAGAAGACATAGGAAACAGAGTGACAGTTCTCACATACACTGAATTGCAAATATGAAAGGAATGAGTGCTCATAGCTTAAAATTTGCCGAAGTCAGTGAAAGATACTCATGCTCAGTGATTGCAATTAAAGAAAGTAAATTTTTAAAAATGTAACCAGACTTATCTTACTAAGAGTACAGAACACCAAATACAAACATTAGATCTTAAAAATCAGAGTTTCATTTAAAAAAATTTAAAAACAAAACAAAAGCAGAACAAAAAATATATGAATAGGTTGTTGATTAGTATTACACATCTCAACAACAGAAAAATATAAAAGTAAGATAGAGAACAAACAATTTGAAAATATTTTAAAGACTATTAAAAAATGAGAAAAAAACATAATGAGGCTGCTTACATAAGATAGCTAAAATTAATCCAGATAAATCAGTAATCACAGTTAATGCAAGAGGGTTAAACGCTCCAATCAAAAGACAAAGATTGTCAGAATATTAAGAAAAACTCATAAAATGAAGTTATATGTTGTTTAGTTCAGATACATCTTGAATATAAGGACATAAAATGTTTTTTTCAGTAGTTTTAATTTGTTATTGACATACCCAAAGAAGATGAAGAACAAGGATGGCTCACAGGTGAATTGCCTTATAGAAGACAGGGGAATAATCAACTAAAATATCTGGAATTAGTCTGATGGAGCAGAGAAAGTCTGCTTATGTGTTTCTCAAATTTGCAAGTTTTTACTATCAGAGATGAACTATCAGATATGTATGAAAAATGAATATTAAATCTGCATTACATATAAATTATGTAAGTATTTAAAAATTATTTAATTGTACATTCCCAACAAAAGGATAAATGATTAGAAAGCAATAATGAGATGAATGAGAGGTTTTTTTCTTATTTATTATTGTATTTATTTATTTAGTATTTGACCACATTGTCTATACTTGAAAAGCCTCTGGAAAAGAAAATAGTTAAATATGAATTGGAATTGATCCTGAAATTAAACAAAACAAAACAAAACTCGTCAAAAGTCCCCATAATAGGCAGAATAATGGCCCCTCAAAAATGTTCACTTCCTAATCCCCAAATCTGTGACTGTATTTAGGTTACAGAACAAAGTGGAACTAAGGTTGCAGATAGAATTAAGCTTGTAAATCAGCTGAATTTAAGGTATGGAGTTGGCAGAGGTTATTTAAGTGGGCTCAATAAAATCACGTGTCCCTAAAAGTGGAAGAGCGAGACAGAAAATCCAGAGATGTCACAGTGGAATAAAGGTCACAGTGATGCAATCTGAAAGGAATTTTACCCACTCTTTCTGGCTTTGATGATAGAGGAAGTGGGACATGAACCAAAGAAGGCAAGTACCTGCTAGAATCTGGAAAGGGAAGGGAATAATTATTCTCCAGACCACTGTAAAGGAATGCATCCCCGCCAACACCTTGGTTTTACCTGGGTGAGATTGTCAGACTTCTAACCTCCAGAACAGTAAAATCATAAATTTGTATTGTTTTAAGCTGATATTTGTGGTGATTTGTTACAACAGTAATAAAGTTAATATAGTTCCTAACAAGGCGATCAGATAACTTGTTCTATTATTTCTATTTTACCATCAAAAAAAACTAAGAAGAAGTTCTAAATTATGAAAGTAAATCAAACTTTATTAAACCACTGCTATGCATTTAACATTTTGCAGCAGAAATAAAAAATTAAGTATAGTCAGTTAAAATATGTTGAAAGGGTTGGAGGGAAAACAATATTTGTACATTAAAATATTAAAGTGCATTTAGTGTTAAACTAGAATCAACAATGGCTCAGAACAATGAAAGAAGATACACAGTATAAGCTCTAACATGGAGGGGTTTGGATGTACCTGTGAGGAAGAGAGAGTGGTACCCATCCTTTGGATTAGTCTGAGTGACAGGATTCAGTTTGAATGAGCATGAATATCGGGGGCAACCAGAGAGGAGAAAGCCACTGCACAAGGACCTAACCATCCACAAACCCCTCTCACACATCTTCTCACGTTTTGCATCTATGCGAACTCTATCTCGTATTCCTAAAACACAATCTGTTTTTCTCCTTAACTCCTCTGGCTTTGATCAACACTACTCCACTCTGCTTGGCCTGCCTTTTCACCTCTTACTCAAGTGAAAACATCAACTATTCATCTTTCAAGATGCAGCTTGAGGACCACATTTACATTTACTTTTCTGTTTTGTATGGCTGCTTTGCCTGTTTGTCATAGGTCTCAAAGCAACTTGTCTGATTTATCAATGTGCCTCTTTTCTCCTACTGTCAGATCCTCAATGATTCCTCATGGAATGATTTTTAGACCAAACATCCTTTGTATTTCAGCTCCAGACAGAGTGTGTACCTCATCGTAGGTATTTTTTAAAAGTAGGGAGTAAAGTAAGCACCTTATTTTTTTTTTTACAGCAACACACCAAATTTTGAATTATCCATAAATCTCAAATACATTTAAACCTCAGAGAAAGACAGTAATTTATTACACTTTCATCTCTCTTACTTTGGTCAGTTGAATCTTTTGTCAGATATTTTTCACAAAAGATAGAATGTCTCTGAAATACAATTTGAGTTATGTTTTCTGCCACTCAAATCATCTGCTGCTGCTTCATTTAACTTTGATGAAAATTGAATAATCTTATTTTCATGTTTAAAGAAAAATAAACTAGTTCTTCAAAATTATGGTACCTGGAAACCCTAAATAAGGCAGAAAAATTTTTTTTTGGAATTCAGTAGGAAAAAAGGTGTAATTGTAATTTTAAAAAACTATAGAAATGATTTCACAGTTGAATATTTAATATGAGCTTAACTTCATTCTTTACTGTTTCTTCTTCCTGAAAATGTTGGCATACTCTGAAAAAAAAGAACATTTTGTGTAAATTAGAAAAGGGAGTGGCAGAAGTACCATTTGGCAGATTTGCATCACATTTCATTGAGTATTGAATTTGTTGGAAATGGGTTTTAGAGGGAGAAAATTATAATAAGGCCTAGATTCAAATTCCTGTAAGTATTATTAAGAAATAAGCAAAAATATAATGGACAAATTTTCTTTAGAAAAAAAATATCTGGGCATTACAGGGAAATAGTAGAAAAATATGATGTTTGAAAAAATGTACTGTCCCAAGAGGTACACAAGCTGAGACCAGCAGAAAACAAGTAATCCTAATATGTTTAAGAGTTTCTGTTTTTATTTCTCTCCAGAGAATTGTATTAAAAGTATATATTGGTGCAATAATATTTTGTTGAAACTTTCCTCGATTTCTTATTGTCTCTTTTGCAGTAACATTTTTCCTGTCATAATGTTTCTGGGGAACAAAGAAAAGGAAATTATGTGCTTGGGAAATGTTCAATGTAAAAGCAACATAAGGGCTTCCCTGGTGGTGCAGTGGTTGAGACTACGCCTGACGATTCAGGGGACGTGGGTTTGTGCCCCGGTCTGGGAGTATCCCACATGGCGCGAAGCGGCTGGGCCCATGAGCCATGGCCACTGAGCCTGTGTGTCCGGAGCCTGTGCTCTGCAACGGGAGAGGCCACAACAGTGAGAGGCCCGCATACCACAAAAAAATAAAAATAAAATAATAAAAATAAATAAATAGAAGCAACATAAGTTTTTTCTGCCTAAGCAATGAATTTTCTCCAGAGTAAAGTAGAAAAAATTGTGGAGTCTCTCCTTTCCATGTTTATCACCTCTTTATTTTTTAAAGATAAAGAACAAGTTATAATGGCTATTAGAATAATTATTTCAGCAAATTAGATTTCATATTTATTGTAACAAATCCTGGCTTTTATATTAAAAATAAAATTATTCATCTTGATACCAACAGATTGAACAGACTAGACATTAACTTTATGCGAATTCTATTAAATTTTTTCATTAAAAACCAACAGATATCAAGAATACTTTCATATCAATTTGAGCATTATGAGAAAAAAACAATTTTCCTACAATAATGCATATTTTTTACTTATAGTGGAGGGCTGTATGGCTCCTAAAATAGGACAGTATTGTGTTAGACAGCAAGGATGTAGCAATTTTGGTGGATTAATCGATTAGCTGTGACTTGGGTTTGCCCTCTTTGTAGGAGAGGATAAGGATTTTCTACTTATGGGAGGAAGAATAAAACAGATTTTTGATGATCAGAAGGAGATTCGCTGTCTCTTCACCAATCGTTTTATCCTTTTCCCGGGCATGGAGCTAAGCCTCATTTCCAACCCTCCCTTTTAGTTAGTTGTCACCATGTGGTTGAATTGTAGCCATTGGAATGTGAGAAGGTATAAGTACCACTTCCAGGCCCCTTCCATGATTTGATGCAAAAAAAAAAAGAAAAGAAAATTCAGAAAAATCTTGGAAGAAACATATTGAAATTAGCAATGCCACAAATGGAAGAAGCCTTATTCCTGAATGAGCACTTTGAAGGAAACCCCTTCCTGATATGAACTGTGCTACCCCGCTGAGATGTGGGTTCTTATCTTGTAATTAAACTAATACAAATATATATGTGCTATAGAAAAACACACTTTTGAGTAGCTACTTTACATAAACAGTTCTCCAGATAGGGATAAAAAGATGAATAAAGTGCTTAAGTGTTATGCAATAAACATAGACTCTAAAATTAAAGTTGGTATATATTTTGATCCTACTAACTACTACTTATGGCCCTTAGTTACTTAAAATTAAGGACAATCATCTGTGAATTGTTAACAGTAGTAACTTCTTTGGGGGAGTGTTTTGCAGATGAAAGAACACTTGTAAATTTGCTAATATACTGTCCATACAAAGAAAGTACTCAAAATTCTGGTTCCAAATGTAGTAAGGTACAGTTACCATTCAGAGACCTCTCAGTTCAGTGTGTTTAGGGTTTCAGTTGTCTTATATTGATTTGATTTATAGTAAAGCACAAGAAGATGTTTGCTGTACAGATAAGAAAATGTGAAATAACAATGTATCATCATTATTATTACATTTTTCTGTACCTGTTATATGCTATATGTTTATCTTTGGATTATATGACTTTAGTCTCTTGGATTCTTTTTTCCCTTTCTTTCTCCTTTTCTCAAAGTGATCCCCTGTAGGGCTACCTCTTGACACTGTAACCCTGTGATTTAATATCTAGAACAACTCCCAGGAAAAAGTCCTCATAGCTTAAGGCTATAATCTGAACAACTCATATTTCTTAAACTACACTGGAAAGCTATATCTCATGCCCAGCTATGGGACTTAACATTGGAAAAGATGTAAGTCACAAGGTTGAAAACTTGACCCAGCATTTGTCTATTAAGGTTTTTGAAGTAAAATAAAAGCTTTCTCTTATATCTGTGTTACAGAAGAAGCATCTTTTGGTAACTAAGTAAATAATCCAATAGTTGAAATAAGAAATAAGAAAATTGTTAAATTGTAAGTGACAAAGTTAAATGATATTTCAAATGGAGAGAGATAAAGACTTGACTACTATTTATGTTATGTATAATCTCTCCATGGTCACTTAGAATATCGACGTCTCTCCTCCCTTAATAAAAGACCAAGATTGAAAACTCCCAACAAAAGAGTTCAGTATGTTTATTTTTCCAACATGTAAGGGATGAAATGAGCTACCACACTTTTAGTATATATATGCTAGATCTAGTTAAGAATATACAAAGAAGTCATATTTGGAAACAAGTTTTTGCTATTTGGAAAAGAGATGCTAGGTTGCATATTGCAGAGGTGAAGGGACGTGATTCTCATGTGATTCAGACTCCCACATAGTGGAAGCTTTTGCTGCCTCCTGTTGAAGCCTGCAGACTCAAGGCAGAGTCATCCAGGGAAACACAGAAAACAGAGGGAAACAAAGGACTGCTTGAGTGACTGTACTTTTAATCTTTGGAGATCATTCAGTCTAGGTGGAAGGAACACACACCTGGAATATGAGGGAAGGGAAGTCCATGGTGAATATGGAGCCACTTAGTGGTGATTAGGATTCTATTCATGTTTCCAATTCTTGCCCCTTATAGTGTTTCTATTACCTACTACAAGCATCCTTTTGGCTGACATACAAATGTCTGAAAGAAAAAAGTAACCCTTCCTGGATTTTTCTATATTTATTTTCAGACCTTGGAAAGACAACGTAATTACTTGGTAATGTTCCGTGACCTGCAAAGCTGTCTGTGACTTTTTCTTCATATTCTGTGGTCAACTTTCTCTGAGTAAATATTTTACCCCTTCAATATAGCTAAACAATTTAAAACTGTATAAAGTAATCTGATGTACAATGAACATTTTTATTTCTTTTATTCAGGGATTAGTGTATTATTTTGTCCATTTATGGAATACATAGTTATAGAGCACTAGAAATTCACCAGTTACTGTTCCAAGCCCTGGAAACAACTCAGATCTGATGATAGTGGGGTGAGAATGTCAAGAAGTACTCACCAATAAATAGAAACACATGGTTTTAAAGAGTGATAACAATATTTTGAATGAAATAAAATGGAGGGCATAGGAGAGTGACTTGGGGAATGGAGAGTTTTCTTAAATAGAATAGTATTAAAAGAGTCTGGGAAAGGAGATGTTTAATTAGATCAAAATGGGGAAAAACAGATAGATATATATAACCTTCCTTGTACAAACTAAATTTAGCAGAGGAAAAAACAAGCTCAAAGAACTAAGGTAAAGAGAATTCTGGAAAATCATGAAAGAGAAAAGGAAATAAGCCTGAAGTATGAAAGCAGGTGAGTCTAGGGATGTAGAAAGAGGTGTGAGTTTGAAGGGGTTAGTCCTGTATTCTCAGTGTGATGTCAAGACTCTGGGCAGGAAGGTGGATACTCACTGAGACGCTTTGAAATGCACTTGGCTGTTCCTCTGTGAACAAGAATTGAAATAGGGGAACCTGTTAGATGGTAATTATAGAAGTTTAGGGAAGAAGAAAGAGTATCTTGGACTAGGGTGGTGGCAGAAGTAATGGGGTGAAGGATTATACTTTGGAGATAAGATTAGCTTGGATCAGGAGAGATCAAGGAAATGAAATAGTTAAGGGTGGCTTCTAGGTTATGGGTTTGACCATTTCCTGTAACTGAGAAGGCTGGAGAAGCTTATAGTAAGGAGGTGGGAGATGTTTAGTTTGAGATATTTTATGTAAATCTAAATGAAAATTAAAGTTGTTATACTATTTAGTATGTCTGTATGAATCTAGAGCTCTAGCCCAGTTAAGGAAGGAGGGTATAAAATGATTTGGCAGTATGTTGATGGAATTGTCATCAAAGACCTGAGTGGGTTCACTGGAGAAAAACTGCAATTGAATGTTGGGGAAAGATAGAAAAATGGAAAAGAGAGGAGACTGAGACCTAGAATGTCTTTTAGAGGAAGAAATTCCAGCAAAGGATGCTGAGGAGGCTTGCCCAGTGTGGGAGAGGAAAAGAATGGAGTGTGACATAATGGAATTCAGATAGAATATATTTCAAGAAGAAGGCAATGATTAACTATGAATGATAATAAAGAGCAATAAATCATTGAAGTGCATCATAGGAAAAAGTATAAGCATTGAAGAACGTGTCTGCGTTTTTACAAAAATATATTTTGAAAAATTTTGCATGCAGAATGTACCAATAACAAAAATTATGTCGGAAAACACTTTTTCTCAGTGAGTCATCGTTTCAGGGCCTGGATGAAAACGGTTTACACCCTGAAGTTTTAACTAAAATGAGCCCCATGAAATCTGTCTTTTTGCAGCTTTTATTGAGGATACTTAAAAAAAATTACTTGGTATATTTCTTATTTTTAGACTGTATTGTATCAATGCACCTATAACATTAAATGGTAGTATGCTAATTATACGAAAGAGTAACATTTCTAGATCGTAGGAAATCTGAATTAATCATTCTTTCTCTGATTTTTCTCTCCCTCCCTCTTTCTCTTTCCCCTCTCACTCCCTAAAGAGTGGAAATAAACCAATGGAATTGTAATTCTTGATTGAATTAATAGCTTTTAACATTTCCCTTAATTTTGTCCATGAGAAATATTATTTCTTTTTCTTTTAAATTCATTTTTACATTTAAAAAAATCTGAAAATTCTAACAGTAAGTTGTATCTTGAATTGCTCTTTGTTTTAAGTAGACAATTTATAGGGTTATGTGTGTGTGTGTGTGTGTGTGTGTGTGTGTGTGTGTGTGTGAAATAGAGAGAAAGTGGTAGAGAGAAAACATTGTAGTTTATTACATGATTTAGTTTGACTGGGACTATATCCCAGCTGTCATATTATAGTTATATAATATTACTTAACCTTTGTGTATATCACATTCCTTACCTGTAAAATAAGTAACATGATAGCACTCACACTCATAATGTCATCTTCAAGCTTAAAAGTGTTATGACATTTGAGCTTTTAGAGTATCTGGCATATTAGAATAATCAATAAATACTGGTATTATCATTTTATTGTTATTGTTCTTAGTCTACATAGAGTGAACATTTATTAGATAATATATATTTTGTGTATGTTAAGTATAACACATTTAGTGCATATTCTTGAGGAACTCAATTAAAAGATAGTATTAATAATTATTTAAAATATTTTTAGAATTTCATTAAATTTAAATGGATATTTCATGAATTATATATACTCTATGTAAAATCTCCATATATAAACAATTTTTATAAATTTATTTAATTTACATTAAAAATATTAGTCTCCAAATTTTATCAGTTATTTTTCTGTATAGACAAACTTCTTGAAATGAAAATTAGACAAAATAACCCTGTGAGGTATTCTATGCTGAGGCTACATCTCTTGTATTTTGATCAGGCTCACTGGGGTGCCCTGGAACTAAGGGTCCCCTTTACAAGCTCCTCTCACTCCAGTGCTGCTTCACACCTGCAATGATTCCTGGTTCCCAATGCTCTTGTTTCCCATTTTTCTGGGTATTCTCTTGTTTGTTTTATGATTCCAATCCTTCTTCTTCTTCACATTTCTTCATAAAATGACCTTGTATATTTATAGTTTATATACTCCAAAGCCAGTTTTGCCAAGGAAAGTTAAAATTTTCCTAATGATTAATAGAAGCGAATACTTTACCAAGGACCAAATGGACCAATAGACAAAACAAATGAGGTTACTTTTATCATTTATAGAAGTTTCTCAGAATTAATTTGACACCTGATTAAGGACTCAGAAGAGCCAGTATTTTTACCCAAGAGTAAGGGTAAAAGTCCTGTTATATTAATGCTAATTGATCAGTTCAAAATACAAAATAAGATGGATCAGATTAACTCTAGGTGGTGCAGTCCCTTAACAAAGAAACATTTACATTGTTCGAATGATCAACACAGTCAAATTAATTGCACTTAGTTTTCTAGTTCAATGATTTAAGCTTACACCAACAGTCCATTTTCACAAACTGCTATGACCATTACTTTTATATGCTGACAGTATTACTTAACTTTGCCTGATAGACATAATGGGAGTGCCATGTTTCTTTACTATCATTTCATTGTAAATTGCGTCTCATTTTTTCTTATTATTTTTAATAAGAAATTTACACAAGCATTCATTATTAGTAAAAATACATATGAGTGATTGAAATATTTGCTTGCTAAGAATAGGCACTGGTCTTTCAATACCTGTGTGATAAAATCTAATGTTAGGGCAGATGACTGTAGTCTTCTCTGGCCAGGTTAGAGCACTTTATTCAAACTGATGTCAGTCCTCAGTGAAATCTCCATGGAATTATCAATAGTGATTTTACAAAACTTTTTTTTTTATAATATGATGTCATCATTTTTCAATATTAGAAGAAATAATACATCACTAATAAATAAAATGTTTTTAATTAAAAACTGTGCAAAATGTCTAAGCCCTTTTAAAAAGTTCTGTTTTCCTAACAAATGCGAAAAAGAAGACAAAAATTTTAAAATATAGACTGAAATGGAGTCAAAGTGAGTAGTTAAGCAAGTAAAATCAGAGGAAAAAAAGTGTTAAAAAATCTTAGTAGAAAATGATGGAAACAAAAAGAGACAGAAAGCTTGAGAGTATTAAACATGATCGGCTATAACTAAATGACAAAACTAGATTTACCTTTTTTCTGCCTTTGAAACAAGTATTATGTTTGAATATTTATTATTCAATTGCTTAAACAACTTTTAAACTAGAATGATCTTTAAAGTCCTGTAGAGCTTGAAATTATATGAGCATTATATTTATATCATATTCTATTTTATCATTTATTTTAGTCATAGAAACTGTGTAAAATGTTGAACTACCAGGCCAACTGTGTCTCTTAAGTATTAAATAACTATTTTTGAATGTGTAAATGAATCGATGTATTTATCACTTCCATTCCTGTAATGTAATACGTATTATTTTCTTGGTAATAGCAGTGAAGATGAAGGTTAACTCTTCTCTATCCCAGTGCCAATGTTTCCTGCCCACCACCTGCAGATGTTCATTAGCAAAACCTAGGTTTGCATGCTGAGCTTCTGACCAAAATAAGGATTGTAAAAGAATGTGCTCAACTCTGACATTTTCTCAATAAGGACATGATATTAACCTCCTGTGCAACAAAATAGTTCCACCCAATTTCCCAGAATGAGTTCCTAATTTAACTGGTCATTTGAAGTGCATTTATGTATAAAGAGTGCGTAGTCTTATCTGAAAGGAGGAAACCACCTATAGATTAAAATTTTTAATGTAAAACAGAAATGTAAGAAGAATATTGTTGGAACTAGTGAAGGTTAAGAAGAAAATATTACTTACAAAAACTTTCTTGAAGTTCATCAGAACAACCAAATGTACAGAATTTAATGATATATTAAATTTTGAAAGTCCAGCTTCACCCTCAAACTATTTTTATTTTCATAACAGTTTTTATTAAGAAAAAAGGAAAAAAGTTTTTACCACAGAAAAGTAGATTTGCTGACAACTTTGATCCTTTTTTAAAAAAAAATTTTTTGCAGGATGGCTACAGCAACTATAGAAATGTTCAGAAGTTTCAAGCCTGATTACACAGCCCACTTGTCCTTCCCTTCTTGTTTCCACATATCTTTCTCCATAAACTCATAGTTCCTGATGATTTGTCAATTTTTCCTGCACAGAATAGATATGCAATGATGCAGGTAAAATGAAAGGAAAGTCAGGTCCCCAATTTTTTATATAACGTACAATTTTTGTATTCAGTTTGCCTAATAATGACATATGTGGAGTATTGCCTACAAAAACATGGCAAATACTTTGGATAAGAGTCTTAATTCTGGTGATCTGTACTAATTAATTTATTTTCTACTTTTTCTTTTGCCAGATCGGAAAAATAGTACCAATAAGACATTTCTGAATGTCCTAATTTAACTGTATTATCTTTTTTAAATTTACTATTATTATTTTAATTTTAAAATTCTCTTCCAGTTTTATTGAGATATAATTGACATACTGCCCTGTATAAGTTTAAAGTGAAGAGCATAAGGATTGACTTACATACATTATGAAATTACAACCACAATAAGTTTAGTCAACGTCCATAATGTCATATATACACAACTTTAAAGAAATAGAAAAAAAATTTTTCTTGGTGATATGAGCTGGAGATTTACTCTTAAAAATCTTGTACCTTTTGACTACCTTCCTCCAATTTCCCTTCCCCCAAAACCCCACCTCTGATAACCACAAATCTGTCCTCTTTCTGTATGAAATGGTTTGTTTGTTTTTGGAATATAATTGACCACCAATATGTTAATTCCTTGTACACATTATGTTGATTCTATATACATTTCAAAATGATTACAGTAAGTCCACTACAAGCGAACCTTCAAGTTGCAAACTTTCAAAAATGTGAACATGCATTCCCGTGTCCAGTCACATGTTAGTTCTATTTGAGGAGGCACTGTTAATTTTTGAGGCAGAAGACCTAAAATTAGAATGGTACAAGAAGGTTTCAGCAGCCATACAAAATATAATCCAGTGTTACCGTGTTATCTAGATGAGAGAAAAAGAGCTACTACCCAAACATCACTGGATCATTTTTTTCAAGAAGGTAGATAGAATTGAATCCATCAAGGAACCAGAATCTGTGCCATCAACGTCAGGCATGAGTGAAATTGCAGCTTGCCCTCTGTCTCCTATTGCTGACAATCCTTCAGCTCTACCATCTCCCACCTCCTGTCCCTCCTCCAGTCAGTAACTCTTCTTGCCTGTTCACTGGATGCCAGGCCCTGTACGCCAGCTGTTGTGCTGTACTACTGTGCTTTTCAAGGTACTATACTGTAAGATTAAAAATGTTTTCTTTATTTTTTGTGTTTATTTGTTTTTTATGTATTATTTGTGTGCAAAATACTATAAACCTATTACAGTACAGTACTATATCGCTGATTGTGTTAGCTGGGTGTCTAAGCTAACTTTGCTGGACTTACAAACAAATTGGACCTCACAAACACAGTCTCGGAATGGAACTTGTTCATATGTAGGGGACATACTCTACCCTGATAAGTCTAGTTACCACCTGTCACCGTACAAAATATTACATAATTATGGACTATATTCCTCACACTGTACATTTCAGACCCATGACTCATTTATTTTGTAACTGAAAGTTTGTGCCTTTTTATCTTCCTCACCTAATTCTTTCCTCTCCCACTTCCTTCACTTCTGGTGATCACTTGTTTGCTCTCTGTATATATGATCTGTTTTTACTTTGTTGTGTTTGTTCATTTGTTTTGTTCTGTTTTGTTTTTCAGTACGCAGGCCTCTCACTGTTGTGGCCTCTCCCGTTGCGGAGCACAGGCTCTGGAAGCGCAGGCTCAGCGGCCATGGCTCATGGGCCCAGCCGCTCCACGGCATGTGAGATCTTCCCAGACCAGGGCACGAACCCGTGTCCCCTGCATCGACAGGCGGACTCTCAAGCACTGCGCCACCAGGGAAGCCCTGTTTTGTTTTAATAATTCATTTATCAGCAAAATTATACAACTTTTTCCTTTTCCATATGATTTATTTCACTAACCATAATAAAATCTAGGCCTATCCATGTTGTCACAAATGGCAAGATTTCATTCTTTTTCATGACTAACATCCTTTTGTGTGTGTGTGTGTGTGTGCATGCACTTGTGTGTGTTTGTACAGGTATATATACATCTTCTTTATTTATTCATCTCTTGATGGTCACTAAGAATGCTTTCACATCTTGGCTATTGTAAATGATGCCGCAATTACCATTGGGGTGCATATATCTTTTTGATTTAGTGTTTCTTTCTGGGGATAAATACCCAGGAGTGGAATTGACGAATCGTATGACAGTTCTATTCTTAATTTTCTGAGGAAACTCCATACCATTTATATAGTAGCTGCATCAATTTACTTTCTCACCAATAGTACAAAAAGTTTCCTTTTGTAAACATCCTCACCAACATTTGTTATTTGCCGTATTTTTGACAATAGTCATTCTGATAGGTATGAGGTGATATCTCCTTATGGTTTTGATTTGCATTTCTCTGATAATTAGTGATGTTGAGAAACTTTTCATATGCCAGTTGGTCATCAACATGTCTTCTTTGGAAAAATGTCTATTCAGGTTTTCTGCCATTTTCTAATTATGCTGTTCATTGCTTTTTTGATGTTAAGTTATATGAGTTCTTTGCATGTGATGTGGGAAAGTAGTTTGGTTTGATTGTTTTACGTGTAGCTGTCCGGTTTTCCCAACACCATTTATTGAAGAGTCTGTCTTCTTCACATTGCATATCCCTAACTCCTTTGTCAAATATTAATTGGCCATATAGGCATGGGTTCACTTCTCGATTCTCTATTCTGTTCCATTGATCTATGTGTCTGTCTTTGTACAAGCACCATACTGTATAGATTACTGAAGCTTTGTACTGTAGTTTGAAATCAGAGAACATGAAAACCCTAGCTTTCCTCTTCTTTCTCAAGATTGTTTTGGCTATTCAGGGTCTTTTGTGTTTCCATACAAATTTTAGAGTTACTTGTTCTAGAATTGTGAAAATCGCCATTGGTATTTTGATAGGGATTGCATTGAATCTGTATATTTCCTTGGGTCATATGGTAATTTTAACAATATTAACTTTTTTAAACCACACAGTATATCTTACCATTTGTTTCTGTCATCTTCAATTTCTTTTGTTTGTGTCTTCCTTTTTTTTTTTCTTTTTTGAGTAAAGGACTTTTGCCTCCTTAGATTTATTCCCAAGTATTTTACTCTTTTTGATGGAATTTTTTCCTTAATTTCTCTTTCTGATAGTTTGTTTTTAGCATTAAAAATGTGAGAGTTCTGTGTATTCATATTGTATTCTGAAAATTTACTGAATTCCTTGGTAAGTTCTAGAAGTTATTTGGTGGCATCTCTAGTGTTTTCTATGTATAGTACCATGTCATCTGCAAACAGTGACAATTTTACTCTTTCCATTCCAATTTGGATGTCTTCTATTTCTTTGTCTGATTGCTGTGGCTAGGACTTCCAATATTATGTGGAATAAAAGTGGTGAAAGTGGGAATCCTTGTTTTGTTCCTGATCTTAGAGAAAATGCTTTCAGCTTCTGACCATAGAGTATGATGTTCTGTGGGCTTGTCACATATGGCCTTTATTATCAACATAATAAGTTGTTGATGTTGATAATAATAAGTTGTTGATGTTGATGTTGATAATATGTTGATAATAATAATTATAAACATATTATCAACATAATATCAACAATTGATGTTGATATTATGTTGATATATATTTCCTCTATTTCTACTTTTTTTTTTTTTTTTTTTTTTGCGTACGCAGGCCTCTCATGTTGTGGCCTTTGCCATTGCGGAGCATGGGCTCCAGGCGTGCAGGCTCAGCAACCACAGCTCACAGGACCAGCCACCCCACAGCATGTGGGATCTTCCTGGACCAGAGCATGAACCCATGTCCCCTGCATCGGCAGGTGGACTCTCAACCACTGCGCCACCAGGGAAGCCCCTCCACTTGTTTGAGAGTTTTTATCATGAATGGATGTTGTACGATGTCAAAAGCTTTTTCTGCATCTAATGAGATTATCATGTGATTTTTATTCTTCAATTTATCAGTGTGGTGCATCACACTGATTGATTTGCAGATATTGCACCGTCTTTGCATCCCTGGGATAAACCCCACTTGATTATGGGGTATGATCATTCTAATGTTTGCTAAAATTTTATTGAAGATTTTTACATCTATATTCATCAGAGATATTGGTCTGTATTTTTCTTTTATTTTCTTTTTGTATTTTATTTAGTTTTGCTATTAATGTGATGCTGGACTAATAGAATAGGTTCAGAAAGTTCCTTCCTCTACAATTTTTTGGAATAGTTTGAGAATTACAGGTGTTAATTCTTCTTTAAATGTTTGATAGAATTCACCTGGACTTCTGTTTGTTGAGAGTTTTTAAATTACTGATTCAATTTCATTACTGGTTACTGTTCTGCTTATATTTTGTATTTCCTCCTGATTCAGTCTTGGGAAAACGTACATATCTGAGGATTTCCCCATTTCTTGTATGTTTTCCATTATATTGGCATATAGTTGTTCATAGTAATCTCTTATGATCCTTTGAATTTTTGTGCTGTTAGTTGTAACTTTTTCTTTTTCCTTTCTGATTTTATTTATTTGGCCTCCTCTTTTTTTGGATTAATCTGGCTAAAGGTTGATCAATATTGTTTATCTTTTCAAAGAACCATTTCTTAATTTCATTGTTCTTTTCTATTTTATTTAGTTTCTATTCATTTATTTCTACTCTGATCTTTATTATTTTTTTTCCTTCTATCAACTTGGGGTTTTGTGGGTTGTTTTCCTAGTTCCATTGTTGTAAGATCTTGTTGTTTATTTGAGATTTTTCTTGTTTTCTGATGTGGGTTTGTATCACTATAAAATTCTCTCTTAGAACAGCATTTGCTGCACCCCATCGGTTTTTGATACTTGAGTTTCTGTTTTCATTTTTCTCCAGATATCTTTTTGATTTCCTCTTTGATTTCTTTAGTGACCAATTGGTTCTTTAGCCAATATTGTTTAGCCTTCACGTGTTTGTGTTTTGTGCAGATTTTCTTTCTTTTAGTTGATTTCTAGTCTCATATCACTGTGGTCAGAAGAGATGCTTTATATGATTCCAAACTTCTTAAATTTACTGAGACTTGTTTTGTGTCCTAGCATGTGATCTATCCTGGAGAAAGTTTCATGTGTAACTGGGTGCAGCACACCCCTACTATTATTGTGTTACTGTCAGTTTCTCCTTTTATGTTTACTAATATATACTTTATGTATTTAGGTGCTCCTATTTGAGTGTATATATATATTTACAATTGTTATATATATATTTTTGGATAGATGCCTATATCATTATGGGAACTTTTGGTTTGTTTGTTTTATAATAATGTGCCTCTTTTTCTTAGACTCTATTTTGTGTGATGTAAGTATTATTACCCTTGCTTTATTTTTGTGTCTATTTACATGGAATACCTTTTTCCACCTCTTCACTTTCTACATGTTACTTTAGGCTTGAAATGGATCTCTTGTAGACAGCATATATATGGACTTTGTCTTTTTTATCATCTTGCCAGTTTATGTCTTTAAATTAGGGCATTTTAGTCTAATTTCAAAGTTAATAGTTGTTGATATGTAAGCATAATTAATTTACAATAAAGTAATTTTTGATCGGTATATACTTATTTCCATTTTGTTCATTGTTTTCCAATGGTTTTTGTAGTTCATTTTTATTTCTGTCTTCTTCTTTAGCTCTCTTCATTTGTGGTGTGATGCCTGTCTTTAATTTTTTTTTTTTTTTTTGTGGTATGCGGGCCTCTCACTGTTGTGGCCTCTCCCATTGCAGAGCACAGGCTCCGGATGCACAGGCTCAGCGGCCATGGCTCACGGGTCCAGCCACTCTGCCGCATGTGGGGTCTTCCTGGACTGGGACACAAACCCGTGTCCCCTGCATTGGCAGGTGGACTCTCAGCCACTGTGCCACCAGGGAAGCCCACCTGTCTTTAATTTTATCTTTGGATTCCTTTCTCTTTTTTGTGTAACTATTATAGAATTTTGGTTTGTGGTTTCCATAAGGTATATAAATAGGAAACTCTCTCTCTCTATAGGTGTTTCTTTTAAGATGCAGATTTCTTACGTTCAAACACATTTTATAAACACTGCAATTTTTACTCCCTCCCACCACATTTAATATTTTTGACATCATACTTTTAATATTTTTGTTATTTTTAATCCCTTAATTACTTGTGGATATATGATTTTACCACTTTTGTTTTTCAACATTCTTAGTAGCTTCATAACTTGTTGATCTCCTACCTTTACTGTGTATTTGCTTTTACTGATGAGATTTTTCCTTTTATAACTTTCATATTTCAGGTTGTGACTTTTTCTTTTCTGCTTAGAGAATTGTTTTTAACATTTATTGTAAAGTCAGGTTTGTGGTGCTAAACTCTTTTAGCTTTTGCTTGTCTGTAAAATTATTGATATTTCCTTCAAATCTGAATGATAGCCTTACTCAGTAGAATAGTCTTGGTAGAAGTTTTTTTTTTTTCTTTCATCACTTTATACATATTATGCCACTCCTTTTTAGTCTGCAGTTTTCGTAAAAAGTCAATTGATAATTATGGGAATTCCCTTGTATGTAACTAATTGCTTTTCCTTTGACCCTTTCAATAGTCTCTCTTGTTCTTTATTTTCTGTCATTTAATTACAATGTATCTTGGTGTGGTCCACCTTGGGTTGATCCTTTTGGGAACCCTTGTGCTTCCTGGAACTGGATGTCTATTCCTTTTCCCAGATATGGGATGTTTTCAGCTATTATGTTTTCAAATATTTCCCTGCTCCTTTCTCTCTGTCTTTTGAGAACACCTATAATGTGATTATTAGTATGCTTGATGTTGTCTCAGATGTCTCTTAAAATTTCTCATTTTAAAAATTATTTTTTTTCTGTTCAGCTTGAGTTATTTTCACTATTCTGTATTCCAGTTCACTGACTTGTTCTTCTGTATCATCTAATCTACTGTTGCTTCTTTCTCCTGTATTTTTCATTTCAGTTATTGTATCCTTCAGCTCTAGTTAGTTCTTCTTTACATTTGTTAAAAGCTTCTCACTGTGTTCATTCTTCTGTCCAGTACTTTGAGCAGCTCTATGATCATTATCCTGAATTCTTTATAAGGTAGATTGCTTACCTCCACTTCACTTAGTTCTTCTGGGGTTTTATTTTGTTTTCTGTTTCCAACACATTCACATACTACCACATTTTACCTAATTTTCCATTTTTATATTCACATATTAGGTGTTTTTGGTTTATGTGTTTTATTTTTCTTTTCTTTTCTTTTTTTTTTTTTTAATCTTGGGGAAGTGTCCTTATGTAGAAGTCATTCTATGTGACACAGCTGCACACTTGCCTCTGGTTACCAGGACTATATGCTCTTAGGGCATCCTCTATGTGAGCTTATCAGCCCTTCTGTTTTCATTGGTCTGACTACTGTGGGTATGCTGGTAGCTGTGGCTGGCTTCTGGCCCAGTTGGTTGCTGAGTCCTCCTATTGTGGGGACTGCCAGCCACTGGTATATGGGGCCAGGTTCTGGTATGGCTGGCTATGGTGGCCAGAGTTCACAGAGCTGGTGTTGGCCTGCTGGTGTGTGGGGCCACATCCCAGAGTGGCCCCCTAATGTAGCCAAGGTGCCCACTATCTGGTGCCATTGGCTGGTGTGTGTGGCTAGCATCCAGGGTTTCCCATTCTAGTGTTTATCCACTGGTGCGTGAGACAAAGACTTGGGGCTAATACTGAACCACTGATGTGTGTAGCTGGTCCTGGGGTCTCGCTACAAGATTGAGGATCCCAAAACTGGTGTTGTCCCATTGATGGGTTAGGACAGGTCCTGGGCTAGTGTCAGCCCTTTGGTAAGCAGAGCCTGGTCTTGAGGTCATTGGCTACATGGTCCTGAGAGTCTTGGAGCTATTGTTGGCCCACTGATGGGCAGAGCCATATCCAAATGTGGCTTGCTGAGGTCCTCCCAAGGGACCCAGGGCTCTGCCAGCCTACTGGTGGCTGGGGCCAGGTGTTGTGCCCTCTGGTGGGTGATGATGTGTCCCAGAGTGCTTTGGGGTTCAGGAAGTCCTATATCTATTGGCCTGCTGGTGAATGCGACTGTGTCTGCACACTGCTAGATGCTTGGCCTGGGTGGTCCCAGGACTGGCTGACCAGCTACTGGGTGAAGCTAGGTCCAGGTGTTAATTATCTAGAGGGAGGACTCCAAAATGGCACTTGCCCACACCAATATATCTGTGGTAGAATGAGCTCCCCAAAATGGCTGCCACCAATGTCTGCCTGCAGGGTGAGTCCCACTTGCCTTCTGCCTCACCTGGAGGCTTTCCAAGATCAGTGACTGAGTCTGACTCCTTTCAAATTACTGTCTCTGGGCTGGGATTCAGAGCATGTGAGATTTCGTGTATGCTCTTTAAGAACAGAGTCTCTGTTTCCTACAACCCTCTGGGTCTCCCAAAAATGAGTCCTGTTGATCTTCAAAGTCAAGCATTCTGGAGGCTCATCTCCCTGGTGCAAGACCCCTGGGCTACAAGCCTGATGCGGGACTCAGATTCCTTGGTTCTTGGGGAGAAACTCTTCAGTTGTGATTATCCTCCCATTGCGGGTTACCCACATGGAGTTTTGGGTCTTGACTACACTGCATCTCCACCCCTCCTACCCTTCTCATTGTGGTTCCTTCTTTATATCTTTAGTTGTATCTTTTCTCCTAGACGTTAGATCATTTTCATTAACAGTTTCTGTGTAAATAGTTGTAATTTTGGTATGCCCATGGGAGGAGGTGAGATCAGAGTCTTCCTACTCCACCATCTCAGCTACTCCCTGTCCAATTTTATTCTTCTTTTGTGTCTTTTTTATTTGGTCCCTGAAGTCTTCATCATTCTGCTCTTGCATACTTACCTAAAATTTTATAAGAACTTAGGTTATTCAGAAACCATTTTCTTGAAAAAGTAGAATAAGAATTTATCAGAAACTGCCCTGAATCCCAATGTATGGAAATATTCAATAGTAAGGCTTGGGTCTACATCCTCTATGTTCAGATAACTCTCAGTAGACATTTCTGACCCAGCACTGATATTTTAAAACACCACCCTCTCTCTTAAAAAATTGTTCTCTCTTTTTGATACATTGTGAGCATTTCTACAACAGAATATTTTTTGTTTACCAGAATGAATATTAGTATGACTATACATTATTAAATATTATATATCCTGTTACTAAGTATAATATCAGGCAAAGAATAGACATTCAATAAATATTGACTGAATTACTACCTTTGTAAGTGAGAAGAATCAATAGATATTTAAGATTTTAAAATAAGCATCGGAAATTAAAACTATATATACACACACATGCTAAGGTGTAAAATGTTTTTTTTATTCTTTAAACATAAGAGAAACTTGTCCAGATCTATTCTGCAGAAGGAAAAAAGCCCTAATATTAACTTCATCAAAAATAATACTTACATAGATAAATCAATTCTGAATATATGGCACAGTTTCAATTTATTTGCATTTTTTACCCCCTAGAATGAAATAGAGTACAATTATAAAATGAATAAAAATGTATACCTCTTAGCTTGTGATTTTGATTAAACCTTCTAACATTCATGAGCCTCATTTTCTTAGACTGTAAAATAAGAATTATAATAACATATTTTAAATATTGACAACATTTCTGGATTAGACTAGAGAAGGTCTTCAAATCTTTATAATCTCCAATATATATTTTTAATGAAATTATGTTATCAGTGTCAATAAATAAACCTATTAATAAATAGTCATTATAATCTAACATCTTTGTTATTGAAAATGTGGACCTGTAAGCTAATGTCATTAATGAATTAATGTCACCTGAAAAGTTGTTAGAAATAAGATATCTCAGGCTCTGCCTCAGCAAATCTAACTCAGAATCTGTCTTTTAACAACATTCTTGAACAATTCACATATGTGTTACATTTGGGAAAACACTGGTTTAAGATATGTCTGAAACTGATAAATATGGTGGGAAACAATCATGCAATTTTTGTGATAAAACACATTTTCTTACTCAAGGTAACAAATGTTTATATTTCATAATAGTTTATGAATACTTTCTGGTCTTTTGACAAATTAAGAGCTAGTGTTCCCTTCTAATTTGAGATTAAAAAGATATTTTCTATCCTATTTCGGTGATGCTACACAATGAGTAGGAAAGACGGATTAATTTCTCATGATAGTGTTTCTTGTCATCAACATTCAAAGAATATCCTCACATGAGGTGGATTGGATTTGTGAGGTATTTTCCCCCCTGTATCAGGTTCCTATTTTCATTTCCTCCAATAATTAGTTGTTTTGAAGACCATTATATTTAGTTGCTTATCTCCTTCCTCGAATTCTACTTTTTAAAATGCAGTTTGCATTTCAGTAATGAGGAGAAAGCCAAAGCTTCAGTGAGCCTGAGCCAGTGAATCATAAAAGCTCAAAGAACAAAACCACAAAGCTGATGCAGACCCGGTTTTTATTTCTGGGGGCAAACAGTCCTTTAAACTTTCTATTATCCCAGCTGCAGTCTGAAAGATGTAATTTAGGAGCATAATTTAGGGGACAGATGCTCCTTTTCTAATAGTGGTGGATTCCAGGTATTTTCCCAGAATGCTTAGAAGGCAGAAAGATATTTTTGTGTATATTTAGGAGGCTACAGAAAATATTTAAATCCATACCTACAATAACATCAGTAACAAAATATTATTTTAAAGGTAGTGATTGATCAAGGGGACAGGTTTTTCCTGAATGTGGTCCAGTTAAAAACAATATAACTGGGCTTCCCTGGTGGTGCAGTGGTTGAGAATCTGCCTGCCAATGCAGGGGACATGGGTTCGCACCCTGGTCTGGGAAGATCCCATATGCTGCGGAGCAACTAGGCCCGTGAGCCACAACTACTGAGCCTGCACGTCTGGAGCTTGTGCTCCACAACAAGAGAGGCTGCAACAGTGTGAGGCCCACACACAGTGATGAAGAGTGGCTCCCACTTGTCACAACAAGAGAAAGCCCACACAAAGAAATAAAGACCCAACACAGCCAAAAATAAATAAATAAATAAATAAATAAATAAATAATAAATAAATTTAAAAAAACAGTATAACTAAAATCATCCTGCTCACTTAGCAAGTATGAAGTGACAGTCATTGGGCAGCACATGGGGCATATTGTGCTGAGCAGAGGTGAGTGGACAGCAAACAAGTATATAAAATTAATACAACACAATCTTGCTAAGTGATGTTGTTATATTTCTCATAACCATGTAAGGAGAAAATGTAACAGGAAGTTCTTATTACAGTAACTGTTTAGGAAATAACTCTCTGAATAAGTGATGTTTAAAAATAAGACCTTAAAATTAAGTAGCTGTTATTCTTATAAATAGTGGGTGGAGCATAGTGTCAAGTATTGGATCTAAACATCGGAAAGGCTTAAGTGGGACCTTGTCAAAAAGGCTTCAGCAGTAATTGTCAGAAAATAAGCAGAAAAGTACACAAAATCTTTTTCTTAATATATCAGATGATTTATTACCATCAGCATTATTGTGCACCAGAAGAATGCACACACAAAAAAAGAAATAACCCAATATTCAGTTGAACTGTTTTTAATAAAAAGTGGATATCATGTAGAAAAATTAACTTGTTATTCATAACTTAAAGTAATTAAGCCCTCAGAGCACATGTTTACAAAGTAATATTTAATGAGTAAACTCATCCTTTTAAAATATTTAAAATAGTGTATTATCACAGAGACTTACATAAACCTTTCATTTTTGTAAATTTTATCTGACCTTTTATATAGAAATGTTTCTAAGTAGAAAAATAAAATTATTTTTTTCTTTGTTGTAACTGTGTGATATAAATTAAATTTGGTTGTTCCTTTAGTAACCATTATTTTTCTTAAAGACTATTTAACAACAAAAATAATAACCATGAATTAGAAAAGTAAAACTACTATTCAATCTGTATCCCTACCAAATAGTGAGCAGTTTTTTTTTCTCTTGATAACAAACATTAATTATAATAAAAATATTTAGATATTTTTATATAGGCTGATTGAAGTGCTCACTTAAAAAATACATGGCATTTGAGGATTTATGAATGTATGTGTTCACCCAAAATGTAGTTTGCTTTGAAATAGATGACACTCAACTACTTCCTGTTAGAAGTAAGAAAATGTGTTAATTGCTTTTAATATATTTTCTTACACTGTAGTCAACCCAGGCCATCTGTCCACATAGCTGCTTCTTGGTGGTTTCAGCAAAGCAAGTGAGGGTATATATTTTAAAGGGAAGCACAACTGAAAAGAGTAAAACAGCCCACATTGATTGAGTTTGTATTATATGACTACATGCTAAATATTTTTTTTTAATTACACCAGAGTAAATATATATATATACCAGAGTTTCACCTGGGGTAAGAAGTCACATTATTATTAGTTTATCTTGATAAACCACTTGATTGAGAAATAACTTTAACTTTAGGGTTTACATTGAGTAAAGACAACAATTTAAAAAAAGCCAATAAGTAAACTACTTTGCTTAATATATAAGTAAAAATATGTGTTTGGGACTGAGAAGAAGTGACAGAAGAAGGTTCAGAGGGGCCAGAAAAGTTTGAGACAACATTACAGCAGAGATTTAGAAATTGTGTTGGGAAATGAGTTAAAAAAATTTTTTTTTTTTTTTTTTGGCTGTACACGGGCCTCTCACTGTTGTGGCCTCTCCCGTTGTGGAGCACAGGCTCCGGACGCACAGGCTCAGCGACCATGGCTCACGGGCCTAGCCATTCCGCAGCATGTGGGATCTTCCCGGACTGGGGCAAGAACTCGTGTCCCCTGCATCGACAGGCGAACTCTCAACCACTGCGCCACCAGGGAAGCCCTGAAAGTACTTTTAATAACAAAAATGTTAAGTAGTCAATAGGTTATTAGCATTTCTGTGATGTATTCCAGCTCATTAAAAGTTTAGTGAAACCTGTTAGTCACACAAAAAGCTGTCACAAATATTACGATTTTGCTTGGTAAATTTCAAGAACAATGCTGTGTTGATGACCAGGTTCAGGTAAAGATCAAAATGAAAAGGATGGTAGGATGGATTCAGACCTTCTAAACTGGACAAACTTAAGAGAAGAAGAAGCTTCCAGAAAGATAATCGCGCAAATATGTTACCACTTCTAAATTCACAGATATCCTGAAAGGAAGATGCAACTTTCCCCAAACAGACAAGACTTAATTCATTTTAACTGAATTTAAAAGCATTACTTTGACTGTAACAGGCATAGGCTGGTTTTAAGGGGAAAAGTGGCCTGCAGGTGTTCCTTTCTGAGGAACAACACTAAGAAGTGAAGATCATTAATTTCAATATGTATTTATTGAGTGCTTCTCTATGCCAGATAATTTTTAAATTTACTATGTGTATGAAAGTGAAAAGAGAAGGCAAGAATCCTTGCCCATATGATGATTACACTCTGGTGAAGAGAAAATATACAAAATGAAAAAGTAAATAAATGAATAAAATACTCACTATGCTAGGTGATAAGTTCTATGAGGTAAATAAAACTGGCAAGGGAGTGAAATTTTAATTTGAGCAAAGACCTAAAGGAGATGAAGACATAAATCAGAAAAAATATCTGTGTAAAGACAGAAAGATACAGGAACATTTAAAGGCTCTGAGACTTAATTCGAACTAGATATTCAAGAAGTGAGGAAGTCTGGGATCACAAATTATTATTGTGCCTTGCAGTCAGTTTCCTCTTGATGGAAATATCACCAAATTTGTAAGGACTACAACTAATCAATGTATGTTTATTTCATAAACAGTAATACTGAATAAGATTTCAAATTGCTCCAAATAATTTATAATCCCTAACTTATGCAAGGTCATATACTATCCTGGAATGTTATTTTAACATCACTCTTCTTATCCCTATTCCAAAAGTAAAGTAATTAAGTATTACTTTGGATCTCTGTGTTATTTCATTTCACAGTTAGACAGGAAGATGAGCCAAAATGGATGAAGTATTTCTGGAGCTCTTCATTCTCTTTTATCAGAGTAAATCTGATAGGTGTAGATGTACCAGAGATCCATGCATTCATTTATTCACTTAAACATATTTACTGAGCAACTGCCAGCAGTGGGTTAATCACTGCAATTATGGTACTATAAACAGATAATATTTTGTCCTTAAGAAGGTTACATTTTGGGTAGGAAATCCATGCATTATGCAGAAGATAATGCATAATGAATTTGGAAGAATGTTCTATGGAGGCATGTAGTGGCAGGGACTCCTCTTCTTGGAAATCAGGGAAGACCTCACGAAATAAGAAGACATTAAAACTGCCTTATTGGATAAAAATTATTATTTTGGTCAAGGAGAGAGTGATCAAAGATACTAAATGATGCTGATAATGACAATATTTCAAGTTCCAAACATCAATCACAAGATTAGGCAAAGTGGATAAGTTACCATTTGTAGTAACTCTGAGAAGTACAGTTTCAGCACAGTGGTAAAAATGAAAGTTTGATTTTATGTATGTTCATAAGAGAATGGAGGAGAGGAATTAGGAAGCTAGATCAAGACATAAACCTAGACCCAGTGACAACCGTTTTAAGGAGTTTTGTGATGAATGGTGATGAAAAATGAGGCAGGAAAGGGAAGGTGGCATTAAAAGTGATTCTTTTTTCAAGATTGGAGTTATATAACATCTTTTTATGTTTATAACCAGTTTTTTTTTCTAAAACTGGTTATGATGAGCATGAGATTGATACAAATGACCCGGTGGATTTCCTTATCTAGATAAGAGGGGAAATAATGTAATACAGAGGTGAAGAGTTGACCTTAGATAACAACAAGAACTGTTCATGCAAAAGGCAGAGTATGTGCTCCAATGCAAGTAGATTCATACACTTAGGAAAATGAAGAATTTCTCTTTTCATGTCTTCAACTTCCACAGTAGGAAAAAAAGATAGGATTATGAGTTAACACTGGAAATTGGAAAGGGGGTCTTGGTGATCTAAGGAGAGAGAATATATGACATACTTGCTGATTTGAATGTCCTCCTTGCAGATGATGGTAATAAATTTAAATTAAATACTTCAGGCAGCCATGTTCAGGGACGGCTTTACAGGTGGGATATAGGTAGGGTTTGGATTAAACTGAAGGTTGGAGTTTCATCTGATGAATATAATAAAAGAAGAGAGTTTGCAGGAAAATTGAGCGTGTATACAAAAAAAAAAGTTAAATATGGGTCACAGAATCTAATCTGTGTAAAGAGGAGCAAAGACATTAAGTGCTCTGGACATTACAAATGTAGTTGGGCCAATGGATAAATCATTCCAGTGGTGTCCAAGTTATTGGCAATGGGATACCAAAATGTGTGACCTGGAAAGACGGAGGTGTGTTTAGAGAATAAAGTTGAAATTATAGTGGTTCAGCTATTGGTATTGACAAGGATGGGTAATGACCAACGGATTAGGCAATGATCAGTGGAGGAGGGGAGGAGAAGGAATTGTTAAGCTGGAGTATTAGATGCATTATCTACATGGATTTTGAAATCATTATGAATTATAATGGATTAATGTTGCAGAAAGTTTAAATGTTGTCAGCCACAATATACATCCAGCTGCATCTCTGTGAGTCAAAGTTATTACTGTTAAAAACTGAGAATAATTTTATATCATTTTGTATCCAGTAATGCTAAAAATTGAGAAGATCATGAGGCATTTCAGAGTCACAGGTCTCAGTGGGTGAGTCACAGTCTCACCACGCACACATAAACACTAATATTCCTTAGTGAGTGTTCAAGACATCACTTGATTAGCAATTTCTCTCATTATGTAGAGCAGACAATTGATGTGCCCTTTACATTTATTAAACACTTTCATTATGACTCTGGCTTTGTCCTACCCTGGCAGAGTACGACATTTGTTGGAAGTATGCTAACTCTCATAGATGGCAGAAGAGACATGAGGGCCTGGGATGCTTTCTCTGCACACAAAAAGTGGCCTTGTAAGCCCAGCTGGCAGATAAGCAGCAGCCTTCAGAATGCCACAATGTCTTTCAGAAGCCATCAGTAATTTTCTAAATTTTTCAAGTGTTCATTTTATAAGAACTGTGATAATCTGTGAAATTTACATCATTGGAGGAATTGCAGCATATTTAACTCATCTCATTTTTGACATCCAGTGTGTTTATATCTCTGTTGTAGGAAATAATTGTATACCACTGTTTATATCTGTTAATGAGAAATACCTTAAATGGAATCTTCTTATTTAGCAAGAGCCTATACTAGTGTACTAGAGTCCTTTATAATGTGTGATATTATCAAGAAACAAATGAATAGGCTTCACATCTATTCCCTAACTAGTCTTGGAATAATGAGACTAATCAGATCTTCTGCATAGTGTCTACCCAATCATGTCTTAAGACTTATTTCCCCCAAGGGTTATCGAGGAGCTGGGGTAAATAAAGCAAAGAATGAAAACCAGGATATTCTTTGTGTGTAATTGCTATGACTGTCCTGGATGATTTTTTGGCAGTAAAAATATTCTAACAGGGCCAACAAAAATACATCCTCAAAACTAGCAGTGAAATGGGATTAAATAAAGCAAACTGAGAACAAGAACCTTTCTATTATAAAGGCATGAGAGATTAATGTAATTCTAACATAAAAAACAAAACAAAACAAAACTCTTATTAATTTCACACCAACTTTTTGAATTATGGTTTTCTCAGGGTATATGCCCAGTAGTGGGATTTCTGGGTCATACGGTAGTTCTAATTTTAGTTTTTTAAGGTACATCCATATTGTTCTCCAAAATAACTGATTTACATTCCCACCAACAATTTACATTCCCACCAATAGTGCAAGAGAGTTCTCTTTTCTCTACATCCTCTCCAGCATTTATTCTTTGTAGATTTTTTGATGGTGGCCATTCGGACTGGTGTGAGGTGAAACCTCATTGTAGTTTTGATTTGCAGTTCTCTAATAATTACTGCTGTTGAGCATATTTTCATGTGTCTGTTGGCCATCAGTATGTCTTCTTTGCTGAAATGTCTATTTAGGTCTTCTGCCCATTTTTGGATTAGGTTGTTTGTTTTTTTGATATTGAGCTGCATGAGCTGTTTGTATATTTTGGAGATTAATACTCTGTCCTTTTCTTCGTTTGCAAATATTTTCTCCCACCCTTTGGGTTTTCTTTTCATCTTGTGTATGGCTTCCTTTGCTTTGTAAAAGCTTTTAAGTTTAATTAGGTTCCATTCGCTTATATTCGTTTTTATTTTCATTACCCTAGGAGGTGGGTCATAAAAGATCTTGCTGAGATTTATGTCAAAGAGTATTCTATGTTTTCCTCTAAGAGTTTCAGAGTGTCCAGTCTTACAATTAGGTCTTAATTAATTTTGAGTTTATTTTTGCGTATGGTGTTAGGTAGTGGTCTAATTTCATTCTTCTACATGCAGTTGTCCAGTTTTCCCAGCACCATTTATTGAAGAGGCTGTCTTGTCTCCATTGTATATTCTTGCCTCCTTTATCATAGATTAGTTGACCATAGATGTGTGGGTTTATCTCTGGGCTTTCTATCCTGTACCATTGGTCTATATTTCTGTTTTTGTGCCAGTTCCATATATGTACCCCAGAGTTCATTGCAAAACTATTTACAAAAGCCAGGACATGGAAACAACCTAAATATCCATTGACAGATGAATGGAAAAAGAAAGTGTGGTATATATATATGTATATATATATAAAAAGAAATATTGCTCAGTCACAGGGAGAAATGAAATTGGGTCATTTGTAGAGATGTGGAAGGATGACAGATGTATGACAGATGTGTCTGTCATACAGAGTGAAGTAAGTCAGAAAGAACAAAACAAATATTGTATATTAACACATATATGCAGAATCTTAGAAAAATGGTACAGATGAACATACTTGCAGGGCAGGGATAGAAAGGCAGATGTAGAGAACAGATTTGTGGACATGGGGGGAGGGGGTAGGTGGGATGAATTGGGAAATTAGGTTTGACATAAATACACTATCATGTGTAAAATAGATAGCTGATGGGAACCTGCTCTGTAGTGCAGGGAGCTCAGCTCGGTGTTCTGTGATGACCTCGATGGGTGGGATGATGAGGGAGGGAGGTCCAAGAGGGAGAGATATATGTATACATATAAATGATTCACTTCACACTACAGCAGAAACTAACACAACATTGTAAAGCAATTATACTCCAATAAAAAAAAAATCACACCAACTTCTCTTTACCAGACATAAGTTTTTCAAATGTATATATATATATATATATATATATATATATATATATATATATATATATATATATATGTTTTGTTGCTCTACATACATTTTTTCTCTTAACAGTGCTACAAGGAATACCTTATATATCAAGTAATTCTGCATGTATATGAGTATACTGTATATATATAGCATATATTACTCAAAATGGAATTGATAGAATAAAGGATATGAATTTCCATATTGGATAAATGTCACAAAATTTCCTGATAGTTTGTGTCAATTTGTATTCCTACTAATAATGTGTTACAATATCGAGTGTAATGTAAATTATCAAAGATTTATATTAACTAATTGATTCCAAATCTTTGCCAATCTGAGTTCTGAAAATGATATATTATTAATTGTTACATACAGGTATTTTATTATGATAGAGATCACATATTTTTAAAATTTTCTTTCATATTTCTGTGCTCCATCTGTTCATGTCTTTCCCCATTTATCTGTTAATATTTTCCTTATTTATTAAAAATTATGTGTATTGCAGGATTTATTTTTTTTCCATTCTTTGCAAATGTGCATTCTCCAATTTGATGACATAATTTGTTTACAGAAAATAATTTCCCTAGCTAATCATTAAAATGTTACAATAAATATATTCATCTGTCATTTTCATTTTCATTTTTAGCTGTCTATTTTTCCCTGCACCATTTATTGAAGAGGCTGTCTTTTCTCAATTGTATATTCTTGCCTCCTTATCAAAGATAAGGTGACCATATATCCATAGGTGTATAACTGGACTTTCTATCCTGTTGCATTGATCTATATTTATGTTTTTGTGCCAGTACCATTTTGTCTTGATTACAGTAGCTTTGTAGTTTAGTCTGTAGTATAGCTTTGTAGTATAGTCTAATTACTGTAGCTTTGTAGTATAGTCCAGGAGCCCAATTACTCCAGCTCTCTTTTCCTTTCTCAAGATTGCTTTGCCCATTTGGAGTCTTTTGTGTTTCCATAAAAATTGTGAAAAGTTTTGTTTTAGTTCTGTGAAAAATACCATTGGTAGTTTGATAGGGACTGCATTGAATCTCTAGATTGCTTTGGGCTGTATAGTCATTTTCACAATGTTGATTCTTCCAATCCAAGGACATGGGATATCTCTCCGTCTATTTGTATCATCTTTAAATTATTTCATCAGTGTCTTATAGTTTTCTGCATACAGGTGTTTTGTCTCCTTAGGTAGGTTTATTCCTATATATTTTATGTGCTGTTGGATTCCGTTTGCTGGTATTTTGCTGAGGATTTTTGCATCTATGTTCATCAGTGATACTGCTCTGTAGTTTTCTTTTTTGTGACATCTTTGGCTGATTTTGTTATCACAGTGATGGTGCCCTCATAGAATGAGTTTGGGGGTATTCCTCCCTCTGCTATATTTTGGAAGAGTTTGAGAAGGATGGCTGTTAGCTCTTCTCTAAATGTTTAATAGAATTCATCTGTGAAGCCATCTGGTCCTGGGCTTTTGTTTGTTGGAAAATTTTTAATCAGAGTTTCAATTTCAGTGCTTGTGATTTGTCTGTTTATATTTTCTATTTCTTCCTGGTTCAGTCTTGGAAGGTTATGCTTTTCTAAGAATTTGTCCATTTCTTCTAGGATGTCCATTTTGTTGGCATATTGTTTCTTGTACTAATCTCTCAGGATCCTTTGTATTTCTGCACTGTCAGTTGTTACTTCTTTTTCATTTCTAATTCTGTTGATTTGTCTTCCCCCTTTTTTTCTTGTTGAGTCTGGCTAATAGTTTATCAATTTTGTTTATCTTCTCAAAGAACCAATTTTTAGTTTTATTGATCTTTGCTATCATTTCCTTCATTCCTTTTTCATTTATTTCTAATCTGATCTTTATGATTTCTTTCCTTCTGTTAACGTTTTTTTTTCTTTTTTCTCTAATTGCTTTAGGTGTAAAGTTAGGTTGTTTATTTGAGATGTTTCTTGTTCCTTAAGGTAGGATTGTATTGCTGTAATCTTCCCTCTTAGAACTGCTTTTGCTGCCTCCCATAGGTTTTTGGTCATTGTGTTTTCATTGTCATTTGTTTCTAGGTATTTTTTGATTTCCTCTTTGATTTATTCAGTAGTCTTTTGGTTATTTAGTAGTATATTGCTTAGCCTCTATATGTTTGTATTTCTTATAGTTTTTTTTTTTCCTGTAATTGATATCTAGTCTCATAACGTTGTGGTCAGAAAAGATACTTGATATGATTTCAGTTTCTTAAATTTACCGAGGCTTGATTTGTTACCCAAGATATTATCTATCCTGGAGACCATTCCATGAGCACTTCAGAGGAAATTGTATTCTGTTTTTTTGGATGGAATGTCTTCTAAATATCAATTAAGTCCATCTTGTTTAATGTATCATTAAAGCTTGTGTTTCCTTATGTATTTTCATTTGGGTGATCTGTCCATAGGTGAATGTGGGGTGTTAAAGTCCCCTAGTATTATTGTGTTACTGTCAATTTCCCCTGTTATGGTTATTAGCATTTGCCTTATGTATTGAGGTGCTCCTATCTTGGGTGCATAAATATTTAGAATTGTTTTATCTTCTTCTTGGATTGATCCCTTGATCATTATGTAATGTCCTTCTTAGTCTCTTGTAATAGTCTTTATTTTAAAGTCTCTTTTGTCTGATATGAGAATTGTTACTCCAGCTTTCTTTGGATTTCCATTTGCATGGAATATCTTTTTGCATCCCCTCACTTTCAGTCTGTATGTGTCCTTAGGTCTGAAGTGAGTCTTTTGTAGACAGCATATATAAGGGTCTTGTTTTTGTGTCCATTCAGCCAGTCTATGGCTTTTTGTTAGAGCATTAATCTATTTAAATTTAAGGTAATTATTGATATGTGTGTTCTTATTACCATTTTCTTAATTATTTGGGGTTGTATTGGTAGGTCTTTCCCTTCTCTTGTGTATTCCACCTAGAGAAGCCTTAGCATTTGTTGTAAAGCTGGTTTAGTTGTGCTGAATTCTCTTAACTTTTGCTTGTCTGGAAAGATTTTAATATCTCCATGGAATCTGAATGAGATCATTGCTGGGTAGAGTAATCTTGGTTGTAGGTTTTTCCCTTTCACCACTTTAAATATGTCCTGCCACTCCCTTCTAGCTTGCAGAGTTTCTCCTGAAAGATCAGCTGTTTACCTTATGGGGATTCCCTTGCATGTTGTTTGTTTTTTTCTTTTCCCTTTCTGCTTTTAATATTTTTTCTTTGTATTTAATTTTTAATAGTTTGATTAATATGTGTCTTGGCATGTTTCTCCATGGATTTATCCTGTATGTGACTCTCTGTGTTTCCTGGACTTGATCGCGTCTTTCCTTTCCCATATTAGGGACGTTTTCAACTATAATCTCTTCAAATATTTTCTCAGAACATTTCTTTTTCTCGGACACCTTTAATTTGTATGTTGGTACATTTAATGTTGTCCCAGAAGTCTTTGAGATGGTCCTCAATTATTTTCATTCTTTTTTCTTTATTCTGCTCTTCAGTAGTTATTTCCACTATTTTATATTCCAGGTCACTTATCCGTTCTTCTGCCTCAGTTATTCTGCTATTGATTCCTTCCAGAGAATTTTTAATCCCATTTATTGTGTTGCTCATCATTGTTTGTTTGCTCTTTAGTTCTTCTAGGTCCTTGTTAAAAGTTTCTTGTATTTTCTCCATTCTAGTTCCAAGATTTTGGATCATCTTTACTATCATTATTCTGAATTCTTTTTCAGGTAGACTGCCTATTTCCACTTAATTTGTTAGGTCTGGTGAGTTTTTACCTTGCTTCTTCATCTTCTGTGTGTTTCATTGTCTTCTCATTTTGCTTAACTTACTGTGTTTGGGGGTCTACTTTTTGCATGCTGCAGGTTCATAGTTCCCATTGTTCTTGGTGTCTGCCCCCAGTAGGTAAGTTTGGTTAAGTGGGTTGTGTAGGCTTCCTTGTGGATGGGACTGGTGTCTGTGTTCTGGTGGGTGGGGCTGGATCTTCTCTTTCTGTTGGGCTGCTTCTGGTGGTGTGTTTTGTGGTGTCTGTGAACTTAGTATGATTTTAGGCAGCCTTTCTGCTGATGGGTGGGGTTGTGTTCTTGTCTTGCTAGATGTTTGGCATGGGGCATCCAGCACTGGACCTTGTTGGACGTTGGGTGGAGCTGGGTCTTAGCGTTGAGATGGAGATCTCTGGGAGACTTCCCACAGATTGATATTACATGGGGCCGGATGTCTCTGGTGGACCAATGTCCTGAACTCAGCTCTCCTACCTCAGCAGCTCAGGCCTGACACCAGGCCAGAGGACCAAGACTCTGTCAGCTACATGGCTCAGAAGAAAGGGGAGAAAAAAAGAAAAAAATAAAAATAATAAAACTAAAATTAAATTAAAGTAAAATTATTAAAATTAAAAAGGAAAAATGAAACAAAATCATCAACAAATTCATCAATGATAACAAGTGCTAAAACTATACTAAGGTAAACAAATATTAAAAAACAAGTCAGTCGCAGAGAGCAAGTCCCAAGTCTACTGTTGCTCCAAAAGTCCACCACCTCAATTTTGGGTGGATCCTTTGTCTATTCAGTTATTCCACAGATCCAGGGTACCTCAAGTTGACTGTGAAGATTTAATCCACTGCTCCTGAGGCTTCTGGGAGAAATTTCCCTTTCTCCTCTTTGTTCACACAGCTCCTGGGGTTCAGCTTTGCTTTTGGCCCCACCTCTGAGTGTAGGTTGCTGTCAGGCTTCTTTTCTTGCCCTGACAGGAATGAGTCAAAGCAGCAGCTGATTAGGGATCTCTGGCTCACTCATGTCAGGGGGGCAGGAAGGGTACAGTCATTATAATTGGAATACAGTGTGAGCCTGTGGTGGCAGAGGTTAATGTGACATTGCAACAGCCTGAGGCACAACGTGTTTTCTCCCGGGGAAGTTGTACATGGATCACGGGACCCTGGCTGTGGTGGGATGCACATGCTCTGTTGTGGGGGTAGGGGGTATGTGGATAGTGACCTGTGCTTGCACACAGGCTTCCTGGTGGCAGCGGCAGCAGCCTTAGCATCTCATGCCCGTCTCTGGTGTCCACGCTGATAGCTGTGGCTCACGCTCGTCTCTGGAGCTCATTTAGGTGGTGCTCTGAATCCCCTTTCCTCGTGCAACCCAAAACAATGTTCTCTGCCTCTTAGGCAAGTCCAGACTTTTTCATGGACTCCCTCCGGCTAGTCGTGGTGCACTAACCCCTTCAGTCTGTGTTCACGCCGCCAGTCCTCTCCCTGCGCTCCGACCGAAGCCCGAGCCTCAGCTCCCAGCCCCCGCCTGCCCCGGCAGGTGAGCAGACGAGCCCCTCAAGCTGGTGAGTGCTGGTTGGCACCAATCCTCTGTGCAGGAATCTCTCCGCTTTGCCCTCCATACCCCTGTTGCTTCACTCTCCTCCGCGGCTCCGAAGCTTCCACCCCTCCACCACCTGCAGTCTCCGCCCGCGAAGGGGCTTCTAGTGTGTGGAAACCTTTCGTCCCACAGGTAAAGATCCCATCCCTATTCTTTTGTCTCTGTTTTTTTTTTTTTTTTTCTTTTTCCCTTTTGCCCTACCCACGTACATGGGGAGTTTTTGCCTTTTGGGAAGTCTGAGGTCTTCTGCCAGCGTTCAGTAGGTGTTCTGTAGGAGTTGTTCCACGTGTAAATGTATTTTTGATGTATTTGTGGGGAGGAAGGTGATCTCCACTTCTTACTCCTCCACAATCTTGAAGGTCCCCTTGGGTCCTGTGAAAAAAAGCAAAACTTATTTTCTTTTGATCGTTTTATGACTTACCGCTTTTTGACTGACACTATGCCCTGGAACAAACTGATAAAATGTACCTTCTAAACTTCAACAAATCGCACTTCATTAGTACTAAATACACTGCTGGGCTTGCAAAGCACAGTCTGTGTGGCAACACCTCTGCCCACTGCCCCTTTGCATATGAAAAGGATGTTAGATGAAGAAACTTCTTCCTGGGAGATAAAAGTTCTGGATTTTAATAATGTCCTTCCACATTCATCCCTGTGGCATGGTTTTGTAACAGAGAACAAACCTGATTCCATATAGGATCTATCCCTTTAGCTCTAACCCTTGTGCTTTGTTGCTTGTGCTTAGCCATGCTGTCTCTGCACCTCTGTAAAATACTTGTTGCTTATAGCCTGAAATATACATGGTAGCCTATTTTCAAGTTTAAATTTCTAACAGTTTTCCACTCATATAAAGACAAAAAGTTCCAGGACAGAAAGTAACAATTTTCTTGTTGGAGGTTTATAGGAACATTGTGACCATAGCTACATGGACAACCACAAGAACAAAGGATTCCTGCACCAAGACACCCCCTTCCATTTTAGTATTAAAGAATCCTGAATTTTAACTGGGGTAAGATGATTCTTTAGGACACTAGTCCACCATCTTCTTTGTCTGCTGGCTTTCTGAATAAAGTCACTATTTCTTGCCCCAGTGCTTTATCTCTCAATTTATTGGCCTATCTGTGATGCCTTGAGCAGTACAAGCTTGGACTCTGTAACTGTTTCTGTCATAGGACTTCATGTTCCCTCACACACACTTTAAAACAGAAACTGTTTTAGTTGTCAGTCTGAATGCTGTTGGTCCAGAGAACTGTCCAAATTCCATAGTTTGAAGCAAAGAAGGGCAAAGACCAAAGATGCCAAGGCACAGCTTGCACTCTCTCTGCCTGCAAGAAAGGGTCCTTGCATATCCCTGGGCTGTGGAAAATGCAGTGGAAGGTGGGCATGGCTTCAGCCTGTCTGCTGACATCCTTAGCAGCTGCCCACAAAGGGGTGGATCCCCTGCTATGGGATGAGAGGAGAAAACAGCTGTACCAGAGTGTCAGGGAGCTACGAATGCAGGAGCTCAGAGGTGCTTACTGTCTTAGATTAGCAGGAGGTGCAAACTCATCAACAACTGTTTGATTTAATAACTTCCATATGTTTTCTCAATTTTCTCTCCTGTTCTTTCTCTCCTCCCACAGTATTAGGTTAGCCTCCTTCTTAGAAAAAGTGGGACCATCAACAAGAAGAAAGGTAATACTGAGATCAGAAATTGCATAGTTACTAAAATTTTCATGTTTGAATTATATTACAAAATTACCATCTAATACTAAATTTACCACAAAAGATGAGGTATGTTGGCAACTTAAAAATGTTCCCACAGCTATCAAGCCATATAGTCCTACTATATGTTGTTGATATCACTTATTAACAAAAAGAAAAATATTTTATGTTTATACACAGTTCATACCTGATTCATAGGTCACTGTATGGTTCTCCAATCCAGAACTACAGTTTTTTTTTTTTTTTTAATATTACCTGCAAGCTACTCCGTACTGATTTAATTACAATCATGGGTTTGAGGTCCATAGTGGTTTATTTTTTCCCTCTTTTTTGTTTGTTTTACAGCTTTCTGGATGATTCTAATATGTAAATGTCGTGAGAACCACTGTTCTCACATGGGACTTCTCATAATTTCATGTGAATATGAATTTCCAGGGAGTTTTGTTAAAACTGCAAGTTCTGTTTCCATAGGTCTATTTGGGGCCTGAGATTGTGCCTTCCTAACAAGCGTCCTGGTGATGCTGATGCTGCTGATTCAAAAGTACACTTTTAATAGATGACTCCACAGCACATTTTAAATAAAGAACTAGAATTTTCTATTTTGAGAAATTTTATTTAAATTCAATTTTGAAATACCTGTGCCTTGTATGTATATGTGCATATATGAGTGAAAAAGAATGAGATGGAGAAAGTAGAGATCATGCATTGAAAAGTTATTGGCTTTCATACCCACCAATTTGCTTTTAAATCTATTTCCAGGGATAAGCAAATTGTCATCTCTTAATTCTCTACATTTCTCTCATGTTTATGCTTACATTTTCTTTCTTATTTGTAATTTTTCAACCTGGTGAATTCATGATATTTTTATTGATTAGGTTATCTAATGACATATCTATGTTATTATACTTTTAATAATTTATTGTGGTTCTCTGTAAAATATTCACTTTACTGTTTTATTATTGATATTTTTCTAACTTAATAATTTCTTATTTTATATTTCATTACATTATATCTCTTTTTCTCCTTACACTTTTATTATTTTCTATCATTTTTATTCAATACATAATTATTTTGTATTTTTCATGTTTAGAATTATATCATTAAACCTTTAAATATAAGTCTTTGGCTATTTTATAATACTTATGTTTTGGAGATTCATCTTTTTGATACAGTAATTGAACATTCTTTTCCACCATTGTGTAATATTCCATTGTTTGAACATACAGTAAATTATTTATACATACTACTATTTGAGAACATTTGTGTTGTTTCCAGTTATGAGCTATTAGAAACAGTTCTGCTTTGAATATCCTTGAAGATATTTTCTAGTGTATAAGTGCACATAAATCACTGTGGTGTATACCAAAATATCTATATCATAAGTAAGTACAGTTTTTATTTTACAAAATAATGATTTATTTCTGAAAATATTTTTATCAGTTTGTAATATCACAAGCATTTGCCTTGCTCCACACTTTGCTGACAACTGATGGAGTTAGAAGTAACTTTAGGCATTGGGGAAGACATGGTTTCTAATCAGAATTTTTGTTGCCTATGAATATAAGCATATATTCACATACATAATTTCAATTTGAATAAGCATTTTAGCAAACTGTCTCAACCCTTGACTGTTTTTCTTCTGCAAACTCCTCAGTTTCACAGAGTCTTTCCTAATTTTTTTTGTCTATAAGTCCTTTGATGTCTGTAATGGTTGTTAATATAAACTCACATTTTTGTGGCTTATTTTGTAATATTGTTAGTGGTGTCATTTGAAGGATTCAAATCCCCAAATTAATTTTCACCATTAAAATTTTGTAGAGGTGGAGAACCCAGAGGATGTGCAATGAGCAGGAGGACCTAGGAAAGAGACACATCCAGTTTGAAAGATAAATAAAAGCATGTGAGCACAGGAGGTTGGCGTAGGAAGCAAGCAAGAGGTTTATATATACTGACAGTAGATCAAATTCAGTACTTAGGTTTCAATTATATCTACCTTCTAAACACATTTATACATGTGTATCTAGCCCATTAAAAAGAACTAGGAATAGGATAAAAGACCCAAATCATACAATTAAATGCTTATATGATTTTGTTGTCCATAATTTCAAGCTCTCATTCATTCATTTATTCACCGTTTGGAAATCATTCAACTTGTGACACAGAGCCAGGGTACACAGTGACTGTCTTCATAAAACTCACAGAAAAACAAATAATTTGATCTAAATATGATAAATCTTTTACAGAAATAATCTAAATGGGTAAAGAGGTTATATGGCTAGGTTATATAACCTAGCCATATAACCTAATTTGATCTAAATATGATAAATCTTTTACAGAAATAATCTAAATGGGTAAAGAGGTTATATGGCTAGGTTATATAACCTAGCCACATTGGGTGGTTTGGCATATTGGGGAAAATTTCCTGCAAGAAATGTTAGTTAGGTGAATCTAGTGGACTGACCATGATTTCCTAGTGTTACATGCTAGCAGAAATCAGAGATGTGTGAGTAATTGAAATACCCTGAGAAAACAATAGGTGCAGACAAAAGAATATCTGAATGAACATGGTAAGATAAAGCAAACTTAAATAGCATGAAGTAAAACAGAAAAGGGTCTTTTGTGGTATTTTAATTCTTTATTACTTAGAATAAATTGTAGTTAGTTTGCTTTTAAGAAAAATAAGCAATATAGAATGGAAAAGGAGAAATAAGCAATAATAGAATGGAGAGGAAGAAGTAACATGAAGAAAAAATTTAAAAATACAATAGCAGTGCTTTTGAGCAGTGGGATGAGGAACAGTGAGCGAAAGGGAATATCTCATTCCCTCAAGGAAGGAAATCTTTAGTGTGATACCCAGATTTCAGGTATGAATGGCTAGACTGTTTTAGAAACTTAGGAGAACAGAAGATGACACAGAATGGAGCCAAAGGAGAGATGGAAATTGAACGTTAATGTGTATACTTGCAGATAGGTATGAGACACCAAAGTTAAAATCCTTAAGTACTCAAGAAAGTGACTTGATGGCATCATCATTTCTATGATAATTTAAAATATTGATATTAATGACACAGCCAAACAAGATTTAGAGGAGTAAGAAATGTGTGGTTTGGTAAAGCCAACTCTAAGGATGAAACTTGAGAAAGCAAATTTTCTGTGGACAGGCCAGGAAAAAAAGAGCCTTAAAAAAGGAGAGAGAGGGACTTCTCTGGCAGTCCAGCGGTTAAGACTTCACCTTCCAATGCAGTAGGTGCATGTTCAATCCCTGGTCGGGGAGCTAGGATCCCACATACTTCATTGCCACAAAACCAAAACATAAAACAGAAGCAATATTATAACAAATTCAATAAAGACTTTACAAATGGTCCATGTCAAAAAAAAAAAAAAAGGAGAGAAAGAAGAGAAACTTTTATTTATTTTTTTTCAAATTGAATTTTTATTCCAAAGACTACAATGGGTAGAAAGACAACAGACAAAACTGAAAACAATTTGCTTAACTGGAAATTAGAAATAGTTGATTAGCAGGAGAGCAAACAGTGGGTCACAGTGGGTGCCTTGGCACTTTGATAAGTTATAACCAAGAAAGTATAAAAACAACAAATTTCCTTCTGATACACAATGTGGATTACAGCATTTACAGCAAATAACAGAAAGAAAGGAAGAAAGGAAAGGAAAAATATCCACAGAATTCCAAAATTCAGAAATTAACATTCACTTAACCACACAGTGGTGAAGAATTTTGGTAGCAAAATTTTCACAATTCTTAAGATGGGAGTTTTCAAAAGTACTTCTTTAAGTTCAAAAGCTAAAAAAAACTGAAGAGGGAGTAAGGGTTGGAGGAAAACAAAACTTTTTATCTTAGAATCAAAGTGAAGTGAGTTTCAAAATGCAGGAAGTGCAGGATAATGTCACAGAAAGAAAAATTGAGTAAGTTAAGTTCTAAGATGTGTCTCACAAATTTATTCTCAAAATAATTATTAGTGATCTAGGCGATTATAGTGTGTTTGGCAAATCACTATCAAAAGCACAAAGGAAGAGTAAATGAGAAGTTAGAGTGAAAAGTAGAAGTATAATCTGCTATTTCCACTAAGAGTAGATTGAAAGTTAAGGAAAGACTGGAAAGAAAAGTGGTTTTAAATGAAGGATACTAGTCTTCAAAAGTGAAAAAAGCAGAAGTAAAATTATTATCCAATGTCTAGTGAAATGTCAAATAAGTATAAAAACTTTGCAACATAACATAAGCTGATTTTTTTAAAGATTTTTTTTAAATCAAGAAACATGTTTATGAGTATTAAAATAAAAATAGCATATGTTGGTAGGTTGAGACCAGTTTATGGAGGGCAATGGAAATCCATAAGAGATAAGACCTGACCTCTTATGTATTGTTTTTGAAAAGTTTGAGGATGGACTTTATTCACAACTTTCCAGACATGAATACCATTTTGGGGGGGAAATGTTCAAAAATGTTATTTTAGAAAGGAATTGAGATGGCAGAATAGGAACAGCCTGAGCTCACCTCCACCCAGAAACACATCAAAATTGCAATTACTTATAGGGCAACTCTTGCTGAGAGCAACATGAAGACTAGCAGAAGGGCTCTTTTACAACCAAGGGTGTAAAGAAAGGACTACACGGAGTCTGGCAGGAGAAGTGATCTAGTTGGGACCCAACCTCCATCAGCTGATCCAGAAGAGGAGGGGCATATCACAGGGTTGGGGATCCTACCCAAGCAGTGAGGAGTTTGAACCCCATATTACACATCCCAGCCCTGGGTTTTGGAACTAGTATGATGAGCACTCTTAGTTAGTTTGAAAGCCAGTGGAGCTTACCAGAGAGCTGAAAGAAACCAAAATTCCACTCTGAAATAGTATGCACATAGACTTGCTTGTTCCCAGTCCCAGTGTAGACTTAGCAGATTTAAAACTGCCTGGGGCTCTGGACAGCTTGCCAGGACAACCTCAGCATCCCTCAAGCCCTTCAGCCTGCACTGGGCTCCTGATCCAGCCCCTTTTGTTCAGCACTGCTACCCACTAAAGGAGATTGCTATCACTCTTTCATGTGTGCACATGCACACCAGGGAAAAAGCAGAGTCGTATCAGAAGTGTTTCTCCAACCTCTCAGACTCCAACTTCAACACTAACCAAGGTGAAGACTGCCATTGCCATTGAGTGAATACATGTACACACTGGGGAAAATGCAGAGCCAGCTCAGAAGCACATCTTCAAGCCCTTAGGACCTGAACCCATCCCAAATCAAGGCAAAGACTACTGTCATGCAGGAGAGAAGCACAACTCCCTCAGGTCTCCTGCTCAAGCCCCATCAACCTGATATGGAATGACAATCATTGAGCCTGGGAAAATCCCTAGCTCACACCTGACTCTAGATCTAGATACTCCCACTGCAGTGGTACTTTCAACCAAGAAGATGGTTGACAGTACACCCCTGCAGAAGACAAAGTCCATGTTCACTTCAGATGCAGTTCTCCTACCAAAGCCACTGAGCACATGCAGACTGCATATGGACACTTGCACACAAGGACACCCTTTCAAGACTAGGATAGGTAACTCTTTCACCTAATTTCATAGGGACAAACAGAGAAAGTCAAATAAAATAAAACCAGAAGACAGAGGAATGGGTTTCAAATGAAAGAATAAGACAAAACCCCAGAGGAAAAAATCCTAATGAAATGGAGATAATTTACCTGAAAAAAGTTCAAAGCAATAGTAATAAAAATGACTATTGAACATGGAGAAGAATGGAGGAACATAATGAGAACTTCAAAAAAACTAAAAAAACATAAAAAAGAACCAATTGGAGCTGAAAAATAAAATAACTGAAATGAAACATACACTAGGAGAAATTAACAGAAGATTAAGTAATACAGAATAATGCACAAACCACCTGAAAAATAGAATTATGGAAATAACCAAATCAGAATAGCAAAAAGAAAAAATAATAGTAATAGGGATGGTTTCAGACATTTGTAGAATAACATCAAGTGCACTAACATTCTAGGGATCCCAGAAGAAGAAAGAGAGAAAGAGACTGTAATGTCTTTGATGAAATTATGGGTGAAAACTTCCCTAATCTGAATAAGGAAACAAATACTTAGGTTCTCAAACAAAGGGCCTCAAAGAAGATGAACCCAAAGAGACCCACACCAAGATATATCATAATTAAAATGTCAAAAATTAAGATAAAGAGAGTTTAAAGGTAGCTAGAGAAAAACTAAGAGTCTCATACAAGGGAACCTCTATAAGGCTACTGGATGATATTTTTTAGCAGAAAATTTACAGTCCAGAAGGAAATGACATTATATATTTAAAGTAATGAAAGCGAAAGACCTACAACCAAGGATATGCTACACAGCAAGGTTATCATTTAGAATTGAGGGAGAAATAAAGAGTTTTCCAAACAAGCAAAAACTGAACGAGTTTATCACCACTTACATGTCCTTAAAGGATTAAAGGGTCTTCTTTATGTAGAAAACAAAAAGCTATAACAAGAAATAAGAAAATATATGACAGGAAATTTTTCACTGGTAAAGGCAAACATAGAAGAAAGACAGTGGATCATCCACTTAAATAAGTGAATATAAAGGTGAAAAAACAAAATAGTAAAATCAACTATAGCTACAATAAACAGTTAAGTGTTGTACATGAAAATGTAAAATATAACATCATAAATATAAAATGGTATATAGAGTAAAAAGAGTAGATCTTTTAGAATGTGTTTGAACTCAAATGACTATCAGTATAAAACAAGTAGATATAATTATAAGTTAATATATATGAACATCATGATAACAACAAATCAAAAACTAATATAATTACACAGAAAACACAGAGAAAGGAACCTACACATAACTCTAAAGAAAGCCTTCATATCACAAAAAAAGAGTCTAAAAGAAGAATAGAGCTATGAAACAAACAGAAAAGAAGTAAGAAAATGGTAATAGGTACAGACCTATCAAGAATCACTTTAAATGTAAATGGACTAAATGCCCCAATCAACAGATATAGGGTGACTAATTGAATAAAAATAGCAAGACCCATCTATATTAGGCCTGCAAGAGATTCAGTTCAGAGCTAAAGACATACACATGAAAGTGAGGGGAATGTAAAATTATTCCACAAAAATGGAAACAAAAAGTAAGCTGGGGTAACACTACTCATACCAGACAAGTAAACTTTAAAACAAAGTCTACAATAAAAGACAAAGAAGGACATTTCATGATGAAGGGGTTAATCAAAGAAGAAGATATGCATTATAAATTTATATGCATCTAATACAGGAGCACCTAAATGTATAAAGCAAATATTAACAGACACAAAGGGAGAAATTGACAATAATACAATAAGAGTAGGGGACCACACTTACATCAATCAATAGATCATCAAGACAGAAAATCAATGAGGAAACAGTGGCCTTAAATGACAGATTAGACCAGATAAACTTAATAGATATTTACAGATCAGCCCAAACAGCAGAATATACATTTTTCTCAAGTGTACATGGAACATTCTCTAGGATAGACCACAGGTTAGGCCACAAAAAAGTCTCAGCAAATTTAAGAGGACGAAAATTATGTCAAGCACATTTCCCAACCATTATGGTATGAAACTAAATAGAAATCAATTACAAGAAGAAAACAGAAAAAAAAAAAAAAAAACTCACAAGCATGTGGAGACTAAATAATTTGATACTAAAAAACCAATGGTTAATGAGAAATTAAAGACAAAATTTAAAAACATACCTCAAGACAAATGCAAATAAAAACATAATTCAAATTTGAATTCCCTAGATTCAAAAATCTAGGGACAGAGCAAAAGCACTAGTAAAAGGGAAGTTTATACAAATACGGGCCTACTTCAGTGAACAAGGAAAATCTCAAATAAACAACCTAAATTTCATCTAAAGCATTTAGAAAAATAAGAACAAACAAAGCCCAAGGTCAGCAGAAGGAAGGAAACAATAAAGATCAGAGTGGAAATAAGTAAAATAGAGACAAAAGAGAAAAGATTAATGAATCTAAAAGATGTTTTTCAAAGGTCAATAAAATTGATAAACCTTTATCCAGACTCATTAAGAAAAAAATGAGAGGACTAAAATAAAAATTAGAAATGAAAGAGAAGTTACAAACAATATCACAGAAATATAAACAATTATAAGAGAATACTATGAACAGTTATAAACCAAAAATTAGACAACCTAGAAGAAGGATTAATTCCTAGAAACATAAATCTTCCAAGACAAATCAGACAAAGACAAATATATTATATTGCTTATATGTGGAATGTAAAAATATGCTTCAAATGAACTTATTTACAAAATGGAAATTGAGTCACAGATGCAGAAAACAAACTTATGGTTACTAAGGCAGAAAGAGGGAGGATAAATTGGGAGATTGGGATTGACAAATACACACTACTTTACATAAAATAGATAACTAATAAGGACCTACTGTATAGCACAGGCAACACTATTCAATACACTGTAACGACCTATATGGGAATAGAATCTAAAAAAGAGTGGATATATGTATATGTATAAGTGACTCACTTTGCTGTACAGAAGAAACTAACACAAGATTGTAAATCAACTCTACTCCAATAAAAAATAATTTAAAAATCTGAACAGACATTACTAATATTGAAATTGAATGTGTAATCAAAAAAATTCCAACAGACAAAAGTCCAGGACACAACTTCATAAAAAAAATTCTACCAAACATTTAAAGAAGAGCTTATACCTATTCTTCTCAAATTATTCCAAAATATTGAAGAGGAGGGAACGCTGTCAAACTCATTCTATGAGGCCAGCAGCACCCTGATATCAAAACCAGACAAAGGCACCTCACACACACACAAAATTACAGGCCAATATCCCTGATAAAGAAAGATGTAAAATCCTCAACAAGATATTAGCAAACCAATTTGAAAAATACATTAGAAGAATCATACACCATGATCAAGTGGTATTGGTTCCATGGATGTAAGGATGGTTCAATATCCTCAAATCAATCAGTGTGATACATCATGTTAACAAACTGAAGAATAAAAATCAGATGATCTCAATACATGCAGAAAAATCTTTTGATAAAATTTAATATCCATTCATGATGTTGGCTTTCAAGAAAGTTGGTATACAGAAAACATACTTCAGTGTAATAAAGGCAAGGAACATACTCTGACAAATCCTCATCTAACTTCATACTTAATGGTGTATGGCTAAAAGCTTTTCTTGTAAAATTAGGACCATGACCAGTATGTGCATTCTCCCCATTTCTACTTAACATAATATTGAAAATCCTAGACACAGCAATCTGAGAAGAAAAATAAAATAAAAGACGTCCAAATTGAAAGCAACATGAAAATGGTCACTATTTGCTGATTATATGAAGAAAACCCTGAAGAATCCATTCAAAGACTATTAGATCTTACCAATGAATTCAGTAACATTACAAGATACTACATTAATATACAGAAATCTGTTGAATTTCTACATCAATAATAAACTAGCAGAAAGAGAAATTCAAGAGTACAATCTTATTTACAATAGAAAAAGATAAAATATCTAGAAATAAATTTACTCAAAGAGATGAAAGATGTATAGTCTGAAAACTATAAGACATTGAAAACATAAATTGAAGATGATGCAAAGAAATAGAATGGTAGCCTATTCTATTCTGTTCTGTTCATGGATTGGAAGAATTAATACTTTTAAAATGTCTACCCTCCCCAAAGAAATCCTAAGATTTAGTGTGATGCTTATCAAAATACCCATGGCATTTTTCAGAGAGTGAGAACAAGTAATCCTAAACTTGTATCATAATAGTGAAGACCACCTAATAACCAATGAAACCTTGAAGAAAAGAACAAAGCTGGAGATATCATATTCCCTCACTTCAGACTATACTACAAAACTACAGTAATCAAAACAACATGGTACTGACAAAAACAGACACATAGACCAGTGGAACAGATTAAAAGGGACCAGAAGTAAACATACACACTATGGTCAATTAACCTATGACAAAGGAGAAAAGACAGTCTCTTCAGTAAATGATGTTGGGAAAACTGGACAACTATGCACAAAAGAACCAAACTGGACTACTTTCTCACACCATATATAGAAATAAACTCAAAATGGTTTAAAAACCTAACTGTGAGACCTGAAACTATAAAACTCCTAGAAGCAAACACAGGCAATATGCTGTTTGACATGTCTTACCAATATTTTTCTTGGTCTTGTCTCCTCAGGTAAGAGGAACAAAAGCAAAAATAAACAAATGTGACCTAATCAAACTTAAAAGATTTTGCACAGTGATGGAAACAAACAACAACAACAACAAAAGAAAAAATATCCCACTGAATGAAAGAAGATATTTGCAAATGATATGTCTTGTAGGTTAATATCCAAAACACAACAAAATAAGTCATACAACTCAATATCAAAAATCCAAACAACTAGATTAAAAAAATGGGCTGAGGACCTGAATAGGCATTTTTCCAAAGAAGTCATAAAGATTGCCAACAGACACATGAAAAGATGCTCAACATTGCTAATCATTAGGGAAGTGCACATCAAAACTGCAATAAAGTATCACCTCACATGTATCAGGATGACTATCATCGAAAAGACAAGAAATAGCAAGTGTTCATGAGGATCTGGAGAAAAGGGCAGTTGTGAAGTTTTGGTGTGAATGTAAATTGGTACAACTATGATTGAAAACAAAATGGAGTTTCCTCAAATGTTTAAAAATAGAACTGCTATATGATCCAGAATTTCAATTCTGGAGATTTACCAGAAAACACTAATTTGAAAAGATATACGTACCCTAGTGCTCATAACTGCAAAATTTACATTAGGCAAGATGTGGAAACAACCTATGTGTCCGTCAAAAGATGAATGGAAGAAGAAAAGGAAATAAAAGGAATCCAAATCCGAAAAGAATAAGTAAAGCTGTCACTGTTTGCAGATGACATGATACTATACATAGAGAATCCTAAAGATGCTACCAGAAAACTACTAGAGCTAATCAATGAATTTGGTAGAGTAGCAGGATACAAAATTAATGCACAGAAATCTCTGGCATTCCTATATACTAATGATGAAAAATCTGAAATGGAAATCAAGAAAACACTCCCACTTACCATTGCAAACAAAAAGAATAAAATATCTAGGAATAAACCTACCTAAGGAGACAAAAGACCTGTATGCAGAAAATTATAAGACACTGATGAAAGAAATTAAAGATGATACAAATAGATGGAGAGATATACTATGTTCTTGGATTGGAAGAATCAACATTGTGAAAATGACTCTACTACCCAAAGCAATCTATAGATTCAATGCAATCCCTATCAAACTACCACTGGCATTTTTCACAGAACTAGAACAAAAAATTTTGCAATTTGTATGGAAACACAAAAGACCCCGAGTAGCCAAAGCAATCTTGAGAATGAAAAAGAGCTGGAGGAATCAGGCTCCCTGACTTCAGACTATACCACAAAGCTACAGTAATCAAGACAGTATGGTATTGGCACAAAAACAGAAAGATAGATCAATGGAACAGGATAGAAATCCCAGAGATTAACCCACGCACATATGGTTATCTTATCTTTGATAAAGGTGGCAGGAAAGTACAGTGGAGAAAGGACAGCCTCTTCAATAAATGATGCTGGGAAAACTGGACAGATGCATGTAAAAGTATGAGATTAGATCACTCCCTAACACCATACACAAAAATAAGCTCAAAATGGATTAATGACCTAAATGTAAGGCCAGAAACTATCAAACTCTTAGAGGAAAACATAGGCAGAACACTCTATGACGTAAATCACAGCAAGATCCTTTCTGACCCACCTCCTAGAGAAATGGAAATAAAAACAAAAATAAGCAAATGGGACCTAATGAAACTTCAAAGCTTTTGCACAGGAAAGGAAACCATAAACAAGACCTAAAGACAACACTAAGAATGGGAGAAAATACTTGCAAATGAAGCAACTGACAAAGGATTAATCTCCAGAATTTACAAGCAGCCCATGCAGCTCAATAACGAAAAAACAAACAACCCCATCCAAAAATGGGCAGAAGACCTAAATAGACATTTCTCCAAAGAAGATATACAGACTGCCAACAAACACATGAAAGAATGCTCAACATCATTAATCATTAGAGAAATGCAAATCAAAACTACAATGAGACATCTTCTCATACCAGTCAGAATGGCCATCATCAAAAAATCTAGAAACAATAAATACTGGAGAGGGTGTGGAGAAAAGGGAACACTCTTGCACTGCTGGTGGGAATGTGAATTGGTTCAGCCACTATGGAGAACAGTATGGAGGTTCCTTAAAAATCTACAAATAGAACTATCATATGACCCAGCAATCCCACTACTGGGCATATACCCTGAGAAAACCAAACTCCAAAAAGAGTCATGTACCAAAATGTTCATTGCAGCTCTATTTACAATAGCCCGGAGATGCAAACAACCTAAGTGCCCATCATCGGATGAATGGATAAAGAAGATGTGGCACATATATACAATGGAATATTACTCAGCCATAAAAAGAAACAAAATTGAACTATTTGTAATGAGGTGGATAGACCTAGAGTCTGTCATACAGAGTGAAGTCAGAAAGAAAAAGACAAATACCATATGCTAACACATATATATGGAATTTAAGAAGAAAAAAAAAATGTCATGAAGAACCCAGGGGTAAGACAGGAATAAAGACACAGACCTACTGGAGAACGGACTTGAGGATATGGGGAGGGGGAAGGGTGATCTGTGACAGGGCGAGAGAGTTATGGACATATACACACTAACAAACGTAAGGTAGATAGCTAGTGGGAAGCAGCCGCATAGCACAGGGGTATCAACTTGGTGCTTTATGACTGCCTGGAGGGGTGGGATAGGGAGGGTGGGAGGGAGGGAGATGCAAGAGGGAAGAGATATGGGAACATATGTATATGTATAACTGATTCACTTTGTTATAAAGCAGAAACTAACACACCATTGTAAAACAATTATACTCCAATAAAGATGTTAAAAAAATAAAAGATGAATGGATAAAGAAGATGTGGTATATATACAATGGAATATTACTCGGCCATAAAAAAGAATGATACCTTGCCATTTATGATAACATGGATGGACCAGGAGGATATAATGCTAGTGAAATAACTCAGACAGAGAAATACAAAACCTATATGTAGTCAATTATATGTGGAACATAAAAAATAAAACAAACAAATGAATATAACAAAACATAAACAGACTCACATATAACAGAGAAGAAACTAGTGGTTACCAGATCGAAGAGGGGTCCGGGGTGGGCCAAATAGGTGAAGGGGATTTAGAGGTACAAACTTCTAGGTATAAACTAAATAAATTATAAAGATGTAACATATAGCACAGGGACTATATCCATTACTTTATAATAACTATATGGAATATAATTTATAATAATGTGGAATCTATGTTGTATACCTGAAACTAATATAATATTGTAAGTCAACTGTACTTCAATGGCATAAAAATGTATAGGCTATAATCTTCTAAATCTTATTCCAGTATTTTTAATATCGTTGTCCAACAATTTACCTGCATTCATTCTGAGTGTTTTATCAGCAAAGTTGTACACCAAATGCAAAACAGAACTAATCAAGCTTTTTGTATGGCAACTAACCACTTATAAATTACTTCACATTTTCTGACAATGTGAAAATTACCCTTGATTTTACTTTATCAACTCATGATCAAGGAATAAACAGACAAAAATTATTAATCTAATAGTAGTCTCTTATTTTCACTTAGGAGACTTTAGAAGACATTTTATGTATTGGGATGTAAATACTTTTTTTTTTCATTTTAATTCTCCTTTTCCTAGAAGGACATATATGTTAGAAAATTACTAAATTACTAAACTATACACACTTATAAATTATTATTAAATTATTGTATTTTTGTTTTTAAAAGTTTTAGCAATATGCAAATTATTCTATACATAAAACAATCAACTGTAAGTATCAGATTATAGTTGTTTTGTCTTTTCCTTCCAATAGCCAAGAGGATTTAAACAGTTCTTTATACTAGTTACTTATAGAAGGGAAGCCTTTGCTATTCTGTCCATGTGGAGTGCAAAACACCATTGAAAGAACATAGCAACTTCTGAAGCATTTTGGTTAAATTTTAAAAGTAGTGAAAGTATAATTGTAAGAATGTTTTTGTTGTTGTTCAAAGAAGAGTAAATTTTTAGTAATTAAATACAAGCTTTAAGTGTTCTTTGAAGTTATTTACAATTTTTGTGTTTGACAGTACTTGGTCAGATGGACTGGGGTTGTCCCAAACAGCACATGAACATAAAATATGAAGTGAATTGTAGATGACCCTGAATAGGTAAATGACAAAAACATCCTCAGACCTGATTCAGACCAGTAACCATCCCCAAGATTAAATTAATAAATGTTTGTTTTTCTGTATTTTTCAAAGATGTATTTTTTAATTTTATGAAATCATGTAAGTTCATCGTCTAATTTAAACCTCTCTTAGTCCATACAGTCTGCATTAACAAAACTGTCAAGGATGGGGTGGCTTCAACAACAAACATATTTTTTAAATAGATCTTTATTGGAGTATAAATGCTTCACAATATGTGTTAGTTTCTGTTGTACACCAAAGTGAATCAGCCATATGCTGATGTCCCTATATCACCTGCCTCTTGTGTCTCCCTCCTACCCTCCCTATCCCGCCCCTCTAGGTGGTCACAAAGCACCGAGCTGATCTCCCTGTGCTATGCGGCTGCTTCCTACTAGCTAAACTATTTTACATTTGGTAGTGTATATATGTCAATGCTAGTCTCACTTTGCCCCAGCTTCCCCCTCCCACCCTGTGTCCTCAAGTTTCTAACACTTCTAGAGGCTGGGAAGTCCAAGATCAAGGCACCAGCAGATTTGTGAGAGTCTGCTTCCAGGTTTGTGGATGGCTGTGCTCTTGCTGTATCATTACATGGTGGAGAGCAAAAGAAGCAACCTCTCTCTAGGCTGTTATAAGGGTGCTAATCCCATTCATGAGGGCTGATTCTAATGATCTCCCAAAGGTCTTAGTTTTTGATACCATTATATTGGAGGTTAGGGTTTCAACATGTAAATATTGGGGAACACAAGTATTCAGTCTATAACAAAACCATTAATTTTCTTTTAAATTTTGTAATACAAAATTTTAAAATCATTAAAGAGAGGTGAACTCAAAATACCCAACTCGATTTTATGAGTTAATATTACTGAAGAAAACAGCACTTCTAACATACTGGTCTCTCGTTGTCTCCGGCTGTTTGAGTGTGTCACTCCTTACAGAAACACAATAAACATGTGAAACCATGGGTAATCCATTTCACCTGTAAATTGCCTTCACTAATCAAGATCATTTTAATTGTTGCTACAAAAGACTTGCATATCCTCCAAGCAGCACATAGCCTAAACAATGAGAGGTTTTCCCAAGTTGTTTTTCAGGAACTTGGAGTCAGTTGCGTTAGTTTGAGGTGAGCTCGTTAAGACTAGATAGGACTGCCACTGACCCTCCAGCTGGCCATGTGAGAGCATCTAGTCAGTGGCCTTTGAAGTCAGAGGGCCAAAAACTCCACCCTCATCTTGTGCTAACTGTTTCCATTTTTGGACATGCCTGCACAGAATGACAATTACCACACCTTTCTCTAATCACATTTCCCCTCCCTCCTCAGGCTTCTCGCACTTCAGACCATCCTGCTTCTTTATTCTTTATCCCATAAATACTTCAACCCCTTGCCTTTGGGGAGGTGAATCTGAGATTTATTCTGCCATCTCCTTGCTTGGCTGCCTTGTGAATAAGCCCTCCCTTTACTGCAAACCTCAGGGTCTCAGCATTTTATATGGCTACCTGTCAGACAAAACAAACCTGGTTTGGTAACATATGTAAGAATAACTGGAAGGGGTTATATGCACAGGCCACCGGGAACAAAGCTACAATGGGGACCCAGTTTCTTCTAAGGACACCACTCAGTGCCACTGCATAGTTACTAATCCAGGATGCCTGTTTCCATCAGCTCAAGACTCAATATAGCTTATGTTTAAAATACATCAGTACCAAATTTAAAACTTCAGATAGTGAAAATCAGTACAGGGTAAAATAGTTCTCTTTGTCTTTCAAATAATTGTGTTCCATTTTCATAGGGGATTTCCATTTTGAATTGACTTAATGTGTATCTTTAGAAGATAGCTTTTTTTCCCCCAAATTCTTATTTTCTAGTTATATATGTGACCATTGAATAAATTTTTCTATCCAGATGTTGACCTGGAACAAGTAGACTGCCAGATTTTTCTCCAGCAGAAATGTTTTTTTTTTTTTTCAGAATTAGCCGAGAATTGCAATTCAGGATCTGAGACCATGGTGAGCCACATGTAAGTACCTGCGTGGCAAGCAAAGAACACGTTTGTAGAGGGAGAAAGGAAGTTGGGAGGGCTAAAGTAAACAAAATGCCTATGGTTTTCCATGTCCTTGGAAGGAAAGAAGAGTCTTTCTCCTTCCTGTTTGTCTCTGCTATCCTCACAGGGTGTGAGAGCTGCCATTTCTGGTCTCCAAATTTTATTTAAGAGGTTTCTATTTATTATTTTTTTTACACAGATAAACAGAACAAAACAAAAAAGGCTTGCAGATAGAAACATCCGTAGTCTTTTTACAACCCCAATCAATGCTTTAAAAACAGTGTCTAAAAAGTCTGTGTGTCAGAGTTCCATTTAAATTGTCTTAATTTTAAATTGGTAGTATTTTTCATTCTTTTACTGGTTTGATTTTTAGTGTGACACCTATTGTAGTGGTGCCCAGAGTACATTGCTATACTTTAAATAATTTGTGAATTATTATATTATATCTCAGAGTGAGAATTTTTTTTTTTTACAAAGAATATAATAGATGCAGTTGTAAATCTCCTATAAGTAAATGTTGCTGCATTATGGAACCGTGAAATTTTAAAAGTCTTGTTGCCATTTTAGACCTAGATCCATGTGTCTTCTTTGATTCTCTGGCCATAAATGTAAAACATGTTTCTATCTGTCCTCAGATACGTTACTGGCTTTGCTTTTTTAACTGTCACCCTCCTCGGTTTCTTTGAGATTAAGTTCATATTTCTCTTCAGTCTATCTCAGTCCCATCCCTCCTTGAGATTACTGGACTTTCACATCCATGTAATGTAACCATGATCTGGTTTCAACTCCATAAGACACGATTCTGTTTTAATCTTTGCTCTGTGAGAACGCTTTTCCTGTTCCTTTTCTTCTTTTGCTCCTGACTCCAACTCAGCATCTTAGCTCACTGTAGAATAGAGCTACATCCTAATTTTAAATGTTGCACGTGGTAGTTTTATTTTTTTCCATGTGATTTTTAACCTGTCATTCTTTATTTTCAAGAACATTTGCATTAAAATTATGCCCTTCATTCTCAAATGCCCATCTGTTCCTTCTGTTTATTTCTAGACTTAAATAGTGAGTGACATCATTATAATTTCTATGGCAACCAACTGCTGACATTAAAAGATGATACAGCCTTCAGAGAGCATAAAAACAGCAGAAGCTTGTGAACTGTTAAAAGACAATGTTTTCTGTTCATGCAAATGTTTTTAATAAAAAAAGGAAGAAATAGCTGTAACTCTTTGAAGGCATATATTCACTGAGATTCTAAAGTTCTGAGTCCAAGAAATTCTTTTATGTACTATAGATTTTAAAATTTCAATGTTGATATTTTCCCAAGTTCTATAGAAGCACTTCATTTTTCTAATTTTGGAATGAGAAATCTTGAGAGAATAAAAAAGTACTTATAAAAATGTAATTGTAAAATTATAATATAATTCATGGGTTTACTCAAATATCCTCTAAGTCTTAAAATCTAAGATGATATAGAGCTTTATATCTATATGCCTTTATAATTGTGCCAGATGTGTTGGAAGGAAGTATCAGGACTTAAGAGAGTAAAATAAGCTCTGAAATTGAAAGGGTAAAAATGTGAAAATACATGATCTGAAATATTCTTAGTCAGTTATATGGTGTACTTATGTCATAGTCAAGGCTGTGTGTGTGTCTCTGCATAAGAGACAAAACATTACACAATATGATGGATAATGTAAATAAGAATGCTGGAAAACTGGAATGGAAGCTGTTTACCTGAAACAGATTACCAGATTTTTCTCCAGCAAAGATGGGTTTATTCAGGATCAGCATAGAATTACAATTTGGGGTCTGCAAACATGGCAAGCCATATGCATGACAAGGAAAGGAAAAGAAAGGTGGGAGGGCTATAGTAAGCAAAGAGTCCATAGTTTTTCATTGGCAGAGTTCTTCTCAAGAAAGAAAAGAAGTCTTTCTTCTTTCTGTTGGACTCTGTTGTCATTACAGGATATGAGATCTCCCTTTTCTGGCCTCCCAGTGCTATTTAATTGAGATTTCTGTTCATTAAGTTTTCTGCATTTTCCCCTTTTGATCAAGATCTCTCTCTGAAAGCATCATTGATCAAGATTCAGGTTCTCTATTTTCAGTGACATTTTGTATATCAATGTCAGGAAGACACTTTCCTGGGTGTTGTGTCTCACACTGGAGGGAGATAGTGCAGTCACAGACTGGAAACCTATCAAGATCATATTCAAGTAACAAGGTAGGACAGGAGGGAGGCACTTTTTATCTAATGTCCATATGTTATCAAAATCAAAGACATTGGAGAGCATATGAAAGCTTACGTAATCATCAAAGGTTTGACAGAAAATTTCAAACAAGCCGGGTTCAGATATCTTGAGAAAGCTGTCATCAGATATCACCTGCCTCAATTCCAGGAAATTTTACTTTCAGGTCACCTGATGATGTGCATGTTCAGTCAGGTTTTGATACTTTCTTTAGGTGTGTCATAAGAATCCAAGAGTCTCTTCCTTGGAGTTTGGTGACACAAGGGTTGTTTAGCAGTACTTGATAGGGGCCTTTCCAGTGAGACAGAAAAGAGTTCTTCTGGAGGTGTCTTTTCCAATAGACAAAATACCACATTGCAAGGTGTGATTCCTAAGGTTTTCATCTCCCAAGAGCACACTGTGAAAATATTGCTCTACCAAACATGGATATTTTTAATAAAAACAATTATGCCTTTCCAATTTTAGAATATTTCTACTGTGATTAGTTGTGAGTCAAAAGAAGCAGGAAGCCAATTGCATTGGGTGGCATGTACTATTTCAAAGGATAATAATTTATGAGTTCCAAAAGGGGTGGAGCTGAGATTTAGAAGAGGTTAAAATTCTGTTTGAACTTTGCTGTGAGATGTGTTATGAATTTTGCCAACATCAGTTGGAGATTTTCTACATAAGGAAAATGGTAGCTGACTCAATAGGGACAAACGATCAGTGTTTCCAAAATCTGCTCTAGTACCTTTAGATAAGGAAAAACTAAGATGTCAAAGGGTCATTTAATTCACCTGGTGGATAATTTGATAACTAATGTTAATTTCTAGAATTATATTCCCCTTTTGAGAGACAAAATCCTGGCATGATTCTTCCCTAGAAAGTCTTAGCCTAATAAATGGGTAGGGTCAAAGGAACTAAGAAGAAATAGGTGTGTATCTCTCAAAAGGCTTAAACAAAAAGGATTAGTTTCTGAGACAGGAACCTTTTGAAGTTTATTAGGGATCCCCTCTATTTGAACTGTTTACTACTCCAAGGCAGGGGCTGTTTTATAGTCCTGGATTTGAGTACTAAGAGTGTGGCTCTGGTGTTAATTAGAACTGGGAGATATTCATCCCCAATCTGGAGAAATGTTTCTCCAAGCTGATTAGGAAGATTGGGAAGATCCTGTGGAGCTCCTTGGAGCCTTGTCATTGAGAACTGGGAGAAAAATGGAAAAGCTGGTTAGAGGGCTGAAGGTACCTAAAGTGCTTAAATTTGTAATAATCTCTTTTTGAATGTCTTGGCTCTTTGCAATAGTGACAGAAACTAAGAAAAATTTTTGTTTCATTCAGAGGCCTTCATTTTCTATAGTTAAAAATCATGTATTTCGGTAACCTGCCTTTGATGTGACATCTAGAGTAGGAGAGACCTGGTTTGCCAGAATAACTATACCCAGAGCACACAAAATTTCCCATTCTATCATCGTCCTTTTTACTAGAGGGGAAAGGTCCCAGTTCAGCTCATTAATAAAATATACACGTAAAAGTTACTTGTGTGGAAGAACATCTGAAGGAAGACAAGAATTTTCTTTAAAAATAATCTGAGGTCAATTGTAATATTCCTGAATAAATTCATCAGATTTTTATGTGAAAGTCTGAATTTTGTTCCAATCAAGTCTTTGGCAAAACCATAGAAATTGTTCAGTGAAGTCCCCTAGTGATTGCCTGAGCCTGCTCATATAAAAAAGTTATTGGACTGTCTCCCTATTGTAATTCTAGAGACATTTCAGGATTTTCCCAATTAGCAACTTTCATCCAATGCTGGGTCTGACCTTCACTGAGAAGCATATGAATTAGCTGATATAAGTCAAAGAATCCATGTTGATATATTTGAATGACGATATTGCATTCCTCAGCAAATCTGTGAGAATCTGTTACTTTGGGAAAATCTTTGACTTCAGGTCACAGTTCAACTTTAGTGCAGGGAACATCAGACGTTAAGGGTTTAGCTTCTGGATATTCAGAGGCATCATTTGAAAGGAACAGGTTTCAGAGGAAAAGAGAGTAGGGATGGTTTCAGAGAAAAAGGGAAGTTTGGTTAGAGGATTAGTATGGGGAGATTGAGGGTATACGTAGATGTAGGCAGTGTAGAAGGGAAGAAGGAAGATGACATCAGAGGTGGAATCTGGCTAAGAGGAGACAAAGGAGAGAGACAAGATGGCATGCCAGGAGGGGCCTGAACAAAGAATCTAAGGAAGGGAAGCCTGAGGCTTCAGGAACCATTTTGACTTTATTTAATTGTTTGTCTCAGTTAATTATAAAATCTTATTTTGCAGAGAGGCAATTTTGACTCTGATCATGTTGGGAAGCTTCAGAATACCAATTGAAATAAACATTCCACTCATGTCTGGAAGGTTTTGGGTTACTGTAGTCCAATTCAATTTTAAGGAAACTAAGTTTGAGGATTTGAAAAGTTCCCCATAATGGCCAATGATATTCTAAATTGTCTTTGGTCAGCTTGGTCCATTTACTTAGAAATGCACATGAGGAAGGACTGTGGTTTTAAACATAAAATCAGTCAGGTGAAGTTCAGGAAGCAGACTGTAAAGTGATATTTTTGAGGTTAATCACCTAACCTCTACCTGGTAGTAAAAAGTCATCACAGCTGGAAAGTAGACACCATCTCTGGGATGATCTTGATGGGAAACTAGTAAAAGAGAAGGCATTGATGGGGTCAATACCAGTCATTTGAAAAGTTCAGAGGAAGTCCCTACTGTGGGATTACAGAATTGGTTGGCTATTGCTGGGGTCAGTTAATGTATTGGAGAAAGAGAATAAAGCCTGAGGGTGTAAAAAAAGCTATGTCTTTGCAGATAATATAGATATATAAGTTACGGAGACCTAATGGCACAGCATAGTGGTTGTAGACAAAAATACTGTATTATAAACTTCAAAATTGCTAAGAGACTAGATCTTAATTGTTCCCACCACAAAAAGGAAATGTGGTATAAGTGATAGAAATGTTAACTAATGCTATGGTGGTAATCCTTCTTCAATGTATAAAAATATCAAATCAACACATTGTATACCTGAAACTTACACAATGTTATATGCCAATTTTAATCTCAACTTAAAAAAAAAAAAAGAGGGAGAGAGAGAAAAGCTAAGTCTGAAAGTAAGAGGGCCTCCTTGGCAATACATAGAGTCTCATCTCCTATGTGTTGCCAGAGGGCAGAAAAAAATGAATATAATGTTAATAATTTAATTATAAGGGTAACAGAGCTCCAGAGGATGTGGAATTCTCAACTTCAGCAGCTGGCTACACTAAGATTGGGGCCCTGATTAAGAAGAAATAAGACCCCAAGGAATGGCATGAGGAACTAGATAACTTTAAATTCCCATATGTGAATCTTCTGGGTTGGCAGGAGTGCCCATTACTTCCTTTTAAAGCCTAGCATTTCCCTCTTGCTGCGAGATGTTACCATGACCAATGCCTTGCAAGAAAACAAGTACTTCACTCATGATCTACCCTACTTCCACTTCAGGCCATTAACGTAATAGCCGGATTAACTCACCTCATATTCTGGCTAGGGAAGTGCTGGGCCTGTTACCAGAGAAAAGGGACTATACTTCAAAGGAACCATAGGAACTAGCAAATATGTACGGAAGGAGTTGGGAGGACATGTGTGGGCCTGGATTCTGAGGTGTGGGACCATGGGAAGCGGAATGCAAATTATATGAGGAAGAGTCTGTTGATACGGGATTACTTCCCTGAAATATGGGTGAACACTCTGGTATGGACCTCAAGAAACCGTGCCTACACACTACTAGAATGACCTGGGGTGTTTGGGGAAAACTGATGACTAACACTAAGATAAAAAAAAAAAGAGAGAGAGAGAGAGAAAAGCTTTGGTAAACAGTAAAAGAAAAGATCAAAATGTTAAGCAAAGGGGGTGGATATCCTAAGTAAGGTTTGTTCCCTGGATGCTGGGAGTGGTCTGTGGACACTATATCACAGCAGCAGGCACCATGCTGGAGAAAGATGCAATGACATCACACAGAAACTCAGTATGGGTGTTCTCGGCAAGTCAGGGCTAAGAGGAGATGGTGCTGTTACAGAACTGCTGTCTCAAGTAGCAAAGGGGATGATCCCAGAATTTTAGAGGCTGTATGTTGCTGTTGAACTAAAAGAAGCAAGGGAGTTGACGCTTAGTTATTGTAATACTGGGAAAATTAGATCGGTAAGATTACAATAGCAATTTCACATTTGGGAATACAGATTCAACACATTCTTCTGAGTGAGGTGGAAGGCTGCCAGCTCTTAGTGAACCTAAGAGCAAGAAAGGACCCTGTAGCAGATCTAAGCCATTCAAATTATACCTATTAAAAGCAGTTATTGGTGTGTTACTGAGTCCTGGAGGATAAAAAATTACCAGACTATGGGGCATCAAGTGAATATGAAGTTAGAACAGTCTGTGATGGCCTGGGTTCTGTCAATTCCACTAAGTCTGCTGCCCAATGTAAATCCATCTTAAGGTAGGAGTGGTATGTCGAGGATTAAAAATGAGAATGTTCCGAGTTCATAAAAAAGCTGTACAAGTAGGTAACCTAGAACCCAGTGTCATTAAGCATTATTGCACCAGTGGATTTCCCTTAGCTCACACATGTGGGCAGATAAGGGAATGGGTGTCACTTATGACCAGTGGATTGAGGAGTAAATAAGCCACCTTTGGTTAAGATATGGTTTGACTCAGTGATTGCAAACTGAAACTAGGTGTCTGCTGCACTAGAGTCTATCTGTGAGTGACCAGGAAACATAATGACTAGGGACAATGCACCCAGTGGCCAGATTGTTGGGTAATCTTCCTTGTTACCTGCTTTCTGTTAAAAGAGAAATTCACAGAGCTAAGGATATATTGCAGGCTCATGAATGGCTTGGCTGGTTGACTAGAGGCAAGTAGAAAGATTGTAACATTAGGGAAAAACTTTACTAGAGAAAAGGCCAGTATGGAGTACACATAAATGGACTTTACAAAATACCTTTGTATTATGTATCAATAAATATGTTATATGTTAATAAAGAACCATCATGGAAGAGGCACTAAGTAACCAATAAAACAGAATGACTCTACCACCCAACCTTCCTTACCAGTCTCCAGTACTTGCATGATGGCTGTTGGATTAGAGTGATCCTGGTAGCAGGGAAGTGGACTACACATAGACCTTGTGATTTGGGTCCTCATCAACAAACCTATCTAGTTATTGCTGTTGCTGAATATCTGACCTGCCCACAACAAAGACCAATGCTGGGCACTTCCCTCAAGGAAACTAATCAGCCAGTTGGGCCCTGTAAACCCTAGTGTTGTGCCTGGATTCACACACGTTCCTGGTACAGGTTAGCCTTTCCTTGCTCTCAGGACCTGAGCAAGCACCATCAGTGTTTACAAAGTGTTTGATACTTCTCATCAGACAAAGAAATCCAATTTAGAGCAAAGGAAATGGATACACAGTGGAGAGGTCCACTGTTCATATCAAACACTGTGTCACCCAGAAGCTGCTGGTTCAGTAGTGTGGAGCATGGTCTCTGAAGATGGAACTGAAGTGCTGACTTGGAGTTTGTACTGTGAGAATGGAGTGCCATCCTCTAGGATGCATTGTACATCTTAAGTCAACAGTTATTATAAGAACCAATAGGTAGAACACTTGGATCTGGGAAGCTGGTGGTAAAAGTAGGAGTAGCCTTGCTTACCTTCACACTTAGCTACCTTCTTAGGGAACCCGTACTTTCCATGCCAACATTGTGAGTTTAGAGGTGCTCATTGTTAAAGAGAAATGACTTCACCCCAGGACATAGCAGTTGTTTTAATGACTTTAGTTTATGAATGCTGCTTGGTTAGTTCAGACTCCATGTGCCAAGAAACCATGAGGCAAGAAAATGAATGAGTCTCCTGTCTGGGGAAATTGACCACAATTATCAACAGGAGGTTGTCCTACTGTTAAAACTTGGGTATATGGAGGGAGATACTTGGCTCTTCAGGTGACCTTTTGGGGCATATCTTGGTATTTTTTGGCAGAAATTTGACAGTAAATGGACTATTGTATTTGCCATGCCCTGAAAAAGGTATGTACCCAGAAACTTAGACCATGAGAAAAGAGGTTCTTGATCATCCCTCCACAAAGGCACTAGCCTAGGTTAAGAAAAATCTCAAATAAGGGGCAACTGATATTGTAGATAGATATCAGTTAAGGCCTCTGGTCCAGTGACAATGGTGGGGAGGGGAGATAGGGGTTTGTAGTTCATCCAATTAACTTTCCTAAAAGATTTCTCAGGAAAGGAGACCAACTAGGGACTTCCCTGGCATTCCAGTGGTTAAGACTCCAGGCTTCCACTTCAGGGGGCATGGGTTTGATCTTTGGTAGGGGAACTAAGATCACGCATGCTTCAGGACATGGCCAAACATAAATAAATAAATAAATAGAAAAATTCTAAGGGAAAAAAAACAATAAAAAAAAATTAAAAAAGAAAAAGAAAAGAAAAGGAGACCAACTAGAATCTTGTGGAGTTGTCTGAATATTTTATTATTAAATAAAAATTTATATGAGTGGAGCAAGGGTTAGGCTGATGAAAACATTCACACTGATCCATTCTTTAAGGATTGAAGCATCCATTCCCCAAGCTGCTGGGTGTGTTGAAGGCTGAGAGCTCACAGCTAAATTACTTTCCAAGAAATGCTATCTCCATCAAGTTCATAGGCCCTCCCAGGGGACACCCTAATTCCAATGACTGGCTTTTACAGTGGTATAAGCAATGAGACCCCTGTTGGATTGCAGGATAACTCTGAAGGGCAAGCCTAGCTCTAGGGCTCTCAATCACACTGGTTGAGTCCTTTGTACAATTGCATTCCAGTTTCATTCCTTCCTCTGCATAATCTTTCTTCCTTCACTCACCCAAAGATATTGATTCCAAGGACATTCCCATCCTACATAGAATAAAACTCCAGCATTGCTGCGGTAGGCAGCCCAATGTAAGAAACATGTCTATGAAATTAAAGTCACTAGATAAGTATGTCATGATGTAACGTATTTTCTTTTACTTGAAGCAAGTGAACACAAACTTAGCTAACTCCAAGAGATGTATTTTAGATGGAGATTCTTATATTGGATGAGGGTTTGAATTACAAGACTTGTAAATAATCTTCAAATCATGAATTGCTTTTCAGCGTGTGTTGAAATAAGAATGACATCTTCCTACAGGTTGAGAATATTCCCTCTTTTTCCCATCATTAAGCTTAAATCTACAAATCAAATAAATTGATATGTTAGCACCCCAAAAGTTAAAGAATTAGGTAATTTATAATCACATGGATTTTTAGAAAAAAAATTATTGGCATTTAAAATAGAGATTTATGTATTTTTAAAAATCCCTCTCTCTTCATATTGGTGCTATTATCAGCACTTTTCCTTCCTAGAATGGTCAAACTTCTATAAATATGGTTCACTGCTTGACTAAGAAAATAAACTTTGACGATGGTAATTTAAACTTCAGTTGACTTGATAGGGGAATTAATGAAAGGAAGTGAATCAGGACTTCACAGCCATGTGACCATTTGCTGACTCAAATCTACTGTTTTACTTGTTCTTTCCAACCAAATGTTTTTTGTTTCTCCCACATTGTGATAGACTTATGATTGAAAGAGCTATAATATATAACTCCAGATACATTCTTACTTAAAACAATTACTTTTATTTTTCTAGTACTTACAAAAACATTTGTTCTGGAAAAATCATTATCATGTCTTTTGGTTCAAATCAATAAATATTCTAAAAATTTGCATTTTATGATTATCCTGAATACACATGCTGGAAAAATATTGTGTTAAAATAAAATTCAAATTTACTACTTCCTCTTTAATCTTTTATTTTAGTTTGCCTTATTTTTTTTTTGGTTGACATTTTTATTGGAGTAGAATTGCTTTACAGTGTTGTGTTAGTTTCTGCTGTATAACAAAGTGAATCAGCTATATGCATATGTATATCCTCATATCTCTTCCCTCTTTTCTCCCTCCCACCCTCCTTATCCCACTAGTTTGCTTTATTTTATCCCAAATTAAACATGTACTTGCATTTTATATGCTATGTAAAGGATATATGGAGAAAAAAACCACAATAATGAAGGTATTATTTATTAAAAATTCATATTTGTCTATAACCGTTTTCTTTGAAGAATATATTTTATTAACATGGCAAGGATAAAACTTGAAAATGGATTGGTTTTGCTATGGACTCTTATCATTACATTATGGTTACAACTGAAGGAATGGATTAAATTTCACATGCCTTTTGAGGTTATGATTTATGGAACACACTGGAGGAGAAAGCCTGGGTGCCCCTTCACTGGTTTCCATCAGAATGAGGAAATAGCCTCACTTGGCTAGAAAAGCTAGTCATCTTAGTATTCCCTTTTTTTCCAAAATAGAATTGTTCCCTTGCATTGTGATCCATTTTATCAGATGGTTTGAAAATACAGTCCCTGAGATTTCCTATACAAGAGTTTTAAAAAATTAGAAACTTAAAATCCCATAGTGTCTCCTGTGTTAGAAATACTACTATACCTCGGGACTCCCCCGGTTGTCCAGTGGTTAAGACTCTGTGTTTCCACTGCAGGGGGATCTAAGATCCCTCATGCTGCACAGCGCAGCCAATAATAATAACAATAATAATATTATTATTATTAAAATAATAATAATACTATATCTCATTTCAAATATGTCTCCTGCCTGGGCATAAAAAAACTCACTTTCAGCCTATTTGTACTTCTGTGGAATTGTGTGGCTAACCCAGGTCAATATTAAGTGAGCTTAAGTGGTATATGTCGCAACCTCTTTGAGCCCAAGAAAAGTCTCCATGTGGTTCCAATCCTCTTCTTGGTGATGAAAAAGGACTCATGATTCAAAGGATAGATCTCAAAATAGTGAAACTTCTACCATAGTGAAGCCCTGAGTGACAGTGTGACCCTGTAAACTACACCAACTCACAGCTGAAATGGCATCAACATTCATCTCATGGCACTACTAAAATTTGAGAGGTAATGGTAGCTTTACCCTAAACTAACTAACTAAACTAACCTATCCTGATCGCATACCTGCACTAAGAGATATCCATATATGAAATTAATATTGAAGATTGAGATGTCAATAACTAGCAGTCAGTGTAATGAAATAGTACTTCAGAAATATTAACAGACTTTTATTTTTATTTCCCACTTTGTTTTCACTTTTTCTCTCACCTTCATTTAACCATACATAATATTTGGGTCCCCTGCTTTTGAAGTGAGATGTGGCAAGATACAGTAATACGTGTTCTCCCTTTGAGTTTTCTTTTTTCTTTTTCTCATAGGCCATTATCTCTCAAAAGAAAGGAGTGGTGAGCATAAATAAATGTATTGGAAAAACAGGATTTGAGGAATGCAGGGTTTTCTTGAATTCCCTGAAACTGAGTGGAGGGAGATGGAGCAGAAATAGTGAGTGTTAGGGTATGTTCTAGAAAAGTGCCTCTGTTCCTAATTCTCAGGCAGAGCCATAGGGAGCCTGCAGGAAACCAAAATGAAAAAGTTATAGAGTAAGAATTGGTAGGGCCTATAGAGATTTCTCTACACAGAGTATTAAAGGAAGAAAAGGATGTGTAGCAAGTTCCTATGAATGGCCTGAAATAGAAATAATATCCAAAAGATGTGGAAAGAACCAAAAGATATATTAATGTCTCATGATAAGATGCCTAGATTTTGAGGAACAAATGTCATACAAGATATTGGATAGCTCTGGAATCATGTGTGGATTAATAAGTAAAGCCAGGAAAATAACAATTACCGAGTTAGAACAGAGCATTCAACGTCCATAACTATTCCACACAATATTTCTGTAGGTCAAACGACACAGAAATTTAAATGAGGAAAGCCTACAAGTTGGTACACAAGTTTAAAATTTTACCACCCTGGAGGACTAGGGGTTCAAAATATAAATTATATTAAAAACATTTAAAAGCACACTTATGATATACTACACTTGTGGGATGAGATCCCATCCCTGTTATAAGTAAAAAGAATAATAATCTAGACTTAAATCTTACTCTGTGGTTTATTTACAACTTATTTGTAGCTAAAGATATAAAGGTGTCCAAAGGCCAAAGTTATAGGTATCCAATTCTGTGGGCTTTCCAGCCAAACAAATATTCCCTATACCTGTATACTATGTTACAAGTCAAATGGCATAAATTCAAGATAAATAAAAGAATATCTCAGTCTAATCAGGGGTCAACAAAATAGTCAAGGCCAAACAGTAAATATTTTAGGCTTTATGGGCCATATAGTATCTTTTGCAACTACTATATTCTATTATTTCAGCATGAAAGCAGCCATAGGTAATTTCAAAATGAGTGAGTATGGCTGTGTTCCAATAAAACTCTATCCACAGACACAGGCAGTGGGCTGGTTTTGGCCTGTGGGAGATAGCTTCCCTACCCTTAGCCTGGACTACCGTTTAATTCTATTAAGTTAAAATCAGGCTCAAAGCATAGATATGGATATTTTTTAAACTCTGTAGTCATGTCTTTCTTTATTTAAAAATATTTTAGCATATCTTCCTTTCATGTGTGTTTTGTAAAAAAGTGATTTGGCTTTATCTATTGACAAATGATTCCAAATAATCTCCAAATTTAGATGAAATGATTTTATATAATAATTAGGATACTGGAATGAGTGAAGACTGCATATGTTTTGAAGTGAATTGAAGATTGACCGACAACTTCTATAAATTATCAGAGAAAAACTTACAGAAAGAAAATATGTCACATTGGGGTATATTTTGAAATATAATGAAATTTATGGCATTTTGTTGTTATTTTAACCATGCATGTTTGTGCTTTTTCTTTTAATTAATTACTTAATTAATTAATTTATTGACTATATTGGGTCTTTGCTGCACGTAAGCTTCCTCTAGTTGTGGCGAGAGGGTGCTACTCTTTGTTGCAGTGCAGTGGCTTCTCTTTTTGCAGAGCACAGGCTCTAGGCATGCGGACTTCAGTAGTTGTGGCATGCGGGCTCAGTAGTTGTGGCTCACGGGCTCTGGAGCACAGGCTCAGTAGCTGTGGCACACAGGCTTAGTTGCTCTGCGGCATGTGAGATCTTCACAGACCAGGGCTCAAACCCGTGTCCCCTGCATTGACAGGTAGATTCTTTACTCCTGCATCACCAGGAATGTCCCGTGTGAGCTTTTTCATTACAGCAAGGCCGAGATGTTTGTCCTTCCTGAAACGCTGAAGCTGGCCCGAATTTCAATACTTTTTACAAGTAAGAATCTACTGTGCAGAATCTATTTCTTTTGCACCCTTAACAGCGTTCTTAATGAGCTGTTAATGAGCTGTCAATCTCTAATACATGCTGAAAACCTAGAATAGTCACTGAGGATTCTAGGAGCAGAAATATGTTACATCCCCAAAACATGATCAAATATAGTTTTCCAAGATTTATAATTACTTTTAAGTTAGACTGACTTTTTATGTCATCTCTAAATTATTAGCAGTGTTTTTGAAGATCAACTTATGATCTGAAGTATTTTTCATTGAACAATGTTACTCTTTCTAACATGAGTTATTATTATTTAAATTATTTTAAAATATTATTTATTAAGGAACTACTCTGTGCCAGTCAATGTATTCTCGGAAGTTATAATCTATTGGGGAATACTCTGAGATGTGTAATTATATTAACAGTAATAAATGATGCTACAGTTAGCACTTGGTGGGAGGCAGTAGGCAAGCCTGTCTTAAGGTAAACATTCTGATTTACCTTAGGAATCCTCAGAAAACTGTTGAAACAGTTCTAGTGGAATTTATTTTCTCTAATTTAGACTTGAAAATAAAATATAGATTATGTTTCTTATTTTGGTTTATTTTATTTTATTTGGGTAAGACCACTAAACATGAGATCTATGTTCTTAAATTTTTTAAAGTATACAATACAGAATTTAAACAATAGGCACATTGTTCTCCAGAGGATCTCTAGAACTTATTCATCTTGCATGATTAAAACTTTACATGACTATTGATTGGTAACTCTCCATTTCTTCCTCCCATGACCTCCTGGCAACCATCATTGTACTCTGATTCTATGAGTCTGACTGTTTTAGATTCCTCAGATAAGTAGAATCAGACAGTGTTTTGCTTTCTGTGACTGGCTTATTTTACTTAACATAATGTCCTCCAGGTTTACCCATTTTGTCACATGTGGCAGGGTTTCTATTCTTTAAAGGTTGAATAGTATTCCATTGTATGTACATAACACATTTTCTTTATTATTCATCCGTCAGTGAACATTTAAGTTGTTTCCAAATCTTGGCTATCGTGAACAGTGCTGCAAAGAACATGGGAGTACAAATATGTCTTCAACATCTTGATTTCAATTTTTTAAAATAAATAGAGTGAAATTGCTAGATTATATGGTTCTATTTTTAACTTTCTAAGGGTCCTCCACTCTGTTTTCCATTAAGGCTAAACCATTTTGCATTCCCTCCAAGAGTGCACAGGGTTTGAAATTTCTCCACATCCTTGCCACCACTTATCTTCTGTTTTTTGATAAGATCCATCCTGGGCTTCCCTGGTGGCGCAGTGGTTGGGAGTCCGCCTGCCGATGCAGGGGACGCGGGTTCGTGCCCCGGTCCGGGAGGATCCCGCGTGCCGCGGAGCGGCTGGGCCCGTGAGCCATGGCCGCTGAGCCTGCGCGTCCGGAGTCTGTGCTCCGCAGCGGGAGAGGCCACAACAGTGAGAGGCCCGCGTACAGCATAAAAAACGAAAAAAAAAAAAAAAATCCATCCTGACAGGTGTGAGGTGATAACTCATTGTGGTTGTGATTCGTGCTTTCCTGATGATTAGTGGCATTGAGCATCTTTTCATTTATTGTTCAAATTTGTATGTTCTCTTTTAAGAAATGTCTATTGAACCTTTAGCACATATATTAATTTGATTATTAATTTTTTGACCATTGAACTGTAGGGATTCCTTATATATTTTGGAAATTAACCTCTTAGCTATATGGTTTGCAAATATTTTCTCTTATTTCATAGGTGGCTATTACACTCTGCTGGTTGTTTTCATTTTGCTTTTTATTTTGTTGTTTTTTTTGCTTTGCAGAGGCATTTTACTTTAATATAGTCTCACTTGTCTGTTTTTGTTTTTATTGCCTGTGCTTTTAGTATCATATTCATGAACTCATGACTTAGTCTTGGTAGGGTATATGTTTTGAGGAACTCATCCAACTTTTGGCATGTCATTGTTTATAGTAGTCTCTTATGACTGTTGTATTTCTTTGGCATCAGTTGTAATGCCTCTTCTTTCATTTCTGTTTATTCTTCTGTTATGTAGGCTAAATTGTCCCACTTCACCAAAACCAAGCTCTCCATAATATTCACTAACAAGTTTATATAGAGGATGGAAGGAAGAACATGGCAGTCAAGACATAGTGTCTTTGAGGACCTAGTCATTCTTGAAATGGAGCTGTTCATCCCATTCTCTGCCTGACAGAGGTACCAAAATTGTGGTTGACTGAAATTCTGTTCCAATCCATACAGTCAGAACTGTAGAGCAAGAGGCTGAGGAGAAATTGCAGAATTTTCCAGTGAATGGGCTTGCCAGTGAGTCCTATTATATTTCTACAGTGTAGGTCTGCATGTGTATAGGTAGATTTCCCTGTGCCGTGAACCAAGAAGACATAAGAGTAAACTGTCTTTCTAGTATCCCACCCCAGAAGTCCATCTTCTGTGAAAGAGAGAACTCAGGACATCTTGCCCTCACTCCAAACATGTTGAATGTCCAGAGGAAATACAATGGGATATTTTAAAAGTACATGTAAACTGTACAGCAACAAATGGAATTTCCACATTCTAGAAATAAAGAAGATAGCATTATAGAGACAAAAGTAAAGCCACAAAGCTTTGAGGAATAATAAAATGGGCTATTTCCCTTGGTCAAGACTTTGTTTAATTAATAAAAAGTTAGAATGCTGAGCCAAAAATTTCCTCTCCTGTTTGGAGCTGAAACTTCAGGGAAGGGCAGAGAGTCTAAAATAATTTCAGGGACTTCCCTGGTGGTGCAGTTGTTAAAGGTCTGCCTGCAAAGGCAGGGGACAGGGGTTCAATCCCTGGTCTGGGACAATCTCACATGCCACGGAGCTACTGAAATCCGGGCAACTGGAGCCCATTCTTCACAACAAGAGAAGCCACTGCAATGAGAAGCCCGTGCACTGCAACAAAGACCAGCCCCCGCTCACTGCAAGAGAAAATCTAGAGAAAAACCTGCACGCAGCAACAAAGATCCAACTCAGTCAAGAATTTAAAAAATAATAATAATTACAAAAATAATATGTTAAAACAAATTTTTAGATAAATAAATTAATTAATTAAATAAGTTCAGCCCTTGGCCTAGTGACATGTCAAAGAAGTAGGCTACTCATGCTGGGTTATGTGTGTGGTAAAAAATGTTACTGGCAAGACATGAGAAACTCATAATTAGTAAAAGTATACAACATCACAATAGAGTTGTATTTCAAGCAAGGGAAACTCAAAACTTCCCCTAATTCTATAGCCTGTGAAGCTACACAAGTAGGTAACTCAGAGGACAAATAGAATCTCACAAGTTAGAAAGCCTTAGAAACACCATCTAAGTTAGAAGCACAGAAGGAAACAGACTCCATGTTTCAACAAGCTTGTTTCAAGCAGTAGATAAAGCAAACACAAGATTTGACACACAAGAAACAGACACTATAATAACACGGGAGATACTTTAAAAGATGTATATTAACATATTCAAAAAGATAAATTAAAAATAGAGTTGATAAAGCAAGAATAGGGCATTTGAACAAGCATATGAATTTGAAAGGAACAAAGCAAATTCTTATTTAAGAACTCTCTAACAATTGAAATAAATATTAAGAATTGATTGGGTAACTTGTACACAGAGCTGAAAGGGAGAAATCATCCAAATGTGGCACAAGAGCTCACATGTGACCATCAGCAAGTTATTGAATCTATATTTTTTAGATTCCAATGTGATTTTTAATGTAAAGTGCTTACACAGTTCTTGGCACATGTTAAGTGTACAATAATGAGAGCCATTATGTGTTATCATCAAATGTGTTTCAAAAGATAAAAGGGTGGGTAGTGCAGGATAGAATGAGAAGATCCTGCATTAATCTATAATGAGCTCCATTAAGACATAATAGAAAAAATGGGGGCCAGACAATGTTTAAAGTGATTACGGCTGAAGTTCTTCAGAATAGATAATTTGAATCCTAAGATTGAAGAAACACTAAATTTAGACATATCATTGTGATGTTGCATACGTAAAGGGGGAAAAAAACAATGCTATAAGGTAGAGAGATACTACATACAAAGGAATTAGAGTGCACATCAGATTTTTGAATGCCAAAGGACAGTGGAATACTTTAATTATGGAAAGAAAATAGAATTAAATTATACTCAATATGCACCAATTCTTGTCTCTCTGTTATGATTTCATCCTGGAGTTCTTAATCATCTGACCCTGCAACAGGATATGCTGTTGGCCCATTGGAGTGATAATCTTATGCTGACAGGTCCTAAGGTGCAGGGACTAACAGACACGCTAGGTACCTGGGCAAGACACATGTTTACTGAAGCATGGGACCAAACCCTACAAAAATACAAAGGTTTGTTTACTCAATGACATTTCTGAGGTTTCAGTGCTCTGTTAAGATTACTCCTCCATAAAGTAAGGAAAAAAAATACTTAGTGGATAGTTGGTATTTTTACCAGCTGTATTGTTAATATGGACCAAAAGGTATAAAATGTCTCTAGACTACAGGGCAAAGAATTGTGGGACTTGGCAACATGGCAATAAGACCCAGGGAACCATTGCAGATAGGTGTGCCTTATAGACACTGTAGAATGTTCCAGCATAAAATGATGATAAAGGCTTCCTAGCATTTTGAGGAAGAAACCTCATGCACTTTCCAACAATAACTAGTTTTACCTGGGTGCTCAAGTACATGTGCAAATATAGCAATTAAATTTTATTAATAATATTCAAATATGAAGCTCTATAGCATATAAAATATCTACACAAGTGTATTACGAAACTATATGTAATAATTATATACCTATATCTATCTATCTATTTCCAAATCTCATTTAATCATGCAGGAAGATAGTACTGAATTTTAAGGGGATGTTACATAACAGTACCATATATAGTATGATGTCAATTTATGAAGTACCTGGAACATATTAGCTATGTAATAATATTTACATTGATGAACAAAACAACAAAGTCTTTTAAGTATTAAAACAATCAAAAGACGTTCTTTCTGAAACATCAATTTCCCTCACTGTGTCCCCTTAGTTTTCTTTTCCAAAGAACAAGTTTTACTCTGTATGTTTATGTAATTTTTTTTTCAATATAAGAGAGCATATTTCCTTGCTGTTTCCACCCACTGCAATCTGGTTTTCTCTTCTATATTCCACTAAAATATTCTGGTAAAGATGTGAAATGATCTTTCAGCATCTACATCCAGGGAGCTCTGAGCAGTCTCGTCACGAGTGTTGTCGCCCCATTTCACTCTGTGGACCCACCTCTGCTCCTGGGATCTCTCTCTATGGTTCCTCAGACAGTACCAAATGTCTGAGAGACCACCTCTGCTCCATCACTTATGTTTTTTTCCCCTTCCTCTACCTGCTCCTTTAACCTTGGGAACTTTCATCAGGTCTAACTCTCCGCTTTCCTCCCTCAAGGGTTTTGTTGTTCTCTATAGCTACCATTTCAAACCCTGGGTAATTCCCAAATTACATCTCCACCGAGCTGTCTCTTGAAAAAGTTTCAATCATCTATTCATTTCATTACCTTGTCCCATCTTCCACATCTCCAATCTTCGTTAAGTACAACTTCCTCCCCAACAAGCAAATCAGAAACAAAAGAGTCATCTCCCTCTTGCCTTCTCTCTGACAGTAAACAAAGCATTTTGATTTCACTTCATTTACATTGCTCTCTTCTGTCCCATCCTCCTCTTTCCCACTGAATTTAACCCCAATCATTCTTCCTCTGGATTCTTGCTGCTACCTCTCCTTTGGAAGTTACCTTCCAGTCTACTATTACTACTCTGGAATTCACACTACAACTGCTAGTGCAGGAACACTGCAAATGCTAATCTAACCTTGACATTCTTTGATGTTTTCTGAGAATGCTGCTACTGATTTTTTTTTTTTTTTAATACTAAACATTTTTGACATTAGGAACATTTCTTTTTTTTTCCGGACGCGCAGGCTCAGCGGCCATGGCTCCCACGTGGCATGTGGGATCCTCCCGCACCGGGGCATGAACCTGTGTCCCCTGTATCGGCAAGCAGACTTTCAACCACTGCACCACGAGGGAAGACCTAGGAATGTTTCTGACTGTCTACTTTTAGAGATTTAACTTTGTGATGTTCTTTGTCCAAACTTCTTGCAGTATTCTTTATGCAGAATTATTTTTCACACTGCCCTGTCCTTTTATGCTAAACTTTCTGCTTGAAAAATGACCGTATCCTGCTTTCTTCTTTCTGTACTTTGTCATTTAAACTGCACTGTTCCTAAGTCACAGGAAACTACTTTTCTCATATTATTTTATTTGTGCTTATTTCTATTGCTGTTTGGGGTTGAGAGTTTCCTCATGATATTTACAAAGTATCTTAACTTCCCAGTAGAGGAATCCCTAAACCACATACAGAATAAATTTTTAGACACTAGTCTCATCTGTAATATCTAGGTTGCTTGATCTAAAGAAGTAGGCATGTTCTTTCTCTTGTCTCTTTACCAGTTTATTTTCATGATGTCAATCCTGGATTCAATTTTAAATTAGTGTTTCCCTTTTCCTCCTCGAACTTGTATTAGAAATTCTAACATCTGAAACCAGAAGATTATCACAATATCATTATATTATCTATAATGATAAGGATCAAATATTTTCCTCTTTGATATGAAAATACACATAAACACCCTAACACACACACACACACACACACACCCTAAATAGAAAATATTTTTTTAATTTTTTAAATTTTTTTAAATATATCTTTATTGGAGTATAACTGTCACACAAAAAAGTGATATAACCTCACACTGGCCAGAGTGGCCATTATCAAAAAATCTAGAAACAATAAATGCTGGAAAGGGTGTGGTGAAAAGGGAACCCTCCTGCACTGTTGGTAGGAATGTAAATTGATACAGCCACTATGGAGAACAGTATGGAGGTTTCTTAAAAAACTTAAAATAGGAATACCATATGATCCAGCAATCCCACTACTGGGCATATGCCCTGAGAAAGAGAGACATGTACCACAATGTTAATTGCAGCACTATTTACAATAGCCAGGACATGGAAGCAAGCTAAATGTCCATTGACAGATGTATGGATAAATGTATTTATCCATTGATAGATGTATGGATGTGGCACACATCATTTTTTTTTTTAATGAAAGGAGAAAGCAATGTCGTATGCTGTATCTGTTTTCTTAATTTATCAATGCTCCATATTAGAAATTCAAACAGGGTTTTTCCACTCCAGTCTATAAGTATAGACCCTAGAAAGTATATTTTTAAATCTTAAACTTTTTTTTTTTTTTTTTTTTTTTGCGGTATGTGGACCTTTCACAGTTGTGGTCTCTCCCGCTGCGGAGCACAGGCTCCGGATGCGCAGGTTCAGAGGCCATGGCTCACGGGCCCAGCCATTCCATGGCATCTGGGATTTTCCTGGACCGGGGCACGAACCCCTGTCCCCTGCATTGGCAGGCGGAGTCTCAACCACTGCGCCACCAGGAAAGCCCTAAAATCTTAAACTTTTTAGACACATACAAGATTTCTTGAAGATGACTGAACACATCCTAAAATAAAATAATGGATTTTATTTTATTACATAAGCACATAAGGTCAAAAGGCTCTAGAAGTTGACAACTCAAAGTTCCATAGTGTTCTCTACTGAACTTAACAAAAAATTCACAGAATGTCAAAAATATGTGGCTACATTCAAAAACAAGATAAATCTGACCTCTTTTCTAAACATAAGCCAAAGTAAAGGACAGTGTGCCACCAGGAAATAATCCAATAAGCTCCTCTCTTGGCTCACTGAGTGGCTTCTCACATTTACAAATGACACATTTAGTGCTTTTATTTCTTTCACTTTCTAGATAAAAATGATGAAGGCTGATCATCAAGTTGTCCCTGGGTCCTGAGAGCACCCAATCCAGAACACACCCCATCTTCCCAAAAGCCCTCTCTCGAATCACCCAGGACAATCTCAGACACCACACAGCAAGGTTCCAAATAGGGTGTGGAGTTCTCGATGAAGCAATTGCTAAATCCCATTTTATTATGTTATAGGTGTGTTCTTGGGGAATTTGTTCTCGGGGATTTTTCAATTATATGCATTAAGCAGTAATGAATATGAAGTGTTGTCTGATATAATGGTACAGAGTTACTGTAAAGTAACAATTTAATGAGAAATTCCAGCCACTTCAACGGCAGCAATTAGTAGTCCATTAGAATCACCCGGAAATTGTAATTTGGTGCTGGCTGAGGCTCGTTTATGTCATGGTTCAACAATTTCTCAGGTAATATTGATATACAGAAAATCTTGAGTAACTCTGGTTTAAGAGGATGCTTCTACTATAATTTAAGTCATTCTCCTGCAAGATTTGCACTCCAGCTCTGTACCCACAATGGCTTTTTGTGCTGGGATGCAAGGTTCTTGTTGTCTGGCTTCTTCACTAAAGGCAGAGTTCTTTGCCTACACAATTTGCTGCAATTCCCTTAAAAGGAGTCTTTACGGACTGAGTCTCTATCAGATGGCTTCTGTTGAAGACTTGGCTTCCTTTCAATATTTTCTTTGAAATTCTGAATACCAACTGTAATAGAATTACAGAACTGTCTCTTCATCTTAATCAATCTGTCTTTACATTGTTGGCTGCAGTATTGCTGCTGCCTCGGCATTCTCCATGCCCCTGAGATGTAGGATGAGCAATTTTACTCCAATTTGTGTGAAGAATATTTTCTTGAAAATATTTCTCTTCCTGTTTGGGCCCATTTAACTCTCCTCTGTTCAGCCATCAAACATCTCCCAGAACCAGCAACTCAAAGGCCTTGCAGTTTAATGAGCTGGCACCTGATGAATTTTACTCTGGGGATTTTTTCAGTTTACCATTTCTGGGTGACTTACAGCAGCTTCAGATTTTTGGCTTTCATGAACAGGTATAATCGCAGGGAAAAAATAAGGAACCTACACCTTACTTCCTTTTTAAAAATAATTGTTTTTCATTAAAAATATACTCTATTTTATTTTGATCTTCTCTTTCTCTGCCCCATCCCAGTTTGTACCTATTTTACCATAAACTAATATTGACTAGCGTTTAGAACTTTCATATATATTTCATACTATTTGATACTAAAATAGTCAACTTTCAATTAAAAAAAATATGCATATAGAAAACAGGCTCATTAACTGAACTTTTTATTATTCAGTTGATTGTACCAGCATAATTTTAATAGTCACAGGTAAGAAACACAAATCATATTTAAATATCAAACGTATTTTAAACTAAAAATATTGATAGGGTAACATTAAACCTACCATATGTTTGAATCTCTAAATTAAGAGTGTGTTTTACTTTAAAGGATCAATTAATCCTTTTTCTATGGTTATCCTTTGATTCCAATGCCCTCAGAGGTTTCAAATAGAAAGTCAGTAATTACAATAATAGTTTGATATTTTTACCCAACAGATAGAATAAAAGTAGATCTTTGGAAGTACATTTGTTGAAGTAAAACATCCAATATTATTGTGAATGCTACGTAAGTCCAGTTTAAAACTCAGAGATAATGCAAAAAAATAATGGTGGAACATCTTGAAAAACATAATACTGTTACTAAATTAAAGAAGTGTACTCAAAATTTGCAAACTGGAATTTTAAAAATTTTAAGCATTAAAATTTATCCATATAAGAGCAAGAATCAATTAAAATTAGAAGTTGAGAGTTCTAATGTTATACAAAGTTTAATTTAATTAAATTAATTTATTTAGTTTTGCAGTACGCGGGCCTCTCACTGTTGTGGCCTCTCCCGCTGCAGAGCACAGGCTCCAGACGCGCAGGCTCAGCGGCCATGGCTCAAGGGCCTAGCCGCTCCGCAGCATGTGGGATCTTCCTGGACCAGGGCACGAACCCGTGTCCTCTGCATCAGCAAGCAGACTCTCAACCACTGCGCCACCAGGGAAGCCCCAAAGTTTAATTCTGAAATTCAATATTTCAAGTATTTCAACCTATAGATTTTTTATGAATGTTCTGTTTTAATTGGATAAATATATATTTAACACTGATGAATCAAAAATTGAAAAGTTCTATAACTTTGCCAATCAAATTGGCAAGACATTCAGTAACTCTGAAGAGATAACTTATAATTTTGACTTGTAAAAGAATTTTTTGAAAAAGGGTACTCTGAATGGAGGCAAAAAGATGAAAACTTACCTGTGAAAATATTTTGGCTGAACAACTTACATGTTTCAATACAAAAATAAGTAGATTTATGTTTTTATTTATATCTTTATTTACATGTCTTATTACATGTTTATTTATTAACATGTTTCAATATGAAAAATAACTAGATTTGAGAATAATTTCCATTTAGCAGAATTTCTTCTGAGCTTACCAGGCATTGACAGCTCTAGAAAGAGTGGTTTCTCAGTTCAAAACCTTATGGACTTCAGCAAAATTTTATATGAAGAAAAGAATTATTTAGAACAAGTTTTAAATTCATTTTAACTATAACATGCAACTGAAAAGAAAATTGTTGTTCATTTTTTTTCAATTAAAACCATTGCTATTAAGACTGTATTGGGAAAACATCCTCAGAAAATACTATTGAATGTATATTAAAGTTTGTTTTACTAAATTTTAAAGTATACGAATATATCAATATATCAAGAATAATTTGTTTATGCTATTTAGTGTTTACCTAATAATTTGTTCCATTTTGCTTTAATGTACATGAATATGGAATCTTTTAAATAATCATTTTATGTTTTTAGTTTATGAGGGAAGTATGTTATACGTATGCTATGAATAATGGTAAACAAGTTTATTGATCAATACCATATTTTAAACGCTTTATATGAATTTAACTTTTTGGGTGTCCCCTTACACTATTAAAGCTGTCACTGTTCAGAAATAATTTATGTGATCACACGTCTTAGGATCTGAAATTTTATGGGCAACCTAGAATCCAGGCTTGCTGCATTGTTGGTGAGGACTGTTTACTTCCAGTTCATTCTTTTTTATTTTTTTTTTGTGGTATGCAGGCCTCTCACTGTTGTGGCCTCTCCCATTGTGTAGCACAGGCTCCGGACACGTAGGCTCAGCAACCATGGCTCACGGGCCCAGCCGCTCAGTGGCACTTGGGATCCTCCCAGACCGGGGCATGAACCCGTGTCCCCTGCATCGGCAGGCAGACTCTCAACCACTGCACCACCAGGGAAACCCTTCCAGTTCATACTTACTGCATCAAATTTCCAACCCCAAATGGCACTACTTGAACAAAGACCTGGGACCCAACTTCTATTCATCGCTTTCAGAGGTGTCATCTTGCTTCATTCTCGTATTTTCTTAGATTTCGGTGTTCTTAGATTTCACTATCTTTTTAGTTTCTTGATGCTTTTCAAAAGATATATTTTAACATATGTTCATACATATTTTTTTCTTTTTTCTTTCAAGAAAATATTTGGTTTGAAGTTCTTAGTCTGCCTTTATGAGATATTTGGCATTGAACTGGAAACCAAATCTATTAAAACTACACACACACTACCAAAATTCTTTCTATAATTTGAGTAATACTGTTGCATAATTTAAATCAAGACTCAGATCATTTGACTCTTGCTTCAAAATATTATTTTTAGTCATCACCACTTTTAAGTTTAATTGGGTGTTCCTTAGGAGAGTATAGTAATCAAATATTAATTCTTACTTTCATTTGATTCTACATAAATCTCGTACATGTGAATTAATATTCTTGAAGGTTGAGGAAATAGGTTGAAGTGGTATATGATTTTTCTTATCAAAATATAATGGTTACATGGAGAAATATTTCTTTTTATTTATACATTTTTTACAAATTAACCCAATTTAATCTAAATCATCTGGTGGCAAAATAAAACAAAATATCATCATGTGGCCATGTAGAACCCTGCAAAATGACTAACTTACCAAAATGATATATATGTAATTTAGGAACATCCTATTAATTTCAAATATGCTGCTCTTCTTACCTATTCAGATTTGTTTTCATGAAGTAATCTATAATGACAAAATCTTTTTAAAAACAGTTAAGTACTAGAGACTACAAAAAACTTGCTTAGCTATGTTTTTATTTTCTCTAAATAAATTAATTTAACATTTACCAAACAAAAATTGTACATGATGTAACATGTTCTTCCCCAAATTGTGTGGTCTGATAAGCCTAGAACACTCTTTGCTTAAAGGTAGTTAAATATATTTGTGTTGTGAAATTGTTTAAAACCTTCAATATGACCACACACTGTACTAATCTCCAAAGGGAGAAATAGAGTAGGCACATGTACACAAATTTATTTAATCACAATCAAAAATGTTTCTGTCTTTTCTGGTATAAGGATTGTTCATTTTATTCGCTATTTAGAATATCTGGGAACTTTCCTGGTGGCGCAGTGGTTAAAAATATGCCTGCCAGTGCAGAAGACACAGGTTCAAGCCCTGGTCCAGGAAGATCCCACATGCGGCACAGCAACTTAGCCCACACACAACTGCTGAGCCTGAGCTCTAGAGCTCGCGAGCCACAACTACTGAAGCCCACGTGCCTAGAGCCTGTGCTCCGCAACAAGAGATGCCACCATAATGAGAAGCCCCCGCACCACAAGGAAGAGTCTCCCCCACTGGCCACAACTAGAGAAAGCCCATGGGCAACAACAAAAACCCAACAAAGCCAAAAAAAAAAAAAAAAAAGGAGGGGATATCTGGAATGCAGTAAATAATTGTGAGACTTGGAGAGAAGCTAGAATTTGACTCATATTAAATAGAGTAATGGATCAATAGAAACAAACTCAGAGATAGTCCAGATGTTGAAATTGAAATGATCAGACAAGGACTATGAAATATTTATCAAAATATTTAAATGATTTAGTTCATAAAATGTAAGTATGCATAATTAGATGTGAAATTTTAGTGGAGAGATGAAAACTATATAAACATTGACGTTGAAGAGATTGCAATGGAAACTATTCAAACTAAAACCTAAACAGAAATAAGTACCAAAAAGAAAATAAACAACTTCTAGGAACTGTGGATATAACATATGTTTAATTGTAATCCTAGAATTAAAGAAGTGAGTGACAGGAGAGAAGAAACTTATGAAAATATAATGCAAGAGTTGTCTAAAATGGATGAAAGACAGAAACTGACAGGTTAGAAAAGCTCAGAGAAATCTAAATAAAATAAATAAAAAGAAAACGACCCCTAAGCATATCGAGTAAAATTGTTGAAATAAAAGAAAATGAGAAAAAGAAAAACAACAAATAAAACATATTACATACAGAGGAACAATGACTCCCAAAAGATAGTGGCATATTACTAAAGAAAAAAAAAATAACAACCTAGAATTAAATAGGGAGGAAAAATTAAGTTCAAAATATATGCAAAATAAAGATCTTTTCACATGGACAAAGGTGAAAGAGTTTACCTTTAGACCACCTGTCCTACAAGAAATGCTAAAAGAAAAGATTTAAGTGGAAACAAAATCATACCAGATGGAATTCCGTATCTACAGGGAGAAATGAAGAACACCAGAACGAATAAATATGTGGCCATAAGTAAAGTCAATAAATTTATCATTATATAGTTTCTCTCTTTCTCTCTTTGAAAGAATTAAGACACAGAGTCACACACTGCACTATTCCATTTGTATGAAGTATACAATATAGACAGAACACAGATTGCTCATCACTAGGATCTAGGGGAAGAGAATGAATGGGGAGAAATAGCTTTTAATGAGTAAGAAGTTTTACTTTGGAGTGACAGAAATATTTTAGAACAAGATAGAAATTATTTCTACAACATTGTGAATGTAATTGATGTCACTGTACATTTAAAAATTGTTAAAATGGAAAATCTTGTTTTATATATACAGAGAGAGATAGATAGATTGGACCACAATAAAAAGAAAGAAATACATTTTAAGTAAAAAGAAAAATAGTTGAATATAAAAGTTTGGGAAAGAATATATCATGAAAACACTAAATATAAGAAAGAGTTTATGGCTCTATTAATAACAAAAATATAGAGTTTAAGACAAAGAGTATTACCAGAGATAAAGAAAGGCATTTCACATGAATCAAAGGGTAAGTCATCAAGGAGATAATATAATTCTAGATGCAGATGTACATAATAACAAATCTTTAACATACATAGCACAAAAATAGAACTAAAATGTGAAATTGACAGATATACAAACTATCTGGCTCTCTTAATGCTACTATCTTAGAAGTTGATAAAATAAGTAAAACAAATCTTTAAGGATATAGAATATTCGGACAGTATATTAAGCAAAATACTACAATAATAATCATGGAATACATATTATTTTCAATTGCACACAGATACACAAATAAAATTCAAAGATTGGATCATAAAACTAGTATCAATGAATTTCTAAGGCCTAAATCCTATCGTATGTTTTCTTACCACAATAGTTTAATGTAGTAATCCAAGAAAATAATAAATTAAAAAAGAATATTTTTAAGCTATGCAATTCATCTCTTCTTTTAATTATCAATAGATGATACAAAAATTAAAAGAGAAATTTAAAAATAATTTGCATTGAATGGAAATAAAAACAAAACATAAAAGTTTATTGTTTGTTTTCATACTGTTATTTATGGGATATTTTTAAGAAGAAACACCTACATTAGAAAACAAGAAATATGAAAAATCAATGTTCTAAGCTTCAACCTTAAGAAAGAGAAAATTATAATCAAATTAAGTGTAAGTAAATAGAAAAAAATAGTAAATATAAAACCTGAAATTGATAATATAAAAATAAACAATTAGAAGAGAAAAATCAACAGTCAAAACCTCTTCTTTGAGAGGATTAATAAAATTGATAAGGCCTAGCAAGGCTAATCAAGGGGAAGAATAAATAAATATTAATTTTTAAATCAGAAATTTTAAAATTGTGGACATCACTACAAACCTTACAAGTCATTAAGGGTATGAGTGTATTAAGAACACATTTATGTCAATAATTCTGCAAGTAAAATAAAATTGGCACATTTTTTAAAAGCACAACCTATACAATAAAGAATTTATTCCCCACGAAGAAAACTAGGCACAGATGATTTCACCAGTTATCAAATATTTAAAGAAAAATGAGAGTAATTTTGATGGGTAATTTTATGTGTCAATTTGACTGGCTGTGTGGTGCCCAAATTAAACATTATTTCTGAGTGTGTCTGTGAGGGTATTTCTAGATGAGATTAGCACGTGGATTGGTGGACTCAGTAAAGTACATGGCCCTCCCCAATGTGGTTGGACATCATTCAGTCCACTAAGACCCTGAATGAAACAAAGAAAAAGGAAGGAGGAATTTGCCCCTTTTCCTGCCATACTGTTTGAGCTGGGACATTTCATCTCAACTTCTTGGACCTTCAGACTGAGATTTACACCATCAGCTCCCCTGGTTCTCAGAAATTCAGACTCAGACTGTATTATGCCACTGGCTTTCCTGGATCTCAGCTTGCAGATGGCAGATCTGGAGATTCTCAGCCTCTTTAATCATGTGGGCCAGCTCTTTATAATAATAGATCTCACTATAGATGATAGATAGATAGGGTCAAAGAAGTACCACTCAAACCTCATTGAAATATTTTACACTCACCAGAGTGATTTCAAATAATGGAGTTAGAAAAGCAGAATAAAACAAACAAACAAACAAAAAACACAGATACATAAAAATCCAAAATACTAACTCATAAAATATAGCAAGAACAATCCTGGGAAACATTTTACGTAGAATACTGGGATAAATATATTAGTGCAAAATAATTTCTTTTGGTTACATAGTGGGTAAACATAAAAATATGAAAAAATAGTCACACAAGCCATTCTATCCAGTAGTTATGCATGACTTCTTATTCTTCAGAGGCCACTAAAATATTTAAAGTGTATCTTTAAACCTAGATCATCTACTGGAAGGTGAGAATTTCCAATTAAAAAAGAATAAAGAAGGTGGAAGGACTAGGTTCTCTAACAAATCTTCAGAGGGTTTTGCACAGCAGAAGGGGAGAGGAAGAGTAATTCTGTGAGTCATTGTAATTCCAAGTATCGCTCTTTTAAACTTAGGAGAGAGGATGGAATATAATTTAATAAGCACAGAGCTGTCATTCAAAATGTCAATTAAATTGAAATATGTAAAGAATTTATCTCATTCATGTCAAGTCACATATTCATGCCTCGGGACAATAGGTTTATAGATTAATACTTGATTTATATAGTCTACAGAGGTTATTAACGGGTAAAGAGACAATCAAAATGGACCAACACCATTTAGAGATAAGGCAAATGAAAAACTGAGTGAGAAGGAACCCTCTCCTAGATTTCTTGATCCCCAGTGATGTTGATTTTTGGTTTTCAGAGATAACTATAAAAACACAGAGTGATTCCTTCCTGATCTGAGCTAATGTCTTAATAAAAATCATTTAATAAATACAGCATATTATTATCGCTATTATTTGTAGAGCAGTGGTGACAGTTACAATGGTATTAGAAGCAGTAACTCAGGTTAGTGGCTGATTCAAATAGGCTAAAAGTAAATAAAGCACATGGCATGGCTGTACCCCTAGTCTTTCTGCTAGGTAGAAGATAATTGCACACCATAAACATGCAGACACTTGGAAGACAGATATATAGAAATTCATTTTTAATTGTTACTTTAAAATATTCTATGAAATTTGCAATTAATTGATGCTAAAATGGTGACAGTCATGACTTTTTCTTTTCTCTTATATTCCCTTTCCCCTTTTCCTATGCCCCCAATATTTTCTCTATTCTTAAATTTCACTCTACTTTTCTTTTGTAATATTTTAAAACTTTGTTCCTGTTTACTTTTTAAAATGTTTTGTCTTTATTTTCAAATTTTATTTATTGGTCACTGTCCCTAAAATTTTAAGCATTTCATTCAGGAGGAACCAGTTTCAACTATGAACATGCAGCCTAGAGGAGAAAATATTCAAATACAATGAATAAGCAAGATTTGACAAGGTTTGAGATTCTGGGTCTCCGAAGGTCATACTTCTGCAGAAGGAACAAGTACAAAATCAAATACTGGTGAAACCAATCATTTTACCCTAGTTAGGAAAACAATGTAACTAATAATCATTTTGAAGTGCAGTTGAGCGTGATCTCCCTCCAATAAGCATGGTTTTATTACAAATCTTAGCTCTACTATTTTGTAGAGGTTTGGGTTCAGAGAGTTTTCTTAATTGCTCAGAGCTTGAAAAATATTATAATAATTATAGAACTGGGAAATTATATTCCCCTATTGACCTCATAAGATTGTTTTTGTAAGGGTAAGGAAAAATAGTACATAGGAAAGTGGTTTGTAATCTGTAAAGCACTCTACCAGTGTAAAAGAATAAGATAAAGAGAAATAAAACTGTATTAAGTTTTTTGGTGCTCTCCACATACGTTCCCAGAAAAATATAGAGTAATATACTAAACAAACTGCCATATACATCACTGGGCTTATAATTTTTAAAGCTAAGTCAATTCTATGTTCAGTAAAAGGTGGAGTTTTGAATTAGAGAATGGCATTCTCTTGGGTTTTGGTTTATTTAACATGAAATGTTCACTTACCATAATTGAATTTATTTTAAATTTGAGAATCTATCTTTTTGGCTGCACATTGAGCCTTATTTCAGGTATTTTGAAAATCCAAATTATATGTATATACACATGTGCACGCGCACACACACACACACACGCACACATGCTGCACAATTGACCCAATATGATCTTAATAATTAAACTAGACATGTAAATGGTGTATATAATACTTGGGTGCATTTGAAGAAATTCAGTATTAGTGTATAGCTTTCTCTTTTCTGTCCAGTAGTAGTAGTGGGTTATAAAAAGGCATTCATTTTGTGTTATTTTACACATTTGCAAGGTTGTAAAATATTCTGTGTGTTGAAACAGAATTTTTCTCTTTTAGATGAGAGTTGTTCGTGTATTGAAATCATGAACTTTAATGTGCAAATTCTCTGTATCATAAACAATTGAGGTATATGATGACTTCAGAATTGTGAATAAGGGATATATAAATATTGTTATTAGTTCTTCAAGTTTTAACTTTTTCCGTTTTGGCTGAACCCTTTCTGTGCAGGTGAAGGGGACTGACCAGTGTTCTCTAGGAGGACACCCGGTTTCAGTCTTCACTTTTCCTTCCCACTGGTTCCTTTCATTATCCTTTACAGTGACTTACTCTCTCCTTAGAACATGCAATCAATGAAGACCTCTTTATTCACAAGAATAATATGATGCAATGCTAGGCAACCACACGTCTTGAAGGAAAGGCAACTTCACAGTTTTTTAAAAACCAAAAATGTGAAAAATTTCAAGACTAACCCTTATCTCTAATATGTTTAATACAGGAAACTTTATTATGGCCAGATCCTAAACATCCTTGATTTACAACATGAGAAAGTTCTACCCTCCTCCTCCATGCTATTAACACTGATAGGGATAATAATTATAGTATTATTAGGATGCTCAATACTGCATATGTTTCAGACCAGAGTAATTTACTTTTAAATCCACTCATCTATGTATGTATGTATAGTAGCTTTCTTCCAAGGAATTCAAAGTCCCACACTTAACTCTCTCACTGATTATCAAAATGAGCCTTTAAAAATAGATCATGCTTAGAAGTGAAAATAAAAACAATAGGAAGTATTTACATATCAGCTAAGTGAAATGTATTGTTTTAACATGCTGGTGGCTACAGCCACCATATTGCCTTTCTGTAGTAGGAATAAGAGAAGAATAATTACAGTGTACTTGTCTTCTAATCTGTTTTTGGTGATGTTTGCATTGCTACACAATTAAATATTTGGAAGTGGCACACTAAATGTAAAGTGACAATTAAATAAAGAATAGCACATCACTAGGAATCTCTGCAAGATTAAAAATAGTATTTGGGTATTTGAACATAGGTAATCAGTTTGGTGATTGCCTCTCTTCCTTCTGCCAATTTCATATTATATAATATACAGCCATTGTGATATGAAACCAGTAAAATTTCAGAAAAATAAGAATTTTAACAGTTTTTAAATTCTTCAATATATAAGTGGTCAGGAGTCTTTAGAGAACTGATCAAGGACAGAGTTGTTGGCAGAGTCTAATCTGATATGGAGATTTTAATTTTTTTTCAGTATACATTCAATAAGAAATAGATTAAGCAAGTGAATTCCAGAGGCATTTTTTTTTTGCGGTACGCAGGCCTCTCACTGTTGTGGCCCCTCCCGTTGTGGAGCACAGGCTCCGGACGTGCAGGCACAGCAGCCATGGCTCATAGGCCTAGCCGCTCAGTGGCATGTGGGATCTTCCCGGACCGGGGCACGAACCAGTGTCCCATGCATCGGCAGGCGGACTCTCAACCACTGCGCCACCAGGGAAGCCCCAGAGTCTTTAATATAGAACTGAAATAAGTTCCCGACTCCCTCTCAGATACTTTTGTGGTCAGTGGAGTCTCCCTTGATAATATATCTAGATATTGGCTGATATCTGCCAGGAGAGTAGTTAAGCTCTTGGAGTAGCTTCTCTGTGGGTCTATGATTTTTAAGTTACTGTGTAATGGAGTGTATTACCATTTACCATATGATGAGATAGCCTGTCTGCCAGCCAGGGAGCTATTTAAAGTTATATATAGGTCAAATGATCCAAGAAGAGCAAAGGAAGATCAAGAATACTGAATATTTCAAGAACCGAAAGATCAAAATATTTTAGGTACCAGGTAATTTCTTCCAATGCTTGTTTTTAATCTATTGATTAAATTGATTGTGAATCACTTAATGCATCAAGAAAAATGTATTTCAAAGGCATGCATTCTCCCTCTTGAATCAACCATATGGTGTACAGATCTTATTTCTACAAATGGTTTTATATATTACTAGTCCTACTTACTAATGAAAGGTGCCTTCGTAGTTCTAATTTCCGATTCTGGAATCAAATTATGTTTTCATATCATTAAGAATCACTAATTCTGAGTTATTTTTCATAGCCAGTTACTATTCAGTTGCCAGTTACTATTTAAAGATGCTAAATAAATTATGTTAAATTATGAAAAGAACATATTTCATCTGTCTTTCCAAAGGCACCTTTACAATTAGGAGCTCTGTACTAACTTGCAAAATATAATAATGTTTGATACAGAAGGAATTGAAGGATTTAAAACAGAAAATACTTTACTTTCTTATTCTACATTTAAGTAGTCTGAAAATGAGGAAAAGGAAATTACATTTTAAAATTATTTAAATAACTCTAACTTTAGACCAGATGAACACTGGTATTTAAGATATTATGAATATATCTCTATTTAGAGATTCTCCATTTACCTTGCAATAATTTTTCAAAGATACATATTATTAAATGTTCCTTTCACATTCAGTTATACAACTCATTTTATTGTTAATCATTCTATTAAAATAATTTTGAATGAATGTTTAATAGGAGAAAAGCTAGTAAATATTTAAAATGAAAAAACTATTAAAAAAAACCTTCACATAAGAAAGGTATAGAATAATTAGCAAATGTTAAGCAAAATCTGTTTCTCTAAGTATAAGATCACTTCCCAACAAAGAATGGCAAATCCTGCATTAGGGGCATGTCATTCTTGTATCCAGCATTCTGAAGACCAGTTTTAAACCAGCTGTTTACTCTTTTAGTTTCCATTTTTTGCTACTATCTCCACTTATAAGTAAAATGCTTTCAAGTTATTAATAGAAACATAATAAAGCCTTCAGAAAATCACACAACTCAAGTTCTTATCGTTTCTACAAAGACCACCTCTCTACTAACCCTTAAGTTTCTGTCACATATTCTATAAAATCATGTTTTATACAAGCTTTGGTCACTAGAGCAGAACAAGTCTGATTTAAAATCTTATATCATATTTGATAGTTGAATACTTATAATAGCACCTAATTGGAAACTATCCATTGTTAAAGGATCTAAATTAACTATGATTACTTTATAATATTGGATATGATGTAGCTTTTTAAAAAAAGAATGATATTGGTAACTTAGAAGGCTCATATTTGTAAAGCCATATAGCACTCTGCCAGGTAGTATAGTGGGACAGAATAATGGGAGCATGTGTGTAATATATATATTAAATATATATGTATACTATTTATGTATGCATAGTTATATATAGATATGCCTGTATACTATAACACTATACTATAATATGGTTAATAAATCTCAAAGAATAGTGTAGACAGATTTTAAATCAGCAGCAGAACTTGTATCTGGAGAATGGTATAGGGGAACATTACTCACATCTCTCATAGTTGATTTTTAAATATGGATATTTTGTGTATTGAACACTTACTATAAATGAAAAATATACATAAATGAAGTGATAGTTATATTCAACTTAAAGTCATTTTTTTGCATAAATCGTATGCAACTATTTAATCTGCTGTGCCTTCATTTTTTAAATTAAAGTGTTAAAATATATGGTAGTAATTATAATTAAATAGAAAAATATAAACAAATCTATAGGTTATGATATCAGGGAATTGTTTAAGGATGTCACTTTGAGTTGAAACTCTCACACTGGGTAAGAGAGATATGTAAATAATATTGGTTGGTGGATTTCAGGTAATTGGGACAGACTAAAACAAGACATGAAGTGAGGACAAGCAGAAAAAAAATTGAGATTTGTTTTTGAATGCTTTACTTGAAACGTGTTGCTGAACAAGTCATCTGACCTCTATAAACCTCTGTTTTCCCCTTGAAAAGCAAGTATAAAACTGCTTATCTTGAAGGGATAGTGCAGGATTGAAGACTGTAGTATATGAGCAAAGGATTTGTAAAGTATAAATCCCCAAATATATGTGAGTTATTTTTTATTGTTGTTAAGAAATATATATATTTATATATATATAATATATAATATATATATATATATATATAGAGAGAGAGAGAGAGAGAGAGAGAAAGAGAGAGAGAGAGAGAGAGAGAGAGAGAGAGAGAGAGAAACGGGGAGCTCAACCTGACGAGACTAAAAGGATTACTCTGACAAGAAATAGAAAACTGTGTTAATATATTGGATACACCAGATTATGAAGGTACTTGGAAAACACAGAAATCATGGGCTTGAAATATTGGTTCAAAAGCTATACTTCAAGGGCTTCCCTGGTGGCGCACTGGTTGAGAGTCCACCTGCCGATGCACGGGACATGGGTTTGTGCCCCGGTCCGGGAGGATCCCACATGCCGTGGAGCGGCTGGGCCTGTGAGCCATGGCAGCTGATCCTGCACGTCCGGAGCCTGTGCTCCGCAATGGGAGAGGCCACAACAGTGAGAGGCCCGCATACCACAAAAAAAAAAAAAAAAAAAAAAAAAAAAGAAGAAGCTATACTTCAAAAATAATTAATTTGATAATAATATTTATAACCATGCCTGTTATAATAAGTTAACGTTTTGAAATTTATTTGCATGACACTCTCCTATGTGTTTTACACATACAGATTTCTTTAATTGTGCAAAATTATGAAGAAAAGTCCATTATTATCCTAGAATTATAAATTTAAAAACTGGTGCTTCTGGGCCACAAGAGGTTAAATGACTTGACCAAGGAAACCTCCAGTGAGTATTAGATCTGGGATACAGCACACACAGCCATGTTTAATCACTGAGCCATGCTCACCCCTTTCCATGCAGTAGTCCCCCTTAGGTAATAGATATAAGCAAGGAAAATTGGGACTATGCAAACATGTTTTTACTGGAATGAAAGGAAAAAAAGATTGACTTAAATTAAGGGAAAACAGATCAGCAAGCATGAGTTATGAATTAAGAAAACTGTAGACCAGGACAGTAAGTGATGTCACATAATGCCCTCCTGCTTCACTCAGGCCCCCTTGTGGAGGAACCATGTTAGACATCACTAGGGATAGGTGTGTTGGGTGGAAAGCTTTGAGGTAAAAGGGAGTTTTGCCTATAGAAGTTCTCTCCATCACTTTTTCTTTTCTCCTTCAGGAGTAGTTATTTTGAGCTAACACTAGGGAAGATAGAATATATTTCTAGATGTGCTTCTTGTTTGGAATATAGGTTTCCTTGGTTCTTATAAACAAGAACAAAGTACACGTATTTTAATACTTAGAGAAGGCTGTTAATGGAGTAGGGCAAATGAGACACCAAGTTTTTCTCATATGAAATTCTACCCATGGATGTGAAGTCCTTGTTGGGAATGAGAAGTGTAAAACTCTGCTCTGAAAAATCTATATACAGCAATAGGCAACTAAAATGCAGATATATATAATGCATAAAAGGGAACGCTGTAAAGACAGGGGAGGAAAGGTAAAATAAATAAAGGACAATAAGTTTTCAAATATATGAGTCAAAATAAATGAAACTTGAAATAAAAAATCAGATGAAAAGGTACTGAACACAGGAAATTCTTCATTCAGGAAATGTTTATGTTTTTAGAAATACTGGAGCCTATCCTTAATTATACTATCTTAGGACAAGATCAGTAGGAGTATCTATTTAAAGAGTCTAAGAATAACAGGAAAAGTGTTTCTGATAGAAAACCATTCAGGTTTCATAGGAACGTAGTTTGATAATATAGAAATCGTACTAATAATTCTATTATTAATTGTGGGGGAAAAAGAGAAAAAAACTAGGTATTCGGATCAGGAAATAAATCAATACAGAGAATTGGAAATGTATGCAACTTTGGAATGGTTAAAAGAGCAAAGGCTAGGAAGAACATTTCTAACTTCAAGGAACTTCAGAAATGAAGATATGGGAAGAAAGCCATTGACCATGACCTCAGTTGTTAACAGCACTTAAATAAGTGATTTTCAAAGCAGGATGATTTGAAGCTGTTGGTAATACTCCATGTCATCACAGACTCTTGCATGAGTGCTTCTCATTAGCTGAACCTTAGTAGAAGGAGATTCTTGAAAATATAGCTTGAGAACTATAAGTGTAGAGAAGGGCACAGATATGATGCTGAACTAATCACAGACAATCCAGTGCAGCTGGTAAGAAGGGTACAAAGGTTAGAGGCAACATTCTTCTTGGCTGTAATTCAAGAGCAAGCTTATGAAAACATGTGTTAGAGTAGAGATGCTGGAAGTTGAGAAGATGAATAATACATACAGCTAACATTTGACATATAACTAGCATGTTTTATTGCTTAAAATGTGCCAGGAGCTATGCTCCATTGTATATGTAGATACAGACTTTATTTAACAAATACATGTCTAACATGTGCTGTTGTCAGGAACAATTCTAAAAGCTTTGTAAATATTTGGTCATTTGATCCTCATTACAACTCTATGAGGTGGATGCTCTAATTATCTGCCTTTTATAGGTGGGGACATTGAGCCATAGAGATCACCCAGCTAGGAACATGCTATAGAGTTCTGATAACAAGTGCTAGGTAGAGCTAGGACTGCCTGCGAGAACTCAGGCAATTTGACACCAAAGTCCATGCCCTGAATTGCTACAGTATGGTGCATCTATTCTAGCTTCACTAGATTATCCTCTCCAAGAGAAAGGTACTCATTTCGATTTGTTAAATGAAAAAATGGAGGGCCAGGGTGTAAAATAATTTTCCCAAACTGATACATATAGTAAAAGAGCTAAGTTTTTGACTTAATTTTGCAGTTATTGGACTTGGATACCAATTAACCATAGCAAACAAAGTCAAGAGACAATTTGAAGATAATTTTGAAACTACCTAACCTGGGAGATCTGAAGAACAGTGGTGCCACTTTAAGGAAATAATGTAGTAAAGCAGAGAGTCATATTTGGAAATGGATATTCAGATTGAATGGGTTGGATCTGAGCAGTAATAGAACATTCAAGTGGAAATGTTTTCTATCTAGTTGTACATCACATACATATCAAAATGCATTTCTCCCAAAGAAGAAAAGTATTGATTGAATGTATCTGAATACTGACCCAAGGCCTGCATATCAGGGCAAGATGGCAGAAGGAACACTACCCTTGCCGTGATATGGGGCCTTTTGTAGTAGACATGAAGTATAAGGGATAGAACAATCTCAGTGGAAATTCTAGAAGTAGTGGACACTGGGATACATGAGGCAAGAGGGGTCACCCAGAAAGAAATGGAATAGAGATACTGTAGCTAATTCTTCCTATTTTTCTTTCATCCTGTGGAATCCTCCACCATCACACTCCATATTGGTCACATCAGATAAAGTCATATTTTCTGAAAAGCCTGAGACCAATTAGTGTCATCCTGCCTCCCATCCCTTTAATGCTTAATAATTCCTTAAATATGACCACATATATTCATCTATTTTTTTCCATTCCTTCACCATTCCTTCATTTCTCTCTCTCCATTTTTTTTTTTTTTCTGATACAACTTTTATTCTGGAGCTTCTTCAAGGAAAATAACTCAATGGAAAGTAACTCTTTATATATTCTCATACTGTTTAGTGAATATTCCTTCTGCTTCACTGACGTAATAGGAGCATCTTGTCCCTCAGTTCTCTGTTAATGGTGGTTGAATCTCCTTCCACCACATTCAGAAAGTTTGAATTTGGGCTTGGGATTTGGGATGAGACTTTTCTTCACTCCTTAATATCTCCTCTGGATCATCAATTGTATATCTACATTAAAATAGATGTTAAATCTTTTAAAGTTGCTGTATTACGTCTCTATATTTACTGATAATTTAGAAACTGGACTCAAAATCAGCATCAGATTCTGCCACTATCTTTAGTGATCTGATACAATTTGCTTCAATTCTCATTTAGACAGCTACACCCAGAACTCTTATTAAAATCTTACTTAAGTACCCTAACCCATGTTATGTCTCTCCCTTACTCCACCTGCCATCTACTCACTTGTTTACACCAGGACACTGATATCGTCTTAACTCTTACTATTTATGACTTTCCATATCCATTAATCATCAGAGCCTTTCCATTCTCTCAACTTTATACCTTTTGTTTCCTATCCCCTCTGTCTACCCTATTCTAAGCCAACATCACTTCTTATCTGTGAATGTAAACTGAAATGGCTTCTATGTCCTTTAATCCTGCTCTTCCTCAACCATTTTTTATACTGTATGTGGAGAGAAATATTTAAATGCAAATTAATCCTGTCCCTTTCCAACTTGACACTATTGATTTTCATTCTATTGCCTTTAACAAGGATCAGCAAACATTTTCTGTAAATGATCAGATGGTAAATTTTTAGGCTTTTCAGGTTATGTAGTCTTTGTCATAACTGCTCAATCCTGATGTTGTAGCACAAAATAAATCATAGGTGACACATCAACCAACAGCAGTGGCTGAATTCCATGAAAATTAATTTACAAAAGCAGATGGCACATGTATCTGGCCCATGGATTGTACTTTCCCTATTCTTAGGCTCAAGGAAAAAGCTCAAAGGTTTGACAATTGCTTATAAGTTTCTACTTTTCTAGTGACTATGCCATATGTTATTTTCTGAGTGTGGAACCGTGTTCCTGCAACTGCTTCTAAAGAAGCAAATTCCGTTTTTTTGTGTGTTTTTTTATTTGTTTGTTTTCAGTCTTAACCTAAATATGAATTTCTCAGAGAAGGCTGTCCTGTCCCCTTTTTAGGTAACATGTTCCTGTGGCATTTGGTGTTTCTTGCAACTTCCATGTCGTCGTACTTATCTCAGAAATACCATAGTGCAGTGGTTGGGTGAATGGAGCCACACTTCTTGGTTCAAAGCCTGGCTCCATCACATTCTGGGCGTGTGATTCTAACCTCTGTAATGTTTATTCATTTAGAAAATAGAAAAGCTAATAGTACTTTAAAAGATGTTATAAGGATTAAAAGACTTAACATATGTAAAGTATTTAGCGCAGTGCCTGACACAGAGTAAATACTAAATGACTATTTTAATTAGTTTTCCCGCTTCCCACTAAACCATCAACACTAGACGGTAAAAGTTATATGTCTCCTGTTCACTATTCTTTCCCAAGGATATGTAAGCCAGAATATATATTATAAACAGAGAATTAACAAATGGAATACACCAATTATTCAAGCATTATAGAAATATTCTTGATCCTTTTAGTATTTTCTCATGGTATAATTGTTTATTTATCTGATTTTCTCTGCTATATTCTCTAGAGTCTAGAGTCCAGAATATAAACTCTATGAGGACAAAGACTGCTACCTTTAGAACTGTATAACCAAACAGTAGTTGATTAATAAATATTTGTGAATGAGTGTGTACCTACCCAAAATTCTCAGGATAAGATCCCAGATCTAGATAACCCTGAGGCATTTTCTGATGTGGCCATTGGATTCCACTGGAGCCTAAACGCTCACATTTGTTTTTGTCTGTTCCAACCGTAATGAAATACTTGCAGTTCACATCAGCTCTGCCTCCTATGCCTGTGCATGTGTTCTTTGCCTACCTCGGAACACTCCTCACCCGACACATACACACACACAACCAAGGCAATCCTTTCTATAATACTATGAATGAAGTCTTATTCATCCTCCTGCTTTAAAAATATATTCATTTTTTCACAATCATAGTTATTTCCTGACTCCCCAAACATTAGTTAGTTATACCCCTTCTTTATGTTCCTGTAGCAATAACCTTATACTTACTGCAATTAGTACTCATACAATGAATAGGAATTGCCTGTTTGATTGTCTTCTCCACTAAACTGAGCTTGCCTGTAAGAGACACTATATTTTGTTCACTATTATACATCAAGAACTTAGCACAGTGACTCCAGAGTAAATATCCAACACCTGTTTGATGAATATATGAAAATAAATATTTGTTTAGTACCCAGTAGGTTTAGTTTGAAAAAATGACAAATCAAGCATTCTACACTTAAGAAACTCATAATTTGGCCTATTCTTTGAGACCTAAAGTATCAAATTTATATTGTATCTGTATTAAATTTAATATGAAAATGAAGCAACTATCATTCTAAGAGATTAAAAGTGACTGGATTTTTTTAGGCTGTAGAAATAAGCTGCTTGGTCACTTAGATGGTGACTAGATCATCTAAATTATAAGATCCACAAACTAAAGAGTCAGTCTTCTTTAAGCAGTTTGTAAATATTATTTTACACCTGAGATATACTCTTCCTATTAATATTTTACTGGTCTTTTTACTACCTTCTCATGTAATATTAGAAACGATTTTCATTTGTTAGGATGATTTTCATATGACATTCTGAGCCTAGCTAGTCTCTTGCTCTTCAGAGATGTGAAAGGAAAACAACTTGCTTGAAGACTAAATAATTTTTATAGAAATTTAGTTCTTATTATCTTTGTTACAGCTTTTCTTCTCTTTGTCATGATTACTTGGAGATCAGATTGCTTAGCTAATAACAGTCTGGCTAAGCAAGGAGTTTACTAAAATTTGATAATGATGGAAATACCAGGTTTCCTTTATTTGTTGTTTTCTTTTGGCCACACCAAGCAGCTTGAAGGATCTTAGTTTCCCACCCAGGTATTGAAGCTGGGACCCAGCAGTGAAAGCACTGAGTTTAACCACTGGACCACCCAGGAATTCCCCAGCTTTGAATTTTTTGAATGAAGCCTTCCTCTAGTTGTACAGCAAAACAAAGCATATTCTATGAATAAATATGTAATGCCTTTTTCTAATAGTCATCAAATCACCCTTAACTAATTCAATAACCCCCTCTTTCTTTAATGTTGCTAAAATATGGTAACAAATACATCACAGTTTTTTGCTGTTTGAACTTGTTATTTGACATAATTTCAAACGTAAAAAAAGAATGCAAGAACTAAAATAGTACTAAGAACTTCTGCATACTCTTTACTCAGATTAACCAAATGGTAACCTTTTACCACATTTGCTTTATTGTTTGCTTTGCCTCTTTCAGTGGCTCTGTGTTTCCTTATATTTGAAGTTAAGCTGCATACCTCATGGTCCTTTCCCCAAAATACATCAGTTTGTAATTTCTAGGAATAGCAATATATTTTTTCTAAAACCAAGGTATAGTTATCCATTCAATATCCAATATTGATTCTAGTGTGTATCCAAATTCCATTTTTGTCAGTTGAAGCTATAATGCTGTTTATTATATATTTTCCTTCTTCTGTACAGGATTCAGTCTGGGGGATGTGTTGCATTTAGTTATCATGTCACTTTGGCTTCCTGTAATGTGTAACATTTCCACAGCTTTTCTCTGTCTTTCATGAAATTGACATTTTTGAATAGTGCTGTTTCCTCCTCATTTTAAAAAATAGAACATTTTCCATGTGGGGTTTGTCCAATATTTCCTCATGATTATGATCAGGTTAAGTAGCATGGCTGGAATCTGATGAGTTGCGTTTTGTTCTTTTCAGGGTATCACATCTGAAGCCACATGATGTCCATCTCTCCCCACCGGTGATGTTAATTTTGATGAGTTGATCAAGGAATCGTCTAATTTTTTTTCACCGTATTTATAGTTTATTTTTCCCTTGCAACAAATTAGCAGTTTTTAGGAGACACTTTAAGAAGATGAAGATAGCCTATTCCTCATCATAATTCCCCCCTAGACATAACATCCATTGATGATTCTTAACGCCACTGGTGATTGATTGAGCCACTCAATATGCTGATTACATAGTGTTGGTTTTTCAACATTAGCTATCCCTGCCTCTTCCCCAGTTGTATATTTATATTCCTATAGATTGGTTGATTGATTATCTTTATAAGCTCACACATCTGTGTTATTTTTTAATATGTACATGTAATTAACATATTGAAGTATTTTGCTCCCCAAGTTGTCCCAGATTTGACCAATAACATGCTTCACTTTATTATTATTAACACTATTATTATTACTTAATTATTTTCTAGTATAATATTCCAAGCACATCTTGTACAAACCCTGATGTAATCCTGTAAGATAAATTTCTCTTAGAATCTCTAGTTCTTTTTAGTTGAAAATAGTACTAGTGACTAAGATCAGGTACAAGATGGGCTAATTGCTATTAGCATATGTATCATTGTTACTTGGTCCTTTCAGGGGACAGAGCTTGAAAATATATGGATGCATATGTATATATAAATACATATTTGCATCACTCATACAAATGTATGTATAGCCATGCTTATACACGAAGATATGTATATAAATATGTGTACATATGCATACATAAAATTATGCATAGACGTATTTAGAAATCATGAGTTTCATTGATACCTTCAATTACAGTGCATCATCCCATGGTTCTTTCTTATTTCCTATATTGCATATTTGTCATCTCTTTTTTCCTCAGAGTGAACCTTGCTTCCCCAAAGTATCAACACATTTCATCTTTCGCTCAATCCTATAATATGTCTAAAATCGTTTCAGATTTCTTTGTCCGTACCACTACAAAAAATAAACCTACTAAAAACATTTCAAGATTTGTTTGCAACTTCCACTCCCACCAGAGACTTAAGATATATGTCAAATAATAAGTCCTTAAATTATTTGGTTCTTTTCTTTCTTCCTTCATCTTTACCTTCTTCCTTCTCTTTCCCTCTTTCCCTCTGTCCTTCCCTCTTTCTCTCCCTCCCTTATCTTTATTTCTCTGTCTCTTTCTTTTCCCTTCAGTATGGTTATGGTATTCATTTGAAATACATCTGAATACATTTATGTTTGTTTTCATTTCTACATGTATATCCTTTGCATTATTATTGATTTAATTGAATTTTTATTGCTAATTAGAATATTAGCATGCTTACAAAAGTCAAAACAAAATAAAAATCAGTATCTCTTCTACCCTGTTTCTCCCAAAGCCTTGTAGGTAAACAATTTAATGCTTACCTGTACTTCTTTTGTAAAGAGAAGCACACTGTGCTATCTTATTTTTCTTTGCCTTTTATACAAAGGATATTTATACGAAGGTATATATATATATATATATATATATATATATATATATATATATATATATAATAGTATATATTTTTACTTGAAAATATCTCCTATAACTAAGTCCGTATCAGTTCACAGACATTCCTTTTGTACAGCTGCTAACTATAATTTTACATTCAAAATTATGTGTATGTACCATAGTATATCTACTCAATCTCTTATGATAGCTTTCCAATATTTTGCAATTACAAATAATGTTCTGCTGATGCATGTGATTTTTGTATTGTTAGGGTTGTATAATCAAGATACATTCCTCTAAGTGGGATAGCTGAGTAGAAAGTCAATGGCATATTCAAAAATCTTAGCTTTGTTAGATATTGCCAGATTCCTCTCCAAAGGAATTGCATCAATTTTCATCCTTGTCACACAAAGTACATGAGTGCCTGATTTCTCACAGCCTTGCCGATTCTCCAGCTTCTGCTGTTTTGCTAATCCGGTGGGTGAGAAATGGAATTTCAGTGTACTTTTTATGGCATTTCTCTCATTATGAGTGACATTGAATTTCATTTCATATCTTTAAGGGCTGTGTGTGTGTATATATATATTTATTTATTTATTTATATATATATATTTATATATATTTATATATATGTATATATTGTGGATTTTCATTGTCTTCTCCTTATTTTCTAGATTTTTGAATATTTTAATCTCAATTTTTAAAATGCTCATTATGTATTAGTGATAGTTACTATGTAACTGTGATATATGCTGCATACTTTTCTTTTGGTTTGTTCATTGTCTTTTGATTTTGCTTCTGGCACTTGTTGCCACAGAAGAGTTTTCTTTCTTTTTAGTTAATTAAGTCAATCAATCTTTTCTTTTCATTGCATTTTAATAATAGTTAAAAAGCCTTTCCCTTTACCCAGCTTATAGTAAAAAAAATAAAGTTCACATCACTGATCCATGTGGAGTTTTTTCTTGTGTATGGTGAAAATAGTTTTAACTTTTTCCAAAAATATTCATTGTTTCCAACATCAGTTTTCCAAAAAACTATCTTTGTTCTAGTGATTTGATATATAATTAGTTATCTTATAATACATTAAAAAAAATGTTGTTGGCTCTATTTCTGGATTTTCTTTTCTACTCCATTAACCTTTCTGCTATTCATGTTCCTGTTTTAATTGTGATGGATGTGTAGTATGCTTTAATACCTCTTAGGACTGGTTCTCCTTCATAGCTCTTCCTATATATTGTTTTCCTAGCTATTTGACATCACACTTTTTTAAACTCGAAAACTAAAAAGTTACTTTTATTTATAATTTCTCCTAATGCTTAAACATCTCATGGTTTCTGTGACCTCTCAATCTAAACTATGCCTTATATATTTACTATTTTATTAGGTCTTATTTTTCCCATTCACACTATGTATCAACACACATAGTTATATGTTTGTGTTGGAGACCATTTTCTTGGTGTCTAACTTCTTGCATACCATAGTCCCTTGGTGATGGTCATTATGCTGGAGGAGAAACAGTACAAAAGGCAGTGGATGGAAGGTGCCATACACAGCAGATAAAACTTGTATATGACACTCCAATAAAAAATTCATGGGTTCATGGAGGTAAGGATTTGACAATAACAAGAAAGAGAAAGAGGCAATGAAACATGCTGTAAGATTTGCGGAACTAAACTTTTTGTCACTTATATACAATAACACATTTGTGAGGGAAGAGTGGAGAATGAGTCAGAGGCCCTACTGAGGTAATGAGAATACAGGAAGTCAGACAGTGGATAGTCTGGGGAGTGAAACGAGGTGTGACTTTTTGAGTGATTGCCATCACCAAGGATATCCAATGCGGCTTTATACTCTCTGTGTCCTTTCCATATTCAACTTGGTCACTGCCTTTGATACAGTTTAAGAATGCAGTATTGCAGAACAAAACACAGTTTCCAATATAACAAAAAAAAAAATCCAAATGACAAAGGTATAGCGGCTCTAGGGAAAATAAGTCAATAGGAAAAATTGATTTGGAAGAAATATATTAAAACCAGTATAAATACTATTGTGCCTGATGACCATTGCAGGACACATGTAGTAGCACTGGTTTATATAATATAGATTTCACTATTGTATTTATATTAAATCCTCAGGTCTTAACAGAAAGGCTTTTTCTTTGTAAATTATTAGAATATTATTTGCTTTTGAAATACATTAGAAATCTTTTTTCCAGAATTAGTCAAAAGGATAAAATATCTTTCCCTCAATTGGTATTGCCAAATTCTACTTAGTGACTTTCATTATTGGATGAAATTGAATCTTGACTCCTGTACTATAAGAAGGAAAAGCAATTTTATTTTAATACTTAAATCTCACAACAAACTCTATAAGTTTACAAATCTTAGCATAAAGTAATATTGGAAATTAATATACCTGACTTTGTTTAATGTCAATATTCTGACCTCTAAAAAATATTTTTGATGAGTATTACTGTTATGAGATATTTATGAATTATATCACATAGTGATACTTACACTTTTTAAGTTCCTTAAATTCTTGGCAGAGAAGTTGTTAGACTTTTCTTCCAGTTAATTATAATAAATATGGTAAATTAGTCACACTTTCTAAATAAGTTGATTTAAGAAAAAGAGATAATAAAAAGTAAAAGATGGTAATTTCTTTAAATCAAAGTATAAAATGTATATGCACAATTAAACTCTAATTAGAAAACATCAGTTAGACAAGAGAAATGATTTGAGATCTTAAACAACACACTGAAAATTCAAGGCTTGGGACTTCTACTCTTCCATTAAGAGAAGTTAGAGTTAAACATAGCGAAGGATAAATTATCTGGTAAACTTCAACATGTTCACATTACAATCTGGAGAAATCATGCAAATAAAATGATTTAGAACCTTGGTTGACTATGTCAATAGACTGATGTGTAAAGAGATTTCAAAAATGGTTATTTTATTTTAGCTTCTTGACACAGACAAGATGTGTGACATGAGCAATTATAATCAATTAATGTATAATTAACATTAATCTATGCATAGCATATAGATATGTTTGTAAATACATTACTAAGAAGTTATTTAGACTATTTATCCTGAATACTTCAAATCTGCACTTCAGAGAAGAAAGAAACACTAAAGTAGACACTTGACTTTAAGCCAGTTGAATTCTATAGTAAAGTTTTAAAGTTGTATGTATGACTGTGTTATATTCTATCTTTTTGGAATAATGTCACTTTGGTGAGAGCTATTTGTCTGAAGATTGCCTAGTGATTTAAAAGGGCATGCAATTTAAAAAGAAAAAAACAGAATAGGATAGTATTGAAAAGAATGTTGAGTTACATGTTCTAAAATTATCTATAGCTATATCTGCGCAAGTTTTTGACTTAAATTTAGCTTTTTCTCAAGTAATTTTCCTCTCTTCCTCATTAGGCAAACAGAGCAAAGTAGAAATAGCTATTTAATTACTCGGTAAAATAATCCACAAAATAGCCTGATTGATCTGACTGTGTTGTGCAGGGGAAATCATTTAGTAATTGGCAAATTTAAAGATTTAAGAATTACCTTAAAACATAGCACTGAGTATATAGCTATATGGTAGTTCTATTTGACTGAAAAAACAGAAAAATAGCAATTAAACAGATTGTTGCGGAAATCCACAAACAGATTTAAAACAACCAAAGTAAACAAAATCTACATAGACCATGGACAAGATAACAGAAACTGTGTATCAGTCAGATAGACTGTGATCACCTATACTAGGAAAATGATGAAACGCATCTGATAAACTCTACTGCATTTCGGTTATTTCATCTGTGTATATCTGACATTTGTTCTAGGCAGTAAATTTTGCATTGGGAGGATCAGGCTCATTAACTGTTAAACACTTTGGGGTATAAAAATTCCAGTGCTTCATTTCTTATGACAAAATTTAATAAAGGGCAGAAATTAACACAGCATTAATCTATTCTAGTGACAAGGATTGAAATATAAACGAGAATGGAAAAATTTTCCTACTACTTGTTACTACCTTCAGAATAAAATTCAATATTATACTCAGTTTTTATATGTCTAAATATAAAATCATGTAACCTATGGATTTTTATAACATATTGTGTTTATATATTTATTCTTACATTTACTTATTAACTTTCTTAGAACTAAATTTCTTTCTAAAACCTCATGGCACCATAAGTAAAACATTATTAAACAGATAAGAATATAAAATTGAAAATGAGGGAGCAGGAAAAGAAAGCATTAGAAGTAAAGATTAACACTGCCTCAGGATAAGTAACTAAATGAGGATGAATTTAGAAGAGTGTTGGAATAAAAGTCCCTGACAGATATGATAGTGTCCTAATGATACCAGTGTGTTTATTTAGATTCTTTTGAGATATTTTCAGAATGCCAAAAGGACTCCTTAGAATTTCTTCCGTCTTGTCTTCTGAATGATTAAAATGCATTTAAACACATGTAGTTATAGAAGAGTCTACAAATCTGTAACCCAGCAGAGAGAGGCGGGGTTGGATAGAAAGTGTTGAAAATAAAGAATTATTGATATAGAAATAATTTTAGTAACTATAAGTAAATTTATTAAGTATTATGTCCTGCCAATATGAATAAAATCTAAATCAATATGATTTACTGTTATGATTACATTTATCCTTCAAAAATTTTGATTTGGAAGATCAATTACATTTCCTACGTTGTCATATGATAACTATAAATTTAAATTTTTGAATTGGTTATTACCCCTTTATGCAAACATAATATTTTCCATATAATGTAATTCATTCTAAATATTATTTGATATTTTTCTTGAATAATTTACATTGAATGCATACCAGGAAACCAACATTTTCAAGGTTATTTTAGTTCAGAACTGGCAGAATTCTGCTAAGTTTTGCAATATTTTAATCCAATTTGATTAGAGCAAGGTGTGTCTCTGAAATTTTACATCATTAAATCACACTTGGATTACTACAAATTACTAATGAATTTTTGATTTCCCCAAATCTCTAACTATGCAGTCTTTTGGAGGTCTTCCTATATTCTCAGGCAAAGAGAGATAACTTAATCTATCTAAATTCTCAAGAGAAGAAAAATATGGTCATTAAGAACATTTCTTATCCTCTGAGAGATACTGGTTCAGATACGCTTTTACTGCAGTGAGATGCAAGAAGAAAAGAAAGGCACATAAAAGTCATAGAATAATAATAAGATAAATCGGCACCGATGTGAAATATCTAATCTTATTTAGTTTGTGAAGGAAAATAAGCCTAGTACTCACAGTTGTCTTGACCTTTCAATATGTATGGCAAATGCAGGGAGACTTGAAAGTATATGTTTAAATACATGGGAAAAGGAAAGTGTGAAAACCCGAGCTTTTCATTAAGAACTTTTCAGTCTATATCATGTCTAGAGGAAGTATATTTAACCAAATTGACTAAATAAGGCTTTTAATAACAGAAGAAACTATTTGAATACTTTTCTCATTGACTCTGGAATGAACTCTGTAGCTGGCATTCCTGGCTTGACTCTGCAGGACAACCTCTTAGGTACTTTTCTAACATCTCTTCTTGCATAAGTCTCCCAAAACCTCAAGCCACACAAGTCAGTATTTTGCTTCTCCCATTAGGCATACTACTTTTTCAACCTGAAATAGACTCCTTTTCTGCCTTGCTCATAATTGTTCTCCTGGTACAAAGCTAGTCAGAATGATAGCTTTTCCACTAATTACCATATTTTTCCCAAAATCTCAAAGGGAAAATTAACCTCTCTTTAATCTAAAGTGTCATATTTTCCACCTTTATTATGGTATCTATTTCATTTTGCCTTGGTGTATACCTAGTTTTATAAAGAAATTTCTTCTCCATTTGCGTTTGAATTTGAAATAAATTAAATTCTCCATTTAAAGAGTTAGAGAGGGCTTCCCTGGTGGCGCAGTGGTTGAGAGTCTGCCTGCCAATGCAGGGGACACGGGTTCGTGCCCCGGTGTGGGAAGATCCCACATGCCGCGGAGCGGCTGGGCCCGTGAGCCATGGCCACTGAGCCTGCGCGTGCGTAGCCTGTGCTCCACAACGGGAGGGGCCACGACAGTGAGAGGCCTGCGTACCGCAAAAAAACAAAACAAAACAAAACAAAAAAAAGTTAAGGATTAAAAAAAAGAATAGTCATGGATGTTGTCTTCATCTTTGTATTGCTCACAACACTTAGTACCACACAATAGCTATGAAAACCATGACAATGACAATATCAGTGAACACGTGCATAGTGCTTACACAGTTCCAGGCACTGTTCTAAGGCCTTACATGTATCATCTCATTTAAAACTGATTTAATGCAATTTAGTATTATTAGTATTTGGCTCTTGATAAAGCTACTTGCTAGCCATTTGACTTCAAGTATAAACTAAAGTTGAGGTTTTACTTGACCATTGTAAAAAGTCAACCTTTATAAGATAATAGAGGAGACCATCTTCATGGTGGATCAGAACGTGGCCTTTGAGGAGGGCCAAGGCATATCCTGGCCACTAACTATCTGTGTGGTTGAACCAATCTTATTTAGCTCAGAGAAATTATTTAATTCACTATTGCCTCAACTGTTAAATGTGAAACATAACAGTTTCCTCATGGACCTATAAAAAAGAGAAAGTAAGATAATGCATGTAAATTTCTTTAAATATGTTAATCAAAATGTATATATTCCAAAAATTGCATCCATTTATTTTGTTGTTGTTATTTTCAATTATCCCTTGTTTGAGAGAGGAATGAGGGCAACTCTAAGGACGATTGTGAAGAAAAAAATAATAATAAAGCCCATGTTTTTCATGTTGAGTCACTCTTTCAAAAATGTTTTTATACATAAAAATATATTTTTTAATTGAGAAATTTTCCAACATTCAGACAAGTATAGAAAATAATGTAAGACATGCCCCTAAACATTTCACCCAGATTACTCAGTTTGCCATACTTAATACTGGTAACTATTATAAAGAAGATACTATACCTTAAAGATGCATTGGAAGCCTCACCAAACCTATTCCTCTCTCTCCCAGAAGTAATTCTATATGTAAGTTGGTATCTATCTGATTTCCATTTTCTCTTTTGAATTACATATGTAAATATATACAATGTATTTAAATATGTACAGTATAAAATCCAGTAATTTTGTGATTTTAAAATCACCTTTCAGACCAGAAGTAAAAATGTGTATATCACAAGACTGACTAGACTTTTTCAATTTGTTCTCCAAAATAAGTGTAATAATATATACTCCTCTGTCAGTGTATGAAGACCCAATTTCTCATATATTTCACAACATTTCATAATGGACAGTTTTAATTTTGAGAATCTATTGGATATGAATATTATCTCATTGTGATAATCATTTGAATTTCTCTTAGTCAAATAGCATTTCAGATTCCTTTTGCCTTTTGTACTTCCTTTCTGTAATTCTCTGTTGATATATTTTGCTGATGTTTCTTCCTAGTTGTTTTATTTTGCATGTAGTTAAATAATTTTCATCTGTTATTAATATGTTATCCTTTGTCAATTTATGTGAGCACCTTTTCATAGTCTGTAACTTTTTTTTTAACTTCATTTAGAATACAAATTGCCTTAGATTTATTTTTAAGCTTGAGAAACTCAAATTTATCAACAATTTTCTCTATGTTTTATGTTTTTGCTTTTTATGACTTACTTTTAGACAATGGAGATAAGAGATATAAAAAAATTTTAAATAAGATAAATATTAGCAACATGATGTAAAACAACCAACACACAGCTTGTAAATAATTGTCTATGCACACAGATAAACCAAGAAAATTTAAATTTTCTAAATAATTTTAAGATTAGAATGATACGGGGCATTTAAAGTTAACATTTGCAATAAGGGCTTAAGGAAAATAATGTAAAAGAAAATAAGTTAGATAATGAAAATCTCAAAATCAAGAATAAAGAAATATATATGTATATACAGGCATCATACAAGAAGAAAACCCCAAAAAGTTGCAATTGCCACAGGATGGGTACCAAATCACTACAGAAAATAGCACTAAAATCCTAGTGACGTTAATGGTGTGTATGTTGTAATGGCTTTTGAATAAAGATATTTTCTTGAACATGATTTCTTGTAAGTTCATCTCTAATTTCTCCAAATGGAAAGACTTCTGAAAGGGAGCTAGCTGCAACCTTCCACGTCGGCATCATTTTTCCGTTTGTATGTTCAGCAGGCACGTGGGCCACAGACCCTTGATCATCAGAAGCCTGTGTTACCTGCGGCCTGCAGAGGGCTCCATAGTTAGCCATAAATTGGTATTCCTGCAACCAGCAAAATTTTAAGTTATGAATAAACTCGTTGTTAAGGAAACAATTTCCTGTGAAATGAGCAACAATATTTAGATTAGTATAATAATAAATTTCAATTGGACTGTGGGAAAATCAAGATAGTAAGATTGGTTAGAAACAGAAAGTGACATTGAAGGTGAAAGTTCATGAAATAGCATAAGGTTCATGAAGATCCATGACTATGAACAAGAGGATGCTAGGTAAACAGAAGCCAGAGGGGAGTGCAATGTAGGGTAGATATTAAGAGAGTTGGATAGAAGAGACTAAATGAGATTAACCACAAACTGACATTTCTGAGGTTGCCACCATTTCCAGAGGTCCGTTTTTCTACGGTACATGCCATGCAAGAGTTTTGTTATTTGTGGTGATGTCTTTTTTGCTATTAGGGTATTTACACCAAACTTTTATTATTAAACTAGCCTGACTGAGTTCAGCTTCATAAATTTTCTTCATAAATTATCTTCATGTCAGGTGAAAAATATTCTCAAAGAATCTAAGTAAAATTATTTTGGAAGAAAGTAAGAAACCAGGTGAAAAATCATAAAGAGTAATTTTATGTTAATTGGAAATGATAACATAATAAACATGATCAAAATGTATTTCTGGTCAAAGAAAAAAAAATTGTATTTATACACACATATGAATAAAATATCTTCTGTATTTTGCTTTGCAATTTTAATTTTTAAAATCATTTCAATTGCAAACATTTGATGCAAGCTTTTACTAACCAGACAAAGCAAATGATAGTGTGACTGTTATTTCTCAAATAAAAGGTGATTTCTAATAAAATAATGAAAAGAGCATGAGAAAATATATTTAATATTAAAAGCTGGGCAATCGATTTTGAGTTGCCAAAATCTACAGAAAATGCATATGGATTTGTGCCACGCACGTGTTTTGCTTTAGCTTTTTTAATATAAATCTCTTTAGATAAAAAAATTTTATCTTTCAGGCTGCATTTGTTTCTCCACTTATTAAGTTAAATTTCTTTTCATAATTATTGCCATCTAAATCTCTTTTCAAGGTCTTTCTTAAAAATAATTGCAACTTACTTGGATTAACCTCTGCTTTTTCCTTTGCTCCAGTTAGACTTGACTTTTAATACTTCCAACCCATTCTGTTACTTCCTCCCACTATGCTTTTTTCCCCAGTAATAACAAGCTTTTCTTCTATTGTTTAAATCCTACCTATTTTTTACTTAATTAGTTAGAAAACACTATCAGTAATACATTCTCATTGCAAAAATCCCCAAATAATAGAAGTAAAAATAAAATTATGATTATAGTAAAAATGAGTGGCAATAAAATTATTAGTAGAAATATAGTAAAAATAATAGCTCTCATAAGATTAAATAACTGTTTTTTCTTTGAACTGATAGAGCACTGCGTCTTTTTCTGTCCTAGAGTATTTATTATGCTTTAATATAAATTGTTGTTATTTTCATATTAAAAAAAACCATTCCAAGGTAGATTTTACATTCTTTGAGGATAAGTAGGAAAGGTGAATTTTGTCATATTTGTGTCATCATAGCACCATTAAAGAGTTCCATAAAATAAATTTAAATTACTTGAGCACATTTTGCTATTTATTTTACATATTTATTTTTGTAATTTTGTATATATTGGGTGTGTATAATGGAAATAGTGTCAATAAGTACCAAAATTTATTATCGCAATTACTATCAAATGGGTTTATGCTATTTTCTCTTTCAGACTGCATGGCCTTGCCCATATTATAACTGGTACATGATCATAAGCTAGAGCTCATTTTGGAAAAAATGTTATAAATAACATATCTTTAGAGTGTTGTAAGGTTTGTTTTTTCCTTAGAATTTTAGCAGACTTTAAAAATAAGGAATAGTCCCACTGAAAATGTTAGCCAGTGATACCATCTGTAAAGGTTGGAGAGGAAAATTTTACCTTTATCTTATTTTAATATTTTGTCTGTACCACATCATTCTCCATACACTCTTTACTCCCTCTAGGCACCAACCTGATTTAGGTGACATGGTGGCAAAGGATGAAAGTCTCCAGAGTAGAGGTTTTTGTTGATTTTTACCCTCCCAGCTCGAATTCTTATGATGCATTTTGTGATTCTCAATTACACCAGGTGCTCAAACATAAGCATGCGAGTTGTGAGTAGAATCACTTTAACTCCACAACACAAAGGTAACTCCAAGTTGATCTGGCTAACTAATCATACTACTGGGTTAATGAAGCTTTGAGACATTTTAATGAGATAATTTCTGATTTAATATAAGAGGATTTATGTCAATTTTTTGATGAAAATGCTATGTGTCATAAACTTCATTTGGCAAGGCTTTCAATGTAGAAACAATTCATGATATACTCTCCAGTTATGTAAGAATCACTCTCAATGTATTTTTAATGAACTTGTCTTAGAGAAAGGGAGAAACTGGGAAGAAAACCATAAAATATAATGTTCTGATAATGATTATAGTTAGAATATAATAATAAAATGGCCAAAGTACATTTTGGTCAAAGTGCAGAGGGAAAGCATTTATATGTTCTCAAGAGCATATGAATAAAAATATTTTCTACAATTTGTTTTCTAATTTTTAACAATAACATATATATTACATATAACAATATATGCAAAATATTATATATCTCTATAACATTTAAACATACATGTATTTTAACATGGGAGGGAGTTATATATATATACATAATAAAACTTATGTATGCATATGTAAGTCATATATTATACACACATTTTAACACAGGAGAAATTTTGCTCTCATTGTCTCCCATCTGTGTAATTTCTGTCTAAACTAATGCATGTCCTTTATTGACTAGGCATTAGGTAAGCATTCCTTGAAGCAATGACAGTTTTACTCCTGCTCATACCCTTTTCAGCAACTTTCATGCTTAGCCATTTAGAATCTTTCTCATTCCCCTATGCATTCTCTGCAAAGCTCTGGGCTTCTTCTTGTACTTGAACACTGTCACACAGAGCATCCTTATCCTCCTGATTTTCCACAACATAATGCTTCTATGCTACCTCCCAATTTGGGTGAAGACCAGAAAGAATACAGAGAAATACATTCCTTTGAAAATAACAAGAGTCAATATAAGACAGTTTTGCAGATTTTTTAACCCTAGAGATTAGTTTTCTGTATCCCAGAAGGCTTTCCTTGAGTATGTTTACTTCCTCGTGTTTGCATAATTCTATTTTTGTTATTATAATTCTATTTAGCTTTCAAATAGGAAGATGAAAATAAGTAAAATTAAAGAACAAACACCTCTTCAGTTACTAATCCAAACCATACTTTGTTTGCTCTTATAGTAGACTTGATAGAACTTTGGATTTGTAGGGCATTCTAACTTTTAAAATATATAAGATGGAAAAAGAAATGCTTAATATCTAGTGGTAACTTAATTACAATGTAGTCAGTAAAATTCTGGAGCAAGATTTACTCCATACAAAATTAAGATAATTTGAATAAATCTTATTAACTTGCTTTTCCTAAGTATCTACCTGACATATTCTTGGAAACAACAAGTTTAGCCGTAAGTTGTACTTATCTTTAGTGTATTGATTTCTCGGGTTATGATAAAGGTAATAAAATGCTAACATTCTGCAGGCTATCAGAACAAAGCCCAAGGAAAAATCTCTAGAAGTATTCAAATAAATCTAAAAACTGTATAGCTTTAAAATTGCTTATATAACAAAAGATGAAATACATTTCCAAATGTATTAGAATCATAGCTTACAATATACACTAAATGCAGAGAGGCAAAGTTCATATGTGACATAGTAAAGTATAAGCACCAAATGATCTCGATCTTCTCTCTTTATGCTTCTAAATTTTTCCTTCAAATGTCTTAATTTCACAGTGAAGAATATGTTGATATGTGTGGAGACATTTTTTTTTTGGTATAGATTTGGAATAAATTTTCCCAGCATCTGCTTATTTTCATGGTTTATTGCTCCTATGATATGTGTGTTGTTTTCTGCTCAAATTTGGCAGCTCTATTCAACCAGCAACTTTACTTGAACACTGTTTCTGCCCTACATTGGGAAATAGTAGACAGCCCATGGTCCTCTTCAGGTTTCTTCCTTTAAGACCACTGTGTTCCATTTGCTACTCATCATGTTTAAAATTTGCTCTTTGCCAATCATGTGACAGGTGCCCAATATACATTATCTAATTTAATCTTTGCACCACTCAAGGTAACTAATGTTAATTATTTTAACTTACAAAAAGTCATTTAATATTTAGAAAAGCTAAACAACACATGCCCCAAATCTGCAACTAGTAATTTGAAGAACTGAAATCTGAACCCAGGTACTCGGACTCTAGAGCTTCCTTTCTCAAATATGCTGTAGAGCCACAGATTTAACATAAATAATTAATAATTTAAAACTTAAAGGAGAGAGGGAGAAGACGGCGGAAGAGAAAGATGTGGATATCACGTTCTTCCCCAAAAATACATCAGAAATACATCTACACATGGAACAACTCCTACAGAACACCTACTGAATGCTGGCAGAAGACCTCAGACCTCTAAAAAGGCAAGAAACTCCCCCCATATCTGGGTAGGGCAAAATAAAATAGAATAAACAGAGACAAAAGGATAGGGACGGGACCTGCACCAGTGGGAGGGAGCTGTGAAGGAGGAAAGGTTTCCACACATTAGAAGCCCCTTCGTGGGCGGAGACTGTGGGTGGCAGAGGGGAAATCTTCAGAACCACAGAGGAGAGAACAGCCACAGGGGTGCAGAGGGCAAAGTAGAGAGATTCCCACAAAGAGGATCGGTGCTCACTGGCACTCACCAGCCTGAGAGGCTTGTCTTCTCACCCGCAGGGTGAGAGGGTCTGGGAGCTGAGGCTTGGGCTTCAGTTGGAACGCAGGGAGAGAGGACTGGGGTTGGCAGTGTGAACACAGCCTGCAGGGGGTTAGTGCACCATGGCTACCCGGGAAGGAGTCAGGGAAAAGTCTGGATCTGCCGAAGAGGCAAGAGACTTTTCCTTCCCTCTTGGTTTCCTGGTGTGAGAGGAGAGGGGATTAAGAGCGCTGCTTAAAGGAGCTCCAGAGACAGACATGAGCTGCAGCTATCAGCACGGACCACAGAGATGGGTATGAGATGCTAAGGCTGCCGCTGCCAACACCAAGAAGCCAGTGTGCAAGCACAGGTCACCATCCACACCCTTATTCCGGGGAGCCTGTGTAGCCCGCCACTGCCAGGGTCCCAGGACCCAGGGACAACTTCCCCGAAGGAACACATGGCACGCCTCAGGTGGGTGCAACACCCCGCTGGCCTCTGATGCCGCCGGCTCACCCCACATCCGTACCCTTCCTTCTCCCAGGCCTGAGTGAGCCAGAGTCCCTGAATCAGCTGCTCCTTTAACCCCGTCCTGTCTGAGCGAAGAACAGACACCCTCCAGTGAACTACACGCAGAGGCAGAGCCAAATCCAAAGCTGAACCACGGGAGCTGTACGAACAAAGAAGAGAAAGGGAAATATCTCCCAGCAGCTCAGGAGCAGTGGATTAAATCTCCACAACCAACTTGATATACCCTGCAACTGTGGAATACCTGAATAGACAACGAATCATCCCAAACTGAGGAGGTGGATTTGAGAGGAAGATTTATTATTTATTCCCCTTTTCCTCTTTTTGTGAGTGTGTATGTGTATGCTTCTGTGTGAGATTTTGTCTGTATAGCTTTGCTATCACCATTTGTCCTAGGGTTCAATCCGTCTGTTTTTTTTTTAATTAAAATTTATTTTTCTTAATAATATTTTTTTATTTCAATAACTTTATTTTATTTTACCTTACTTTATTTTCTTTTCTTTTATTCTCTTTCTTTCTTTCTACATTTTCTCCTTTTATTCTGAGCCTTGTGGATGAATGGTTCTTCATGCTGCAGCCAGGAGTCAGTGCTGTGCCTCTGAGGTGGGAGAGCCAACTTCAGAACACTGGTCCACAAGAGCCCTCCCAGCTCCATTTAATATCAAACAGCAAAAATCACCCAGACATCTCCATCTCAATACCAGCAACCAGCTTCATTCAACGACCAGCAAGACACAGTGCTGGACAACCTATGCCAAACAGCTAGCAAGACAGGAACACAACCCCACCCATCACCTGAGATGCTGCATAAAATCATAATAAGGTCACAGACACCCCAAAACACACCACCAGACGTGGACCTGCCCACCAGAAAGACAAGATCCAGCCTCATCCACCACAACACAGGCACTAGTCCCCTCCACCAGGAAGCCTACAAAACCCACTGACCCAACATTAGCCACTGGGGACAGATCCCAAAAACAACAGGAAGTAAGAACCTGCAGCCTGCAAAAAGGAGACCCCAAACACAGTAAGATAAGCAAATGAGAAGACAGAAAAACACATAGCAGATGAAGGAGCAAGATAAAAACCCATCAGACCTAACAAATGAAGAGGAGATAAGCAGTCTACCTGAAAAATAATTCAGAATAATGATTGTAAAGTTGATCCAAAATCTTGAAAATAGAATAGAGAAAATGCAAGAAACTTTTAACAAGGACATAGAAGAACTAATGAGGAAACAAGCAACGATGAACAACACAATAAATGAAATTTAAAATAGTCTAGAAGGGATCAATAGCAAAATAACTGAGGCAGAAGAACGAAAAAGTGACCTGGAAGATAAAGTAAGGGCAATAATTACTGCAGAGCAGAATAAAGAAAGAAGAATGAAAAGAATTGAGGACAGTCTCAGAGAAATCTGGGACAACATTAAACGCACCAACATTCAAATTATAGGGGTTCCAGAAGAAGAACAGAAAAAGGGACTGAGAAAGTATTTGAAGAGATTATAGTTGAAAACTTCCCTAATATGGGAAAGGAAAGAGTTAATCAAGTCCAGGAAGCACAGAGAGTCCCATACAGGATAAATCCAAGGAGAAACATGCCAAGACACATATTAATCAAACTATCAAGAATTAAATACAAAGAAAATATATTAAAAGCAACAAGGGAGAAAACAAATAACACACAAAGGAATCCCCATAAGGTTAACAGCTGAACTTTCAGCAGAAACTCTGCAAGCCAGAAGGGACTGGCAGGACATATTTGAAGTGATGAAGGAGAAAAACCTGCAATCAAAATTACTCTACCCAGCAAGGATCTCATTCAGATTTGATGGAGAAATTAAAACCTTTACATACAAGCAAAAGCTGAGAGAGTTCAGCACTACCAAACCAGCTTTACAACAAATGCTAAAGCATCTTCTGTAGGCAAGAAACACAAGAGAAAGAAAAGATCTATAATAGCAAACACAAAACAATTAACAAAATGGGAATAAGAACATACATATCGATAATTACCTTGAATGTAAATGGATTAAATGCTCCCACCAAAAGACACAGACTGGTTGAATGGATACAAAAACAAGACCCATATATATGCTGTCTATAAGAGACCCACTTCAGACCTAGAGACACATACAGACTGAAAGTGAGAGGATGGAAAAAAATATTCCATGCAAATGGAAACCAAAAGAAAGCTGGAGTAGCAGTTCTTATATCAGACAAAATAGACTTTAAAATTAAGACTATTACAAGAGACAAAGAAGGACACTACATAATGATCAAGGGCTTGATCTAACAAAAAGATATAACAATTGTAAATATTTATGCATCTAACAGAGGAGCACCACAATACATAAGGCAAAAGCTAACAGCAATAAAAGGGGATATCGACAGTAACACATTCATAGTAGGGAAATTTAACACCCCACTTTCACCAATGGACAGATCATGCAAAATGAAAATAAATAAGTAAACACAAGCTTTAAATGATACATCAAACAAGATGGACTTAATAGATATTTATAGGACATTCCATCGAAAAACAACAGAATACACATTTTTCTCAAGTGTTCATGGAACATTCTCCAGCATAGATCATATATTGGGTCACAAATGAAGCTTTGTCAATTTAAGAAAATTAAAATTGTATCAAGTATCTTTTCCGACAACAACGCTATGAGACCAGATATCAATTACAGGAAAAGATGTGTAAAATATACAAACACATGGAGGCTAAACAATACACTACTTAATAACGAAGTGATCATTGAAGAAATCAAAAAGGAAAACAAAAAAATACCTAGAAAAAAATGACAATGGAAACACGACGACATAAAACCTATGGGATGCAGCAGAAGCAGTTCTAATAGGGAAGTTTATATCAATGCCATCCTAACTTAAAAAACAGGAAACATCTTGAATAAACAACCTAACCTTGCACCTAAAGAAATTAGTGAAAAAAGAACAAAAATACCTCAAAATTAGCAGAAGGAAAGAAGTCATAAAAATCAGATCAGAAATAAATGAAAAAGAAATGAAGGAAACGATAACATAGATCAATAAAACTAAAAGGTGGTTCTTTGACAAGATAAACAAAATTCAGAAACCATTAACCAGACTCATCAAGAAAAAAAAGGACAAGACTCAAATCAATAGAATTAGAAATGAAAAAGGAGAAGTAACAACTGACACTGCAGAAATACAAAAGATCATGAGAGATTACTACAAGCAACTCTATGCCAATAAAATGGACAACCTGCAAGAAATGGACATATTCTTAGAAATGCACAACCTGCCAAGACTAAATCAGGAAGAAATAGAAAATATGAACAGACCAATCACAAGCACTGAAATTGAAACTGTGATTAAAAATCTTCCAACAAACAAAAGCCCAGGACCAGATAGCTTCACAGGTGAATTCTGTCAAATATTTAGACAAGAGCTAACACTTATCTTTCTCAAATTCTTCCAAAATATAGCAGAGGGAGGAACACTCACAAACTCATTCTACGAGGTCACCATCACCATGATACCAAAACCAGACAAGGATGTCACAAAGAAAGAAAACTATAGGCTAATATCACTGATGAACATAGATACAAAAATCCTCAACAAAATAATAGCAAACAGAATCCAACAGCACATTCAAAGGATCATGTGCCATGATCAAGTGGGGTTTATTCCAGGAATGCAAGGATTCTTCAATATATGCAAATCAATCAATGTGATACACTGTATTAACAAATTGAAGGAGAAAAACCATATCAATAGATGGAGAAAAAACTTTCGACAAAATTCAACACACATTTATGATAAAAACCCTCCAGAAAGTAGGCATAAGAGGGAACTTTACTCAACATCATAAAGGCCATATATGACTAACCCACAGCCAACATCATCCTTAACTGTGAAAAACTGACATCATTTCCACTAAGAGCAGGAACAAGACAAGGTCACCCACTCTCACCACTCTTATTCAACATAGTTTTTTAAAATTTTAGCCACAGCAATCAGAAAAGAAAAGAAAATAAAAGGAATGCAAATCAGAGAAGAAGACGTAAAGCTGTCACTGTTTGCAGATGACATGATACTTTACATAGAGAATCCTAAAGATGCTACCAGAAAATTACTAGAGCTAATCAATGAATTTGGTAAAGTGGCGGGATATAAAATTACTGCACAGAAATCTCTGGCATTCCTATACACTAATGATGAAAAGTCTGAAAGCAAAATCAAGATAACACTCCCATTACCATTGCAACAAAAAGAATAAAGTATCTATGAATAAATCTTCGAAGGAGACAAAAGACCTGTATGCAGAAAATTATAAGATACTGGTGAAAGAAATTAAAGATGATACAAATAGATGGAGAGATATACCATGTTCTTGAATTGGAAAAATCAACATTGTGAAAATGACACTACTACCCAAAGCAATCTATAGATTCAATGCAATCCCTATCTAACTATCACTGGCATTTTTCACAGACCTAGAAAAAAAAAATCACAATTTGTATGGAAGCACAAAAGACGACGAATAGCCAAAGCAATCTTGAGAACGAAAAATGGAGCTGGAGGAATCAGGCTCCCTGACTTCAGACTATACTACAAAGCTACAGTAATCAAGACAGTATGATATTGACACAAAAACAGAAATATAGATCAATGGAAGAGGATAGAAAGCCCAGAGGTAAACTCATGCACATATGGTCACCTTATCTTTGATAAAGGAGGCAGGAATGTACGGTGGAGAAAGGGCAGCTTCTTCAATAAGTGGTGCTGGGAAAACTGGACAAGTACATGTAAAAGTATGAGATTAGATCACTCCCTAACACCATACACAAAAATAAGCTCAAAATGGATTAAAGACCTAAATGTAAGGCAAGAAACTATCAAACTCTTAGAAGAAATCATAGGCAGAACATTCTATGACATAAATCACAGCAAGATCATTTTTGACTCACCTGCTAGAGAAATGGAAATAAAAACAAAAATAAACAAATGAGACCTAATGAAACTTCAAAGCTTTTGCACAGCAAAGGAAACCATAAATAAGACCAAAAGACAACCCTCAGAATTGGAGAAAATATTTGCAAATGAAGCAACTGACAAGGGATTAATTTCCAAAATTTACAAGCAGCTCATGCAGCTCAATAACAAAAAAACAAACAACCCAATCCAAAAATGGGCAGAAGACCTAAATAGACATTTCTCCAAGGTATACAGACTGTCAACAAACACATGAAAGAATGCTCAATATCATTAATCATTAGAGAAATGCAAATCAAAGTACAATGAGATATCACCTCACACCAGTCAGAATGGCCATTATCAAAAAATCTAGAAACAATAAATGCTGGAGAGGGTGTGGAGAAAAGGGAACACTCTTGCACTGCTGGTGGGAATGTGAATTGGTGCAGCCACTATGGAGAACAGTATGGAGGTTTCTTAAAAATCTACAAATAAGACTACCATATGACCCAGCAATCCCACTACTGGACATAGGCCCTGAGAAAACCATAATTCAAAAATAGTCATGTACCAAAATATTCATTGCAGCTCTATTTACAGTAGCCATAAGATGGAAAAAACCTACGTGCCCATCATCACATGAATGGATAAAGAAGATGTGGCACATATATAATGGATTATTGCTCAGCCATAAAAAGAAATGAAATTGAGCTATTTTTAATGAGGTGGATGGACCTAGAGTCTGTCATACAGAGTGAAGTAAGTCAGAAAGAGAAAGACAAATACTGTATTCTAACACATATATATGGAATCTAAGAAAAAAAAATGTCATGAAGAGTCTGGGGGTAAGACAGGAAAAAAAGCACAGACCTACTAGAGGATTTGGAGAGTGGTAAGGGTAAGCTATGACAAAGTCAGAGAGTGGCATGGACATATATACACTAGTAAATGTAAAATAGATAGCTAGAGTGAAGCAGCCACATAGTACCTGAGATCAGCTCAGTGCTTTGTGACCACCTAGAGGGGTGGCATAGGGAGGGTGGGAGGGAGGGAGATGCAAGAGGGAAGAAATATGGGAACATATGTATAACATCCACTTTGTTACAAAGCAGAAACTAACACATGAATGTAAAGCAATTATACTCCAGTAAAGATGTAAAAAAATAATAATTCAAAAGTTAAAATAATTTCTTCAACATCTTTACTCTTGTTTTTTCATCAGCCGTTTTAATGTATATTGATTTATTGCAACAACAAAGTTCTGTTAGGAGGCAGTATGATCTGTTGGGACAGAAAGTAGCATGCTCTGAAAATAGACTAATTCAGGAAATAAATTATCTGAGGCCTGAATCTTTTCATTAAAAATAAAAATAGTAAGCAGACTTGTAAGAGAAATCTAATCTCAAAATTTGGTTAATTATGTTAAGAACAATACGAATGTCAGTGACAGAATGGTTGTTAATCTTAAAATTAAAATAGAATTTATTTTACTTCTCATCTGAAATTGCATTTGTGGTCCCAACATGGATAAGGATGTTATGAATAACCCAGAGTCTAAAAAACTGATCTTTATTGCTGTATATGGAAGAGCCTTGACTTTTAAATCAGAGATGAGTTGAACTCATTTCTCTGATCATTTTTAATTGAATTAAAAATTCTCTTTTTTTTATGAAACAAAGAGAAATAATAACCCTGACTCTATATTTAGGGAATAAGTGATTTGTATAGTAGAGCTTTGAACACTCTGTTATGTGATCAAGAAATATTATTGTCTCTTCAATATTTTTTCCTTTTCCCCCTGTTCTATACAGAATATACCAAAGTAAAGGTATCTGGATCAGTCCACAATATTTTTCCATTTTTATATTCATTTGCTGATAAAGTCATTCATTCAACAAATATTTATTGAAGGTACATTACTCTTTGTATATTTAAGCTATATTCATAGACCACAAGAATATTGGACAGCTGATATTTAATAATGGATATCTGAAGGAGATTTTTAAAGATTTGAATAAAATTAGTTGTATAAAAATTGTTTATGAGGATGTTCAAGTACAAATATGAAACTTTTCTTAATGCTTTATGAAAATAAATTTTCAGTAAGTTTAATTTTAATAAAAGTCAAACCTCTCCTTTAGAGTGTTCCTTGGAAAATAATGAAGATTAAACCTAAAGAACTTTTGGAAAAAATATTAGAAGGGTTATTACTTTCTAAAATAAGACAATGAAAACTATAAATGCTATAAAAGTGAATAAAGTGAGCATTTGATATTGAAAAGTATTTCTAAGATACTCATAAAAATATTGATTCAAAGTCTAAATTGTATTGCAAGCAAAAAAGTCACTATAAACAACATTTAAATGTGGTAGACAAATTGCATATATATATATATATACATATATATAATTAATATTTACATATTAAGTTTAGTTTTCTTAAGGTAAATATACAGTAATGGAATTGCTGGATCATATGTTAGTTCTTGTTTTAATTTTTTGAGGAGGCTACACACAGTTTCTATAGTGGCTGCACCAAATTACATTCCCACCAAAACTACACGAGGGTTCACTTTTCTCCAAATCCTCACCAAATGTTATTTGTTGTCTCTTTGATAATAAGCATTCTGACAGATGTAAGGTGATATCTCATTGTGGTTTTGACTTCCATTTCCCTGATGATTAGTGATGTTGTGCACCTTTTCATGTGCGTGTTGACCATCTATATGTCTTATTTGGAAAAATGTCCTTTCAGGTCCTCTGCCCATTTTTCAACTGTGTTGTTCGATTTTACAATGTTCAGTTGTATGAGTTTTTTGGTGCTTTGAATATTAACCCCCTATCAAATGTATCATTTGCAAATATCTTATCTCATTCACTAGGTGGCCTTTATGTTTTGTTGATGGTATCCTTCACTGGTATCCTTCACTGTATAAAAGCACTTTAGCTTGATGTAGTTCCAGTTGTTTATTTTTGATTCTCTTTCCCTTGCCTGAGGCGACAGATCCAAAAACATATTATAAAGACCAATGTCAAAGAATGTACTGCCCATGTTTTCTTGTACGAGTTTTTGGTTTCAGGTCTTACATTTAAGCCTTTAATCCACTTTGAGTTCATTTTTTTATATGGAATGAGAAAATATTCTAGTTTCAATTTTTTATATGTAACTGTCCAGTTTTCCCAGCACCACCTATCTAAGAGACTGACTGTAGCTTTGTAGTATAGTCTAAAGTCAGTAAGTGTGATACCTACTCAGCTTTGTTCTTTTTTCTCAAGATTGCTTTGTCTATTCAGGGTTCTTTATGTTCACATACAAATACACTAAGTCCCCTACATATGAATTAGTTCTCTTCTGAGAATGCATTTGTAAGTCTAATTTGTTCGTAAGTCCAGCAAAGTTAGCCTAGGTATCCAACTAGCACCATTGGCTATGGAGTACTGTACTGTAATAGGTTTATAATACTTTTCACACAATTCATACATAAAAAACAAACAAATACAAAAAAATAAACATTTTTAATCTTTCAGTACAGTACTTTGAAAAGTACAGTAGTACAGTACAACAGCTGGCACACATGGGCTGTCATCGAGTGAACAGGCAAAAAGAGTTACTGACTGAGGAGGGAGAGGAGGTGGGAGATGGTAGAGCTGAAAGATCATCAGCAATAGGAGATGGAGGGCAAGCTGCAATTTCACTCATGCCTGATGATGGCACAGGTTCTTTTTCCTTCTGGATTCAATTCTATCTACTCTCTTGAAAAAGTGATCCAGTGATATCTGGGTAGTAGCTCTATTTTTCTCATCATAGATGACATGGTAGCACTAGATTGCATTCTGAATGGCTGCTGCAACCTTCATGTACCATTCTACATTTGGGTCCTGTGCCTCAAAAACTAACAGTGCCTCCTCAAATAAAGAAAATCCCTTTGCCATTTCCTGCCTTGTGAATCTCTTCAGTTCTTCTTCTTGTCTCTTATTTGTCCTTTCTCTGGGCCTTCAATTCCATCAGGTCTTCATTAGTGTGCTCCTCATGTTGCACAGCAAGGAGTCATCCTCTTGCAGATCTAGCTTGAAATAAAGATAATGTACTACTGTACTCTGTATAGTACTGTACAGAAAAATACACAAAAGCACAACAACTTGTAGAAGATGCATGCATGTGACAAATGCACATCAGAGACATGAACTAACTTACATGACTGGACATGGGAATGCACGTTTGCCTCTTTGAAAGTTTTCAACTTGAAGGTTAGTATGTAGGGGACTTACTGTATCAGGAGATTTGTTCTAGTTCTGAGAAAATTATCATGGGTATTTTGATAGGGATTGAATCAGATTTGTAGGTGGCCTAGGGTAGTATGGATATTTTAACAATACTAATTCTTCCAAAACATGATATGCTATTTCTTTCCATTTATTTATATCTTCTTTTCTTTCCTTCTTCAATATCTTACAGAGTACAGGTTTTTAACCTTCCTGTTTAAATTTATTTCTAGGTATTTTATCCTTTTTGTATGTGTATAAAGGGGATTGTTTCCTTGATTTCTCTTTCTGCTAGTTTATTATTAGTTTTTTATAAAAGCAACAGATTTCAGTATATTAATCTTGTATCCTGCACATTTATTGAATTAATTTATTAGTTCTAATAGATTTTTTGTTGTGTTGTTGGTGTTTTCTAGATATAGTATCATTTCTTCTGTAAGCAGTGACAGTTTTACTTATTCCTTTCCAATTTGGATGCCTTTTATTTCTCTTTCATTGATTGCTGTGGCTAGGATTTCAAATGCTATGTTAAATAGAAGTGGCAACAGTGGGCATCCTTGTCTTGTTTCTAATATTAGAGGAAAAGCTTTCAGTATTTTACCTTTGAGAATGGTGTTCATGGTAATTTGTCATAAATGGCCTATATTATGTTAAGGTATGTTCCTTCTATGCTAACTTTGCTGACAGTTTTTATCATGCATGGATATTGAATTTTATAAAATGCTTTGTTTGCATTTATTGACATGATCATGTGATTGTTATCCGTTTTATGTTATCCTTTTTGCATTTTGTTAATGGGTTGTATCACTTTGATTAATTTGACAGTATTGAAACATCCTTTCATCCTTGAAATAAATTCCAGTTAATCATAACGTATAATCTTTTTTATGTATTGCCAAATTTGGTTTGCTAATATTTTGTTCATCTATTACATCTATGTTCATCAGGGATATTGGCCTGTGATTTTCTTTCTTTGTGCTGTCTTTGTCTGGTTTATGTATCAGGGTAATGCCGACCTCATAGAATGAGTTTGGCAGTGTTATCTCCTTTTCAATATTTTGGCATACTTTGAGAAAAAGTATTTATTCACTCTTCTTTAAATGTTTGATAGATTTGATCTGTGAAAATGACATGTCCTGAGCTTTTATTCATTGGGAGTTTTTTGATTACTGATATAATTTCATTATTGGTCTGCTAATTGGTCTGTTCATATTTTCTATTTCTTCATGATTTAGTCTTGGGAGACTGTACATTTTTGGGAATTTATCCATTTCTTCTAGGTGTCCATTTTATTGGCATATAATTGTTTGTAGCAATCTGTTATGACCCTTTGTATTTCTGTGGTGTTGGTTATAACATCACCCTTTTTTATTGCTTATTTATGTGGACCATCTCTTTTTTCCTGATGAGTCGGGAAAAAGATTTATCAATTTTCTTTATATTTTCAAAGAATCAGCCATTAATTTCATTGATCTTTTCATTGTTTTAGTGTTTATTTTATTAATTTCTCTTCTAATTTTATGACTTCTTTCCTTCTACTAACTTTGGGTTTTGTTCATTGTTCCTCTAGTTTCATTAGGTGTAAGGTTAGGTTTCTTATTTGATGTTTTCCTTCTTTCCTGAGGTAGGCTTTTATCACTCTTCTCACTCAGAATTACTTTTGCTGTGTCCCACAGATTTTGAATTTTTTGTTTTAATTTTCATTTGTATCTAGGTACTTTTTTAATTTCCTCTTTGATTTCTTCAGGGATCCTTTGATTATTTTGTAGTATATTGTTTAGCCTCCAAGTGGTTGTAGTTTTTGCAGTCTTTTTTTTCTCTTGTAGCTGATGTGGTCTTATAGCATTGTGGTTGGAAAAGATGTTTGATGTGATTTCAATCTTCTTAAATTTACTGAGACTTGCTTTGTGGCCTAGAATATGATCTATCCTGAGGATATTCCATGTGCACTTGAAGCATTCTGTTGCTTTTTGAATGGAAGTATCTATTAAGTTGATCTGATCTGAAGTGTTGTTTAAGGCCAGTGCTTCTTTACTGATTTTCTCTGTGGAAGATCAGTCCTTGGATTTAAGTGGGGTGTTAAAGTCCCCTACTACTACTAGGCTACTCTCAATTTTTTTCCCTTTATATTTGTTAACATTTGCTTTATGAATTTAAGTTCTCCTTTTTTGGGTCCACATATATTTACAATTGTTATATCTTCTTGATTTGGTCCCTTGATCATTATGTAATGTCCTCCTTTTTCTTTCATTTCAGTCTGTTTTAAAGTCTATTTTGTCTGATATAAGTATTGCTACCCCACCTTACTTTTTTCTTTCCATTTACATGAAGATTTTTTCCCACCTACACCTCACTTTTAGTTGTATATTTCTTTAGATATGAAGTGAATCTCTTGTAGGCAGCACAAATATGAGTCTCATTTTTGTATCCATTCAGCCACTCTATGTCTTTAGATTGGAGGATTTACATTTAAAGTATTTAATAATAGGTATGGTATGTACCATTGTCATTTTATTGATTGTTTTCTGTGGGGTTTTTGTTTGTTTGTTTTGCTTGTTTGTTTATTTCTATTTGCTTCTGGCTTCTTCTTTTGATCACTTCCCTTGTGATTTGAAAACAACCTTTGGTGCTATGCTTGGATTCCTTGCTCTTACTTGTGTGTATCTATTGGAGATTTATGGTTTGTGGTTATTATGAGGTTCATGTATACGTTAATGATGATACTATTTTGTCTTTAAACCTCCCTAGTAGCTTTATAAATAGTTGGTCTACTACCTTTACTGCATATTTGACTTTACCAATGAGACTTTTCCTTTCGTAATTTTTATATTTCTAGTTGTGGTCTTTTCTTTTCTGCTTAGAGGAGTCCTTTTAACATTTCTTGTAAAGCCAATTTAGTGGTGCTGATCTCTTTTAGGTTTTATTTTTCTACAAAAATATTTATCTGTCCTTCAAATCTGAATGATGTCATCATTCCAAGTAGAGTATTCTTGGCTATAGATTTTTTTTTCATTTCATAACTTTAAATATATCATGCCACTCTCTTCTTACCTGCAAAGTTTAGGTTGAAAAGTCATCTAATAGTTTTATGTTCTTTCCCTTGTATAAAACTAGTTGCTTTTCCCTTGCTGCTTTTAATATTCTCTATTTATCTTTAATTTTTGCCATTTTATTTATAATGTGTCTTGGTTAGACCTCTTTGAGTTTATATTTATTGGGACTCTCTGTGCTTTCTGGACCTGGATGTCTGTTTTTTTTCACAGCTTAGGGAATTTTTCAGTTATTTCTTCAAATAAGTTATCTGCCCCTTTCTTTTTCTTCTCCTTCTGAGACCCTGTAATGCAAATGTTAGTATGCTTGATGTTATCCCTGAGGTTTCTTAAACAATGTTCAATTTTTTAAATTATTTTTTCCTTTTTTTCTGTTCAACTTGAGTAATTTCCATTACTTTATTTTCCAGTTCACTGATCTTTTCCTCTGTATCATCTAATCCATTGTTGATTCCTTCCAATGTATTTTTTTCATTTTCATTATTTATTCTTCAGCTCTGTTTGGTTCTTCTTCTTTATATTTTCTAACTCTGATAAGCAACTGGGTTCATCCATTCTTCTCCTGAGTACATTGAGCACCTTTATAATTGTTACCTTGAACTCCTCTTCTGGTAGATTGCTTATCTCCACTTCATTTAGTTCTTCTTCTGGGGTTTTGTATTATTCTTCTCTTGCATTATATTTCTCTGTCTCCTCATTTTGCCTAATATTCTGTGTTTATTTCTAAATATTAGGTTGGTTGTTTTCAGTTCCTGATTTTTAAAGAAGTCACCTTATGTAGGAGATATCATATCTGTCTCAGCAACACACTCCCTTCTGATCACCTGAGCTATATGCTCTAGTGTGACCAGAGTATATATGGTATGTGTGGGCCCTTCTTTTGAGGCAGGCTGACTATTGTGGACATGCTGGTAGGTGATACTGAGCTCTGACCTGTTTGGCTGCTAGAACTTACCTCATTTGGTGCTTGCTGGGTGGATGGTCTGGGTTAGACCCTAGTGTGGCTGGCTTCCACACATAAATTGAGAAGAACAGTTGATTTCTTTACAATTTCAAGGGAAAGCAAATGTTTATCTGCTCCATAGCTATATTTATATAAAAATCTCATACTCTGAAATAAAATATTTCATGGAGAAGTTTTTGGACAGTCCTCTGGGAGATTATATAACTTTGAGTACTGTGGACAGCAGAACTGAGAAGGACAGGGAGTTGATTATTAATGTGGTAACACATGAGGCTCAGCCAATCATACAGGAAGCTTTGGAGCTTGGAGAGACATTCAGAGTTGTTCCAAATTGAGGCAAGGCTGCTTGCCTTTGGATTCCTTTATCACTGGACACTGGTTGATAACTGTGTGGGGGTGTATTTTCAGGTTAAACTTTGACCAAGGCATTTCTCATTAACAGTTGAAACTATAATCAATCTTCAGCTGAAATTTGTAGCAGTTATCCGATGATTATCTGATTCCACCTGAAGAACATATTAGGCAGAATATTGTAGTATTCTCTGCAGGAAATAGGTATGTTAGAAGGTGATAAATCTTTCAGAGAAAAATAAAGGAGGGCAAGAACTCTCTTGTGACCAGAAGGGTCAGGTTGTGACAGAATGAGGTTCAGTTGCAAAATGGTTTTGTGACATATGCACTTTTTGAATGATAGACATAATTTTTTGTTCAAGGAGAAACTAACATCATGTTATGCACCACAGGGAATTTTTCAGTACACAAGTTGAAATTACTTATAGACTATATATACTTTATAATTTTTATTATGGTGCTTATGACTCAAAATGTGACCTAATGAAATATCCAGGGCACAGCTTCTTCAACTGGTCATGGAACTTTCTGTTTGCACTTTTTTTTAACAGCATTTTTGAGAGAAAACTGCATTTCTTGGTTTCTAACTCAATTCTTGCTTTTTCTTTTCTAATGGATTTCCATAATAATCTTCCTGAAACGGAAGTGTAGCATAATGTCAAAAACATACATTTTGGAATTAAGCTTGTTTTCTTTCCAAATTGAGCTCAAAATTTTAAGCATTTTTTTGTTGTTGTTGTTCATTTTGTTTTGGTTAGGTTTTTTTTTTTTTTTTTTTAAATAATGACACTGCTTATGGCACAGAGTAGTTTTAATGATGAAACAGGAAATGTAAGGTGCTTATCACATACATCACACACACACTGTTAAATAAACTATATATTTATAGTAGTAATAATGGTGGTTAAAGTAGGAACAGCTATAGCAGTAAGAAAAAGATTTCCCTGATTCACTTGTAAGCAATCTCTTCCAACAGACCTGTTTCTACTTAACTGTATGTGAATGAGTACACCACAACAGAAGTGAATTAAACTGATGAACCATATATATATATTTTTTTTTTAAATTTTGCCTGATGCTAACCTACACAGTGCTACTAATTGCTATGATTTTTTTTCACATTTATTTCTATGAACTCAGTAGTTTCTTACACATACATTTTTTCAAATCAATTAATTTAATTATTGAATTTAGTTGTAATCTAAACTTGATGAGCCTTTCCAAAATGTAGCACAAGTTATACAAAGTTTAAAAAGCAAATACACATACAGAAGATGTTAGGGAACAAATTTTACATGTGAGCAGGAAAAATGATACATGCATGTTACCATGACAACCCTGTAAGAAGACTTTATTTCTGTGCTTAGCACCACACTGAAGAAAATTTCCTTTTCAAGCTGAAAATTCTATGAAGAGGCACCCACAGAACCTATCACTTTAATTTAAGAAATCAGAAAAAAAAATTGATTTTGCCTTCTCTGGTCAAACTCCTACCTTATTACCTAAAGAGAAATAAAGTGGTTCTTATGAATGATTTATTTTGAACAAGTCACTGCAATATAAATGGGATAATCTTTGGAAAATGAAGAGACTCTGAGCAGTAATCTGTGGAAGTAAAAAAGAACAAATGTAAGTAGGTCTTTTTTTCTATAGTCCATTAGGGGCGGGCAAGCTAATGTGTGAAAACCACATTTCAGACCATCTAAATCTCTGAAACCAAGTGAAATATAGCTCATTATTTGGTCAATTTAATGTACATTTTAATTGTAAAGTTAAGTTGTATCCACCTCCCCAGGCCCTAGAAAAGTAATTTCCTAACTTTAAATGATTTTGCTTTCCTCTGAACTAGTCAGTACATAGAACACTTACTTTAACCCACTTTGAAGAGTCCTTTAGAATTAGTATGTCTGTTACCTTTGGCTATAAGTCATATATGGTTTTATATAATGCTCAGGATATGGTAGAGTTTCAAAACATAGCTTAATAATGTTTTAATTTAGAATTTTGGATCAGCTAAAATATGTTCATGACTGGACAAAGAGCTAAACAAAATGCTAAATAGTCATGATTGTAAGCTATTTTTTATATCTATATAATAATTATATTTATATACATCCCTGTTCTGATTATATCTTTTACACAACTGTACCATGTTCTCAAGACAAATTGTGGGTACAAGGTATTATATTTAAAGATTTTTAAGGTATACAAGAGAAACACAATTGTAACCCTAGGCTGACATGTGGAGAGTTGAGAAGTTAAAAGTCCCTCATGGGACAACATCTCTATGGAGCTGAAAAGACTTTGTTCTCAGGAGTCATTTGGAAATTATAACCACATAGAAGGAAAACCTGACTTTGGAAATAAAATTTTTGGATTTAGGTTGAGGACAGACCATTTATTTAGTGGCAGAAATTCAACAAATATGCATTTTAGGAAGGAAAGAAGATAATTCATACTCATACAAACTTTTCTGGTATGTTTCTATAACTGATGTCATACAATTATATGACAATGGATCATAGCAAAGGATGGATAGATACAAATGGACCTCTGTAATTATCAACTCTCTTCCCACTCCAAGTTGGAGCTATTTAGTTACCCAGATGTCACTACCATTTAGTCTGACACATATTCTTGATGACTTAGCTTAATTATTAGATGTCAAGTCTTACATGGTAGTTTAAATACTAAAAGATATGTGTGTGTGTGTGTCTGCACATGTGAAGGTTCGAGTTTATGTGTGTTCTCCAAGAAATACTTGTCATCCAGAATTTTAGTTTTGTTAAGCACATTCTATGTAAAAATAAAGGAGTTGTTATCATGTTTTGTCATGTACTGCCCATGTAATACTTGCCATAGAATACTACTGTTGAGCATCAGTCGAATCTTGAAATTTTTTAAAATAATTTTTTCCCCTCAAAATCAAACTAATATTAGAGCTGTTTTTGTTTGTTTGTTTTTGCAGTATGTGGGCCTCTCACTGTTGTAACCTTTCCCATTGCAGAGCACAGGCTCCGGACGTGCAGGCTCAGGAGCCATGGCTCATGGACCTAGCTGCTCCATGGCATATGGGATCTTCCCAGACTGGGGCACAAACCTGTGTCCCCTGCTTCAGCAGGTGGACTCTCAACTACTGCGCCACCAGGGAAGTCCTAGAGCTGATTTTTAAGCTCCAGATTTTTTTCCAATTTTGATGCCCATTAAACATTTAATCCAGTTTCTAAAATAATTATATTATCAGATGAGATGCTTTTGAGCCATATTAACAGTATAGTCTTCAAAATACTTGAATGGAATATGTTTTATTTCAAGTTTGAATAAATGCATCTACGTCTATTGTGTATAAAGTTTCCTATGTTATCGTCCATATTCTCTTTTATAGTGTATGTCCACCATTCAGTCTTCTGCAAGAAGATGCTATGGAAGTTGGGGAAAAGTAGCTTGAACAAAGAAAGAAATGAAATTGCTGTGCAGGCTGGCTGAAACCACAGCCAACCTGGGATAAGAATTGTTCTTCAGGGTCATCCTCCCTCAGCCTGAAATATTCAGTCTATTAAACCTCCACCTTGCTCAGTCTCAGGATATGGGCTGCCCTAGAAAGACATGACCTTGGATGAACAGACTCTCTGAGGCTGAGGCAGACCCTGAAGGAGATGACAGCTATATGCTGTCTGCTGACCACACTACCTGCAAATGGCAGAACTTCCTTCCTTAGTGGAGAAAGTGAGAGGCACATCCTCATGTCTGTTGCACTACTGTTGCATAGAAAAAAATCTATATCTATATATCTATATCTATATCTATATCTATATATATATATATATAGAAAGACAGCTCCTCTTAGTGTTTGGTGGGTATTTCATTATACGGATTTCTTAGAAGCAAGATGTGAACTGGACAAACTAGAGTCTGCACCCATAAAGTTGACCTCAACTCAATGCTGCAATTGATACTCATCACGTCTCTTTCCTAGTATTTATTCTAAAGTTCCCTTGCCCTCAGATACCATGTTTGCTTGTCTGAGAGTGTTTACCTGGTGGTGTAACCCAAACCCTCATCACCAATGATCCTAATCTCTACCAGCTTGCTCTTCTGAAGCTTCATTTGATAAGTTTGTGAAACAAAATAGGCAAGGGGTTATCAAGAGGCACCTAAATAAATGCCTTTTTAATTTTTTTCTGGATCCCACACATATTCTTCCTTCCTCTTACTGTTTAATAGTATCTCTACTTCCGATGACTGGAAGCAATTATTCATGATGTGATGGTAACTCATTTCTTCCTCTTCCTTTGGTACTAGTAGCCAAAAGTACCAGAAAGAAGCCATAGCTATAATTCACTGAGATTCTTGCTATGACACTTAGCTAAAGTGTACCAATTTTTCTGAATCAGAATATATAAGCCTGTAGATCCCAGAGTTGTAGGAACAGACAGTGAAATGTCTCATAGTGGGTCATTGGAAGCTATAATAAATAGATCCATTCTTGCTTCTATCTCTTGTATGGTGGTTAATTGTATGTGTCAATTTGGCTGGGCCAGGGTGCCCAGATATGTGATCAAATATTACACTGGATGTTTCTGTGATGGTGATTTTATATAAGATTAACACCTTAACTGGTGCAACGTATGTTTAAAAGGTTGTCCTCCACAACGTGTGTGACTCTCATTCAGTCAGTTGAAGTCCTGAAAAGAATAAATGACTGACCTCACCCTAACAAGAGATTATTTATTAAACCAGCAGATGGTCTTTGGACTTGAACCGCAATATTGGTTCTCTGAGTATCCGGCCTGTCAACCCAACCTGAAGATTGTGGACTTTGTAGCTTCTATAATTGTGTGAGCCAATTCCTTTAAATAAATCTCTCTCTCATATATCTCTATACACACACACACACACACACACACACACACACACATATATATATATATATATATATATCTTTATAATATATAACTTCATTATATCTAACTATATATAAAGAAATATATACACATGTATGGTTTTTTGTAGTAACAACTAATTATTCTATGGATTTTATTTTATATATATCTTGGTATTTGTGTGCAAGTATTTCTCTAGAATATATACTTAAGAGTAAAACTACTAGTTCATAGTTATAAGCAAATTAAAATTTATGGGACAAAAGTGGTTGCATTAATTTAGCCCACTTATGGGATGCAGCCTAATGCTTTATATTATAAATATGACATATGAAAAATTAATGAATAAAGCAACTAACTTTAGAATTAACCTAAATAATGAGGAAATAATACACATAAGAGTAGAAAATAAAGTAATAGAAAGGAAATATAAAATATAGAGATCAGGAAAGTCAGATGTTAATTCACCGAAGAAAATAATAAAATGAATAAATGTAGGTTTATTATAACAAAAGGAAGAAAACACATCCATAAGCAACAACTGCAGCCATAAAATCCCAGAATTTATAACAGATACATTTGAAACTACCAAAAGCTTTATTCTAACAAATTTAAATTTTATATTAAAATTTGTAATAGACACATGCCTTTAACTTCCTTAATTTGATAATATGTGTTTATCTCATTCCTACAACAAGTAAATGTGTCTGTAAATCTTTAGAAGCTAGGCATTAAAGTCAGGAAAAAAGACAAGGAGGTGAATATTGTGAGGTTTACCTCCTAAAGCTCAACCAGGTTCCCACAGTAAATACAGAAGAAAAATCTGCTCATACAGAAGGAAGGGAAGAGGAAACATTATGACATATTACAGAGTGCTCCATTCTTTTTAACAAGAACTGACCTCAGGGAACCTAGATAGACCAGAGCCCTGGTTATCTGCTGTATTATCAAAATGTAAATAAACAAAGCGGTTGGGAAGTACCTAACTTCAGCCCACTCTATCCATTATGTCCTACATAAGGGGGAGAAAAAACTAAGAAATGCTTATTAAGTTCACAGTTCAGAGACACATGCTCACTAAAAGACTGTAACCAACTATAGGATTATAGAATACTTTACTTCCATCCACATCTCAGCACTCCATTATTACAGAACCCTTCACAGCAATTTCTTGTACCTGGCCATGTTATCTGGCTACCAGAAAAAGCTACAGGACACATCAAAAGGCAGAAAGCACAATTTGAAGACATCAGAATCAGATATGGAAGGGATGTTGAAATTATCAGACTGGGAATTTAAAACAACTATGGTTAATATGCTAAGAGCTCTGATAGAAAATGTAGATAGCATGCAAGAGCAGATGGGAAAAGTAAGCAGAAGGATGGAAATTTTAATAAAGAACCAAAAAGAAATGCTAAAGATTAAAATTACTGTAAAAATGAAGCATGCATTGATGAGCTTATTAGCAGACTGAACTTAACTGAAGAAAGAATCTATGAACTAGAGGATATATAAGTATTGTAAAATCCTTGAAAACTGGAAAACAAAGAGAACTAAGGCTGAAAAAAAAGGGGAATAGAATATTTAAGGACTGTGGGACAACTACAAGACGTGTAAAATACACATAACAGAAGAATCAGAAGGAAAATATTTGCAAAAGATATTTTTGATAAAGTACTGTTATCCAAAATATACAAAAAACTCTCAAATATCAACAATAAAAAACCAAATAGCCCTATTAAAAGATAAGCCCAAGACCTTAATAGATATTTCACCAAAGAAGACATAGAGAGGGCAGATAATTATATGAAAAGATGCTCCATATAATCTGAAATCAGAGAAATAGAAATTAAAACAGCAATATGATGGCACTAGATACCTATTAGAATAGCCAAAATCTGGAACTCTTAGAACACCTAGTGCTGACAGAGCTGCAGAGCAACAGGAACTCACATTCATTGCTGGTAGAAATGCAAACTGGTGCAGATACTTTGGAAGACAGTTTGGCAGTTTCCTACAAAACTAAACATACTTTTACTATATGAGCCAGGTATTATGCTCCTTGGTGTTTACTCAAAAGATTTGAAAACTTATTTCCACACTAAACCCCGCACATGGATGTTTATAGTGACTTATTTAAAATTGCCCAAATTTGGAAGCAACCAAGATGTCCTTCAGTAAGTAAATGGATAAATTGTGGTACATCTGGACAATGAAGTATTACTCAGGACTAAAAAAAAAAAAAATATGATCTTTCAAGACACAAAAATCATGAAGGAATCTTAAATGCCTATTACTACACAAAACAAGTCAATATGAGAAAACTATAAGTATATGTAAGTATACTATAAGTATAATTCAAGCTGTATGATATTTTGGAAAAGATAAAACCACAGAGACAGTAAAAAGATCAATGATTTCCAGAGACAGGGGGAAGGAAGGAATGATGAATAGGTAGATCACATCTCTGTATGAGATTATAATGAAGGATATACGTCATTTCACATTTGGTGAAACCCATAGAATGTACAACACGAGTAATGAACCCTATTATAAACTTTGAACTATGGATAATAATTATATATCAATATAGGTTCATTCTTTTTAAAAATGCATTATTCTGGTGAGTGATCCTGATAACAGTGGAGGCTATGCATGTGTGGGGACAGGAGGTGTTATATATGGGTAATCTCTGTACTTTATTTTCAATTTTTTTGTGAACCTAAAACTGCTCACAATAAATAAAGAAAACAATTAAAGTTTACTAAAAAACAATGCACATAAATCAAAATTTGAGTTCTTGCAACATTAATTTGCAGATATTAATTTGTTAATATACTTTTATCTGTTTTATTTAATCCATTCAATAATTATCATTCTTAAGCTCTTATTGGTGATCTATCAATATATTATTCTTTTAAAAATTATTGTGTCAAATAAGTTTGCTATTTTCTAGATAATGAAAAGAAGTAAATTTAGAGATATTTTAGAATCAGGTTTTAAAAGACTTGTGCAATACAATAAACATGCATATTTTATTCTTTCAACAAGATTTATAATAAACAATGAACAATGTGCTTTGATATTTTAGGAACAATAGTTATTTTCAAAATAATGAATACATGATATTTTTAAGACATAAGCAGTAGTTCTGGGAGGACTTAGTTTTTTTTTATTCTTGTTTGCTTTTTGGCTAAATCTATAAATTGTCAACATATATTTAACCAAAAAGTATAAATTGGAAATTACAAATTTACAAGTTATGAATTTTACATTTCACTTGGCTTCCTCCTTCACTATGTTTGAAGTAGAAACATACATATTAACTAACATATATGTTTTCTACAGTTTCAACTCTTTAAGTTATTAGATTAAATAAATAAAAGAATGCCCTGAAATCATAAGAAATAGATTTTGTTTAATTGTTAACTCAGTATCTCCAGAATATTCTTACATATCATTTTTGTATTGTCAGGTTTCATGTTGTTAATAAATACAGTGTTGAATTGTGAGCTCTTTACAAGTCCATCTGTACTTGCTGAAGAAAGCAGTAAAAGATTTTGTCATTATTGTAAAATTAAATTATAGTGTCTTCCCTGGTGGTGCAGTGGTTGGGAGTCTGCCTGCCGATGCAGGGGATGCGGGTTCATACCCTGGTCCAGGAGGATCCCACATGCGTGTGGAGTGGCTGGGCCTGTGAGCCATGGCCACTGAGCCTGTGCATCCAGAGCTTGTGCTCCACAATGGGAGGGCCACAGCAGTGAGAGGCCCGCACACTGCAAAAAAAAAAAAAAAATTAAATTATAATTACACTGTACATTGAAATAATTCAAGCATGAACTTTTTGATTGTTTGCCTACTAAATTAGCTCTATATTTCTTTGGGTTCTTTCATTAAGCACTATATATATATATATATATATATATATATATATATATATATATATATACTTTTTTTTTTTTGCGGTACGTGGGCCTCTCACTGCTGTGGCCTCTCCTGTTGCAAAGCACAGGCTCCGTACATGCAGGTTCAGTGACCATGGCTCACAGGCCCAGCCAATCCGCAGCATGTGGGATCTTCCCGGACCAGGGCACGAACCCATGTAACCTGCATCGGTAGGTGGTATCTCAACCACTGTGCCACCAGGGAAGCCCAAGCACTATATTTTATAATAAATGTGTTGCTTTAATACAATGCTTTTGTTCAATGGCTTTTATTGAAATTTTGCTGCAATGTTGATTGTTTGGGATGATTAAAAAACATTTTTCAGACTGAAGGACATCAAAAAGCATAATCCACATATTAATCCAGGAGATGCTGAATGACTGGTTTTAATAATTTAGTCAAATAAATAAATACATACATAAATTGTCTAGGCTATAATCTACATACCAACAGCTATTGTTGGACATAACATTAATAAGAATATTTTACTACCACAATTTTAATCCATTGTTTATCAAAAGTCTCATAGATATTATAAAATGCTTTTTAAAATTACGTAGTTTTATGTCATTCCTTTTGTCTCTTGTAATGTACATCATCTTTTGTTCTATGAGCATTCCTTAACATTAAATTGAATCCATTTCATGGTGCTGGTCAGCTGGGTAGCAGTTTTACAGCTATTTCATTTCCCTAGCTCAGTTTTCTGCCCTTGTCATCCCCTCTGTCATCATATCCTCTATGAAAACTCTGCTAAAAACCTTGTTCTTCTATTTTTCATTTTTGGCATTAGCATTAGAATAGGTTAATAAAAATGAAGCATTATTTTTTCTCTCCAATCCTTCACAAGATCTGCATTTTGTTTTCATCAAAAGAACCTACATTCCTATAAATATTTAGAGCAAAAGTCGTACAGCAGTTGCCTGTTTTCAGATGCAAGTAACTTAACAGTTGAGTTTGTCAGGCAGTCTCAGATGTTCCTGCTGACAGTTCTTATTTCACTTACTTTCATCTATTTCTCTCTAGAGTCCATCTTATTTATATCTGAATCCATGAGTATGCCAGTTGTGGTAGATAGATAAAACACCAGCTTAGCCTATTTCTTCAGGCTGTTTAGCAATTACCTTGAAACCTAAAGAATGGGAAAAATATATATATACTCATCCATTTGTCCTATTTGTAGAAGTCATTTAGAGATCTTTTTTTGTGTTATGAAATGAAATAATGTATTTTTTTTTCCTTGTAAGCTAGGAACTTTTCTGTGTCTCTGTGTATGATTGATTTCTCCAACATGCCCTAGATTCCAAGTTCAGTTTTCATGATACTTGTTAGCTCAATATCTAAAAGTACATTGTAGACAGGATAGTCCATGAAAGGAACATATATACATCAATATTGAATGTACTATCCAAACAGGATTCAATGCCTGAAGTCAGAAGAAGGGTTAAAATTCATATCTCTTGCTCTAATAATAGTTTGTGGTCTTCCTAGCTATATCCTGTGCCAACTTTTCTATGGATATCTTCTTTCTGTGCTGAGGATAGCATTTTGAAATTGGGTGAATTCACAGCTACTCTTTCCTTTTTTATTCCTCAAGGCATGATAATATATATATATATATATATGTATATATATATATATATATATATATATGTATGTATATATATATACATATATATGTATATATATACATACATATATATATGTGTGTGTGTATATATCTTTATATATATATATGATTTTCTACATCTTAGAAACTATTTTTGCTGTTTCTCAGAAAATAACAAACAACCATCCGTCTTCATTCTATTTCTACTTTTAAGTGTCCATCTAGTCTTGTTTTAGAGGAATAACAGCACAATACTTCTTATTTTATATTCTTAGTGTTCATATCTAGACTGTAGTTTCTCTGGCTCAATGATTGGTATTTATATACCAAAAAAAAAAAAAAAAAGGCTGCAGCAAATTCAAAAAGATGAGAAATAATGCATTATTTTTTGATGGTTTCAATATTGTTTGTGACCAGAAAAGCCTCTAAGATAGCCTCATTCACCAGAGGGCAGACAGCAGAAGCAAGAACTACAATTCTGCAACCTGTGGAAGGAAAACTACATTCACAGAAAGATAGACAAAATGAAAAGGCAGAGGACTATGTATCAGTTGAAGGAACAAGATAAAACCCCAGAAAAACAACTAAATGAAGTGGAGATAGGCAACCTTCCAGAAAAAGAATTCAGAATAATGAGAGTTAAGATGATACAGAACCTTGGAAAAATAATGGAAGCAAAGATCAAGAAGGTGCAAGAAATGTTTAACAAAGACCTAGAAGAATTAAAGAACAAACACATAGAGCAATTAAACAACAAACAGAGATGAACAATACAATAACTGAAATGAAGAATACACTAGAAGGAAACAATAGCAAAATAACTGAGGCAGAAGAACGGATAAGTGACGTGGAAGACAGAATGGTGGAATTCATGGCAGTGGAACAGAATAAAGAAAAAAGAATGAAAAGAAATGGAGACCTCTGGGACAACATTAAATGCAACAATATTTATATTATAAGGGTCCCAGAAGGAGAAGACAGAGAGAAAGGACCCAAGAAAATATTTGAAGAGATTATACTCAAAAACTACCCTAACATGGGAAAGGAAATAGCAACTCAATTCCAGGAAGTGCAGAGAGTCCCAGGCAGAATAAACTCATGGAGAAACACACCAAGACATATAGCAATCAAACTGACAAAAATTAAAGGTAAAGAAAAATTATCGAAAGCAACAAGGGAAAAATGACAAATAATATATATGGGAACTCTCATAAGGTTAACAGCTGATGTCTCAGCAGCAACTCTACAAACCAGAAGGGAGTGTCATGATATATTGAAAGTGATAAAAGGGAAGAACCTACAACGAAGATTACTCTACCTGGCAAAGATCTCATTCAGATTCGATGGAGAAATCAAAAGTTTTACAGACAAGCAAAAGTTAAGAGAATTCAGCACCACAAAACCAGCTCTACAACAAATGCTAAAGGAATTTCTCTAAGTGGGAAAAACAAGAGAAGAAAAAGTACTTACAAAAACAAACCCATAACAATTAAAAAAAAATGTTAATAGAAACATACATATTGATAATTACATTAAATGTGAATGGATTAAATGCTCCATTCAAAAGACACAAACTGGCTGAATGGATACAAAAATAAGACCCATATATATGCTGTCTACAAGAGACCCACTTCAGACCTAGGGACACATACAGACTGAAAGTGAGGGGATGGAAAAATTATTCCATGCAAATGAAAATCAAAATATAGCTGGAGTAGCAAGCAATACTCATATCAGATAAAATAGACTTTATAATAAAGAATGTTACAAGAGACAAGTAAGGACACTACATAATGACCAAGGGATCTATCCAAGAAGAAAATATAACAATTATAAATATATATGCACCCAACATAGGAGCATCTCAATATATAAGGTCACTGCTAACAGCTATAAAAAAGGAAATTGGGGCTTCCCTGGTGGCGCAGTGGTTAAGAGTCCGCCTGCTGATGCAGGGAACACAGGTTCGTGCCCCGGTCCAGCAAGATCCCACATGCCGCAGAGCTGCTGGGCCTGTGAGCCATGGTTGCTGAGCCTGCATGTCCAGAGCCTGTGCTCTGCAACGGGAAAGACCACAACAATGAGAGGCCTGTGTACCACAAAAAAAAAAAAAAAAAGGGAAATTGATAGTAGCACAAGAATAGTGGGGGACTTTAACACATCACTTATACCGATGGATAGATCATCCAGGCAGAAAATTAATAAGGAAACACAAGCTTTAAATGACACAATAGACCAAATATATTTAATTGATATTTATAAGACATTCCATCCAAAAACAGCAGATTACACTTTCTTCTCAAGTGCACACGGAACATGCTCCAGATTAGATCACATCTTGTGTCACAAATCAAGCCTTGGTAAACTTAAGAAAATTGAAATCATATCAACCATCTTTTCCTACCACAACACTATGAGATTAGAAATCAATTACAGGGAAAAAAACATTAAAAATACAACCACATGGACACTAAACAATATGTAACTAAATAACTAAGAGGTCACTGAAGAAATCAAAGGGGAACTCAGAAAATGCCTAGAGACAAATTACAACAAGAACACGATGATCCAAAACCTATGGGATGCAGCAAAAGCAGTTCTAAGAAGGAAGTTTATAGCAATAAAAGCCTACCTCAAGAAACAAGAAAAATCTCAAATAAAAAAACCTTACACCTAAAGGAGCTAGAGAAAGAAGAACAAACAGAATCCAAAGTTACTGGAAGGAAGGAAATCATAAAAATCAGAGCAGAAATAAATGAAATAGAAACAAAGAAAACAATAGCAAAGATCAATAAAGCTAAAAGGTGGTTCTTTGAGAAGATAAACAAAATTGATAAACCTTTATGCAGACTCATCAAGAAAAAGAGGGAGAGGACTCAAATCAATAAAATTAGAAATGAAACAGGAGAAGTTACAATGGACCCTGCAGAAATACAAAGCATCATAACAGACTACTACAAGAAACTCTATGCCAATAAAATGGAAAACCTGGAAGAAATGGACAAATTTTTAGAATGGTATAACCTTCCAAGACTGAACCAGGAAGAAATAGAATATATAAACAAACAAATCTCAAGTAATGAAATTGAAAGTTTCATTTCCAACAAACAAAAGTCCAGGACCAGATTGCTTCACAGGTGAATTCTATCAAATATTTAGAGAACACCTAACACTGATCCTTCTCAAACTCTTCCAAAAAGTTGCAGAAGAAGGAACACCCTAAACTCATTCTACTAGGCCACCATCACCCTTATACCAAAACCAGAGAGAGATACAACAAAAAAAGAAAATTATAGACCAATATCACTGATGTATATAGATGGAAAATCCTCAACAAAATACTAGCAAACAGAATCCAACAACACATTAAAAGGATCATACACCATAATCAAGTGGGATTGATCCCAGGAATACAAGGATTCTTCAATATTCTCAAATCAATCAATGTGATACACCATATCAATAAATTGAAGAATGAAAACCTTATGATCATCTCAATAGATGCAGAAAAAGTTTTTGACAAAATTCAACACCAATTTATTATAAAAAAAATACTCTCCGGAAAATGCACATAGAGAGAACTCACTTCAGCATAATAAAGGCCATATACAAAAAACCCACAGCAAACATCATTCCCAAAGGTGGAAAACTGAAAGCATTTCTTCTAAGATCAAGAATAAGACAAGATGTCCACTCTCGCCACTATTATTCAACATACTCTTGGAAGTCCTAGCCATGGCAATCAGAGAAGAAAAAGAAATTAAAGGAATACAAATTGGAAAAGAAGAAGCTAAACTGTCACTGTTTGCAGATGACATGATACTATACATAGAGAATCCTAAACCTGCCACCAGAAAACTACTAGAGCTAATCAATGAATTTGGTAAATTTGCAGGATACAAAATTAATGCACAGAAATCTCTTGCATTCCTATAAATTAATAATGAAAGATCAGAAAGAGAAATTAAGGAAACAATCCCATTCACCATTGCAGCAAGAAGAATAAAATACCTAGGAATAAACCTACCTAAGGAGGTAAAAACCTGTACTCAGAAAACTCTAAGACACTGATGAAAGAAATCAAAGATTACACAGACAGATGGAGAGATATATCATGTTCTTGGAGTGGAAGAATCAATCTTATGAAAATGACTATACTACCCAAAGCAATCTACAGATTCAGTGCAATCCCTATCAAATTACCAGTGGTATGTTTTACAGAACTAGAACAAAACCCTTAAAATTTGTATAGAGACACAAAAGACCCCGAATAGCCAAAGCAGTTTTGAGGGGAAAAAATGGAGCTGGAGGAATCAGACTCCCTGACCTCAGACTATACTACAAAGATACAGTAATCAAAAAAATATGTTACTGGCACAGAAACAGAAATATAGATCAATGGAAGAGGATAGAAAACCCAGAGATAAACCCACGCACCTATGGTCAACTAATCTATGACAAAGGAGGCAAGGATATACAATGGAGAAAACACAGTCTCTCCATAAGTAGTGCTGGGAAAACTGGACAGCTACATGTAAAAGAATGAAATTAGAACATTCTCTAACACCATACACAAAAATAAACTCAAAATTGATTAGAGACCTAAATGTAAGGCTGGACACTATAAAACTCTTAGAGGAAATCATAGGCAGAACACTCTATGACATAAATCATAGCAAGATCTTTTTTGATCCACCTCCTAGAGAAATGGAAATAAAAACAAAAGTAAACAATTGGGGCCTAATGAAACTTAAAAGCTTTTGCAAAGCAAAGGAATCTACAAATAAGACAAAAAGACAACCCTCAGAATGGGAGGAAATATTTGCAAATGAATCAATGGACAAAGGATTAATCTCGAAAAATATATAAACAGCTCATGCAACTCAATATTAAAAAAAAAGAAACAATCAAAAAATGGGCAGAAGACCTAAATAGACATTTCTCCAAAGAAGACATACAGATGGACAAGACGCACATGAAAAGCTAGCTTCTCAACATCACTAGTTATTACAGAAATGCAAATCAAATCTACAATGAGGTATCACCTCACACCAGTTAGAATAGACATCATCAGAAAATCTCCAAACAACAAATGCTGCAGAGGGTGTGGAGTAAAGGGAACTCTCTTGCACTGTTGGTGGGAAGGTAAAATGATACAGCCATTAAGGAGAACTGTATGGAGGTACCTTCAATACTAAACATAGAATTACCTTATGACCCAACAATCCCACTACTGGGCATATATCCAGGGAAAACCATAATTCAAAAAGTCACATGCATCCCAATGTTCATTGCAGCACTATATACAATAACCAGGTCATGGAAGCAACCTAAATGCCCATCAACAGACGAATGGATAAAGAACATGTGGTACATATATACAATGGCATATTACTCAACTGTAAAAAGGAACGAAATTGGGTCATTTGTAGAGACGTGGATGAATATAGAGACTATCATACAGAGGGAAGTAAGTCAGAAAGAGAAAAACAAATTTCATATATTAACGCATATATGTGGAACCTAGAAAAATGATACAGATGACCCAGTTTGCAGGGCAGAAATAGAGACACAGATGTAGAGAACAAACGTATGGACACCAGTGAGGAAAGTGGCAGGGTGGGTGGTGGTAGTGTAATGAATTGGGAGATTGGGATTTACATATATACACTAATATGTATAAAATAGATAGCTAATAAGAACCTGCTGTATAAAAAATAAATAAAATAAAATTCAGAATTTCAAAAAAATATTTTTTTTCTATCCAAATTTAAGCCAAGACAATCACTTCTTTTCTACCCTCTCTTTCTCCTTCAGAAACATATATTCCTTGGTCATTCTTGTAATAGGCTTACCATTTGCATAGTTATCTCTTTTTAAAGTTTTTTTATATTTGCTATAGTATTATCCCCCTTAATGGCATCTAATAGGCACTCAAATTTTTGCTGAGTTTAATTACTTATGTTAAATTAGATCTTGAAAAGCATAAGTTAATATCTATCTCCATTTTTATTCTCTGTCTCGAAAGACATGCAATATCACATATAGAAAATGCAAGTTCACACTGTTTTTTTCTTAGTTCTTACCTAGCATTAAGGAAAAGAAGTCCATAAAATATTTCACAGAGGTAGAGAGCTATACTTCCTTGAACACTGTGGTAAAACAATGGCTTTTTTTCAGTCATGGTAACAAACCAGGCTTATTTCTGTTTCAGAAACTGTGCACTAGCTTTTTCTTTAGGAATTCAGGGATGAAAATCTAACTTCCTGTTTTGGGACACGAAGCTCAGTGTCACCTCTATGGAGCATCCTTGCCTGCCTATTTGTCAAATATATGGTAAAGAATCCTTTGTTTGTTTTTTATTTCTCCACCACACAGGAAAGTTTAATTTTAGTTATATTATTTTATTTCTTTGTTTCCTCCTAAGAATGTCACCCTCTAAGAACAGAGACCCTCTCAATGTTCTTCAGAATTATTTCTTTAACATCAAGAGTCATGCCTGCACCAAGGAAGCACCCAATAAAATCTTCTTTAAAGAACAAATGAGTGAGGGTCATTGTCTTTATATATATAATAAAGTTACTATCCTATAAGTAGTTAATTAATTTTAGATGCAAAGGATATTTATGTGACACATGTATCATATGTACACATATGCAATTTATAACATATATAGACACACATGCATATAAATGCAGACAGGTTAGCTATCTTTTCTCTATCATCTATCGATCTCTCTCTCTGTATATATATATATATATATATATATATATATATATATATATATATATATATATACAGCTACCATCTATTTTTTAGTTAATCTGTTCTATAAGGCATGTTTTGTTTCAAGAAATGTCTTCTTTTCTCCATGATCTAAAAGTTGCTTGCTGCATGTCGAGGTTGACAAATCATTTTCTGAATCTTGGTACATTCATCTCTAAATACTATCTACTTTTTTGTTTGTTATGAACTTTATATGTGATAATAAATATGGAGTCCTTTGCCTGTAGAAGGTAATAAAAATAAATTCAAGCCAGAGTTAACTATAATTTTTTCCAATAAGGTATTACTGTACAGTAATAAAAAATTGCATGCACAGCATTTGGGTTAAATTATTTTTCAGAGAAGCTACAGAATAGTTTGGTCATTTTCTTGTACATTCATTGGTGACTGAGTACATATCCAGAATCAGACATGAAAACAAGTCTTGAATAGGATCTCAAAATTGAAATTTCCAAATTAACTGCTAAGGAGTAAGATTTATGGCCAGATTTGGCTTTAGAATTTTCCCTGGTTTAATGACTATATAAACTATTAAGAGCGAGAAATATTTTAGGTCTACTTCTCAGAAATATTTACTTTTTCTGTCAGAGCAGTTTGAGTTATATTATAGATGAATATGTGTTTTTATCACTAAGAAGTAGTTGTTTCTATATATGGATTAGCTAAAAGACTGAAGAGTGTGTTTGCTTATCAAGTGACTGACACTCCATGTCCTCTATTTGCTGCATTATAACTGATCACATTTTCACATTTCAGTTAATATAATTTATCTATGAAACATCTAATTTCTTTTTCCACTAAAAGATATTTAGTACAGTTGACCTTTGAACAACATTTGGGTTAGGGGTGCAGATCCTTTGTGCAGTAGAAAATCTGAGTATAACTTTACAGTTTTCCCTTCATATATGTGGTTCCACATTCGAGGATTAAACAAATGCTGGTTTGTGTAGTACTGTAGTATATAGTATTGAAAAAAAAAAAGTCCACATATAAATGGACACATGCAGTTCAAACTCTTTTTCTTCAAGAGTCAACTGAATATAAGAACATAACAGCCAGATTTAAAAGCTAAAAAATCTTTGGAAAGTTACTTCACTTTTTTTAGTTCATTACCTTCATCTGTAAAATGGTTAATAATAGTAACCATCTCAGTGGATTATGGTGAGGTTTCAATAAATTAACATGCAGAGAAATTAGAAAATCAGTTGGTACATAGTAAATGCTATATGTGTTGGCTACTATTAGTTAGAAATAAAATTTGAACTACATTTTCTAATTTATTAACTGTGTAACATAGACCACTAAAAGGATGGTATAACTCTGTTTTATACTATTCAATTTATAATGAATCCTTAATCAGTGGTTCTAAAAATATAATGTGTCAAACTATCATCAGAAATGTTGATTAAAATCCATATATCCACACCTGTCCTTAGAGAGGCTGAGTAATAGCCTGGTGACACCAAGACTTCTGCAGTTTAAACAAAATCAACAGATAATTCCAATGCACATGGCATGGAACAAACAGAGAATACTTGATTTAGCTATAAGTTTAAAAAGTAATGAACTCCTGCAAGAGCCACGATCTTCATGGATGTCAAAATCTACCTGCAGGTAGAGGCAGGATCACACCTGTTCAAATAGGATTGTCATAACATGGAGGTTTTATTTCTCTTTTTATTTTTATAGGAGTATTGTTGTTTTACAATTCTGTATTAGTTTCTGCTGTACAGAAATGTGAGTCATTATACATATCCACTCTTTTTAAGATGATTTTTAAAGTTCTATGGATTCACAGAGGAGAAAAGAAAATCAATCTTGGTGACATTGGAAAGGCCACATCCAATTAGAAGTAAAACGTGAAGAATATATGAAATTTAGAGTAAGTTGATGAATTAATCTGTGAAGGAGAAAAAAAGATGAGACAATAGAGAATGTGGAAAGAAAAGGGTGTAATATGAACATGATGGCCTGAATATATATCTACACCACAGGCAGGTACACATATAGAGATACTATATATATATATATATATATATATATATATATATATATATATATATATATATATATACACACACACACACATATACACACATACAGGGGTGCATATATACATACATGTATATACATGTGCAATCCATATTGTAGTAATCATTTTTAGAATTTTTGCATATTATGATGTTTTCATACTAAAAAAAAAAACAAACAGAAACATTTCTGGCTGGGAAGAACCACTTGGAGCTGGCCAATTCTTATAGACAGCAAAAACCTCAGCCAGGAGCAGGCCTTTAATATTCAAACTAACGAATCTAGAACTATACTTTCCCTATCCAGCCTGTGCACCACAGGATGAAATATTCCTCTGTCTTAATAATCCCAGGGCAGATACCAGGCAGCTACAGACCAGCCCTGTAGCCCAAAGCCTACTGAAATTATTCAGATTAGCCAGTCCTCAATTGTTTACCCTACCTTGCCTGGGTTGCCTGACAAAAAAAAAAAAAAAAGGGCTTCTGGCCTAGGTTCTCCCCTCCCTCCTGCTTTTACTTCCTGACCAAATCCTGGGGTCCCTCCCAGGGCCCTGCATGGTCAGCTATGTCTTTCATTTCTAGAGGATCTGTGAATACATTAAACTTGTCTCTCAATGGTGCTGATGTCTCCATGGTGTCATTTCAGTCACTTTTATAAATTAATACTCAGTACAAAACTCAAATGTACATTTTTCACACATGTACTCAAAGAAGTGGGATAATAGAATCTGAGTTTAAGATGACAGGACAGATTGGATGAGACAGAGCCTTCAAATTATAAAACTAGGAAACTTTTTCTTTTTAAAGCTTTATACAAGTTAAAGTTTAGTAATTAAAATTAGGGTAATATTTGGTAAAACTGAAATACACTTAAAAAATATCAGGGAGGGCTTCCCTGGTGGCTCAGTGGTTGAGCGTCCACCTGCCGATGCAGGAGACATGGGTTCGTACCCCGGTCCCGGAAAATCCCACATGCTGCAGAGCAGCTAAGACCGTGAGCCATGGCTGCTGAGCCTGCGTGTCTGGAGCCTGTGCTCAGCAACGGGAGAGGCCACAAGAGAGGCCCGCGTACCGCAAAAAAAAAAAAAAAAAAAAAAAAAGTCAGTGAAAAGTGAGAGATAATGGAAAGGAAGAAATTAAAGATAATCAACACACCTAGATTCTTTGAAACTCTAACCCATTCTTTTAGAAATAACAATCGAGTTTACACTTAGAACTATAGTGCCTGGGAAGAAGAGCAGAAGATTCTGCTAATTATGTTTCTTTATCTGAATTACAGTTACATGGATAAGTTACATTTAATTTGTAAAATTTTGTCAAGATATACACTCATAATATACACTTTATTACACATTTATTACATTTTTTGAATTAACAGATAAGAGTTTTTATAAAAATGATTTATTTTAAAACAGTGAATACAACTGATTTATCAAAATGATTACTGACCTTTACAAAGCAGATACTCTCAGAGAATATCTAATTATCCTAAAATTCTGCTGCTTGTCATACTCCTTTAGCTTCCCTTCTTAAACTACTTTCATAGTTTATATTATGATTTTAAAAATAATGTTTATTGGTATATAATTTAAATATAACAAAATACATAGATTATAGTATATATTTGATGAGTTTTATACAAACTCCAACCTAATCAAAACAAAACACTTCCATTATCCTTGGATTTCCTCCAGCTTAGCTTTACAGTCAAACTATACCCACTACAGTGTTACCATTTCTGTTACTGTAGCTTAGTCTTTACTTTATCTAGGACCTCATAAAGTGGTATCAACCATGAACTGTTTTATATATTTATTCATTATATATATATATATGTTTGTGTGTGTATTTGTATATATGCATGTATATCTATATACATACAAAATTAAGTAATATATAATAAAGAAATAATAAACATATATATAAAATATAATAAAGTATCTTCCATTGTATTAAATCACTACAATTTTTTATGTCATTGACATATTGATAGACATCTGGGTGTTTTCCAGTTTGAAGCTGTTATTAACAATATTGCCAATAACATTCTTGTACAGGTTTTTAAAAATTTTTTTGTAGATATATATTTGTATCTCTTTGAGTAAATATACAGGAATGAAATGTCTGAGCCATTACTGCCTTTCATATACTACATAATTTACTTATTCATTGTGTTTATTGTCTCATTTTACTCCACTAAAATATAAAATGTATAAAGGCAGTAATATTTTTTATTTTCCCCTCAGTATATCTCACATGATAACAATGTGCCTAACACTTCACAGATGTATATGGAATTTATAAAAAGTAACAAAACTGTTTTCCTAAGTACATTGCACATAGTACATAACACACTCCCACCAGCAGTTGATGAGCTCAAGCCAGCCCATCTTCACTAAAACTGCTATTATTAGTCTTTTTTATTTTATCAGTCCTTTTGAGTATTAAGTAGTTTATCATTTTGGCTTCAATTAGCATTTCTCACACAGCTAAGGATCTTGATCATTTTTCCATGTACTTATTAGCCATATTCATGTCTTCTTTTGTGAAATGTCTGTTCAAAAATCAGCCTAATTTTAATGCTTAGTTTTTCCTTTCTTTAATTATAATTTTACATATTCTGATTACAATGGCACAGCAGTTTGAATACTTGGCTTTTTTGAAACAGCCAAAAAGTTTATGGTTATACATGTAAAAAACAGTGGATAATCACAATTGAAAACACTAAAAAACAAAAGTGAAAATAATAATCTCATTCTTGTGTGGGGTGTAAAGAAAATCTTTATTAAAAATAAAAACTTTAAAAAGATTTTTGGTGATGTTTTCATGTCTCTGGTTAGAAGACTCAACTCTGATATTCACGATACTCATTTGACTGTGAAGTCCTGGTGTAGAAGAAATGATATTTGAATTTTGTTATGCTGTGTCAGCTTTTTTTTGTTGTGCACCCAGCGTTACTTAGACATTTTTAATAGACTTCCATTTTTACAGCAATTTTAGGCTCACAGCAAAATTAAGCAGGAATTAGATACTTCCCATATATCCTCCACCTCATACAGCCACTGTTTCCTACCATTAGCACCCTCCACAGTCAAGTGTAACAATCAGTTGTTACAGTGCTTCAACCTACCCTGACGCATGATCATCAGCCAACGTTGTTTACAATAGGGTTCACTCTCCCTGTTGTGCATATTATGGGTTCTAACAAACGTGATGAATGATGCACATCCAACATTATAGTATCACACAAAATAGTTTCACTGCCCTACAAGTTCACTTCTACATCCCTAACTCCCCTAAAGGACATCTGGGAACCACTGATCAGTTTTTTTCTTCTTTTTTTACTTTTCATTTATTTGTATTTTCTTATTAATTGAGGTAACATTGATATGACAACATATAAGTTCCATGTGGGAAGCATTATATTTCTACTTCCTTACACTCTACAACATGTTTTTCACCAAAAATGTATTTTCCATCTCTCACTGTACAGTTGAGCCCCATTAACCATTTCCCCCTCACCTCACCCCTTACCCTCTGTTCTCTGTATCTATATGTTTGTTGTTGTTTGGTATGATTTGTTCATAATACCTTCAAAGTCTATCCAGGTTGTCAAAAAATGGCAAGATTTTATCTTTTTTATGGATAATATTACATTGTATATATATGTGTATATATATATATATATATATATATATATATATATATATATATTGCTTGTGTATCTTTGACTATTGTAAAGAATGGCATGATGAACATCGGGTGCAGATATCTTTTCAAATTAGTGTTTTGTACCCTTTGGATAAATATCCAGAAGAGGGATAGCTGGATCATATGGTAGTTCTATTATTCAGTTTTTGAAAAATCTCCATACTGTCCTCCATAGTGGCTGCACCAATTTACATTCCCACCAATAGTATATGAGGGTTCCTTTTTCTCCATATCCTCAGTAACACTTGCTATTTGTTTATTTGAGATTTTGCTTGTTTCTTGTTCTATTGCTATATTTATTGCTCTAAACTTCTCTCTTAGTACCGCCTTTCTGCATTCCACAAATTTCCATTTTATTTTCAAATAATTTTTTTAACACCTTTATTGGAGAAAAATTGCTTTACAATGTTTTGTTAGTTTCTGCTATATAAAAAAGTGAATCAGCTATACATATACATATATCCCCATATTCCCCCCCTGTTGTGTCTCCCTCCCACTCTCCCTATCACATCCCTCTAGGTGGTCACAAAGCATGGAGCTGATTTCCCTGTGTGCATTGCAGCAGCTTCCCACTATCTATCTACTTTATATTTGGTAGTGTATATATGTCAATGCCACTCTCTTACTCACTTCGTCCCAGCTTACCCTTCCCCCTCACTATGTCCTCAAGTCCATTCTCTATGCCTGTGTCTTTATTCCTGTCCTGCCCTTATGTTCTTCAGAACTTTTTTTTTTTAGATACCATATATATGTGTTAGCATAGAGTATTTGTTTTTCTCTTTCTGATTTACTTCACTCTGTATGACAGACTCTAAGTCCATCCACCTAGAGTTTCATTAGGTCTCTTTTGTTTATTTTTCATTTTTTTTCCATTTCTCTAGGAGGTGGGGCAAAAAGAATCTTGCTGTGATTTATGTTATAGAGTGTTCTGCCTATGTCCTCTCCTGGGATCTGAAGTCTAAACCCTGAGCCTTGGCACCCAGCCCCCACCCACCCCAGAGGGTGAGCAGACAATCCTCTCAGGCTGGTGAGTGCTGGTCAGCACCGATCCTCTCTGCAGGAATCTTTCCACTTTGTCCTCTGCACCTCTTTTCCTGCACTCTCCTCCATAGCTCCAAAGCTTCCCCTGCTGCCACCAGCAGTCTCCACCCACGAAGGGGCTTCCTAGTGTGTGGAAACTTTTCCTCCTTCACAGCTCCCTCCCAGAGGTGCAGGTCCCATCCCTATTCTTTTGTGTCTGTTTTTCTTTTGCCCTACCCAGGTACATAGGGAATTTCTTGCTTTTTGAGAAGTCTGAAATCTGCCAGCATTCAGTAGGTGTTCTCTAGGAGTTGTTCCATAGATAGATGTATTTTTGATGTATTTATGGGGAGGAAGGTGATATCCACATCTTTCTCCTCCACCATCTTGAAGATCCTCCCTTCAAGTAATTTTTTGTTTCACCTTTGATTTCTTCTTTGACCTAATAATATCTATCTCAGGGAAGGTATTGAGGTAATTAGGTGTTCTCTTAGTTTTATGAACTGGTATAGCCAGTTCCTTCCCAAAGTTTAGTGTGTTCTCAGTTATTAATTCTTCAAATAATCTCTTTGGTTTTTTCTCTCTCTCTTCTCCTCCTGGTGTACCCATTATCCTAACTTTGCCTTTCCTAAGAGGTTGATAGCTTTTGTAGGATTCCCTGATTTTTAATATCTTATTTCTCTTTAGTCTTCTACTTGCATCATGTCTAGATTTCTATCTTTAAGCTCACTAATTCTCTCTTCCATAAGGTCTGGTCTACTTCCAATGCTTTCTAATGTGTTCCTCACCTTGTTTATTGAGTTATTCAGCTCGAGATTTTGTTTAACTCATTTTTAATATCTCCATATCTTTGATAAAGTATTCCTTCTGTTCATTAATTTTATTTCTGAGCTCATTAAACTGTTTTTCTGAGTTTACTTGCATCTTGTTGAGTTTCTTCATGACAGCTACTTTGAATACTCTATCAGTTAGATCACAATATTCCATGACTAAGTTAGTTTCCTGGAGAATTTTTATTTTCTTTTTATGATATAGTGTTATTGTGGTCCTTAATGTTGTTTGGTGAACTGTTCCTCTATCAGCACATTTGATATTAAATGATAGGTTAGGAACTGGAATCTTTTCTTTTGTTTTCTGATAGGTGGCATTATCACACAAGTTTTTGTTTCTCTTACTTAAGCTGCCTCTGGTTATATTTGTGATTTTCACTTCTCAGCCTCCAACGTCTCTGTAAGAGGTGTGGCTCTGTGCCTTTGTTATTACCTCTTGTGCAACCAGGTCTCTGCTCCCTTGCTTCTACCAGAGCAACTCTTGTCACAGAAATTGTGGGCTCTTTCTTTGTGTCCTGGATCCCCTGAGACACAAACTTCATCATTGTGGAGGATGGAGAGTGGGGCCAATGTTGTGGAAACATTACCCGCTAGAGGGATTTTGTCCCAGGCCCCACTACTGCTGTTACCCAGTTACCTGTGGCCATGGGCACTGGTGCAGTCAGGTGGTCAGAGCTGTGCCTGCTGTCTTCCCTGCTGTTGCTGGATTCTCTGAAGCTGAGAGCTCTGCTGCTGTGGCCTGAGTTACAGGACTTCGGACACTATCTCTACTGTTCCCTTGGTTCCATCTTTTCCATGTGTTCCAACCCACACACCTTTAGATATACAGATGTGTGGAATTTTCCTACTTCTTGATGTGCTGGGCAGAGCATCTTTGTTTAGTTGTGGATATTTTACTGGTTGTAGATTGAATGTCAGAGACAAAGGTAAATTTTCACTCCAGTATGTTTCTGTCTTCACTCTTCCCCCCCCCAGTCATTATCATTTTAGCTTTTCCACAATGTCCTATGATTGGAACCCTATGGTATATATTCCTTTCAGATTGGCTTCTTTCACTTAATGAAAATATGAAAATTTTCACTTAAAAATATGCATGTATTTTTCTTCCATGTCTTTTTGTGGTTTGATAGCTCTTTACTTTTTAGCACTAAATAATAATCTGAATGTACCATAGTTTATTTATGCATTTATCTACTTATAGATATCTTGATCATTTCCAGGTTTTGCCAATTATGAATAAAACTGCTATAAACATTATGTATAAGTTTTCAGGTAGACATAAATTTGAACTCATTTGGGTAAGTTTATTTATGCATTTATCTACTTATAGATATCTTGATCATTTCCAGCTTTTGCCAATTATGAATAAAACTGCTATAAACATTATGTATAAGTTTTCAGGTAGACATAAATTTGAACTCATTTGGGTAAGTACCAAGGCATGAATTTGCTGGATCATATGTCAAGAGATATTTTTAGTTTTGTAAGAAACCACCAACTCTTCCAAAGTGGCTGTACAATTTTGCATTCCCACTATCAATGAATGGAATTTTTTATTGCTCCAAGCCTGCCCAGCATTTGTTGTTGTCAGTGTCCCAGATTCTGGCAGTTCTAATAGCTGTGTAGTTGTATCTCATATTGTTTTAACTTACAGTTCCCTAGTGATGTATTGTGTAGAGCATCTTTCATCTGCTTACTTGACATGTGTGTATCTTCCTTGCTAGGTATCTGCTCAGATCTTTTTTACATTTTTAATCAGGTGGTTTTTTTCTTATTGATGAGTTTTTATATAATGTATTATTATCCTTTTAACTTCATACTTAATAAGGTAAAATACCTCAATGTTTTCAAGCTAACAAGTGATGGGTGTAAATGTAATCAATATGTGCATTAGATCAGTGCTTCCTCAATCTGGCTGAAAACCAAAATCCTTTGGAATTATTTAGTCTATTTCATAAAGTCTGTCTCTTTGGTGTGAAAATTTCTACTACAAAGAAAAAAAACCCAGGTAATAACTGTGTGACTGGGGCGATCACTAGAATAACTAACACCCTAGAACTCTAGTGGCATTCAACTGGGTTTCCAGAGCTCATTGGGCCCTTATCAAATACCAGCAACTCCACTAACTACTGGGAATAAATATAAACCTTCACTCCATGATGTAATATGATAAAAGTGGAAAGAGGACAGGTAAGTAGATGAGTACAGGTAAGGTATAGAATTTTATTTAATAACCATAAACATTGGAACTAAGGAAAAATGAAGGAATGGACATTCAGATTAGAAAGATAAGCAACAATGTCTTAGAGAATATTATCACTAAGTTGCGTCTTTAAGGACAAATAGAAATCAGTTGAGTAAAGGAAGAAAGATGAGTATGTTCAGATATTCTTGCAAAGACAAAGAGAGACAAGAAAGTGTTTTATGTTAGAAACAGCAAAAAAAAAAAAAGCCTATGAATTTAGGGTTGTGTTTCAGTGGGGTGTAATGATAAGTCAGGGTCCTCCATAAATAGCATCCATATAAAAGGTAGGCATAGGCACACTGCTTTGCACTCATGTTGCTCTTGGGTTTTTTCTCCTTATCACTACTTGTTTTTTCCTAGCAAAAACAAAAGAAAAAACATATGTGTAGTATAAACTGCAGGAAACTAAGAATTTTGAGGGTTTTTTTTCCCTTAATGTATCTATTGAATAAGATTAGAAAAGTGTCTAGCACTTGAAGTGATGAGTACTTACTTGATAAATAAAATAAAGGCTATATATTTCCTACCTGTAAATTCTGTCATTGTAGAAAGGATATAGGGTAGAATTATAATAATTTTAGAGTGAGGCTACTATTGGCCCAATCTCTTAAATTCTATCAGTCAATTTTCCAAATTATAATTAGGGAAAGGAATGCAGTCTTTGTAGCATTACAACTATTATGATGTTACGTGAAAGAGCTTTCGAAATTATATGAACTACATGTTGTACAAAATAAGCAATTTTGTTTATGTTAATGGTTTGAGTGGCAGCATGGTGTTGTGATAAAAACACTAGGTTTGGGGCAAAAACAAAAACAGAATGAAATCTCTGTTCTTGAGTCACTCACTTTTTTTATTTTTTATATTCTCTGCAAAATAGCGTCATTTGAATGCACTTCAAAATATAAATTCTTTTCAAACTTTAGTATTTAACACTTTTCCTACCTGTAATCTTGGGCCAGAAATTATAGTTTATGAAAAACTGTGGGTTTGAATTGCTTTTGAATCACAAGTATTTTGTTGCAGATCCTGGGTCCGCTATCTATTGCTATAATTCAATGTTCGATATAATCATAAAAAAAAAAAACTTCCTGTAATACCCCCTTCATTTTGGACATTGTCATATTATGTGCAGATCATATTGTGGTGGACTAAGCTGGGAAAATTAACATCAGTGAGGAGGAGGGCTCACACGACTGCATCCATCCAGTTCCTTCACAAGGAAAATTGTCTTATTACTTCCCGTGTACTCAGTGGAAGGAGATCAGGAGATCCTAATGAAACTTAGTAGAAAGTGTAAAAGATTAGAGAGACTCTTACTCTTCCTCATGACCTTATTTGCTTGTATTTTGATGAAAAATTGGTATGAACTCTACAGTTTTGAAACAGTATGATATTAATTTCAGAGGAAATGGTTTTAAATCTGCTATGGTGCAACAAAGACAACAAGCATTAAGGAGTAAAATGTATGTTTACTGGGCAATAACCATTTTGAGGGCTTCTTTCCAATATATTTTCAAAGCACTGAATTGCCTACCTGGAGTGCAATGATCTTACGTGAGAGATGGCTAAGTTTATGTATAGTTAGCAGCAACTTATATTTAGCTATGATATGCCTATTTATGCAAACAATTTTGTTGTGGAGCAGTTTGAGTGATGGGGCACTTCACAGGATGCTATTATTTTTTTAATTTTTAATTTTTTTTATTTTTTTTCTTCTTTTTTAACATCTTTATTAGAGTATAATTGCTTTACAATGGTGTGTTAGTTTCTGCTTTATAACAAAGTGAATCAATTATACATATACATATGTTCCCATACCTCTTCCCTCTTGCTTCTCCCTCCCTCCCACCCTTCCTATCCCACCCCTCTAGGTGTTCACAAACCACTGAGCAGATCTTTCTGTGCTATGTAGCTGCTTCTTACTAGCTATCTATTTTACGTTTGGTAGTGTATATATGTCCACGCCACTCTCTCACATTGTCACAGCTTACCCTTCCCCCTCCCCATATGCTCAAGTACATTCTCTAGTAGGTCTGTGTCTTTTTTTTTTGTAACATCTTTATTGGGGTATAATTGTTTTACAATGGTGTGTTAGTTTCTGCTTTATAACAAAGTGAATCAGTTATACATATACATATGTTCCCGTATGTCTCCCTCTTGCATCTCCCTCCCTCCCACCCTCCTTATCCCACCCCTTCAGGCGGTCACAAAGCACTGAGCCAATATCCCTGTGCCATACGGCTGCTTCCCACTAGTTATCTACCTTACTACGTTTGTTAGTGTGTATATGTCCATGACTCTCTCTCGCCCTGTCACAGCTCACCCTTCCCCTTCTCCATATCCTCAAGTCCATTCTCCAGTAGGTCTGCATCTTTATTCCTGTCTTACCCCTAGGTCCTTCATGACATTTTTTTTTCTTAAATTTCATATATATGTGTTAGCATACGGTATTTGTCTTTTTCTTTCTGACTTACTTCACTCTGTATGACAGACTCTAGGTCTATCCACCTCATTACAAATAGCTCAATATTGTTCCTTATTATGGCTGAGTAATATTCCATTGTATATATGTGCCACATCTTCTTTATCCATTCATCCGATGATGGGCACTTAGGTTGTTTCCATCTCTGGGCTACTGTAAATAGAGCTGCAATGAACATTTTGGTACATGACTCTTTTTGAATTTTGGTTTTCTCAGGGTATATGCCCAGTAGTGGGATTGCTGGGTAATATGGTTGTTCTATTTGTAGTTTTCTAAGGAACCTCCATACTGTTCTCCATAGTGGCTGAACCAATTCACATTCCCACCAGCAGTGAAAGAGTGTTCCCTTTTCTCCACATCCTCTCCACCATTTATTGTTTCTAGATTTTTTGATGATGGCCATTCTGACTGGTGTGAGATGATATCTCATTGTAGTTTTGATTTGCATTTCTCTAATGATTAATGATGTTGAGCATTCTTTCATGTGTTTGTTGGCAGACTGTATATCTTCCTTGGAGAAATGTCTATTTAGGTCTTCTGCCCATTTTTGGATTGGGTTTTTTGTTTTTTTGTTATTGAGCTGCATGAGCTGCTTTTAAATTTTGGAGATTAATCCTTTGTCAGTTGCTTCATTTGCAAATATTTTCTCCCATTCTGAAGGTTGTCTTTTGGTCTTGCTTATGGTTTCTTTGGTTGTGCAAAAGCTTTGAAGTTTCATTAGGTCCCATTTGTTTATTTTTGTTTTTATTTCCATTACCCTTGGAGGTTGGTCAGAAAGGATCTTGCTGTGATTTATGTCATAGAGTGTTCTGCCTATGTTTTCCTCTAAGAGTTTGATACTTTCTGGCCTTACATTTAGGTCTTTAATCCATTTTGAGCTTACTTTTGTGTATGGTGTTAGGGAGTGATCTAATCTCATACTTTTACATGTACCTGTCCAGTTTTCCCAGCACCATTTATTGAAGAGGCTGTCCTTTCTCCACTGTACATTCCTGCCACCTTTATCAAAGATAAGGTGTCCATATGTGCGTCTGTTTATCTCTGGGCTTTCTATCCTGTTCCATTGATCTATCTTTCTGTTTTTGTGCCAGTACTATACTGTCTTGATTACTGTAGCTTTGTAGTATAGTCTGAACTCAGGGAGCCTGATCCCTCCAGCTCCTTTTTTCGTTCTCAAGATTGCTTTGGCTATTCGGGATCTTTTGTGTTTCCATAAAAATTGCGAATTTTTTTGTTCTAGTTCTGTGAAAAACGTCAGTGGTAGTTTGATAGGGAATGCATTGAATGTATAGATTGCTTTGGGTAGTGGAGTCATTTTCACAATGTTTATTCCAATCCAAGAACATGGTATATCTCTCCATCTATTTGTATCATCTTTAATTTCTTTCATCAGTGTCATAATTTTCTGCATACAGGTCTTTTGTCTCCTTAGGTAGGTTTTATTCCTAGATATTTTATTCTTTTTGTTGCAGTGGTAAATGGGAGTGTTTTCTTGATTTCACTTTCAGATTTTTCATCATTGGTATATAGGAATGCCAGAGATTTCTGTGCATTAATTTCGTATCCTGCTACTTTACCAAATTCATTGATTAGTTCTAGTAGTTTTCTGGTAGCATCTTTAGGATTCTCTATGTATAGTATCATGTCATCTGCAAACAGTGACAGCTTTACTTCTTTTCCTGATTTGGATTCCTTTTATTTCATTTTTTTCTCTGATTGCTGTAGCTAAAACTTCCAAAACTATGTTGAATAAGAGTGGTGAGAGTGGACAACCTTGTCTTGTTCCTGGTCTTAGTGGAAATGCTTTCAGTTTTTCACCATTGAGGATGATGTTTGCTGTGGGCTTGTCATATATGGCCTTTATTATGTTGAGGAATGTTCCTTCTATGCCTACATTCTGCAGGGTTTTTTTATCATAAATGGGTGTTGAATATTGTCAAAAGCTTTCTCTGCATCTGTTGAGATGATCAAATGGTTTTCCTCCTTCAATTTGTTATTATGGTTTATCACATTGATAGATTTACGTATATTGAAGAATCCTTGCATTCCTGGAATAAATCCCACTTGATCATGGTGTATGATCCTTTTAATGTGCTGTTGGATTCTGTTTGCTAGTATTTTGTTGAGGATTTTTGCATCTATGTTCATCAGTGATATTGGCCTGTAGTTTTCTTTCTTTGTGACATCCTTGTCTGGTTTTGGTATCAAGGTGATGGTGGTCTCGTAGAAGGAATTTGGGAGTGTTCCTCCCTCTGCTATATTTTGGAAGAGTTTGAGAAGGATAGGTGATAGCTCTTCTCTAAATGTTTGATAGAATTCGCCTGTGAAGCCATCTGGCCCTGGGCTTTTGTTTGTTGGAAGATTTTTAATCACAGTTTCAATTTCAGTGCTTGTGATTTGTCTGTTCATATTTTCTATTTCTTCTTGATTCAGTCTTGGCAGGTTGTGCATTTCTAAGAATTTGTCCATTTCTTACAGATTGTCCATTTTATTGGCATAGAGTTGCTTGTAGTAATCTCTCATGATCTTTTGTATTTCTGCAGTATCAGTGGTTACTTCTCCTTTTTCATTTCTAATTCTATTGATCTGAGTCTTCTCCCTTTTTTTCTTGATGAGTCTGGCTAGTGGTTTATCTATTTTGTTTACCTTCACAAAGAACCAGCTTTTAGCTTTATTGATCTTTGCTATTGTTTCCTTCATTTCTTTTTCATTTATTTCTGATCTGACTTTTATGATTTCTTGCCTTCTGGTAGCTTTGGGGTTTTTTTTCTTCTTTCTTTAATTACTTGAGGTGCAAGGTTAGGTTGTTTATTCGAGATGTTTCCTGCTTCTTAAGGTGGGCTTGTATTGCTATAAACTTCCCCCTTAGAACTGCTTTTGCTGCATCCCATAGGTTTTGGGTCATCATGTATCCGTTGTCATTTGTTTCTAGATATTTTTTTATTTCCTCTTTGATTTCTTCAGCGACCACTTCATTATTAACTAGTATATTGTTTAGCCTCCATGTGTCTGTGTTTTTTACAGATCTTTTCCTGTAATTGATATCTAGTCTAATGGCGTTGTGGTCAGAAAAGATAATTGATACAATTTCCATTTTCTTAAATTTACCAAGGCTTGATTTGTGACCCAAGATATGATCTATCCTGGAGAATGTTCCATGAGCACTTGAGAAAAATGTGTATTCTGTTGTTTTTGGATGGAGTGTCCTATAATTATCAATTAAGTCCATCTTGTTTAATGTATCATTTAAAGCTTGTGTTTCCTTATTTATTTTCATTTTGGATGATCTTTCCATTGGTGAAAGAGGGGTGTTAAAGTCCCCTACCATGAATGCGTTACTGTCGATTTCCCCTTTTATGGCTGTTAGTATTTACCTTATGTATTGAGGTGCTCCTATGTTGGGTGCAAAAATATTTACGATTGTTATATCTACTTCTAGGATTGATCCCTTGATCATTATGTAGTGTCCTTCTTTGTCTCTTTTAATAGTCCTTATTTTAAAGTCTATTTTGTGTGATATGAGAATTGCTACTCCAGCTTTCTTTTGGTTTCCATTTGCATGGAATATCTTTTTCCATCCCCTTACTTTCAGTCTGGATGTGTCTGTAGGTCTGATATGGGTCTCTTGTAGACAGCATATATAAGGGTCTTGTTCTTGTATGCATTCAGCCAATCAGTGTCTTTTGGTTGGAGCATTTAGTCGATTTACATTTGCGGTAATTATCGATATGTATGTTCCTATTCCCATTTTCTAAATTGTTTTGGATTCGTTATTATAGGTCTTTTCCTTCTCTTGTGTTTCTTGTCTAGAGAAGTTCCTTTAGCATTTCTTATAAAACTGGTTTGGTGGTGCTGAACTCTCTCAGCTATTGCTTGTCTGTAAATGTTTGAATTTCTCCATCAAATCTGAATGAGAACCCTTCTGGGTAGAGTAGTCTTGGTTGCAGGTTTTTTCTCCTTCATCACTTTCAGAATGTCCTGCCACTCCCTTCTGGCTTGTAGGGTTTCTGATGAGAGATCACCTGTTAACCTTATGGGGGGTTCCCTTGTGTGTTATTTGTTGTTTTTCCCTTGCTGCTTTTAATATGCTTTCTTTGTATTTAGTTTTTGACAGTTTGATTAATATGTTTCTTGGCATATTTCTCCTTGTATTTATCCCTTATGGGACTCTCTGTGCTTCCTGGACTTGATTAACTATTTCCTTTCCAATATTAGAGAAGTTTTCAACTATAGTCTCTTCAAATATTTTCTCAGTCCCTTTCTTTTTCTCTTCTTCTTCTGGAACCCCTATAATTCGAATGTTGGTGCGTTTAATGTTGTCCCAGAGGTCTCTGAGACTGTACTCAGTTCTTTTCATTCTTTTTCTCTATTCTGCTCCGCAGTAGTTATTTCCACTATTTTATCTTCCAGGTCACTTATTCATTCTTCTGCCTCAGTTATTCTGTTATTGATCCCATCTAGAGTACTTTTAATTTCAGCTATTGTGTTGTTCATTGTTGCTTGTTTCATCTTTATTTCTTCTAGTTGCTTGTTAACTGTTTCTTGCATTTTGTCCATTCTATTTCCAAGATTTCGGATCATCCTTACTATCATTATTCTGAATTCATTTTCAGTTAGGCTGCCTATTTCCTCTTCATTTTTTAGGTCTGGTGCATTTTTATCTTGCTCCTTTATGTGCTGTGTGTTTTTCTGTCTTCTCATTTTGCTTATCTTACTGTGTTTGGGGTCTCCTTTTTGCAGGCTGCAGGTTCGTAGTTCCTGCTGTTTTTGATGTCTGTCTCCAGTGGCTAAGGTTGGTTCAGTGGGTTGTGTAGGTTTCCTGGTGGAGGGGATTAGTGCCTGTGTTGTGGGGGATGAGCCTGTATCTTGTCTCTCTAGTGGGCAGGTTCACGTCTGGTGGTGTGTTTTGGGGTGTCTGTGGCCTTATTATGATTTTAGGCAGCCTCTGCCCTAATGGGTGGGGTTGTGTTCTTGTTTTGCTAGTTGTTTGACATAGGTTGTCCAGCACTGTGTCTTGCTGGTCGTTGAGTGAAGCTGGGTGTTGGTGTTAAGATGGAGGTCTCTGGGAGATTTTCACTGTTTGATATTATTTGGATCTGTGAGGTCTTTTGTTGACCAGTGTCCTGAAGTTGGCTCTCCTACCTCAGAGGCAGAGCCCTGACTCCTGGCTGGAGCACCAAGAGACTTTCATCCACACGGCTCAGAAAAAGAGGGAGAAAATGTAGAGAGAATTAGTAGAAGTATGAGGAAAGAAAGAAGGAAAGGCAGGAAGGAAGGAAGGAAGGAAGAAAAAAAGAAGCAAAGAAGGCAAGAAGGCAAGAAAAGAGGGAGGGAGGGAGGGAGGAAGGAAGGAAGGAGGGAAAGAAGGAAAAAAGACAGAAAGAAAGAAGATACAGTATAAATAAAATAAAATGTAATAAAGTTATTGAATTAAAAAATACTTATTTAGAAAAAAAAAGACGGATAGAACCTTAGGACAAATGTTGGAAGCAAAGCTATACAGACAAAATCTTACACAGAAGCATACACATACACCCTCACAAAAAGAGGTAAAGGGGGAAAAATCATAAATCTTGCTCTCAGAGACCACCTCCTCAATTTGGGATGATTCGTTGTCTAAAGGAGGGAAGGAAGGAAGGAAAGAATGAAAGAAAGAAAGAACGAAGGTGAAGTATAATAAAGTTATTAAAATTAATTATTAAGAAAAAAAATTTTTTAAAAAAACATGGACAGATAGAACCCTAGGACAAATGGTGGAAGCAAGACTATACAGGCAAGATCTCACACAGAAGCATAAACATACACATTCACAAAAAGAGGAAAAGGGAAAAAAATCATAGATCTTACTCCTAAAGTCCACCTCCTCAATTTGGGATCATTCCTTGTCTATTCAGGTATTCCACAGATGCAGGGTATATCAAGTTGATTGTGGAGCTTTAATCCGCTGCTTCTGAAGCTGCTGGGAGAGATTTCTCTTTCTCTTCTCTGTTCTCACAGCTCACAGGGGCTCAGCTTTGGATTTGTCCCTGCCTCTGTGTGTAGGTCGCTGGAGGGCGTCTGTATTTTGCTCATACAGGACGGGGTTAAAAGAGCCGCTGATTCGAGGTCTCTGGTGCACTCAGGCCGGGGGGGGGGGGGTGGGGGCGGGGGGGGGGGGAGGGAGGGGCCCTGCATGCAGGGCGGGTCTGCGGCGGCATGACATTGCACCACCCTGAGGCCCGCCATGCGTTCTCCCAGGGAAGTTGTCTCTGGATCCCGGGAACCTGGCAGTGGCGGGCTTCACAGTCTCCATGGAAGAGGGGTGTGGATAGTGACCTGTGCTCGCACACAGGCCCTTTGGTGGTGGCAGCAGCAGCCTTAGCGTCTCCCGCCTGTCTCTGGGGTCCGCACTTTTAGCCGTGGCTCGCGCCCGTCTCTGGAGTTCCTTTAAGCAGTGCTCTTAAACTCCTCTCCTCGCGCACCAGGAAACAAAGAGGGAAGAAAAAGTCTCTTGCCTCTTCAGCAGGTGCAGACTTTTCCCTGGACTCCCTCCCGGCTAGCCGTGGTGCACTAACCCCTTCAGGCTATGTTCAAGCTGCCAACCCCAGTACTCTCCCTGTGCTCAGTCGGAAACTGAAACCCGAGCCTCAGCTCACAGCCCCGCCCGCCCCGGCGGGTGAGCAGACAAGCCCCTCGGGCTGGTGAGTGCTGGTCTGCACTGATCCTCTGCGCGGGAATCTCCCCACTTTGCCCTCCGCACCCATTGCTGTGCACTCCTCTGCGGCTCCGAAGCTCCCCCCTCCACCTCCCACAGTCTCTGCCCACGAAGGGGCTTCCTAGTGTGTGGAAACTTTTCCTCCTTCACAGCTCCCTCTCACTGGTGCAGGTGCTGTCCCTATTCTTTTGTCTCTGTTTTTTTCTTTTTTTCTTTTGCCCTACCCAGGTATGTGGGGAGTTTCTTGCCTTTTGGGAGGTCTGAGGTCTTCTGTCAGCCTTCAGTAGGTGTTCTGTAGGAGTTGTTCCACGTGTAGATGTATTTCTGGTGTATCTGTGGGAAGGAAGGTCCATCTTCAAGGTTCCCCCCACAGGATGCTTTTAAAATGTCTTTCCACAAAACCATAAACAAAACAAAAAGACAACCTACAGAATGGAAGAAAATATTTGCAATGTTACTGACAAGGGATTAATTTCCAAAATATGCAAACACCTCATACAGTTTAATATCAAGAAAACAGACAACCCAATCAAAAAATGGGCAAAAGACCTAAATACACGTTTCTCCAAAGAAGATATACAGATGACCAACAGGCACAGGAAAAGATGCTCAATATCACTAATTATTAGAGAAATGCAAATCAAAACTACAATGAGTTATCACTCATCACCAGTCAGAATGGCCATCATTAAAATGTTTACAAATAATACATGCTGGAGAGGGTGTGGAGAAAAGGGAACCCTCTTACACCATTGGTGGGAATATAAATTGGTACTACCACTATGGAGAAAAATATAGAGGTTCCTTAAAAAACTAAAAATAGAGTTACCACATGACCAGCAATCCTACTCTTGGGCATATATACAGAGAAAACTCCAATTCAAAAAGATACATGCACCCCAATGTTCCTAGCAGCACTATTTACAATAGCCAAGAAATGGAAGTAATCTAAGTGTCTGTCAATATATGAGTGGATAAAGAAGATATGGTACATTTATGCAACGGAATATTACTCAGCCATAAAAAGAATGAGAAAATGCCATTAGTAACAACATGGATGGACATAGAGATCATCATATTAAATGAAGTAAATCAGACAAAGACAAATTTCATATGATATCACTTATATGTGGAATATTCAAAATGATACAAATGAATTTATTTACAGTCATAGAAAACAAACTTATGGTTACCAAACAGGAAAGGGGAGGGAGAGATAAATTAGTTTGGGATTAATATATACACACTACTATATATAAAATAGAGAAACTACAAGGACCTACTGCATAGCACAGGGAACTATACATGATACCTTGTAATATTAAGGAAAAATAATCTGAAAAATAATGTATATATATATAATCTGAATCACTTTGTTATACACCTGAAACTAACACAATATTGTAAATCAACTATACTTCAATACTTCAATTAGAATAAAATCAAATAAAATAAAGAGGCAAAAATTGTCTTTCCATATATGAAGACACAAGGGTAGGCTGTAACACATAGATATTAACAGGAAAATAAGGCAAAGGAGGAGATTGTGATAGTAACTCAGCACTACATTAGGAAAAATTGTGTCTGAACAAAGGAGAAATATTTTCATAGAGGAATAGGAGGTTCCTGGACAGTGTAAAAATTTAAACCTCAAACTCTGCTCTACAGATGAAAATACATCTCTTATCTAAGGCATACAGTGATCTCAGATAGAGTGACTACAGAGCACTATGACTGGCTATTACTTTCATTCTGGAATTTTAGAAAAAAACTTTAAAGACAAGATCTTCTATTAAGAATATAATGAGTAACATATTCATTCAGATCAAATTATATACTCTGTACACAAATTAAGATTAACTTATATGAATGTACCCAATTAGTCATGTAAAATTCCAAAATAAATAAAACTAAAAGTGAAACAAATATTCTGTTTGTCCTCACCCTCTTCCTTTTCCCTGGAAGAAGCATTTTAATTTTCATATAATTTACTAGTATACTAAATTATGTCCTCTGGCTTGAATAAATTAATATGATTTCATCTTTGGGAGCAGATTATTATCCCCAGAACATTTTATAATTACACATTCTTTCAAATATATTTAATATCAACATTTCTAAATTTCACCCCTGCTGTAATTGTACCACATTTGACAGACAGTTACAGAGGAATGAAGGTGCATTAGATTGGTCTATTGTAAAGCATATTTTTTTCATATTAAATGTTTTCGAAAGAAAGTTAATATCTTTCTTTGTAGCACATAGGAAGAAACTAAGGTTTCTTAGTTTCTTACCATATTTATGCTTCATCTAAATCTTAGTGATATAATAATCTTCCTTTCTTTAAAAATGATTTGTAATTACAAAGACTCTACCGACTCTTCATATTGTTCCGGGATTTTGGCAAACTATATTTATTCTTCCATCTGCGAGTTTTAAAAAAAGATTTTAAAGAAAATTTTTAGATTTTTAAAGAAAAGGCTGAAATTGTGTTAGCAGATTTTGGCAAATGTATTGTTTAGGAAAGATTACTGAGCTGCTTCTAACTGAGCCAGAATACCCAGTTTTGTTTCATCCTGGAAAAACAAAAGCAGACATGAAGATTTCCCTGTTGCACTCAACAAGCTTGCTGAACTCACACAGAATGTAGCACTTGCTCAGAATCATACCTAATGATTTCCTCCACAGCCAGACTGGAAACCCAACGCTCTTTAATATTCTGGTATCATTATTTTCATTTTCTATAATTTAACAACTTTTCATTTTATTCTTAATGGAAAAGTCATGCAATATTGAGCAGTAACTGCTGTTAATTTCCTGCTGTATATCATTTGCATTTTTTGTTGCTGTTGGAGAGTAATTAACATGCTCTAATTATCATACTGATTGTCTTTTTTAGCTTATGAGGATATAGTCATCTCAACCCTCGTTAATCTTACAATTGTATATTTTATTGTTCCCAATAATAATATTCTGGGGTATACAAGACTTAAATTATTACAAAAAAAAAAAAAGTTGTGTGATTCTGCAGTAGTAGATTTTCTAAATGGTTCAGGTTAGAAGAGAATATTGTAAGTTTTTATAGTTCCTAACAAAAAACACAGAATCATTTCTGTGGCAGGACAATGCTATCTTTTCCTGCAAAATGAATTGCAGTTATATTATGCTATTATCACACAAGAAACTGTTTTCTTGTATTTCATTCAGATTGTATCTTTTATTTCTTCATATTACAGAGGTTTATGTTAAAATTTGCTATGAATATACTTGTAACGTGTAATAAAAAGCCTCTTTTGCAAGAATTTTTAACACATTAGATTCTTTCTACCCAAAATAACATTTTTCTTAATTTAAAATATTTACTTTGTAAATCCTAATATTCTCAACTAAAATTTTATAAAATTGTGTGGAGACAAAAAATAGATGAAAGAAATCAGTGATTTTAAATATTACAAAGGAAACTATAGACAGTACAAAAATTCTTAATAGTACAAAAAATTGTCGACAATGTTCAACTCATATTATATGTCCGAACCTACCCTCAGCATAGCTAGCTTCATAATTATGGGCTAGTTTATATGTTCATTTGGTGAAGAACAGAGTCCCTTTTAGAATAGAGTCATTATTTATAACAGATGTTATTATATCCAAGGAATGCTATTCCACAAAACTTATAGACAATGAGAAATATAACTCATTTCCTTATTAACTTCCATTTGGTTCCAATCATCAGTGTATTCTGTACCATGAGGAGGGTCACAAACAAAAGTACAAAGATGACCTATATGTAAACCACTAAACAAAGGTGCTCTTTTTAGTTTATTGAGCTTTAAAAAAGAGTATAAATTAATATAGAGTATCAAAAAACAATAAAATGGATTATAAAAAATGATAATTTATTTCTATATTCACAAGGACATTTTTTGGTCATAAAGGCAGGTATGCAAATCACACTTGCAAAAAAATCAGTGGAGATTAATGTTGGACTACATTCTGACTGAATTCTAATCGTGACTCCACCATTTATCTGTACTCTGATAACTTACAAGTCATTAAAAAAATATTTGGACCTTATTTTCCTTTTCTCTTAAATGGAGATAGCATTAACATCTATCCCAGAAGGTTGGTTTGACTATTAAAAGAAATATGACATCAGGAGAAAAAGCTCAGAGAGAAAAATCTCGGAAAAAGAGCTCAGTAAAAAAAAAACTGGCTAGGCCTTCCCTGGTGGCACAATGGTTGAGAGTCCGCTTGCTGATGCAGGGGACACGGGTTCGTGCCCCCGTCCGGGAAGATCCCACATGCTGCGGAGCAGCTGGGCCCGTGAGCTATGGCCGCTGAGCCTGTGCGTCCGGAACCTGTGCTCCACAACGGGAGAGGCCACAACAGTGAGAGGCCCACGTACCGAAAAATAAAAAAACAAAACTGGCTATTAATAGGTTATTTTTAAAAGGAGCTTTAAGTGGACATAATTGTCTTCAGGAAGGTTTGAACTCTGTTCTCAAGCTGCATCCTCAGAGCGAGGCTTGCTTTATCTCTGTCTCAGCTCCATTCTTCCCGTGTTTGTTTTACCCTCCATCTGCCCTGGGTCACAGAATCACTCTAGCACTCTCAGCCTCACATGTTCTCAGGTTCAAATCCAAAAATGCCCTTCAAACATCAAAATACGGCTCTAAACAAGCCTGGCTGATATGACCTGAATCCTATTCCCAAACCCTGAGTTACTGTTACCAAAGGCATAAACCCACAACTGACTTAAAATCCACAATCACATGTTTTCACACGTGCAGAGATGAATTTTCACCCAAACCACATATGCCATTAGAATGACTGAGATTTTAATCCCCAGATGAAAACTCCAGATCTTTACCATAAATTTGACACCTGGATAGTGGAGACCCAAATAATAAAGCTAGCAAGCAAGGAAAAAGCTGACAATGGCTATGTATAAGATTCCTATGATATAAATTATATTGATCTAGCTTGGTTTAACATAAAAAAAAGTGTGTGTGGCTTAAGCAAACCTTCTAAACTCTAAGAATCTCACGTTCTTCATCAATAGGAAAAGTAATGATTTCTCCTCAGTTTTTGTGCCACAATAGAGATGGTACCTATAAAATGCTTAGCATAGTGTTTGACAGAGAAGTATTATATGATAGATAAATGCTACAGTAAAATGATGCAGCAATTATAAAAAATAATAAACTAAATAATAATAATAATAATAAACTACTTAGAGAAATCCAAAAGTTTAATATTAGAAATTGGTTTGAAAACTGTGTTTTATTTGTATAATGTAAAAACAAGCAGTAATTAAAATGGTTTGGAGACTGAATAAATTTATAGATAAGATTGCTATATCATTAAAGGAGAATATAAAAGTTAAAAGTATGGTTAGTATAATCTTTATGGACACTTAAAAATCTTATATATGTATAAAAAGATAAATAAGGAAAGGGCATTTTTCAAATCTGTAAGAACCATCTCAAGCAGACAGGAAGACCTTTGGAAGCAAACAGAAAGAAGCAAGCCCCTTCTCTGGCCTCCAGTCTTCCTTTTCCACTTCCACCCCCATGTGGCACAGGTTAAGGGGGAGGTAGCTGGCAAAGCAGGAATGTGGTTTGCAGGGCCAAATATCAACCATCTCAAAGCAAATTGTGGAAGGTGATTTTGGATCTGAATCACAAAAATAACTGACCCAGGTAATTAGATTGATATCAATATTTTTATCAATGGAACAATAGAAGAAATAAAGGAAGCTAGAATACAAAGTGGTAACATATTTAACGTGATTAAAGAAAATAACCATTGAACCAGAATTTTCACCCACTGCCAATATCTCATGAGAAGTAAAGTGAAATACACAAGTTTTGAAAAAATAGTGTGAAAAAATATTGGGGAAGACAAATACTAAACAAGAACAAGAATGTGCTCATTAAGCAGATGGAAAAGATTTTAATTGCTTTAACAAAGACTAAATAAAAACAAGATAGGTGGTCACAAAGCACCAAGCTAATTTCCCTGTGCTATGCGGCTGGGAGGGTGGGAGGGAGGGAGATGCAAGAGGGAAGAGATATGGGGATATATATATATATATATATATATATATATATATATATATATATATATATATCTGATTCACTTTGTTGTAAAGAAGAAACTAACACACAATTACTTTAGTAAAGTAATTATACTACAATGAAGATGTTAAAAAAACAAACAACAACAACAAAAAAAACAAGATAGAACTCTTTATTTCTCTTCCAAATGGCAAAGTCTAAACCGAGAAACAATGTAGGGAAGCAGGGTGTGTTTCCTCTACGAGTCCAGGAACACAGATTCATCCTTTTTAATTGCCCTGCCCTTCCCTTAAGCCCTGTACTCATCCCAAATCCTAAACAGGTTCATGGCCACCACCACTGTGTTCCAGACTGCAGGAAAGGGTGGGAGAGAAGGGAGAAGGGAAATTAGCTTCCTTTTAAAGATCACCAGAAAGTTGGACATAACACTGCTACTCGCATCCTTCCATCCAGAACTTGGATACTCTTAGCTCAAAGAGAAGCTGAAAAAACTGGTACAAGAACAGTTTAGGTTTAAGGTAAGACTCAAAATCAGTTACAAAAGAAGAGACGTACAAATGATGCAACACAAATAAAATGTATCATAAGAGTCCTCCGTGGACTCTTTTTGTTGCAATGATAAATGGCAGTGTTTTCTTAATTTCACTTTCAGATTTTTCATCATTAGTGTATAGGAATGCCAGAGACTACTGTGCATTAATTTTTTATCCTGCTATGTTACCAAATTCATTGATTAGCTCTAGTAGTTTTCTGGTATCTTTAGGATTTTCTACATATAGTATCACATCATCTGCAAACAGTGACAGTTTTACTTTTCTTTTCCAATTTTGATTCCTTTTATTTCTTTTTCTTCTCTGATTGGCTAAAACTTTCAAAACTAAGTTGATTAATAGCAGTGAGAGTGGGCAACCTTGTCTTGTTCCTGATCTTAGAGAAAATGGTTTCAGTTCTTCACCATTGAGAATGATGTTGGCTGTGGGTTTGTCATATATGGCTTTTATTATGTTGAAGGAGTTTCCCTCTATGCCCACTTTCTGGAGAGTTTTTATCATAAGTGGGTGCTGAATTTTGTCAAAAGCTTTTTCTGCATCTATTGAGATGGTCATATGGTTTTTATCCTTCAATTTGTTAATATGGTGTATTACATTGTATGATTTGCATATATTGACGAATCCTTGAATTCCTGAGATAAACCCCACTTGATCATGGTGTATGATCCTTTTAATGTGCTGTTGTATTCTGTTTGCTAGTATTTGAGGATTTTTTGTACCTATGTTCATCAGTGATATTGACCTGTAGTTTTCTCTTTTTGTGACATCTTTGTCTGGTTTTGGTATCAGGGTGATGGTGGCCTCATAGAATGGGTTTGGAGATGTTCTTCCCTCTGCTATATTTTGGAAGAGTTTGAGAATTATCAGTGTCAGCTCTTCTCTAAATGTTTGATAGAATTCACCAGTGAAGCCCTCTGGTCCTGGGCTTTTGTCTGTTGAAGAGTTTTAATCACTGTTTCAATTTCATTGCTTGTGATTGGTCTGTTCATATTTTCTATTTCTTCCTGGTTCCATCTTGGAAGGTTGTACTTTTCTAAGAAATTGTCCTTTACTTCCAGGTTTTCCAATTTATTAGCATATAGTTGCTTGCATTAGTCTCTCATGTTCCTTTGTATTTCTGAAGTACAGTTATTACTTCTCCTTTTTCATTTCTAATCTGTTGATTTCAGTCTTCTCCCTTTTTTCTTGATGAGTCTGGCTAATGGTTTATTAAATTTTGTTTATCTTCTCAAAGAACCAGCTTTCAGTTTTATTGATCTTTGCTGTTGTTTCCTTCATTTATTTTTTATCAGATATTTTTAATTTCTTTCCTTCTCTAACTTTGGTGTTTTTTTTTTTTTTGTTCTTCTTTCTCTAATTGCCTTAGGTGTAAGTTTAGGTTTTTTATTTGAAATTTTTCTTATTTATTGAGGCAGGATTGTATTGCTATAAACTTCCTTCTTAGAACTGCTTTTGCTTCATCCCATAGGTTTTGGGTCATCGTATTTTCATTGTCATCTCTTTCTAGGAATTTTTTTATTTCATATTTGATTTCTTCAATGATTTCTTGGTTATTTAGCAGCATATTGCTTAGCCTCTATGTGTTTGTATTTTTTAGTTTTTTTTCCTCTAATTGATATTTAGTCTCATAGCATTGAGGTTAGAAAAGATACTTGATACAATTTCAATTTTCTTAAATTTACCAAGTTTTTATTTGTGACCCAAGATGTGATCTATCCTGGAGAATGATCCCTGAACATGTGAGAAGAACATGTATTCTGTTGTTTTGGATAGAATATCCTATAAATATCAATTAATTCTATCTGGTCTAATGTGTCTTTTAAAGCTTGTGTTTCCTTATTTATTTTCATTTTGGATAATCTGTTCATTTGTGAAAGTGGGGTGTTGAAGACCCCTACTATTATTTTGTTACTTTCGATTTCCACTATATGGCTGTTAGTATTTGCCTTATGTATTGAAGTGCTCCTATGTCGGGTGCATAAATATTTACAATTGTTATATTTTCTTGGATTGAGCCTGTGATCATTATATAGTATCTTTCTTTGTCTCTTGTAATACTCTTTATTTTAAAGTCTCTTTTCTCTGACATGAGTATTGCTACTCCATCTTTCTTTTGATTTCCATTTGCATGGAATATCTTTTTCCATCCTCTCACTTTCAGTCTGTATGTGTCCCTAGGTCTGAAGTGGGTCTCTTGTAGACAGCATATATATAGGTCTTGTTTTTGTATCCATTCAGCCAGTCTATGTCTTTTGGCTGGAGCATTTAATCCATTTACATTTAAGACAATTATCGATATGTATGTTCCTATTACCATTTTCTTAATTGTTTTGGGTTTGTTTCTGTAGGTCTTTTCCTTACCTTGTGTTTCCTTCTTAGAGAAGTTCCTTTAGCATTTTTTGTAGAGCTGCTTTGGTGGTGCTGAATTCTCTTAGCTTTTGCTTGTTTGTAAAGGTTTTAATTTCTCCATTGAATGTGAAAGAGATCCTTGCTGGGTAGAGTAATCTTGGTTGTAGGTTTTTTCCTTTCATCACTTTAAATATGTCCTGCCACTCCCTTCTGGCTTGCAGAATTTCTGCTGAAAGATCAGCTTTTAACCTTATTGGGATTCCCTTGTATGTTATATGTTGCTTTTCCCTTGCTGCTTTTAATATTTTTTCTTTGTATTTAATTTTTGATAGCTTGATTAATATGTGTCTTAGTGTGTTTCTTCTTGTATTTATCCTGTATGGGACTCTCTGCACTTCCTGGACTTCATTGACTATTTCCTTTCCCGTATTAGAGAAGTTTTCAACTATAATTTCTTCAAATATTTTCTCAGTCCCTTTCTTTTTCTCTTCTTCTCTGGGACCCCTATCATTGGAATGTTGATACATTTAATGTTGTTCCAGAGGTCTCTGAGACTGTCCTAAATTCTTTTCATTCTTTTTTCTTATTCTGCTCTGTGGCATTTATTTTCACTATTTTATCTTCCAAATCATTTATCCATTCTTCTACCTCAGTTATTCTGCTATTGATTTCTTCTAGAGTATTTTTAATTTCTTTTATTGTGTTGTTTGTCATTGTTTGTTTGCTCTTTATTTCTTCTAGGTCCTTGTTTCTTGAAAAATGTTTCTTGTATTGTCTCCATTTTATTTCTGAGATTTTGGATCATCTTTACTATCATTGCTCTGAATTCTTTTTCAGGTAGACTGTCTATTTCATCTTCATTTGTTTGGTTTGGTGGATTTTTACTTTGCTTCTTCTTCTCCTGCATATTTCTCTGTTTTCTCATTTTGTTTAACTTCTTATGTTTGGGGTCTCCTCTTTGCAGGTTGCAGGTTCGTATTTCCCATTATTTTTGTTGTCTGTCCCTGTGAGTGAGTTTGGTTCAGTGGTTTGTGTAGGTTTCCTGGTGGAGGAGACTGGTGCCTGTTCTCTGGTGGTGTGGCTGTTCTTTCCTTCTGGTGGGTTGGCCTGAAGCTGGTGGTGTGTTTGGAGTGTCTGTTAACTTAGTATGACTTTAGGCAGCCTCTCTCCTAATGAATGGGGCTGTGTTCTTGTCTTGCTTGTTGTTTGGCATGGAGCTTCCAGCAATGGAGCTGGCTGGCCATTGGGTGGAGCTGTGTCTTAGTGTTGAGACGAAGATCTCTGGGAGAGCTTTTGCCAGTTGATATTACAGGGTACTGGGAGTTTTCTGGTGGTCCAGTGTCCTAGTCTTGGCCCTCCCACCTTCGAGGATCAGGCCTGACACCTGGCCAGAGCACCAAGACCCTTCCAGCCACACAGCTCTGAAGAAAAGGAAGAAAGCTTCCCTGGTGGTGCAGTGGTTGAGGGTCTGCCTGCTGATGCAGGGGACATGGGTTCATGCACCGGTCTGGGAAGATCCCACATGCCGCAGAGCGGCTAGGCCCATGAGCCATGGCTGCTGAGCCTGTGCGTCTGGAGCCTGTGTTCCACAATGGGAGAGGCCACAACAGTGAGAGACCCGTGTACCACAAAAAAAAAAAAAAAAAAAAAAAAAAAAAAAAAAAAAAACAACCAGAAAGCTTAAAAACAAACAATCCAGACAAAGAGAACCCTAGGAAAAATGATAAAAGCCAATCTATATACAGGCAAAATCACAGATAGAAGTGTACTCATACACACTCACAAAAAGAGAAAAAGGAAAAATATATTTACATGTATATACATATTAAGGAAGAGAGCCACCAAACCAATAAACAAACCTACCAATGATAATAAGCTCTAAATACTGAACTAAGATAAACATAAAACCAGAAATAAATTAGACACAGAAAGCAAACCCCAAGTCTAGAGTTGCTCCCAAAGTCCACCTTCTCGATTTTGGGAACATTCATTTTTTATTAAGCTATTCTTCAGATTCAAGGTTTATCAAGTTGATTGTGAGGATTTAATCTGCTGCTTCTGAGGCTGCACAGAGAAATTTCCCTTTCTCTTCTTTGTTCAAACTTCTGTGCTTCAGCTTTGGTTTTGGCCCAGCCTCTGCATGTAGGCCACACTCAGGAGTCTGCTCCCTGCCCAGACAGGAGTGGGTGAAAGCAGCAGCTGTTTAGGGCTCTCTTGCTCTCTCAGGCCAGGGAGAGGGAGCAGTATGGTAGTCATAACCGGGATGCAGGGCGAGCCTGAGGTGGCAGAGGCCGGCATAACATTGCAACAGCCTGCACCACACCATGTATTTTCCTGGGTAAGTTGTCCCTGGATCACGGGATCCTGGCAATTGTGTGCTGCATAGTCTCCCAACAGAGTGTGGATAGTGACCTGCACTTGCATACAGTATTCTTGGTGGCAGCTGCCACACGTTAGCTGTTCATGCCCATGTCTGGTTTCCAAGCTGATAGCCGTGGCTCACACCCATCTCTGGAGCTGTCTTAGGTAATGCTCCACTTTCTGTGGGCACTCTGGGAAGGAATCCCCTCTCCTCATGATCCCCGAAACAAAGGTCTCTGGCGGGCCCAGAAATTTTCCTGGCCTCCCAACTGGCTAACTGTGGTGCACTAGCCCCTTTCAGGCTGTCTTCATGCAGCCAACCCTAGTCCTCTCCCTGAGATCTGACCTCCAAAGCCCGAGCCTCAGCTCCCAGCCCCGCCCGCCCCGGCAGGTGAGCAGACAAGCCTCTCGGGCTGGTGAGTGCTGGTCGGCACTGATCTTTTGTGCGGGAATCTCTCTGCTTTGCCCTCTGCATCCCTGTTGCTGACCTCTTTTCTGTGGCTCTGTTGCTTCACCCCCCCCCACCCCCTGTTTTCACCAGTGAGGGGTATTCCTAGTGTGTGGAAACTTTTCCTCCTTCATGGCCCCCTCCCAGAGGTGCAGGTCCTGTCCCTATTCTGTTGTCTCTGTTTTTTTCTTTCTTCTTTTGCCCGACCCAGGTACGTGGGGAGTTTCTTGCCTTTTGGGAAGTCTGAGGTCTTCTGCCAGCATTCAGTAGGTGTTCTGTAAGAGTTGTTCCACATGTAGATGTATTTTCGATGTATTTTTGAGGATGAAGTTGATCTCCACATCTTACTCCTCTGTCATCTTGAAAGCCTCTTATTTCCGTAAACTTTTAATCTTCACAGCAACTCTCTGACAAAAGTACTATTAATAACTCTGTTTTACAGATGAGTCAACTGAGACATTGAGATATCAAGTATCTTAATCTTAATTAAGATACATAATCTCCTCTCTTGAACCAAGTTTTGATTCTGTTTGTCCTTATGTCAGATTAAAGAGCAAAGACGACAGGTCTATTCAGAGAGAGACAAGGTCTTTGTGACTGTTGTGAACAATAGAGTGCAGTAAAGTGATGCTACCCTTTAGTAGTTCTTTTCTTTTCTTTTTTAATTGAAGTATAGTTGATTTACAATGTCATGTTAATTACTGCTGTACAGCAAAGTGATTCAGTTATACATATATACATTCTTTTTAAAATATTGTTTTCCATTATGACTTAGCAGAGGATATTGAATATAGTTCTCTGTTCTATATAGAAGGACTTTGTTTTTTTTTTTTTAACATCTTTATTGGGGTATAATTGCTTTACAATGGTGTGTTAGAGGACTTTGCCTTTTATCCATTCTATATGTATAAGTTTACATCTGCTAACACCACCTTCCTTCTCCATCCCTCTCCTAAACCCCTCCTTTTGTAGTTCTTGACCTAACCTTTAGAGGGAATGGCAATTTCCACTGTGCTTCTCTCAGACCCCTAAGGTCTGACATCTCAGTATCCTGATGTCAGACGTTATCATCCTGACATCAGATATCTCAGTAACCTGAGACCGCCATACCATGGGGAAGTCTAAGGTAGGCTTCAAGAGAAAGAGACAGAGAGAGAAAGAGAGATGGATCCCCAGCTGTTCCAGCTCCCAGTCACTTGAGTCCACCTAGCTGTGGCCACAGACATCATGGAACAATCCTTCTGACCCATATAACATGAGATATAATAACGCTTTGCTAATTTACATATTACGTTTGTTATACAGCAGTACTGAACAGAATATGGTCACTTCTTTGTCTTTTTCATTATTTCATGTTTTGGGAGGCATATATCCAGTGTTTATTTATAATGGTATTTTTGTTCCTAAAACATATATTCTAACTAATAACTAATATTTACATTTTATTTTTTAATCAAATCCATTATAACAGCCTTCACATGCTTTATTTATTTATTTTTCTTATTTTTATCCATATCAGCTCTAGTATATCTGTAAGTATACCTTAACCTCAAATAGCATTTTGGTCCTTACTAACTTGAATGATTAGCTGTCATATTCTGAGTTTGTTTGTTTGTTTTTCTTTTTAATAAAGGTACACTGCAGTGTCAGTATTGGTATTTACTGTGGAGGGAGACATTTGCTATATACCTAATACTTTTTCCTTACTTAAGTGTTTTCCATTTTCTATTTTGGATATGTTTAATGTGGTGATTTTTATAGATAGATAAGGAGAGATAGTTAAAGATATGTATATTTTCAAGTGTAATGAACTGTTTTTTGATTTATTTTTCCATAATGAATCAAATCATTATATTTCATTTGAGTATTTTCTCTTCCCCCTTTCCTATCTTAGTTTTGAGAGTACTAACATGTGAGAAAAGAATGGTCTCTTTAAACTGTCTACTACATCCTTTTCTTTTCTTTTATTTTACACCATTTTTATGTAGTCACTAACTCTCCCTGAATTCCAGGACCAGGAGAATATCCTGAATTTATTTTCTACTTTACCACTTTAATTTTCTGAAGCATAGAAAAAGTTGTCCACTGCATATTGCAGTTTCCAATTTACCATGTGGATCTTTCATCTCAATGCAGTCTAGGGCTTTATAAGTAACCCTTTCATCTCTTAAGAATATGGATTCAAATTTGTCTATAATTTACTCCTGTTTCTTGGTACACACTATTTATTTATAGTTATGATACTACTTTTTTTTTTTTTTTTAGCTCAAACCTAAAGAATGAAGACTATATTTTGCTAGTAAGGGTTGATAGCAAATTTGAGTTGAGGTAGGTTTTGTCAGATCCTAATTTGGGTCCTAATCCAAACCTCCAAGGACATACAAGGTGAGAAAATAAATTTTTATGTATACTGCATTTGAGAGAATTTTACCACATTTCAAATAGAGGGCATGAACTAGGGAGAGCTGGAAGGGAGGGAGCTGGGCACAGTAGAGGTAGTCACAGCAGGGAGATTTACCTTCTGCCTAAGTGTATCTTTTCAGCACTTGGTGTGGCAGTCAGGAAACAGCCTCAGCAGTGTCCCTGGTATTTATCTGGAATATCTGACTTTTACCTGTCAGAGCTTTCTGTTCCAGGAGGTCTCCATGTCTAAGCCAAGAAGAAGCTTTGCCAAAAGCACTCTCCTTTTTATGGCTTAAAACAACAAGAATGCTTCCCCAATGGCACTGCCAAGGTTGAAAATTCACTCCCAGTTGCCCCGTGGTTCATCGTATTGAATACAAATGGCATAGCACTCTGCCAGAATTTAATCTGGCACACTTTCCAGATAGGGAGTGAGTTATAGATTTATTATTGTTTTATTATTTTTTATACTCTACATAGCAAACAATTACTTGGTGCTTCTAATGTGGTAAGGAAACATTCCTTAATTTCATACTGATTTAGGTTTCTCTCTATTTTTGTGCTTCATTTGTCCCTTCAGGTGTAGGCAGGAATGGAAAGGGTTGGAGCACAAATAGGTAGAGACCTGTGTTCAGGTTGCCATCTCAACAAGGACAATTGTTCTCTATTTTGAACACAAATACTTTAATGAAAATTTCAGTTCTTCAGGACTTGAATTCATTTTCTGTTTATAAATTAAACAGTGCACAAATAGAAAATTTTTAAAACTCTATAAAACTCTTGTGATAGAATATATTTTAATGTAAATTGCACAAGCACTGATATTGAAAAAGATATTTAAAAAGTTATGTTGAATGTCAGGAAGCTGCATATGTTTTATTATCACTATTCTTCATTATTGTTAAGGCCCTGTTAAAGTAACAACCTCTATACACCCAACATATTACTTATAATATAAGCAAATTACTCTGTCTCATTTTGCAGCAATCAGTAGCTATTTGGTCCCAAATAAAATTAATTTATAGACATATGTACAATTCAAAGTTTATAAGAGAGAGAGAGAAGAAATAATTTAGCACAGGGATCCCCAGCCAGTTTCCTGTTAGGACCCGGCCCGCACAGCAGGAGGTGAGCTGTGGGGGAGCACATGAATCTTCATCTGCCACTCCCCATCACTAGCATTACTTCCTGAACCATCTCCCCCAACCCTGTCTGTGGAAAATTTGTCTTCCATGAAACCGGCCCCTGGTGTCAAAAAGGTTGGGGACTTCTGATCTAGCACATATAAGACCAAGGAGTTGTTTGCTCAGAGAGCTGAATACAGAGGACCTAAAGCAGTCTCTGTTTATTGTTTCCAGAAGTGGTGTAGCATACGGTTTGAAACTTTTGCTAGATATTAAGTGTCCTTATTATGACCATCATCACTAATATCAATAATAATACCAGTGCATGGTTCTGTTACCTATGAAAGTATTTGTTGCTGTTGTTGCTGTTTTTATAGTACAGAATAATTCCATTCAGTTATAACATTTATCACCTACAATGTGTCAGACAATGAACTGGCCACCAGGGAACACAAAGATTAATAAGAAATTCTCTTTGACCTTGAATTTATCTTTCTTTTCAGAAAATGAAATATGACACTAATGACTAATTAGTAAAGATGCCATACATTAGAAAATGAAATTAATATTAAAGAGCATTCCCCTATTGTCCACGTAAAAACACATTTTACAAGAAATCTATTTCATTTAAAAAAAAATCAGCACACCACTCCTCCTTCATTAGATGGACACTGTTTACAAAGTAATTCATCCTGAGGCCAGTGGTTATGGAAGGTTATAGGGTTATGAAAGCCTAAAGGAATGCTAATGTACAGTGTTTATGTTTTTAATTAGCCTCTCCTGATAGAGCAGTAAATAATTACCTCTAATGAAAGTTTACTCTGTGTCAGCCTGTTGGCTTTGATGGATTGAAACTCCCTTCAGATAATCTATGTCAATCCTAGGCCTGTGCTCTTATACTCACTTATTGTCAAGAGATTAGCTGAAGAGAGCTGGTTGATTAACACAGCTAGCCAAAATTAAAGCAACTGTTATGGTTTTATTTACTAACTGCAACAGTGTAAGCAGGAAACCAGAAAGAAAGCATCCACACTGCCAATGTTCCACTTTTCCCCATTGGAACCACATCATGTGAGGTGGAGGCAATCATCTCATTGTCAAAGGAGTCTTGAATAAAAGGCTCCCGCCATTCTATGAACCCGTTAGGAGCTGGGAGAAGGATGAAGAGGAAGGGCTAGGGTGGAAAAGTACCGATTACTAACACTGCAGAAAAGTGTCCTCAAGGCATCCCTGGTTCTCCATAATGAAGTCTCAGCAGAGACAAATGGAGGGTCTCAACCTAAGGACCTCACAAGGTAGCCTCCAATGGAGGCACCTGGGGTAGCAAAGCAGATATGCTCTAGAGCATGATCAGCCAGGGTGCCTAAGGCCTTGACCACAACTCCCTTCAGAGTCCGTGATGCACCAGCTGTCAACCAAGTCTGTGCAGGGAAGGCACAAGCCTGAAAAGACACACATAGGATTTGGCCTGGAACCAAGCTCCTCATTTACTTAAGAGAGAACAGTTTTCTTTGCCTTAGGTTTCCCCTGCATTTGACATTTTTAAACCTGCTTTTGAAACCCTTCCCATTGAATCTCATTATTTTATTTCATTAATTTCTCCTCTGTACATTCAGTAAACCATGAGAGTTCACCATGGTTTTGTTGTTGAGCATTCTTTTCCACTCTGAGCGACGCTTTTCCCCTTTCATTTTAACCATTACCTGTTACTGATTCCTAACTAACGTCCAGTTGTTTCTCAGAATGCCCTTCTGAATTCGATTTGGAATTTCCTCTTCCAATTGGGAATATTCTCAACTATGCTGTACAGGAACTTTCAAACTAACACTTCCAGGAAGAATTCATTATCTCCCCTGATAACTTTCTTTTCTTTCCTGTGCCCCTGTGGTTGACTGATGTTGTTCACCCAGGATCTCTCAAGCTAATAACTTCAGAAATATCAATGGATAGTATTTTTGTCACCAATCATGTCCATTAGTCACCAAGTGTTGCCAAATACGTTTATTTAATAATTCTTGATTCTCTACTGCATACCCCTTGCTTCCTTTGTTGTAGGTCTTTTTTATCTGTCTCCATGAAATTCTGTGTTTTCATTCCAACTGATCTCCTGTTTTCTTTCTATTTTCAATTTTTGTCTTCTTGCTTTCCACTGACACCAGTTTCTCTTCAAAACAGATATGAGTCAAGTACATAACAATCTTAAAATCTCTGTATCTCTCTGGTGTGTACAGGATGCAATAGTTCTAGACTCTCCACTTCTCTTAAATTCTTACTAATTAAAAACAGCAAACTGAGCTTTTAACTTTTTATTAATAGGTTTTCTTCCTTTGCTATACCTTTGTACAAACTCTTTTTCTTGGCTGAGAAATTTCTTCTTATCATTTTCTCCACTGTTAAATTCCTATATAGACAGTTAAGGTTTAATTTAAATATCAGCTTTTGTCCCTTCTCAGGGATCACTCTGTATAAATCTCACCGAACTAACAGTAATCACAGTATTCTCTAATTATTCATTTACAGGTCTGCTTCCTTTACTACATTGAGAACTACTCAAAGGCTGGAGTGTCCCTAGAACCTAAATTTGTCTGACAGATAAAAGAAGCTAGTTCATGATTTTACATAAATATTTATTTCAAAATAATTATGGGGCTTCCCTGGTGGCGCAGTGGTTGAGAGTCTGCCTGCCAATGCAGGGGACATGGGTTCATGCCCCGGTCCTGGGAAGATCCCATGTGCCGTGGAGTGGCTGGGCCCGTGAGCCATGGCCTCTGGGCCTGTGCATCCAGAGCCTGTGCTCCACAATGGGAGAGGCCACGACAGTGAGAGGTCCACGTACCAAAAAAAAATAATTATTATTATGATTTCTAAGGCACTAATATAGTCTGAAAAATATAGAAATAGCTCAGTAAAAATTCCCTTGTAAAATTATATATATATATATATATATATATATATTCCCTCTGTAGTTAATACTGCCTTCTGTTTTCATATTCAAAAGCATTTATTAAGTATACCTGTTTTTCTGTATAAACTACCACATGATGCGTAATGCTTTCAACATGTTTCCTGTCTTTTAGAAAATTAAAATTCAACACATATGTTTATTCCTGAATTAAGATAATCTGCCAAGAAAAATTCACAGCAATTTCTCTAGAAAAATGTGTGAGAAAATTAATTTACTATATAAAATATTTTAATTTACTAGATTTATTCTACTCAATGTATAATTTGTATATCCAGTGAAGCATGAAGTACAATGATACAGGTCTCTCTTTGTAAATGTAACTTACATTATTTGTCTTCACATTAAAATATAAATTATTATTTTAAAAGCTACTCTAATGTATTGCAAATATAACTTAATATTAAATATAAAAATTCTCATGTAACAAAGTACCATTGCATGTCAATGAATATTAAAATATTTTTTCTTAATATAGTAATAACAAAAGTTATTAATCAAGTTAACATTTTAAACTCATGGAACACAAGAATATTGTTCCTCATAGCTTGAACTTATACAACTAATTTTTTATTATTCAAATTAGTGTCAAATAGAAACTTTCAGCAATATATACAGCCTTTAAAATGTAATTAAATGGTTCATTAAAAAATAATACTTTATGAAAATCACCATTTCTAATCATTTAACTCCAACAATTTCAAATATGTAAGATGTATATTCAGAATCTGTTGAGAATTGCTAACTTTATAAATTGAAGGTTAATTTTAATTAACTTAATTCAACCATTTTTGAATATTGGAAATTATACAATATTTGAAATATGATTCATGAGTTCAAAGACAGGGTCTGCTACTCACTAATGATTTCATCTATGAGGAGGTACTTAACTTCCTTGACATTGCTCATGTGAATTAAACATATACATTGCTGTGCTAACTCTATTTGAATATGCTGTATGTAGGAGAACCGAAGTATATGAAAATTATCATTTTTTAGTTGATGATAATGAAGATGAAGACGTATGAAGGCAAAGACACTGTATAAAAGACATTTTATCTGCAAACATATAATCAAAGCAACAGAATTAGAAGGGAAATTGGGTTGCAAGGAGTCCTTGTCACATCCCACCCACCAAAAATATGCTAGCTAAATAAAAGGATAAACAAATATATTAGTTGGAAATTAAATCAGTGCTTCTACTTGTACACTGTCTTTTTAGAGATGGTAGTTTAAGTCAAATTCTATTGTCAAACAGCTTTTTCAACCCTGACTCTAATTGCAAAATTTGGGTAAGATTTTTAACCTTTGTGTGCCTTAATTTCTGATAAGAAATAAAGATACAATAGTATATAGGTTTTCTTAGGAAGTAATTAGGTGATGTACAATTTTAAAGTACTTAACATAATGCCAGGCATATGACAATAACTCATAAATGTTAGAGATGATATTATTATTAATATTATCATTGTTATCGCATTCTCTTCCTTGTTATCATCATTAACAGAGGTCTGTAAAGGAAAGTGTTTTCTTTTAAGATTTTTTTGATGTGGATAATTTTTAAAGTCTTTATTGAATTTGTTACAATATTGCTTCTCTTTTTATGTTTTAGTTTTTCAGCCCCAAGGTATGTGCGATCGTAGCTCCACGACCAGGGATTGAACCCACATCCCTGCACTGGAAGGCGAAGTCTTAACCACTGGAATGCCAAGGTAGTCCCAGGAAACTTTTAATTTATAATTCTTTCTACAGGGATGCTGCTGTATCATTTGAAAATGTCATTTCACTTTTATTCTAATAACAATAACTCTAATGAAAATGTTTAACAACAAGATTGTTATTTCATTGATGAGAAAACTGTATGAATTTCATAAAATGTAAATAATCATAACTGAGATACCAGATAAGTAACAGATAGTACCTGTATTCAGATCCTTGGCTGTCTATTTTTAATGACTATGCTCTTTTTATTTCACTACCCTGGAATAGTGTTAGAAGGAAATAGAGATTTTGGAAATGAGTTATTGCAGATAAGTGCATAGAACTAAAAAGCATGCATTAATAGAACATGCATTGTTTTATGTTTTTCCTTAAATTATGTATAAGTTTAAATTATTTTATTTTAAGTAATATTTTTAAAGTCTTGCAATGATGCATACACCCATCATATAATAATGGATTTTAATAGAAAGTTAATATTATTGAACTTAGGTCATCTTTTTAAATACAGTTTTGCAAAAATTTTTTTTTCTCCAATGGAAAATAAAAATGCTTTCCTCTTCTCATTTTCCTGGTTTGGCATATATTGCTCTGCAACTAGCAGGTTTTAAGGGAATTTTTGTGCTTTATTTTTTGAATAGAGTGCAGACAAAACCTCTCTGAATTATCTCATATTCCTGGAGCAGAACTTTTAATAAAGTTCTGACATGACCCATATTTTCAGGGCTACAAAGACTTATTCAGGAGCACTAGAACTTAGTTCGAGGCCTTCAGTGCTGGTCCATATCACTCTCCTCCTTCGTAAACTCACTGCACTGCTTCATAGTAATATACTCTTTGTTCCCAGTTTGAAGGAAAATCGCATGAAGTTTCAAAAGAAAAACAATTTCTTTCCAAGAGAAAGGACTATGATTTAAACTTGAGATCAGAATGGTTTGAAATAATTTTAGGCAAACTTTCATAAAGTATATTTTTTAGGAAATATAAATAAATGGAAAAATCATCTCTCTATGGAGGGAAAACCCCACATTTATTTCAACAATGTAATCTATATCTTATATACAATCTGTTTAGAGTATATATATTTCAATAACTTCAGATTTTTCTCTTTCTGTTTCATAGTGCTGTGTTAAGCACTAGTCAAATAAGATGTGGAAAATTACTTCTTTAAACCGATCTCATTTTTTAACCAACTTTCATAATACCATAAAAGTTTAGCCCCATTTCTTAATGGAGGTTGGCAAACGGGTATTTTATATTCATGAACAAAATAAAGAATGTGAATAAAACCATTCATTTCTTCAAACTTCTTCTCATTTCTATAAATATGTAGTAACTAAAAAACAGTGCATCAAAATTCTTTTGTTAGTTGATATTTTCACATGTGTAAAATTGCCAATATAATTTAGGACCTAGATATAAATGATTTTGCTGATTTCTTTCACCAGGTTAGACAAAGTTATATTCCTTCAATTACTGAAAAAAATTAACAATTGTTTATGTAGATCTGGACTTGAAAAAAATGGGAAATAAAAGAGTGTTAATAATAGTTTTATCCTATAAAATCTCTACTTTATAATTAGGTATGACAAAGTTTAACATTTTAAACAATATATTAAATAAGATAATTTTGTCAGTGTCTCTTTAATTTTATATGCAATATAGGGTTTCCTGTGAAGACATTATATGAAATGAAAATTTATAGTAAGTTTATGAAATTATTTTTTGGGGGAATCTAAGAATAATCATAGGACAATCTCACTAAAGAAGCAAAGAAAAGCACCAACACATATGGAGCCCCTATTACACATTCTGAACTTTCCATGTGAATTTATCTCATTTATCTCAATTGATAATCATTCCAAAGAATAAAGTATTTTAAAATATTCTCAGTTAATATAATATACAGAATAAATATTCAAAATGTTATCTATTATATAAATAAAAGTATTCTAGTATTATGGTTTGCTTTCTCAGATATTTATAATTCATAGTGAATCAATGTAGTTAAAAAAGGCATAATAATAAAAATACTATTCATTTTTTATAATTATATTTAATGTTATAAATACAAGTGTTAGTTATGAGATGATATTATGTTCCTTTATGATAATAAAAATGTATCTTGAGGGTAAATTCAATAAGACAATTTATATCATGATGGGTTACAGAAATAAAATTTTAGTTTCTTACAAGGACTTTAATCTTTGGTTGTAAGTTCAAATATGTTAAAACATTGCTATAATTTTATACAACAATGTTTTATATAATCTTGAAAAGAAAAGAAAATTAACATATGCAAGTATAATTTCTAGTATTTACAGTCAAGTGAGAATTCACACTATCATAAAACATATTTTTGAAGCAAAGTGGGTGAATTCCAATGTTTGCTTTCACTTTAGCAACTGAGAGTTCAGAACGTAAAAATTATCCTATATGCAAATTTGTTGATGTGTTGGTTTTAAGTTACATTTAGATGTGTGATAGGCTGTTGACAAATTTCAGGAGTTATATGCAGACAACAATTAATTATTTCTCTGTTATGTATTTTGAGATTTGTTGTTATACATTTTTTGTCACAATTTAAATGGATGTAGAAGTTAAATGACCTTGGTATGTCATCACACACAATGTAAACTTCATAGAACCAATGAAATTTACATGCAAAAATCCTTCTCTTTACTGGATTGTAAGAACACACTGTGTTACAACCATTTTTTATTTTAAAGTTTATGGTATAAGTAAATTTGAATAATATTTTTCTATTATTCTAATCATTCAGTGTTATTCTTATATAAGGGATTTTATATACAACAAAAATTTACAAAGCATTTGACACCTTAGTGATTCATTAATGGCTTTTATTGCCTCAAATATTAACTTCTTCCAAAACCAAAGAATTTCTCTTTCATATTAATTTTGAAGTTACTTTCTTAAAATTAATCTTTATTGGAGCATAGTTGATTTACAATGTTGTGTTAGTTTCTGTTGTACAGCAAAATGAATCAGTTATACATGTACATATGCCCACTCTTTTTTAGATACTTTCCCCATATAGGTCATTGCAGATTATGGAGTAGAGTTCACTGTAATATACAGAAGGTTCTTATTAGCTATCTATTTTATATATAGTAGTGTATATATGTCAAACCCAATAGATCAATTTATCCCTCTCCCCTCACCTTTCCCCGTTGGTAAACATAAGTTTGTTTTCTACATCTGTCTCTATTTCTTTTATGTAAATACACCAAAAGTGTAGGAGGGTTCCCACTTCTCCACATCCTCTCCAGCATTTATTGCTTGTAGATTTTTTGATGATGATCAGTCATTCTGACAGGTGTGAGGTGATAACTCATTGTAGTTTTGATTTGCATTTCTCTAGTAAGTATTGATGATTTGGAGATTAATCCCTTGTCAATTAATTAGTTTGAAGATATTTTGTCCCACTCTGAGTGCTGTCTTTTGGGTTTTCTTATGGTTTCCCTTGTGCAAAATCTTTTAACTTTAATTAGGTCCCTTTATTTATTTATTTATTTTTTTCTTCATTACTCTAAGAGGTAGATCACAAAAGATCTTGCTTCAATTTTTGTCTAAGTCTTTTCTATGTTTTCCTCTGAGAGTTTTATAGCATCCAGCCTTATATTTAGGTCTTTAATCGATTTTGAGTTTATCTTTGTGAAAGGTGTTAAGGAGCGTTCTAATTTCATTCGTTTACATGGATCTGTCCAGTTTTCCCAGAACCACATATTGAAGAGGCTGTCTTTTCTCCATTTTATATTCTTGCCTCCTTTGTCAAAGATTAGGTGACCATAGGTGCGTGGGTATATCACTGGGCTTTCTATCCTGTTCCTTTGATCTATACTTCTGTTTTTGTGCCAGTAACGTACTGTTTTGATTACTATAGCATTGTAGTATAGTCTGAAGTCTGGGAGCCTGATTCCTCCAGTTCTGTTTTTCTTTCTCAAGGTTGCTTTGACTATTCATGGTCTTTTGTGCTTCCATATAAATAGTAAAAGTTTTGGTTTGTATTCTGTGAAAAATGCCATTGGTAATACGATAGGGTTTGCATTGAACCTGTAGATTGCTTCAGGTACTATAGTCATTTCACAATACTGATTCTTCCAATCCAAGAACACAGTATATCACTCCATCTGTTTGTGTCATCTTGGATTTCCTTCATAGTACCTTATAGTTTTCTGAATACAGGTCTTTTGCCTCCATAGGTAGGTTTATTCCTAGATATTTTATTCATTTTGATGAGATGGTAAATAGGATTGTTTCATTAATTTCTCTTCCTGATATTTCATTGTTAGTGTATAGGAATGCAAGTGATTTCTGTGTATTAATTTTGTATTCTGCCACTTTACCAAATTCACTGATGAGCTCTAGTAGTCTTCTGGTAGCATTTTTAAGATTTTCTATGTATAGTATCAAGTCATCTGCAAAAAATGACAGTTTTACTTCTTTTCCAATTTGGATTCTTTTATTTCTTTTGCTTCTCTGATTGCCATAGCTAGGACTTCCAAAACGATGCTGAATAATAGTGACAAGAGTGGACATCCTTGTCTTGATCTTAGAGGAAATGCTTTCAGGTTTTCATCTTTGAGAATGATGTTTGCTGTGGGTTTGTCATATATAGCCTTTATTATGTTGAGGTAAGTTCCCTCTATGCTCACTTTCAGGAGAGTTTTTAATCATAAGTTTTTATCATAAGTGAGTGTTGAATTTCTTCAAGAGACTTTTCTGCATGTATTTCGACGACCATATGGAATTTCTCCTTCAATTTGTTAATATGGTTTATCACATGGATTGATTTGCGTATACTGAAAAATCCTTGCATTCCTGGGATAAACCCCACTTGATCATGGTGTCTGATCCTTTTAATGTGCTGTTGGATTCTGTTTGCTAGTATTTTGTTGAGGATTTTTGCATCTATATTCATCAGTAATATTGGCCTGTAGTTTTCTTTTTCTGTGACATCTTTGTCTGATTTTGGCAGCAAGGTGATGGTGGCCTCGTAGAATGAGTTAGGGAGTGTTCCTCCCTCTGCTATATTTTGGAAGAGTTTGAGATGGATAGGTGTTAACTCTTCTCTAAATGTTTGATAGAATTTTCCTGTGAATCCATCTGGTCCTGGGCTTTTGTTTGTTGGAAGATTTTTAAGCACAGTTTCAATTTCAGTGCTTATGATTTCTCTGTTCATATTTTGTTTCTTCTTGGTTCAATCTTGGAAGTGGTACATTTCTAACAATTTGTTCATGTCTTCTAGGTTGTCCAGTTTATTGACCTATAGTTGCTTGTAGTAGTCTCATCATCCTTCGTATTTCTGTTGGGTCTGTTTTAGCATCTACTTTTTCATTTCTAATATTATTGATCTGATCTGTCTCACTTTTTTTCTTGATGAGTCTCACTAATGGTTTATTAATTTTGTTTATCTTTTCAAAGAACAAGCTTTTAGTTCCATTGATCTTTGCTATTGTTTTCTTCATCTCTATCTCATTTATTTCTGCTCTGATCTTTATGATTTCCTTCCTTCTTCTCACTTTTGGTTGTGTTTGTTCTTCTTTCTCTAGCTGCGTTAGGTGTAAGTTAGGTTGTTTAGGTGAGATTTCTCTTGTTTCCTGAGGTAAGATTGTATTGCTCTTGTCTTCCCTCTTACAACTGCTTTTCCTGTGTCCCATATGTTTCAGATTGTGTTTTCATTTGTCTCTAGGTATTTTTTTTTAATTTCCTCTTTGATTTCTTCAGTGATCTAGTAGTCATTTAATAACATATTTTTAGTTTCCATGTGTTTGTGCCTTTTACAGGTTTTTTTCCCCCTGTAATTGGTTTCTAATCTCATAGCATTGTGGTCAGAAAAGATGCTGGATGTGATCTCAATTTTCTTAAATTTACTGAGGCTTGATATGTGGCCCAATATGTTATCTATCCTGTAGAATGGTCCATATGCACTTGAAAAGAATGTGTATTCTGCTGCTTTTTGATGGAATGTTCTATAAATATAAACAGGCCTCTGGACCTATTTCTTAACTCTGTTTCAATGCAAGGTAGGCAGGATTGGAGCACTTCCACTGGGAGAAAGACCACTGAGTTTTCCTACTCTGGAGATGTTTACCTGTGAGTGCACTCTGTTGTGTCATTTTTCACCTGTTGTGTTTTCTCACTATTGTCAGAACTCTTTTCAGCCCTACCTCAACTGAGGCAATTGGCAATTGTCTCTGAGGTGTTGTTTTCACCAGGCCACCATTACAGATACACCAAAGTTAGGTCCCAGGACTGCAGTAATCATGCACTTGGGCCCGCTGTGGGAGCTATGGAGGTAGCTCAGATTCTGGCCTTGTCCAGTCCCTGAGTGTACATGTCCACAAGGCCCACAGCTGCTGAAGCTAGACTTGTATCAGCTGCAGGAGTACTTGCCATTCAAATGTTCTGCAGGCACTGAGTTTACAAAACAAGCTGTGGGGGTGTAAATTCATAGTTCCTGCAGCTGCAAGGAGAGATTGCAGCTCTTCTTCCTTAGTTGCATGGCCCCTGGGACTCAGTTGTGGTTTCAGACTCACCTCTCCATGTGGACTTCCCACCAGAGTGTGCTCCCAAGGCTGCCCCAGAACACACACACCCATCCAGGCAGGTGGCGAGGGGCAGGCTGTGCAAGCCCCCTGGGGACTGCAGGGCTGGAGGAGGTGACAGCAGGGGGAGCATGTGAGCCTGCTCAGGCGGGTGCTCCTCCTAGTGCCTGCAGAGGCAAGGTCTGGTGCATGGGGAAGGGTGCTGCAATGGTGGCCCCACTCTTTGCACCCCACTCAACAATGGTGTCCTTCTTCTATGGTGGCTTGGTCTTCTTCCACAAACATTCCCGGTTGTGGAGCTCCTTACTCCAGTCCCTTCAGGCTGTGTCTTCACAGCCAACAGCTATCTCCCCCATGAGTCTGCTCTTCAATCCCCATGTTCAAGCACCAGCCCCTGTCTGCACCAGACACATGTCTCAGGCAGGGGCACATAGGCTATGGCACAGACCATCCATGTAGGTCTTACTCTCGCTTGCCTGCCTGTTGCTGTGCTCTCCTCTGAATCCCAAAACTCCCTTTCTGTCCCAGCTGATTTCCCTGACAGCCGGCTTCCTCAGGTGTGGGAACATCTCCTCTTCTTCAGCTTCACCCCCAGGGGTGCAGGTCCTGTCCAGTTTCCTCTTTTCTCTTTTTCTTGATTTTGTCCTACCCATTTGTGCAGGGATTTTTCTTGTCCTTTTAGGTTTCTGAGGTCCTTTGATAGTGTTCAGCAGGTGTTTCTGTGAGAATTGTTCCATCTGTAAACGTATTTTTTTTTTTTTTTTTTTTTTTTTTTTTTTTGCGGTATGCGGGCCTCTCACTGCTGTGGCCCCTCCCGCTGTGGAACACAGGCTCCAGACGCGCAGGCTTAGCGGCCACGGCTTACGGGTCCAGCCGCTCCGCGGCATGTGGGACCCTCCCAGACTGGGGCATGAAACCGTGTCCCCTGCACCAGCAGGCGGATTCCCAACCACTGTGCCACCAGGGAAGCCCTGTTAACGTATTCTTGATGTACTTGTTGGGAGAGGCGAATTAATGTGTCCTCTTATTCCACCATCTTGACTCTTCCTCCAATCTCATTTATTAAAGTTATTTTTCTTCTTTTTGCTGTCCAGCAGCAGTGATTTCTATAGCTTTGTCTTTCACTGATTTGTTCTTCTATATCACCCAGTCTACTGTTGATTTTTTTCTAGTGTATTTTAAAATTTCAGTTATTGTACTCTTCCACTCTGTTTGTTTTTTTTTATATTTTCCAGCTCTTTCTCCTCATTGTGTTTGTTCATTCTTATCCTAAGTTCATTCAACACCTTTATGATCATTACCTTGAACTCTTTATTGGCTAGATTGCTTATCTCTATTTCACTCAATTCTTCTGAGGTTTTGTCTTTTTCCTTCATTTGGGATATATTCCTCTGTCTTCTCATTTTCCCAAATTATCTGTGTTTATTCTTATATATTAGTGAGGTTGGTTATGTTTTCTGGTCTTGGACAATGGCCTTAGGGAGGAGACATCCTATGGAGCCCTGCAGCACAGTCCTCTCTGGTCACCAGAACTAGGTGATGTAGAAGTGCTCCTTATGTGACTTGGGTTAACCCTTCTGTTGTGGCGAGGCTGACTACTGTGTGTGCTGGTAAATGGGACTGGCCCTTGGCCTGGTTGGCTTCCAGACCCTGTCTCATTTGGAGGCTAGCTTGCTGGAGGGGGCAAAGTGTCTACATACACAGGTGGAATCCCAGTTGCCTTCTTAGTTTTCCAGGAGACTTTCCAAGATCAGAAAATGGGTATGACCTAGTATCCTTCCATATTATAGCCTCTGGGCCGGGTCTTCGGGCATGATGATTTTGTGCATGCCCTTTAAGAGCAGAGCCTTTCCTGCAATACTCTGGTTCTCCTTTATACAAGCCCCATTGGCCTTCAAAGACATACTTTCTGCGGGACTCTGTTTCCCAGTGAAGGACCCCTATGCTGGGGAGCATGATATGGGCTCAGATCCCTTCCTCTTTAAAGAGAACGTTTGCAATTGTTATTACTGTCTTATGTGTGAGTCATTTACCCAGGGGTGTAGGTCTTGACCATATTGCCCCTCCTACCTATCTCATTGTGTTTTTTTCTTTATTTCATTAGATATGGAAAATACTTTTTTGCTAGTCTGCAGGTTGGTCTCATAGATAGTTGTGCTTGTAAACAGTTGTAATTTTGGTGTGCCCATGGGAGGAGCTGAGTCCAGGATCTTCCTTCTCTGCCATCTTGACCACACCTACCACAAATCACTGTTTTACTTCCCTTGGAACTCTTCCATTGACCGATGGATTATTTAGAACTGTTTTGTTCTGTTTCCGTTTGAAGATTTCCCTTTTATAGATTTCTAATTTGATTTTATTGTGAACATAGAAAATATTTCTCATTGTTTCAATTATTTTCAATTTGTTTAGGATTGCTTTATAGCTTGGGACAGAGTTTACTTGATATATGTTCCATGGGCACTTGAAAATGATGTATATATTATTGCTGTTGGGTGGAGTATTCTATAGATGTTGGGTAGATATTATTGGTTTATGGTGTGTTTTATACCCTTGCTGATTTTCTGTCAAGTTCAATTAATTGAATTATTTCTTTAAATACTTTTTAGCCCCATCCCCAGTTTAGATTATCCATATTGATATTTGGCATACTATTTTTACCTTCCACATTTCATGCTTTGAATTCAGCTTTCTAGGGCATGCTAGACTAGCCAGCACACATCCTCCCACTTTTGGAATCCAAATAATGCACTTTTAATTTCCTCTCTTATCTTCGTGTTTATGACTTTATGGTGTCATAAGTCCTTTTCCTAGATATTTAGTGTGTTTTAGTAGCAAGCAGATCTAAAAGGTTATACTAGCAGAGCTAAATCCAGAGCATTTAATCAAATAGAAAGTACATTTAACGGATCTGTAAAAGAGTTTCTTCAGGTTAATATAGAATGACGCACCATGTGTCCCTTGTTTTGTCGCTTCTTTCTTCCTTAGAGTGATTTTTCTCATCATGAGCTGTACAAAGTTTGCCAGTTGATGCAAAATCATCTTGGAGTATTTTGTGCTGATATTTTATATTTCAGTGTTACAAGACTTTACCATGGGCTTATTCAGTGTGCAGTTATGTATAAACTTATTGTGAGAATGGCATTTCAAAGTAAACCTAGATGTTAAAATAAAGATATATTCCTCCTTCAATTCATTTCCTCTTCTCATTTACTTAATTGCACATTTTTGGATTTTCTAGCCTTAGAGTATTTTGAAGAACTGTACATCATTTTTTTTAAATGATTGCACTATTTTAGTAATAGAAAATAACAAACATTTTTAGGAATAGAATTATAGTCTTTTTGTCTCATTCAGCTTTGACTTTGCTTCTTCTACTATTTCTCTAAGACTTTGAACTGTCAGCATTCTTATGTTGCCTCTTGCTTGAATTTCTTATTTCTGTATTTGTCATTGGAATTTTTATCTCAACTATCAGCAGATCATTTTATTCTAACTGTGCCTTTTAACAGAAACATTAATAGCAATTCCAAGTGTTGCTTTGGGCTTCCTTAGAATCCATAATCAGAAGTTTTCAAGCTCCAGATACCAGGAGGTTCTCTGCTCAACATGTGCATGAAAGGTTGGCAGTTTCTTCCTGTCAGGGAATAGGAGATTAAAAGAGCTCAACCACCCCTCACATGATTTTGCCTTTGAATAGAATTTTAAAAAATTCATTGAAGATCCTAAGTCTCTGCTTTGAAATGTTACAAATAGTGAAGTAATGCTGACCTCAATATTAGTGTTGTATTCTTTACATAAACTTTGTTTCAACAAAAGGAAAATATGCACATTTGTTACAGAAATATTTAGAGTAGTTGTGAAAACTGCTGTTTGTAAATAACAGCTGTACAAGCATCAAGACTTGAATGTATATGATGTAAATAATTCCCCTTGTCACAATTCCTTTTTCCCTAATAAGAACACACATGTAATCATCTATCTTTATATAGAACAACAATGGTGTTGATATTCTCTAAATATTAGTTATCTCTAAAGTCACCAATGTTTGCATCTCTGGCTCGATTTTTTAGGGTTACATTTCAATATGTATTTTTTAATCTTTTAGGGTAGCAGTAAACGTAAAAGACCATAATATACATTGTGGAAAATCTCGAAAGTTACTTAGTTTAACCATTCTACATGTTCTCACTCCCATTTCTCAATTTCTGATCCTTAATTGTGACCTAATGAACCTGAAGGAATTTAACTCTCAAAAAAATACCAATTTATTCATATCCTAAATTCTTTTTCTTCCACTGTTACTTTGCTTTTCTTTCTGACCAACTTAATAGTGCATTCAATATTATTCCATTTATTAGAATGTTAATTTTTATTTCAGTAATATGTTGTAGTTTTGAGTGAACATTTTGCACTTTGCTAAATTTTGTCCTTAGGATTTATTATTTTGATACTCATAAATTGAGTTTTTTTCTAAATTTCATTTTTGGCATGTTCATTGTAAGGTTATGTATATACAATTTCATTCATATATTGACATTACATCCCTGAAAACTTGCTAAACTAGTCAATTCTAAATGTTTTTGAAGGTGTGTATTTCTTATGATTTTCTAAATACAAGGTTACAATATTTCTGAATAGGAGAGTTTCACATCCCCACATCATTGTTTCCAATCAATATGTCATCTTTCTTTGTTTGTTTTTTTCTTTCTTTCTTTCTTCTTTCTTTCTTTTAACCTAAGGCATTGTTGAAACCTCTAGCACAATTTTGGGAGAAAATGTTGAGAATGGACATACTCCTTCCATTCATAATCTTTTGGGGAACATATTCAGTCTTTAATCAATAAGCTTGATGATAGCTGTGTTTTTCTTTGTTTTCTTCTTCTTCTTCTTTTTTTTTTTTTTTTTTGGTAGATGTCCTTTATCAAGCTGAAGAAATCCTGTTTGACTTCTAATTTTGTAGATTTTTTTTTATCATGAAAGAGTTTGAGTTTTCTTCAAATACTTTTCCCTTGTCTATTGAGATCATCATGTCATTGACTTCTGTTATTTTGATGTATAACATGGATTGTTTTTTATATACTGAAACTTCCTTATATTCCTAGGATAAAACATGTCAGTCATGGTACATAACCTGTTTTTATATGTGACTATTAAAATTTTAATTGAAATATATTTGATTTGCATTATTATATAAGTTTCAGATGTACAACAAAGTGAATCAATAGTTTTATAGATTATACTCTGTTTATTATTACAAAATAATAGCTATATATCCGTTTGCTATACAATATATCCTTGTTGCTTATCTATTTTATATAGAGAAGTTTGAATTTGTTTTGTTTGTATTTTGTTGAGGATTTTTACATAAGGTGTATTGGTCTGTAGTTCTTTCCTAGTGATGTGCTTGTCTGGTTTGATATCAAGGTGATTCTGAATAATAAAATATTTTGGGAAGTATTCTTTTCTCTTTGAATTTTGGAAGAGTTCATGAAGAATTGGGGTAAAATTTTCTTCATATGTTTGGAGGATTTCACCAGTGAAGTCAAGTAGTCCTAGGCTTTTCTTTTTTGTGAAGTTTGTAATTACAACTAAAGTCAATCTTTTAACATTTTTGTAAAGATTTTCAAATTTTGTAATTCTTCTTAAGTGAATTCTGGTAACTTGTGTCATTCTGAGAATTTTCTATTTCATTTAGATAGCCTAATCTGTATCTAATCTGAGCTTTCCCGTACAATGCTTTTTATGTCTCATCGAAAATCTCTTACTCCTGATTTTAGTAAATTGAGTTCTCTATCATTTTGTTTTAGTCATTCTAGCAAAGTTTTGTAAATTTTATTTTCAAATAACCAAATTTTAGTTTTCTTGGTTCTCTCTATTGTTTTCTATTCATTCATCTCAAATTACTTTCCAGTATTCATTGTAATATTTTATTTGACATACTTTTTATTTAGGAGTGAATTGCCAATTTTCTTGATCTTTTCAAAGAACCAACTATTTTTATCTAGATTTTCTCTATTGTTTCCCTATACTTTATTTCATTTATTCTGTTATTTTTCATTATTATTTTCTTCTTTTTGATTTATGTTTAATTTAATCTCCTTGTTCTAGTTTCCTAAGTAGAAAGATTATGTCATTGATTTGAGATCCTTCTTCTGTTTTCATATAGGTATTTGTATCTCTATATATTTTCCTTCAAGTATTATTTTGCCTCCATCTCAAAAGTTTTGGTATTTGTGATTTGATCTTTATTCAACTCAAAGCATTTTCTATTTCCATTTATTATTTTCTTTGACACATTTCTTATTTAGAAGTCTTTTGCATAATTTCTGCATTTTTGTTTGTGAATATCCCACATATTTTTGTAGAGATTATTAATTTCATTCCATTGTAGTTAAAGAACCTACATTATATGCTTTTAATCCTTTTAAATTTATGAATTATTGTTTAGCTTGGAATACAATGTATCTTAGAGGGTGCTTCATGTGTTCTTGAGAAGAATTTATATTCTGTTTGGGTGGAGTGTTTGATAAGGTGTCTATTAGTTCTAATATATGTTCAAGTCCTCTGTTTTTAAAAATCATCTTCTATTTACAAGTTTTATTCATTATTGTAAGTCAGTTATTGATATTGCTAACAATTTTTATTGACTGGTATTTCTCTTTAAATTTTGTCAATTTTATCCTTCATATATTTTGGGGCTTTGTTGTTAGGTGCATATAAGTTTATAATTATTTTACCTTCACATTGAATTGATGCTTTTATTATTATAAACATTAAATATCATTGTTTCTACTAAAAATTCTTGTCTTAAAATCTAATTTATCTGATACTGTAATAGTCATTCTGTTTTATTTTGAGTATTATTTATATTGCACATTTTTCCCAACATGCACATTGGAACTATTTATATCTTTGAATTTAAGTTTTGTCTCTTGCAGACTGTATATAATTTGACTATTTTTAAAATTTATCTACCAATCTGTGTTTAATTGGAATGCTTATTCAAATTAGATGTAATGTAATTACACAAGGTAAAGTTTACATCTCTTGTTTTGCTATATGTTTTCCTTGTGTCTTAATTTTTGTTTTTCTATTTTTCATCACTGTTCTCTTTTTTGTTACCTAGACATTTTCTAGTGTACTGTTGTAATTCCCTTGATTATCTAAAAATAATTTTGAGTTGTTTTCTAATTGGTTTCTGTGTGCATTATAATGAACAGATTTATTTAAATAATCTAATTGGATTTATATTAAAATAAATAATCTACAAAAATGTTGCTCTAATATATTTTGCTCTTTCTTCTTTGCTCCTTTGTGCTACTATTATCATAAAAATTAAATATTTGTACACTAAATGTCCATTGGCACAGTTGTAAGATTTATGTTTCACAGAGTATTAGTTTTAGAAAGGTAAGCTTCAAAAAGAAGCTATGAAAAACTTAAGTTTATACTGTCTTTTAAATTCACTTATTTAATTCTCTGTATTGGTGCTTTTTGTTTTTTCTGTGAAAAAAAGCATATATTAATTAATACATTGTATTAATAATGTATTAATTAATACAACGTATTAATTAATAGAATGTATTAATAATGTATTATTTTAATGTATTATTTTTAAGGATGTATTATTTTTAAGGATGTATTTTTTAAGGATGTATTAATTTCCCAGTAATTTTTTTGAAAATTAGGCTTTACTGAATATAGAATTCTCTGGTTTCCATTTTGTTCTTTTTATAATATCTATAGCTTTATTGTTGTTCCATATTTAGTGAGACTTTATAATAATACTTTCCATTCATCCATTATACATAATTTAAATTAAGAAAACTTTACACCTATTTGTAATAGCTGGTTTAAAAATCTCTCTTTAGTAAATACAACATCTCAATTACCTCAGTGACAGTTTTTATTCAGTATTTCTTTTCCTATATATGAGCAATGTTTTCATGTTCTTTTGTATGCATCATGATTTTTAATTAAAAACTGTTATTTTTACATTAATGTGACAGCTTTGAAAATCAAATTTTCCTTTTCTCTTCAGCATTTTTTGTTAGAGATTTTAATTGTTGTTTTTGGTTTTGTTATTGTTTGTTTAGTATTTCTTCTGCAATAATTCTGTACAGTCTAGGTTTTTTGATATACATAGACACTGAGGTCTACTCAGTTAGCTTAGTGGGCATCAAATAATTGGAAATATATTTATTTGAGTGCTTTGGATCAATAAGTCTCTTAGCCTTTGTCAAGGGGTTATGCCTATATGTTGAAGCACAGATACAATTACTTCATAGTGGGACTCTGACTTAAATTTCACTTCCTGCCTTGTCAGGAACTCAAGGTTACATGGGGTTGAGAGGATAGCTATTTTTCACATCTTTCTTGGTGATGTAAATAGCCCTGAATGTAAATGGCTTTTGAGATTACCAGGGATATCTTAAAGCTTTTAAAGTTCCTTGTAGGTATCTCATTCCTTACATTTTCCTTTTAAGTTTCTTACAGTCTGTTGTTTGTCCCAAATGCTATCACTGTTTAAACAAGTGTGATGTTGAAAACTTGCCACTGCTTGTTTTCAACAAACACCCTGGAGATTAAGCAGTCATAGTGAGTGAGCTCTGAGTTAAGCCAAATAAAGAGTCTCTGATAATTCCAGGTTGCTGCCTATCAAGTAAAATATTGATAATTTGCTAAGCATGGAGCTTTTTGGGTAGCTACAAACATGTTATATTCCCTGCAGTGGCTGCTAGCTGCCAGTGTCATATATTCCACATCTGTAATAGTATTGCTTTTTCAAGTTTACTGTAGAGATGGGAAAGGGTGACAGTAACAGAACAAGTTAAAATGCCCAAAATATCAGTTTTTACCAATAGCCCACTATTTTTCTTGAATAATTGCACACTGGATTTTTGCAAGACCTTGTTAAATCCCAGAGTTTTTTAAAAAAATGTTGTTTTCACAATTTTTATTAGAGTTCTTATAATTCTCATAAAAGAGTGAAATTTTGGAGGTACCTATTATGTCATTCTAGAAGCTGATATCTCAACAGAAATATTTTACATATCATAATTAGTATTTTAATTTACTTTATAAAATATAATTAAAGAAAACCTTGATCTTTTTACCACACTTAAAAATTTGGCCCCTTTTCCAGCCACTCCTACACTGGCACTGTTTCCAGAACAGGCAGAGACACTTTCACATCATAAAGAAGTGGAAGTAGCTCAGAAATGAGGCTTCAGCCTCTCAGAACCCAACCTCACCTTGAAGAAAGGTGGAGATTGCCATTGCACTTGGGAGAAAGTCAGCTCCTTCAGGCCTCCTGCTCCAGGTCTTTGATCCCCAGGTCTGCTATCTGTCAGGACAGCCACTGCCACGAGCCTGGGAAAAGTATCAGCTCACACAGAGCTCCAGATCTAACCTCTTTGACTTTAGCCATACACCTCAGAAAGGCAGTGGCCATCAGAGCACACCAGTAGAGGAGGCAGCAGGATCATTGCAGATTCAGTTTTCTCACTAATACCACTGGCTACATGCAGGCTGCATAGAGATGCTCACACACAAGGACACAGCTTCAAGAATGTGGTAGGTAACCATTTAATCTAATTTCAAAGAGACAAATAGAAAAAGTAAACAAAATGAGAAGACAGAGGAATATGTTCCAAATAAGAGAACCAAATAAAACTCCAGAAAAAAAAAAAAAAAAAAAAAAAAAGAAACAGAGACAACTAATTTACCTGATAAAGAGTTCAAAGCAAATTAGTAATAAAATTTCTCACTAAACTTGGGAATAGAGTAGAGGATAATAGTGAAAACTTCAACAAACAACTAGGAAATATATAAAAGAACCAATCAGAATTGAAGAATACAATAACTGAAATGAAAAATAAACTAGAATAAATTATCAGCAGATTGGGGGATACAGAGGAAAGCCAAAGTGACCTAGAAGGCAGAAAAGTGGAAATCATGAATTAAAAGAACAAAAAGAAAAAAATAAAATGAGGAAAGTTTAAGGAACCACTGAAGCAACATCAAGCACACTAACATTTGCAGTATAGGGGTCCCAGAAGGAGACAGGCAGAGAAAATGTATTTGAAGAAATAGTGGTTGTAAACTTCCTTAACCTGAAGAAGGAAACAAGTATACTGGTCCAGGAAGCACAAAGAGTCAAAACAAGATGAACCCAAAAAGACCCCACACCAAGACATTTTGTATTAAATTGGCAAAAGTTGAATGTAAAGAAAATTTTAAAGGCAAAAGAGAAAAACAAAGAATCACACACAAGTGAACCCCACTAAGGCTATCAGATAATTATTTAGCTTAACTAATGCAAGCCAGAAGGTAGTGGCATAATATATTTAAAGTGCTGAAAGAAAAACAAAACAGAGAGCATTGGAAGATGGCAGAAGAGTAAGATGCGGAGATCATCTTTCTCCCCACAGATACACCAGAAATACATCTACACGTGGAACAACTCCTACAGAACACCTACTGAAGGCTGGCAGAAGACCTCAGACCTCCCAAAAGGCAAGAAACTCCCCACGTACCTGGGTAGGGCAAAAGAAAAAAAGAAAAAACAGAGACAAAAGAATAAGGACGGCACCTGCACCAGTGGGAGGGAGCTGTGAAGGAGGAAAAGTTTCCACACACTAGGAAGCCCCTTTGCGGACAGAGACTGCGGGAGGCGGAGGGGGGAGCTTCAGGACCACCACGGAGGAGTGCACAGCGACCTGTGCGGAGGGCAAAGCGGGGAGATTCCCACACAGAGGATCGGTGCCGACCGGCACTCACAAGGCCGAGAGGCTTGTCTGCTCACCCGCCGGGGCGGGCAGGGCTGCGAGCTGAGGCTCGGGTTTCGGTTTCAGATGGATCACAGGGAGAGGACTGGGGTTGGCGGCTTGAACATAGCCTGAAGGGGTTAGTGCACCACAGCTAGCCAGGAGGGAGTCAGGGGAAAAGTCTGCACCTGCCGAAGAGGCAAGAGACTTTTTCTTCCCTCTTTGTTTCCTGGTGCACGAGGAGAGGGGTTTGAGAGTGCTGCTTAAAGGAACTCCAGAGACGGGCACGAGCTGCGGCTAAAAGCGTGAACCCCAGAGACAGGCGCGAGCCACAGATAAAAGCGCAAACCGCAGAGACGGGCGCGAGGCGTGGCTAAAAGCGTGAACCCCAGAGACGGGCGAGAGACGCTAAGGCTGCTGCTGCCACCACCAAGGGGCCTGTGTGCGAGCATAGGTCACTCTCCACACCCTTCTTCCGCGGAGCCTGTGCAGCCCGCCACTGCCAGGTTCCCGGGATCCAGGGACAACTTCCCCGGGAGAACGCACGGCGGGCCTCAGGCTGGAGCAACGTCACGCCGGCCTCTGCCACCGCAGGCCCGCCTCCGGCCTGAGTGAGCCGGAGCCCAGGAATCAGCGGCTCCTTTAACCCCGTCCTGTCTGAGCAAAAAACAGACGCCCTCCAGCGACCTACACGCAGAGGCAGGGTCAAATCCAAAGCTGAGCTCCTGTGAGCTGTGAGAACAAAGAAGAGAAAGGGAAATCTCTCCCAGCAGCCTCAGAAGCAGTGGATTAAAGCTCCACAATCAACTTGATATACCCTGCATCTGTGGAATACCTGAATAGGCAAGGAATGATCCCAAATTGAAGAGGTGGACTTTAGGAGCGAGATCTATGATTTTTTTCCCTTTTCCTCTTTTTGTGAATGTGTACCTGTATGCTTCTGTGTGAGATCTTGTCTGTAGAGTCTTGCTTCCACCATTTGTCCTAGGGCTCTATCTGTCCATGGTTTTTTTTTTTAAATTTTTTTTCTTAATAATTAATTTTAATTGTAATAACATTATTATACTTTACCTTCATTCTTTCTTTCTTTCTTTCCTTCCTTCCTTCCCTGCTTTAGACAACGAATCATCCCAAATTGAGGAGGTGGTCTCTGAGAGCAAGATTTATGATTTTTCCCCCTTTACCTCCTTTTGCGAGGGTGTATGTGTATGCTTCTGTGTAAGATTTTCTCTGTATAGCTTTGCTTCCAACATTTGTCTTAAGGTTCTATCCGTCCCCCTTTTTTTTTCTTTCTAAATATTTTTTAATTCAATAACTTTATTACACTTTATTCTTTTTTTACTGTATCTTCTTTCTTTGTATCATTTTTCCTTTTTTCCCTCCTTCCTTCTTTCCTCCCACCCTCCTTTCTTTCCTTCTTTGCTTCTTTCTTCCTTCCTTCCTTTCCTCCTTTCCTTCTTTCTTTCCTCATATTTCTACTAATTCTCTCTACTTTTTCTCCCTTTTTTTCTGAGCCGTGTGGATGAAAGGCTCTTGGTGCTCCAGCCAAGAGGCAGGGCTCTGCCTCTGAGGTAGGAGAGACAACTTCAGGACACTGGTTAACAAGAGACCTCACAGATCCACATAATATTAAATGGCGGAAAACTCCCAGAGACCTCCATCTTAACACCAGCACCCAGCTTCACTCAACGACCAGCAAGACACAGTGCTGGACAACCTATGCCAAACTAGCAAAACAGAAACACAACCCCACCCATTAGCAGAGAGGCTGCCTAAAATCATAGTAAGGCCACAGACACCCCAAAACACATCACCAGATGTGAAACTGCCCACTAGAGAGACAAGATCCAGCCTCATCCACCACAACACAGGCACTAGTCCCCTCCACCAGGAAGCCTACACAACCCACTGAAACAACTTAGACACTGGAGACAGACATCAAAAACACCAGGAACTACGAACCTGCAGCCAGCAAACAGGAGACCCCAAACACAGTAAGATAAGCAAAATGAGAAGACAGAAAAACACACAGCAGATGAAGGAGCAAGATAAAAATGCACCAGACCTAACAAATGAAGAGGAAATAGGCAGTCTACCTGAAAAAGAATTCAGAATAATGATAGTAAGGATGATCCAAAATCTTGGAAATAGAATGGACAAAATGCAAGAAACAGTTAACAAGCAACTAGAAGAAATAAAGATGAAACAAGCAATGATGAACAATGCAATAAATGAAATTAAAAGTACTCTGGATGAGATCAATAGCAGAATAACTGAGGCAGAAGGACGGGTAAGTGACCTGGAAGATGAAATAGTGGAAATAACTACTGCAGAGCAGAATAAAGAAAAAAAAAAAAATGAAAAGAACTGACGAAAGTCTCAGAGACCTCTGGGACAACATTAAATGCACCAACATTCTAATTATAGGGGTTCCAGAAGAAGAAGAGAAAAAGAAAGGGACTGAGAAAATATTTGAAGAGATTATAGTTGAAAACATCCCTAACATGGGAAAGGAAATAGTTAATCAAGTCCAGGAAGCACAGAGAGTCCCATACAGGATAAATACAAGGAGAAATACGCCAAGACACATATTAATCAAACTGTCAAAAACTAAATACAAAGAAAGCATATTAAAAGCAGCAAGGGAAAAACAACAAATAACACACAAGGGAATCCCCATAAGCTTAACAGGTGATCTCTCATCAGAAACCCTACAAGCCAGAAGGGAGTGGCAGGACATTCTGAAAGTGATGAAGGAGAAAACCCTGCAACCAAGACTACTCTACCCAGCAAGGATCTAATTCAGATTTGATGGAGAAATTAAAACCTTTACAGACAAGCAAAAGCTGAGAGAGTTCAGCACCACCAAACCAACTTTACAACAAATGCTAAAGGAACTTCTCTAGACAAGAAACACAAGAGAATGAAAAGACCTATAATAACGAACCCAAAACAATTTAGAAAATGGGAATAGGAATATACATATCGATAATTACCTTAAATGTAAATGGACTAAATGCTCCCACCAAAAGATACAAAAACAAGACCCTTATATATGCTGTCTACAAGAGACCCACTTCAGACCTAGAGACACATACAGACTGAAAGTAAGGGGATGCAAAAAGATATTCCATGCAAATGGAAACCAAAAGAAAGCTGGAGTAGCAATTCTCATATCAGACAAAATAGACTTTAATATAAGGACTATTAAAAGAGACAAAGAAGGACACTACATAATGATCAAGGGATCGATCCAAGAAGAATATATAACAATTGCAAATATTTATGCACCCAATATGGGAGCATCTCAATACATAAGGCAAATGCTAACAGCCATAAAAGGGGAAATCGACAGTAACACATTCATAGTAGAGCACTTTAACACCCCACTTTCACCCATGGACAGATCATCCAAAATGAAAATAAATAAAGAAACACAAGGTTTAAATTATACATTAAACAAGATGGACTTAATTGATATTTATAGGACACTGCATCCAAAAACAACAGAATACACATTTTTCTCAAGTGCTCATGGAACATTCTCCAGGATAGATCATATCTTGGGTCACAAATCAAGCCTTGGTAAATTTAAGAAAATTGAAATTTTATCAAGTATCTTTTCGGACCACAACGCCATGAGACTAGATAGCAATTACAGGAAAAGATCTGTAAAAAATACAAACACATGGAGGCTAAACAATACACTACTTAATAATGAAGTGATCACTGAAGAAATCAAAGAGGAAATCAAGAAATACTTAGAAACAAATGACAATGGAGACACGATGACACAAAACCTATGGGATGCAGCAAAAGCAGTTCTAAGGGGGAAGTTTATAGCAATACAAGCCCACCTTAAGAAGCAGGAAACATCTCGAATAAACAACCTAGCCTTGCACATTCAGCAATTAGAGAAAGAAGAACAAAAAACCCCAAAGCTAGCAGAAGGAAAGAAATCATAAAAATCAGATCAGAAATAAATGAAAAAGAAATGAAGGAAACGATAGCAAAGATCAATAAAGCTAAAAGCTGGTTCTTTGAGAAGATAAACAAAATAGATAAACCACTAGCCAGACTCATCAAGAAAATAAGGGAGAAGACTCAAATCAATAGAATTAGAAATGAAAAAGGAGAAGTAACAACTGACACTGCAGAAATAAAAAAAAAATCATGAGAGATTACTACAAGCAACTCTATGCCAATAAAATGGACAATCTGGAAGAAATGGACAAATTCTTAGAAAGGCACAACCTGCCTAGACTGAATCAGGAAGAAATAGAAAATATGAACAGACAAATCACAAGCACTGAAATTGAAACTGTGATTAAAAATCTTCCAACAAACCAAAGCCCAGGACCAGATGGATTCACAGGTGAATTCTATCAAACATTTACAGAAGAGCTAACACCTATCCTTCTCAAACTCTTCCAAAATATAGCAGAGGGAGGAACACTCCCAAATTCCTTCTACGAGGCCACCATCACCTTGATACCAAAACCAGACAAGGATGTCACAAAGAAAGAAAACTACAGGCCAATATCACTGATGAACATAGATGCAAAAATCCTCAACAAAATACTAGCAAACAGAATCCAACAGCACATTAAAAGGATCATACACCATGATCAAGTGGGGTTTATTCCAGGAATGCAAGGATTCTTCAATATGCGCAAATCTATCAATGTGATAAACCATATTAACAAATTGAAGGAGAAAAACCATATGATCATCTCAGTAGATGCAGAGAAAGCTTTCGACAAAATTCAACACACATTTATGGTAAAAACCCTGCAGAAAGTAGGCATAGAGGGAACTTTCCTCAACATAATAAAGGTCATATATGACAAGCCCAGAGCAAACTTCATCCTCAATGGTGAAAAAATGAAAGCATTTCCACTAAGATCAGGAACAAGACAAGGTTGCCCACTCTCTCCACTCTTATTCAACACAGTTTTGGAAGTTTTAGCCACAGCAATCAGAGATGAAAAGGAAATTGAAGGAATCCAAATCGGAAAAGAAGAAGTAAAGCTGTCACTCTTTGCAGATGACATGATACTATACATAGAGAATCCTAAAGATGCTACCAGAAAACTACTAGAGCTAACCAATGAATTTGGTAAAGTAGCAGGATACAAAATTAATGCACAGAAATCTCTGGCATTCCTATACACTAATGATGAAAAATCTGAAAGTGAAGTCAAGAAAACACTCCCATTTACCAGTGCAACAAAAAGAATAAAATATCTAGGAATAAACCTACCTAAAGAGACGAAAGACCTGTATGCAGGAAATTATAAGACACTGATGAAAGAAATTAAAGATGATACAAATAGATGGAGAGATGTACCATGTTCTTGGACGGGAAGAATCAACATTGTGAAAATGAGTCTACTACCCAAAGCAATCTACAGATTCAATGCAATACCTAGCAAACTACCACTGGCATTTTTCACAGAACTAGAACAAAAAATTTCGCAATTTGTATGGAAACACAAAAGACCCCGAATAGCCAAAGCAATCTTGAGAACGAAAAAAGGAGCTGGAGGAATCAAGCTCCCTGACTTCAGACTATACTACAAAGCAAGAGTAATCAAGACAGTATGGTACTGGCACAAAAACAGAAAGATAGATCAACTGAACAGGATAGAAAGCCCAGAGATAAACCTACGCACATATGGACACCTTATCTTTGATAAAGGAGGCAGGAATGTACAGTGGAGAAAGGACAGCCTCTTCAATAAATGGTGTTGGGAAAACTGGACAGGTACATGTAAAAGTATGAGATTAGATCACTCCCTAACACCATACACAAAAATAAGCTCAAAATGGATTAAAGACCTAAATGTAAGGCCAGAAACTATCAAACTCTTAGAGGAAAACATAGGCAGAACACTCTATGACATAAATCACAGCAAGATCCTTTCTGACCCACCCCCTAAAGTAATGGAAATAAAAACAAAAATAAACAAATGGGACCTAATGAAACTTCAAAGCTTTTGCACAGCAAAGGAAACCATAAACAAGACCAAAAGACAACCCTCAGAATGGGAGAAAGTATTTGCAAATGAAGCAACTGACAAAGGATTAATCTCCAAAATTTAGAAGCAGCTTATGCAGCTTGATAACAAAAAACAAACAACCCAATCCAAAAATGGGCAGAAGACCTAAATAGACATTTCTCCAAGGAAGATATACAGAATGGCAACAAACACATGAAAGAATGCTCAACATCATTAATCATTAGAGAAATGCAAATCAAAACTACAATGAGATATCATCTCACACCAGTCAGAATGGCCAGCATCAAAAAATCTAGAAACAATAAATGCTGGAGAGGGTGTGGAGAAAAGGGAACACTCTTGCACTGCTGGTGGGAATGTGAATTGGTTCAGCCACTATGGAGAACATTATGGAGGTTCCTTAAAAAACTACAAATAGAATTACCATATGACCCAGCAATCCCACTACTGTGCATATACCCTGAGAAAACCAAAATTCAAAAAGAGTCATGTACCAAAATGTTCATTGCAGCTCTCTTTTCAATAGCCCAGAGATGGAAACAACCTAAGTGCCCATCATCAGATGAATGGATAAAGAAGATGTGGCACATATATACAATGGAATATTACTCAGCCTTAAAAAGAAACGAAATTGAGCTATTTGTAATGAGGTGGATCGACCTAGAGTCTGTCATACAGAGTGAAGTAAGTCAGAAAGAAAAAGACAAATACCGTATGCTAACACATATATATGGAATTTAAGGAAAAAAAATGTCATGAAGAACCTAGGGGTAATACAGGAATAAAGGCGCAGACCTACTGGAGAACGGACTTGAGGATATGGGGAGGGGGAAGGGTGAGCTTTGACAGGGCGAGAGAGAGTCATGGACATATACATACTAACAAACGTAGTAAGGTAGATAGCTAGTGGGAAGCAGCCGCATGGCACAGGGATATTAGCTCGGTGCTTTGTGACAGCCTCGAAGGGTGGGATAGGGAGAGTGGGAGGGAGGGAGATGCAAGAGGGAAGACATATGGGAACATATGTATATGCATAACTGATTCACTTTGTTATAAAGTAGAAACTGACACACCATTGTAAAGCAATTATACCCCAATAAAGATGTTACAAAAAAAAAAAAAAAAGAAAAGACTTAGAGATATACCTTTGGCAGATATTTTTGTCTCTCTGAAACACAACCCACATCCAAAAAATAAAAGCATATTCTTTAAATATTATTAGAAGAACAGAACTAAAACATAAATAATTTCAAAGATTCATATATTAGGCTTTGAAAATTTCATGTTCAAATATCATGACCCATGTTGAGATGTGCTTGTCATTTTTATGTTCTGTTTACACTCACATTTATCTATAGAATTATATGCATTGTGTATCAGATAATTGTCAAGACCTATGTGATTCTACAATGTTAATATTTAAATTTTTATCCGAATCACTGGTAATAAATACCTTAAACTTGTGGTTATTTTATCTATTGCAATATATATGTTCAGGCTTAAGATATTCTTGAGAGAGGAACATTTTCAAGCATCCATAGGCCAGATTTACCCAATCACATTCCACAGATATTGTTCCCCTGCACATATATAAGCAAAGCCACCCAAAGAAGATGACGGTGGAAGAAAATATATGAGAATACTGAAGCAAATTTTTGCTGATACATTTCACTTGTTGCCTTAAAAGTTTGTGTTCACATCTTATCAAATGGCTCTGCCTCATTCCTTAATATTCAAAATTGATCTTGATGAAATTTCTTTGTGATCCGTGTCAAATCCCAGAAATGCAGATTTCTTCCTTTCTAATTGCCTTTTCTCAGAGACCTATATATATTCTAATTCAGTGAAAACGTCTGGCAGCAAAATCAGAACGTATGCATATCTGTATCTATTAGCTGTCTCTCTGAAATGTTTTAGGGATACAAGCTGGAGACATGTCTGAGAAAGGTTGAAAATAATGATAAGGAAATAGTTCCTGTAGGAAATTAGTTTTGTTTTGCACCCAACATTCATTTATTCAACCAATGAATGCTTTGAACATTGCCCAGGCACTGTTCTAAGCCTTGGAGATATATCTGTGAAAAATAAAAATATTTTAATAATATTCGACTTTGTGGGACTTACATTATTATGGTCATAAAGATCAAAAGTAATCAAATTACTGAATTACTTGACATATTCATCTTTCTTCTTCAATGTTGTTTTCATTGTTCTGAGTATCCCAAAATAATGGTTGGTAATTTAATTCAATATTGGCTAATTAATAGGATGCTAAAATCAGTACATTTCTAGAGAAGCCCTTTGTGATAGAAATACATAAACAAACAAACAGAAAAAGAAGACCAATGCTCTCAACCTGGAAAAGAATTAATTAATCCTTTAAAGAAATTTTTATTTTTAGAATTATTTGGGGAATAGACTTGTTAAATCTGTGCTTTGGAAAATTCCAGGTTTCTTATAGTAGCTGTGAAATCAATTGATTTTTCATTACTCAGGTCATGGAAGCAAGTTCAAATTCAGAACTGTATTTGAGCCAGCCAAACCATTTATCCAAAGCAAGACTTAGCTCCTTTCTTCTTCTGACTTGTGGGAAAATCAAGATTTGTCTCCCCAAACATGCACAAAGCACCGAGTTGGCAGGGTATAGCCTTAGCTACAAGCTCAAAAACTTATTTAAACCTACTTTTAAATAAATACTTTTTATTAAAGTATTTTTTATTAAAAAAACCTACTTTTAAATAAAATGTAAACCTACTTTTCATATAATTATTATGAAATATAACTGGATAACAGCACCTCAGATTTACCTCAAAAGTGTCAAGCTGGTTAGAGGTTGGGCCCATCAGTTAAAAACATTAGAAACCAAACATAGATACAGATTTTAAGATAAATAGTTTGCTATATTATTTTTAGGGGTTGGAGTAGGGTAGGTGATTATCTAGAATGTTGCTTTACAAATTCTTCAACATAAACATTCCTAAACATAGAACAGAATGAATGTAGTTTGTTTTAACCCCAAGAAATTTGGGGGAAATTTGGGGGAAAGACTGTGATCTCTCTCTAAATCATAACAATTTTCATGCCTTGTTATTAAAAGTAAACAATTTAGATAAGTTTGATTTTCTATGCCTTGATATATTTTCCTAAATTTGGATAATTCCCAGACTTAAAAAATTTCCAGGTAATTGTCCCATTTATCAATATGTCAGACTAATTTTCCCAGATCCTTATGGTTTGGCAAGTTGGGAAACACTGCAATAATCTACTTGCATTATCTTCAATATGAAAACAATGTCACATATTGAAATATATGAATGAAATGATATTGCAATGTGATGTGGCTCACATGCCAATTTCTGCAACAATGCCATTGGACAGAGTTTCTCAAATTTTAACTTGCACGTGGTTCACTGGGGATTTTCTCAAAATCAGACCGATTTTATTGGTCTGTGGAGGGACCTGAGATTTTTGCATTTCTAACAACCTCCCAGGAGATAAAACTGCTGAGGTAATAATAGATTGGAAAAGACTTACCCTGAACAGTTTTGTAGCTGAAATAGCTAATTTTGTCTTTCCTTTTTCCAAAAGCATTTTTTAATTGAGGCGAAATTGACATTAAAAAATTAATGATTGTTAAGTGAACAATTCAGTCATATTTAGGACACTGACAGGGTTGTACAACCACCACCTCTAATTCCAAAATATTTTCATCACCCCAAAAGTAAATGAACATATTGTTAAGCAGTTGTGCTTCATTTCTATCTGTCCCTAGTCCCCAACATAAACCAGTCTGTATTCTTTGTCTATGAAGTTACTAATTTTGGTTATCTCATATACATAGAATTATACAATATGTGACATCTTATGTCTAACTTCTTTCATTCAAAATAATACTTTTGAGGTTCTTCCATGTTGTAGTGTGTATCAGTACTTCATTCCTTTTTTGATTGAATAAATATCCCATTTCATGTACACACCATAATTGGTTTATCCATTCATCCACTGATGGATATATGAGGAATAACCTTTGACTGTTGTAAATAGTGTTGCTATGATCCTTATACCTTGAAAACCCCACTGAGACCTGAGATTCAGGAGGTCCCTGGAAGCCATTACACTAACTTCAAGAAAAGAAAAAGTAAAAAGAAAAGAAAAAGTAAAGTAAAAACAAGTAAAATAAAAAAGTCAAGTAAAAAAGAAAAAGTAAAAGTAAAAAGAATGCTAATATGGTACACTGAAAGAAAATTATCTGCAAATATATTTTTCCCCAAACTCTTTTTAAAAAAAATACAAAGAGGGGCTACCCTGGTGGTGCAGTGGTTGAGAGTTCCACTCAGTGGTTGAGAGGGGACACGGGTTCATGCCCCGGTCCAGGAAGATCCCACATGCAGCGGAGCGGCTGGGCCCTTAAGCCATTGCCACTGAGCCTCCATGTCCGGAGCCTGTGCTCTGCAACGGGAGAGGCCACAACAGTGAGAGGCCCGCATACCACACGCAAAAAAAGAGATTGATATTATATAACAGATTGTCAGCATCTCTTTATTTAATGAAACTTAACTGATCACTTGCCAGTATGAGATTTTTAAATGATATTTGTGCTGAAATTCAATATATAATTCTGGTAGAAAAATTAAACACTGTCCAAAGAGTCCACCATAAGAACAGCAAAAACAAAAGAGAGTAAAAATAGTATGAATTAAACTACTTTTAATATGTAGCCTTTATGGCGTGCAATTTTGACAAAATCTCAGTTACCAGTGGACAGGAAATAAAAGAATAATAAATAGGAATTTCCCTCACTCTACCTCATTTGGCAACTCAAAGTGAAAACATAGAGAAAATAATATTCTTTGTCTGAGTTCTACCTTATTTTAGTAATAATATTAAGATTTGTGAATACTCAGTTATGAGTATTACCTGAAACCTGTCTTTATTTTATTTATTCAAATAGTAAATGAAAATATCTGAGTTGAAATTAGAACCTGCAATATAGCAGAATCATAATTAAGTATGCAACTGATTCCAGGGCATGCTATTTCTATACAAAGACTCAAAGAACTTGGTAATTTTTTACCTCAATTAGAATATATGCTTCTTTTCAAATTACTGATTATAAGACACAAAAAGTAATGTATTTTACTTTATCTTATACTAGCTTCAATGATATTTTACTTTTCTGACACTATCTCTGTTTGCATAAGTGTCTGATATGCACAGCTTATTTCTAGGAGCACTGTTTTAATTAAATGATATTATACACTTATCTGTAGAATAGAGGGATCCTTGTCTTGCCTTCTTTAAATAGGTTAATCCACAATTAACTTTTCTTTAATGGAGACTTCACATAATCTTAACGAACTTCAATTGTCATAATGCCTTCAGGAAATATTGCCGTGTGGGGGGCCTTTTTGCCTGATCCTAAATGCCCCCAGGTGGATGTAAAAACTGCTTTCCCCTTTAATGTCTAGCTTTTCAGAGGCAATTTCTTTCACTATCTCTCTGTGACTTTTAAACTGAAAGGACTGAAAGTTTTCTGGGCAAATCTGATAACTAAACATGTCAATTCAGCAGCTTAATATTACAATAATTCTAAGTAATAAACTCTAACCTGCAGTTAACTGGGTAATAGTTTTATGGTTCCTCTGTGTAGGGTTTGTGATGGCTGTTTGTTCTCTACTTAGAGATTTTTCTCTTATAATTTTGGTTACTGTTTTTGTTTTGTTTTGTTTTTTTTTCCTGGTAATATATGTTGTGTGAAATCTGATGAGCAGATAAGTAGGACATTGCCTCATGAAAATTAGTGGATTTTACAAGTAGTATTGAATTTACATTCTTAAAACAATATACTACATAGGACAGAGCTGAAGAATACCCAACATTTAATTTTTTAAGTAAAAATATAGGTATTTTGTGCTAGTTCCTTGTTAATATCTTTATTTGAATCACATTGAAAAAGAAATGTACAACAAACTTTGACTAATAAGAGTAAATAATTATTTTTAGCGTATATAGTTATATATGTATTTGTTCACACACCTGTACCTGTATATAATCCTCACTAAGCAAGTAGAAGAATGTAAGAAAGAATTCTGACTCATATGAAACCAAACATGAAGAAAACTGCTTGCATTGATCAGGAGCCTTCTCATTGATCACTGCATTTTCAGGTTTGATTTCAATGGTGATCTTCATAGCTCAGCATTTAGTACTGATAATGCATTAAATCTGTATCAGCTTGGAGTAGCCTCTGCAAGTAGTGGTTTGAAGGTAAACTTACAGATAAATCATTGACTCACTTATTGCCTTTTCCTATCTCTGTCACTCCACAATAAATTACCCAGTAACTCTTTTACAACTCACAGACTTTAATAGCCAAATATAAATGGGTTACATTTGCAATGTTTTCTTTGTCATATAAATCTAGGAAGCGATCTTTTTTTAAAATGACACTTTCATGCTAATTATAAGAAAATACAGAGAATTAATTTAAGAAAAATTAAGGTGGCATTAATTCAGCCTGTAAGTAAAATAATACCTTATGATACAACACATCTTTAAATAATAATGCAATCTATTTACATTTTAAATTAAAATTAAGTAGATAAAAATTATAAGAAATATATCTAAAATGTAACAAAATTAGTACCTCTACCATAGTGATTTTTGACATCACCATACTTAATTACAGACTTTCTTGATGCAGAGAAGCAAAACTGTCTTTTGCTGTGATAATATTAAAATATTTGTGTCTCATAAATATCTAAATTGATTTCAGTGTTTTTAAAATACATAGACTCATTTTAATCTTGGTTACATTTGCTGATTTTTTTTCCTCTTGCTCAAATTGTGACATTTGTATATGTCTGGACATACATTGTTTACTTATTTTCTTTACCTATGCATCCCATGTATCTTACTTCCATGGTTTGTGGTTAGTAGGGTAGCTTAGTCACTGGAACTTTTACAATTTGAGGTACTTGAAAAGAAGTGACAATGACACTAGTGGAAATATACTAAGTTGGATTATTGCAGGATGTGACAGTCATGGGAATGACAAATTAAATTGAATAGGAGTGTTTCGGCTTGCCCCATCTATTGTTGTTTCCCTAAATCTTAGTGTCTATGCAACTTAATTTTCCCATATAATTCAATTCATATTCATATATTGTTATCTATCACATAGTTATTTTCTGACTATTCTATTGGCATGAAAGTTATTTTTATTACATGTTCTTCTATAACTGACAAATAGAAGGTGTTTGATAAATACTAAATAAATGAGCTGCTAACCGAACAACATTAGCCAAGCAACAGATATTATGTCGCTGTTTTGTCTTTGCTTCGTTTTTCCAGCTTTATTGAGATATAATTGACATATAATATTGTGTACATTTAAGGTGTACAACTGTTGATTTGATACACTTGCATATTGCAAAACGATTACTATCATAGTGTTTGCTAACATCTTCATCCAATCACATAATTATCACTTGTGGTGAGAACATTTAATATCCACTCTCTCAGCAACTTTTAAGTATATAATATAGTGTTCTATTGTAGTATCATAATCACCATGCTGTATATTAGATCCATATAACATAATTTTATAACATGAAATTTGTAAACTTTTGCGGAGCACAGGCTCTGGACACGCAGGCTCAGTGGCCATGGCTCACGGGCCCAGTCACTCCACGGCATGTGGGATCCTCCCAGACCAGGGCACGAACCCGCATCCCCTGCATCAGCAGGCAGACTCTCAACCACTGTGCCACCAGGGAAGCCCCGATGAAATTTGTAAACTTTGACCAACATTTTCCTTTCTTTGCTGCTCTTTTGGCTCATTTGTGTGAGTGCAGTCATTTGAATTCAGAAATCAAATTTCAGTGTTGACTTTACACTTAGCATATATACATTAATAAAAGTATTACCTGTATAGAGACCTATATAGAGACTTTTAGCTTTTGACTTTTATACTCTACGATTAGAGGGCTATGCATTTAAAGTCATCAGGAATTCCAGGTATTAGTCTGGAGCCGTAATTGAAATTAATACCTTCTTTTCATTACTTGTAAAGCTATTGTTTTAGCTTAAAATACAGTAGAAGTAATATTCTCTGCTATTTGAGGTTACTCTACACTGTCAAGCAATAGTAGAAAAGCACATTTATCCCTTTTCCATCATATTATTTCTACTTCATCTGAAGATCTGGTTCTATAATTTTTAAACATGAATAAACTAGAAAGTAATATGCATCAGAGGAAAAAGTTTAGATGGGGGAGAATTTGAGAACAACTTTCTTCAAAGACAGTTTTCAGAAATTATTTTTGCTCACTTAGAAGTAGAAAGAACTCTTTAGAACTAACCTAAGAAACATGTTATAGCAGCTCTATAAGTCCCATTGGAATTAACTATCAGCAAATGTTAAGGAAAGTCAACAGTAATTCAAGATTCTGAAACCAAAACTGTGACTTTGAAAGCATTTTCTGTGTTAAGGTTCTACCTTCCATGTACTTAGACAGATTCTCTGGGGTGTAGTATTTGCATGTATTTTTAAAATGGCATTTTCACCGGTGGCACCATATAGAAAACATACCCTTTTCACCCTACTTCAAAAGGGAAATAAAATGTTGCCCTTCTGAAAATGACTATAGTGCATTGTGTATGCTTTAGTCGAGTGTGGTCTGTTTTTGATATTAGAAAGTTCTAAGGGAAAAAATGGGAATTGAGAAGAGGTCTAAAAAATATCCAAGGTCATGCTTATAGTAAGGCAGTGTTGCCATAGGCAAAAGATAATCAAGAATGTCTTACTTTAAGAACTAAGTTGTCATTATCCTTTTCTGTTATATATTGAACCACAGAGCTCAATTGAATATATTTAAAGTCAAATTAATATTTGAAGGAATATGCTTATGGTTTTGGTCACCAGAGAACAGGGTGGATTTTCACTGATACCTAGTGCCTGTGTGTCAATAAATAGATATTTAGAATAAATATACATGCATACATATGTATGTATATATATACATATGTGTATGTATGTGCATATATATATATTATATATATATAAATATATTATATATATAAAATCACTGGAGGGTACAAATGTAATAAGGAAGAGGAATGGACAAGTGAAAAAAAATTGAACTATCTTCCACTGTTTGCTACCATCCTTGACAAAGTTCCTGAGTTTCGTGATTCTTTATTTTGAAAACACCTCTTTCAGTTTTTAAGAATGATTGCCTAATGAAAAGCCATGCCTCCCATCAATATCAATTTATTCACATTTTGAGGCAATGTTTGAAATTATTAACTTCATTGCTACCTGTTTTGAAATGAAAAATTGACTGAAATAGATTTGATAATCCCTACTTGCTGAAACAGATGTTAAGAAAAGATTTCCCAACTGTCTGGGTATTATATAGCTTCAAATTTAATATTAATAACTTTCTTTGACAGCCTTCTAGAGATAAGAAAGAAAGCCTCACTTTTTAATATAATTAGCTCTTTGCTCGGTGTGTGTATATATTTCCCTGTACCTGAATAAAACTCCGTAAGAGCAGTAAGAGCAAAGATTCCATACACTGCTTATTTTTTATTTTTTTTCATTTTTTATTTTTTTGCGGTATGCGGGCCTCTCACCGCTGCGGCCTCTCCCGCTGCAGAGCAACAGGCTCCAGATGCGCAGGCTCAGTGGCCATGGCCCACAGACACAGCCGCTCCGCCGCATGTGGGATCTTCCTGGACCGGGGCACGAACCCGTCCCCTGCATCAGCAGGCGGACTCTCAACCACTGCGCCACCAGGGAAGCCCTACACTGCTTATATTTATGTGCTCAAATAATTTTTATCTATGTAAACTTTAAATTCTCTTCTTATTTGTAACATGTAAAGTCATATACAAATACTTGAAATATAGTTTATGAAACATGCATAGTGATACAGTTTATAAGATTCTTAGGAATCTCATACATAGTAGTGAGTAACTCTATCTGGGACTGAAATTTTCACAGTGAAGATATACTCTAAACTGAGGCTTGCGAGATGAGTTAGAGGTTGGTTAGGTAAGGGTGTTTGGAGGATGAGTTAGAGAGAAAACTGAGCTTATAGAAAGGCATAGAGACATGGAAAATGTATGATCCATTTCAAAATGCATATGAGAGTGTGGCAGCTCAAGGTACACAAAGCAGAAGAAAAAGAGAGCTGGAGTGTGATAGAAGAGGAAGCAGAGCACATGAGTCTGTATTTACGCCCAGCATTAAAGACACCTGTGTACAATTTTAAGGTATTTATACTTCCTGCATCTAATAAACGGGTGCCTACGGAATTGCCTGAAGGGGGGTAGAATTGGGTGCCTTTGTGAGAACTTATAAAGGGAGAGGTGGTATTGTAGCATGTTCACACTGTGTTACAGGATACCTCTGAGGACAATGCTGGGCACGGTGAGAACACCCAGAACATATTCACAGGACTGAGATGGAAAGCCAGGAAGTCAGCATCCCTCTGAATTAGTGAAAAAGGAAACCTGAACAGCTGAAAGGAAATAAGGCTTCGAATTTTCTTTTAAACTGCTGACTGAATTTACAATGGATTTTACTATTTTATAATGTGTTCTTTCACATTATATGAAAGAACAATGTAGGCTATCTGTGTCTGTTAAACATTAACGTGTAATAAGGAGTTATAAAGTAAAAAAAGATGCCTCTGAAAATATTTCCTAATAGTCAGTGAAACTTACTGTTTCAAGAAACCAATAGTAACAGAAGTTTCTATAGTAACCTTTTCCAAGGAGATATGGTGAAATCACAATAAAAAAGAAACACACACATGAATATACACAAGGAGAAAGATTGGATCCAATGAACAAATCTTCTTGTCAATTCAGAAGAGATAATAAAATGGAAAATCAATTTTCTGCAAAGCAAAGTCTATTTTTGAGCAATTACTAATTGAGACTAGTAAGTCAGGTTAAATGGCATAGGTTAAATACTTTTAAAATATATCTTAATTGCTTAAAAATACTATTCATGTACTTTATTTTTATTTTCTAATGTACTGTATGTATATATCTCTTCATTTGTGGGGTCTCAATTATGGGTCCATTTATTCTTTCTAAGTTGTTGAATACAATGAAAAGAAAAATATACCATTAAACCACATTATAGATTTTCTTAATGTATGGTGATACAGGCCAAAAAAGTTCCTAAAGAGTAGAAAAATGGTTAATTCTAGTTGCTGAGAAAATGTGTCGATTTTAATACCCTAGATCTATACTATCCTTCAGTTATAGAGATGACTTTTGGAAGGCTCTTAGTACATTAAAACTTAATTGTGAATATTTCATAAATTCTAGAGATGGAAAAACAAGCACTCTGTGGATATGTGTGTGTGTGTGTGTGTGTGTGTGTGTGTGTGTGTATATATATATACGTATATGTGTATATATACATGTATATATTGTATATAATTAAAAGAAGAAAAGTTTTTATTTTACATTACATACAGGTCATAAAGGTAAGAAAAACGACTATTCTTGCATTTGTAGGCTTAATATTTCTGGAAGATCAAGAAATGACATTGTTATTCTTAACATATTTAAATGGACAAAAATAAGAAGGTGAATTAGGGTCAACTATTGTTTTTTGTGTTATTTTTACTATAAATTATAACTTTAAAAATTCAAAGTCAATCTTTCAATTTTTCTCACAGCTGAATTTCTGATGAATTACATTGATGAACTTTTGATCTTGGTTGGACTTTACATATACAAAGATTATTAAAACTGGCATAATTTGATTGCTTCAAAAAAGATGGACTCTATTCCATTTACCCTTGTACCACACATCTGAACTCCATCCAGACACTAAAAGGCCTTGAATTCATTCCATCGACTTTGACTTGTGTGCACGTTGAGATAATTCAAATGACTGTGATTTCCAGTTTTAGTTGCAAACTTTCCATAAAGTTTATAGGCTGCCAAGTTTCTTTTAAATTGTACAAATGTGCCTCTAATGAAACAAAACTGCATATAGGGGAGGAAAGAGTACCAGCTTTGGAAAGAGCAGATTTGATCAGAAATTTTGGTGTTACCCCCCTGCCAGCTATGCAATAATGGGTTGCTCCCTATCCCAGAGTGTCTTTCAAAATGTTTGAAATATATTGGGTCCTAAAAAAGAAAAGAACTAACAATTGTAAATTGAACGTATTTAATTCCATTCAGCAGGCATTTATTAACCATTCACTTTAAGGAAGATACTGTTTTGAATGTGAAGGATTCAATGATACAAATCCATGAGGAAAGAAATTGAAATCTAATAGGGCAAATAAGACAAGTTAGACATCTCAAATATAATGGAATCAATTACCTAAGAGAAAGTAAATCAAAGCAACATGTGATGATGATGATGGAGGAAGTCATTATTTTGCTGTATCTTGTTCTTAAATACATGTATAATTTTGATTTTGACATCTAGACATAGAAGTATATGCTAAATTGAGTCAACAAGTGAGTAGGGTTATTAAGGGTTTTCCAAACTAAATGATATTTTGTATGGCTCAGGACAACAAATTGGAACTCAAAATTTGAATAAGTATGAAAATAAGTGATAGTTTGGAAGTTGATAGTCATCTCCCGTTTATCACATTAAAATTACATTTTAAAAATTACATTATGGAACATATACACTGAAAATCAAATGGTTCCCTCCAGACTGGGCTAGCCTAGATTTTTGATAACTTGTGGCTGTGATCATGCCAAGTTTTCTTCTCTCCACTGTGAAAGGATATTTATAGAAGCTTCTACTTTCCTGATGTCACCTCATATTGTTCTAAATTATAAAACGTGCATCTTGCTAGTTCACCCTAATGTTTTTTTCTCATTTTTACATGTTAAGTTTTTGAGAGAGTAGGCTCCCCAGTGATTTTGAAGATATGAGTTATTTTATTTTGGTACAATTACAAAATAAATCTGCAGGGACAGAAACTTGACAAAAATGATCATATTTTTCTTCATATACTTTGTAACAAGTAAATCGTATACTTTGATCAATGCATTCCTTTGAAACTAGTAAAACTTATTTCAAACTTCATAATGCCCATTTGCAGTTCCTCTTCATGAATTCCTTCAGTTCTAGTTGGAATTTAAAAGTTCTCTTGTGGTACTGAGAAGAAACTGCAGATTTCTTTTCTCCACACTCACTATTTTCCCATGGGTTAAGCAAGATGGATTTTTAGTGGTATTTCCCACTCTGTCTGTTTCCAATATTACTCTTTCCATATCTTCAGTTATGTGATGTCCCCTTGAAGATTCCTCATTTTTATCCTCTTCCTTTTTGACCTATGATATGTATTTTAATATATTAGATTGTCAGCAGAATAAAGAGCCTACTCAATAAGAAAGAAGTGAAAAATTTACTGGATGGAAAAGTTACTAGAAACTACTTCTTACTGGTGACTCACAGATGGTTGGAATTTCTTAGCTGAAGCATTTCTCTGGCTCAGAGGTTTATTTCTAAGTTTTAAAAATAATGTATGATTTATTTAACATACAATTGCACTAACTTATTTTAGCAAATAATACCTTGTTTGATTGAGTCAAGTCATGGTAAAACTATCACTAAAAATACATGAAATGTACCTACATTGTATTTTGTTAAAGAATTAATATATTGATGCCACAGGAACAATATCATTAATAATCAAACTTGTGTTCTTTTGAGACAGAGTGTGCTACAGAATTTGTTATATAATTTTTAAATTATTGGCCATCAAATTGGTTGGTTTCTTTATAAAATAGTTTTATTCAAAATATTTTACAAAATAAACGTCTTCATAAAAATCAAAATAACATTCACTTGGAAGAAAATATTCACAATTCACATATCAAAGAAGAATTCATATCTAGAAAATAAACTAATATTAATTAACAAATAAAATAAATCAGACTTACACAGGCTTCACAAATGTTGATATATGATTAAATAATTAGAATGTTAAAATTTCATCAGTATTATCATTCATTAGGTAATACCAAAATGAAACACCAGTATGGAACTACAATGCCTAAAATTATGAAATAAAAAACAAACCAAATCCTGACATTTCCAAATGTTGGCAAAAATGTGTAGCCACTGGAAGTCTTATACCTCCCTGGAGAGGGTCTGCCTCAAGTGTAAAATCGTAAACCACTTTGAATAAACTTTTACGTATTGATAAATTTTAAAGTAGGTATATGCACTTACAACTACATATGATTCAGCAGTTCCACTTCTAAGCCAAGATAAACAGATGCATATGTTAAGAAAAAAGAATATTTGTGGCAGCTTCTTTCATAATGCTTCTAAACTGTAAACAAATGTCTATCAACAGGAACATGGATTAAAAAACTGTAGTGTATTCATACCACAGTAGTGTTCATGTACTACAACTCAGTTCTCTGTCACCAATCTATTATCTATGCCAACATGAATGGATCTCAAATCTGCCATGTTGGAGGAAAGAAACCAGACACCACAAATGTACAATATATGATCCCTTATATAAAAGTCAAGAACAGACCAAGCTGTGTACAGCGAGAGAAATTAGAAAATTAGTTGTCTTTGAACAAAGAGTGTTTTGAGTGGAAAAAAGCATAAAAAAGTTTCTGCAATGGTAGAAATATTTTCTATCCTAACCTCGGTAGTAATTACATGATGCATATATTTGTCAAAATTCATCAAGAAGTATGCTAAGATTATATATATATATATATAATATTTATATGTCACATAAAGTAAATTGTCTCTGTTTAGTATTATTTTGAATGATTTGCCATTTATGGTGCTACATTAATATACATTAATATATGCTTACTTCAATTTTACTTCACTATGGGTAAATTATAAATTCAAGTTCAGATAATAATAAATTATTATAATTTATTTATAATAAATTATAAATTCAATTCAAAATGGGAACTCTATCAAAATTTTCTTCCCACAATTTGAGAAACTCCAAGGCAAAATTATAAAAATTTTAAATTAAATCTTAGGCTCTTGTATTTAATTTGCTCTATTCTGGCTTTAGTTTTATGGATAAATTTTAATATCTTCCTTTGTGCAAGCTTTTATTTCATTAAATGTACTTCACTAAAAGCTTGCAGAGAAAAATATTTATCTTGGGGTGGTGAAGTATATAAATATTTGATGAAAGATTTCCAATAATTATTGAACAAAAGTTTAGAATATTGTTTAATTAAAAATGTCATTACCATTGCAGATCACATAGTTAATTTCACAAAGCAGTTTTCAAAGGCTCAAACATTTCTGAAATTCACTTATTATTGGGCAGTCAGAAGAGAAAGCCTTTACCAATGTGCTAAAGTTTGTTTTCTATTCAGCATCAGTTTGGCCACAGAATTTTGTAGTTTTGTGACTCAATACATGTGAGTTTATAAATTTGATAGTCACAGAACTTTTTTTTTTTGTCACACTTGCTTTAGATATGGTTTCAGCTACATGTGTGCCATAAGTACATTTCTCTCTCATCCATAAGTTTCTTTTGAAAACAAGTTGTTTTAACCAAGAGGCTGTGTTCTTCCAAAATTTGTATTTATTATATTATCAACAAAAATAAAATAATGTTACCTTCAATATTGAACATTTTAACTGAATTTACAATTGCATTTACATCAGTGTCAGGTGTTTAATAATGACCTTCAACAGTTTTGCTTTGATTCTCTAATTTGAGGTAAAGTTCAAACTAGATCTTTACCAAAGTCACTTCCTCTTTTAGGACTGATATACAGGTACACATATTATATATTAGACTGATTTCTTCTATTGTCCCAAGTTTCGTAGATTTTCGTTTTCACTCTTTTTGTTTGTTTCTCTTAGTTAATTTCTATGCTTTCTTAATATACGGGAGTTTATTGATATTCTTTAATGAACTTTTAAAAGTTATTTATTTATTTATTATTTTTAAAATTATCTTGCAATTTCCAGAAACCTGGTCAATTTATATATTAAAGTAATTGTAATTTTAACGTATCTTACTTGTTAGTGGAAATCCAAACAACATTTTGCAATTCTTTTTTCCCCAATGAATATTTAATCAGCTTCAGTCAGTAGTGATTGACTGGAGTATACATTTTTCACTTTAATACCCATATCTTCCTTACCTTAGAATATGAGAAAAAACTCTTCTCAGTAATCAATACACTAGTATCAGTAAACAAATACTACTGGAAAAATAATCCTAACTAATCCTCTAATAACTTGTCAAAGGAAGAAATGGTAGTGAATAAATGTAGTAGTTCTATGGCTGCAATGGACAAGGACTCCATCAATACATTCTGTACAAAAATCCATAAACATTACTTTTAAGTGATCTCATCTGGGCCTGTGGCTTAGCGATTTTTTAATCACAGTGAGCTGAGACCTTTCTTTTAAATCACAAGGTTCCAGAAGTTAGACCAGCCTGGGTCAGTCTAGGAAGAGTGAGTTCACCATGTTATCCATGAGAGGTTCCAGAGATGGGCTTCCTGGACTAAGAGTCTTCAAAAGATAGTGGGTAGGGAATTATAAACATTTTAAACTATGATCATTTTATTTCTGTCAAGACAATCCATATTTGGAAAGAGATCAATCAGGACCAAGAAGAGGGTATACTTTGTTTCCTCCATCAAGGTAATATTTGCATAAATCTCTTCTTACCACAGATTAGGAAAAAAACACCAGTGAGGATAAATCAATTATTGAATTAAAATACCCCAATGGCTGAGGAATCATGGAATGTGATTTACCTGACAACAAAATGACTATGCTGCCTTTATGCATCAAACGGAAAAAGGGCTTAGAGTTAGAAAAAAAATTGAATATTGAAAAATAATTAGTTATATTTCTTTGCACAAACAATTTTTGTGACTGTGAATATCTATTCTCATTACAATAGATCAGCTCTCCTTAATTCTAAGGTACTATAGATTGTGAAATAATCCATCAATTTACTCACTAATGCATTACATGTAACATGAAGTATAGTATGAATTTCAATTTCAGAAACCCTGCATTGAGAAAGAAAAAGGCTTAGACTGAGGAAAGGTAGCACTGCTTTGAAGCTCCGAAACATGCCCTAAGTCTCTGAAAAGAAAATTTATCTTAAAAAATACAATTATTATCATTTAGGTGAAGGATAGTAACAAATCTATTTAGCAATTTTTTTTTTTTTTTTTTTTTTTTTTTTTTTTTTGCGGTACACGGGCCTCTCACTGCTGTGGCCTCTCCCGTTGTGGAGCACAGGCTCCAGACGCACAGGCTCAGTGGCCATGACTCATGGGCCCAGCCACTCCATGGCATGTGGGATCCTCCCGGACCAGGGCACGAACCCATGTCCCCTGCATCGGCAGGCGTACTCTCAACCACTGTGCCACAAGGAAAGCCCCTATTTAGCAAAATTTTGATGTGTCCACTGTTTTGTCCTGAAAGAATGTGAGACCAGTTAATTATAAAGCCATGTTAGAACAATAGAGGTTCCCCACGCCAAATTCTCCCATTACCTTAACCACTGCTGAATTGTATTTACTAACTCATCAATTCATTTATTCATTTTTTGGATTACCTATATATGATCATGTGCTTATTAGTTTGCACATGCTATTGTTTCATTTATACCCATGTGTTTTTTTTTTTTAACAGAAGTATAGTTAATTTACAATGTTGTGTTAGTTTCCGTTATACAGCAAAGTGATTCAGATATATATACATATCATATGGATGTATATATATACTTTTTTTCTTTTTCAGATTATTTTCCATTAGAGGTTATTACAAGATATTGAATATAGTTCCCTGTGTTATACAGTAGGTCCTTGCTGTTTATCTATTTTAAACATAGTTGTGCATAATCATTTTTATTTCATTTATCTTAGTTCATAGATTAAGGAACAGAGCCTAAGAAGATTTAAGGACTTATCTAGAAATCAGCATATAGTAAATATTCTTTGTGTTACTCAACACCTATACTAATTATATTATACACCACCACTCTTGCTGTCATATCTCTGTCTTCCATAAGAGCAAAACCCAGATTACCTACAGGCAGCTAATCTCTGCACCAAAGTGGTTATGCTCATCTGTTATACTTTTTACCATCAGGGAGTTTTGCTCTATACAGAGGATTGTAATACATCTTGATGACATGTATAATGACATGAATACAGAATGAAAAGGAAATTCTGTGCCAGAGATTTGAAATGGCATGTAAATATTTAGTAGATTCTAAAAGCTTGTTGATTAAGGTAATTATATACCAAGCTACATTTTTAACTTCTCACAAAGGTAAAGTGGGAAAAAAAAAGATTAAATGGTCAAAGAATTTAAATTAAGCCCAAATTGACTTGACATTTCTAATTGAATTTTAACATAATTGATCAATTCAGTATCTTTCTACCAACACTGGAGTGTTTGGAAGTCATATAGATTAACATTCCCAGTTTTCTTTCCTGGAGTTCTTTATAAGATACAAAATGGAGAATAATGCAGTTTCCAAATCCCATACTGAGGATTTGCTTTATAGGGCTTCTCCTCACACAACTTTTCCCAGCCTGATTCTGAAACTAACAGAGCCAGGGCAGAGCTAAGATGTTTTTATTTCATTAAGAAAACTAACTTCAGAAAGCAAGATTGAGGAACAAGGGACGTGTAACTTCTATCATTTCATGTGAGTCCATGGCAATGTAACTGTCCATGCTTACACATAAGCTTTATGATTTCATGACCTTCTTTGCATCAGTAATCTTTTCTCCACTGCAGTTCAGTGATCTATTTCCGTGTCTTCAGTCTAGATCCTGGGATTGTTTAAATGGGATCCAGAACTTACGTCAGACTTTCAAAGAGACCCAAAACAAAAATTACAAAAACTCCCTAAATCTGCACTGTTCAGCATGTAGCTACTCACCACATGAAGGTACTTAAATTTTAATTAAAATTAAATAAAATTAAAAAGGCAACCCTTCTCCGGCAGTCACTGTAGATACATTTCAAGTTCTCAACAGCTACATATGGCTCTTTCCATCATTGTATAAAGTTCTCCTGGGTACCACTACTCTCTCTAGATTCTGTCAACTATTTTACATCCTAGAATCCTAATTTTAAATATTTTATTTTATGACAACATATTTTCATCCTTTCCAATTTCCAATAGCCTTAATACTATATTAAATCTTTTATGTTATCACAAGTTCAGACACTGAAATCTCCTTAATACTTTTAATATTTTAGGCTTCACCTGATTTCATATTCTTCCCAAACTGAACTTCAGTCTGTGATCAGTAACTACACCTTCATTGGCATAGTTTTTTTTATTGTCGCATATCTTACCAAACTTCAACACCAAGTTAATTGTGTAATCATTTTAACTTTTCAATCAATATTTATCAATAGTCTATTCTGGACATTGAACTAGTCAAGGATACAATGGTAAGACAGAGATTCCCATTCTCATAGAGCTTATAATCTAATGAGTGGACATAATAAATATACAAGTACATAAATGAATAAGTGAAATATGTCAGAAGATGATAACAAAACTATGTAATGCCTGAAATATATATACAGTTGAATTTATTGCTTTTGAAGAGAGCTATGCTAATCAACCAGTGTCCTTCAATTTAATGATGAACTGATGTTCTAGTTACAGTGTTAAAAGGAAATGTTCAGTATGAGAGAACTTTTATAGCTGGCAGTCAACATCACCTGTAGAAGCATTGTTACCATTATAGAAACAAACGTGGGTCCATGCACAGTAAAGCCCATCTACTGACACCAGGTTGCAGTGAAGGAAAGTACGGCAGTATTGCAGGGCGCTAAACAGGGAGAACAGGCAGATAATGTTCAAAAGACCCAAACTCCTTGATTGCTTTCAGGGAAGATGTTTGAAAGGACATGTGAGGGAGGGGGCTGCAGGGTCTGTGATCAGCTTGTATAAAGTTTTTGGGTTGGTTGGCATCAAGGTGAACTTTCAACCTTTTGGTTTCAACCAGTCTGGGGTCTATGTGCTTATGGTCCACAGTTTTTGTCTGATGGGAGTCAGCTTCCTGCACAAACACCTTAGGAATATGTGCCAGGTGTTTACCTGTATCTTTCAGGGAACTGGGAGTTTGGTGGTTTTGCTATGTGGCTGATTTATAGTCTAAATTGTTACCAGTTTCCCAGCCCAACAGCTATTCTTTGTTTCCACATCTTCACATTTCCTAATCATTAACTCTTGAGCCAGCCTTTAGAGACTCAGGGGTGGCCTGGGAGAATAAAGCAAAAGCCTTTAACTTGAAAGGACAGGGACACAGGGGCTTGTATATGGTTTCATTACTGAGATGAGATGGTTGTTGACTGCTTGCCATTCAGAGGTGAGGTTATTAGATATAATCCATTCCTGATTGCCTGACTTTCAGGAGCAAGTGGCTGACAATGATTGGTTAGCTTGTCAAAGAATGATCACTGAAATGAGTTAGTTGTCACTGAATGATTAAACAGATTCTGATGGCCACTTGTCACCAAGGATACAGACAATCAGTCTTATCTTAAATTTGTGGAAACTTTTAAATTCTCAGACAAAGGAAATAACAGAGAGTGGTAATGATTGTTGGGAGACAATTCTCAATTGGTTCCTACATTCTGCACATCTGCTGTACACAGACATTGAACATTTTTGTTTCAGGCTATCGTTTCAAGATGTATAACAAACAAACGTGGGAAGCAAAGAAGTGTCTCTCTTCAGAGCAGAGAGCATATTTGTTTGCTGTCCAAAATAATAAAGATAATGATCCCTCTAGACCAAAGTTTGGGCAAACTTGACTGTAGTCCCTCTAAAAAATACTTGGTGTTTCCTAAGATTGTGTTTCTCTGGCTTTGATACAAACCTACTGCTGGTACAGAATCTGCCTGGGAGAGTGCACATTGCTCCCATGGGATATGAGGGACAAAAAGAACAAGTGTAAACATGAAGGTCAGGCTGCTTGGATGTGCAGTAATAAAGTCCTTTATCTCTGACCCAAGTGGCTCCTATCTTCTGCTAACAGCCAGAAAACTGTGGCAAAATTACTTGTTAGATTAAAAGTAGGAAAACATCTCATATCATTCCTATTTCTTGACAGTGATAAGACTGAATGGTCCAGGAGAGGAGAACCTACCCCAGGTAGTGTACAGAGAGCAACCTTTATAAAGACGTGATGCCATGTGAATTGCAAATTGAATCTATCTTCCTCATTTCTGCTCACTGGTGAAAAAATATTATATTTTAAAAAAGAAAACAATTCTGTTCATTAGCAAACTACAAATGTAAGTCTGTGGCTTACTTCTTTCTACTCAGTTCCCTTTCTTTTTTCCTACTGTGTTTCTTAATCCAAACATATGCATTTCTCCATGAACCCTTTAATAGAACCAAACCCTGGGTAAAAGATAAACCATGATTTGGGTTGGTGGAGAGGTTTTGAATGTGTACTATATGGGCTTTGCCTAAAGAAAAATAATATAAAATTAGGCAAAACACCTTGAAAGAAACACATGGAAAGGAGAAAACCTGAAGCTTGAGCTTCATTAGCAGTGAATCTGTGTGTATCTTTATGGCAAGCTGATGCCTATCTCAATGAAAAATAAAAAATAGAAGCCAACATTTACATGCCAGATTTTTAAAAAGGAAAACACATATTTCTCAATTTCTATAACATATTTTCTTCTTTTATCTTTTTTTTAAACATCTTTATGGAGTATAATTTCTTTACTATGGTGTGTTAGTTTCTGCTTTAGAACAAAGTGAATCAGTTATATGTATACATATGTTCCCATATCTCTTTCCTCTTGCATCTCTATCTCTCCCACCCTCCTTATCTCACCCCTCTAGGTGGTCACAAACCACTGAGCTTATCTCCCTGTGCTATGCGGCTGCTTCCGACTAGCTATCAATTTTACATTTGGTAGTGTATATATGTCCATGCCACTCTCTCATTTTGTCATCGGTTACCCTTCTCCCTCCCCATATCCTCAAGTCCATTTTTTAGTAGGTCTGTGTCTTTATTCCTGTCTTACCCCTAGGTTCTTCATGAAAATTTTTTTTCTTTTTCTTAGATTCCATATATATGTGTTAGCATACGGTATTTGTTTTTCTCTTTCTGACTTACTTCACTCTGTATGACAGATTCTACGTCCATCCACCTCACTACAAATAATGCAATTTTGTTTCTTTTTATGGCTGAGTAATATTCCATTGCATATATGTGCCACATCTTCTTTATCCATTCATCTGTTGATGGACACTTAGGTTGCTTCCATGTCCTGGCTATTGTAAATAGAGCTGCAAAGAATATTTTGGTACATAAATCTTTTTGAATTATGGTTTTCTCAGGTTATATGCTCAGTAGTGGGATTGCTGGGTCACATGGCAGTTTTATTTTAGTTTTTTAAGGAACCTCCATATGGTTCTGCATAGTGGCTGTATCAATTTACATTCCCACCAACAGTGCAAGAATGTTTACTTTTCTCCACACCCACTGCAGCATTTATTGTTTCTAGATTTTTTGATGATGGCCATTCTGACCGGTATGAGATGATATCTCATTGTAGTTATGAATTGCATTTCTCTAATGATTAATGATGTTGAGCATTCTTTCATGTGTTTGTTGGCAATCTGTATATCTTCTTTGGAGAAATGTCTATTTAGGTCATCTGCCCATTTTTTGATTTTCTTTTTTTTTTTTTTTGAAATTGAGCTGCATGAGCTGCTTGTAAATTTTGGAGATTAATCCTTTGCCCGTTGATTCATTTGCAAAATTTTTTCCCCCATTCTCAGGACTGTCTTTCAGTCTTATTTACGGTTTCCTTTGCTGTGCAAAAGCTTTCAAAGTTTCATTAGGTGACATTTGTTTATTTTTGTTTTTATGTCCATTTCTCTAGGAAGTGGGTCAAAAAGGATCTTACTGTGATTTATGGCATAGAGTGTTCTGCCTATGCTTTCCTCTAAGAATTTGATAGTTTCTGACCTTACTTTTAGGTCTTTAATCCACTTTGAGTGTATTTTTGTGTATGGTATTAGGGAGTGTTCTAATTTCATACTTTTATATGTACCTGTACAGTTTTCCCAGCACCACTTATTGAAGAGGCTGTCTTTTCTCCACTGTATATTCTTGCCTCCTTTATCAAAGATAAGGTGGCCATATGTGTGTGGGTTTATCTCTGGGCCTTCTATCCTCTTCCATTAATCTATATTTCTGTTTTTGTGCCAGTACCATACTATCTTGATTACTGTAGCTTTGTAGTATTGATGAAGTCAGGGAGCCTGATTCCTCCATCTCCATTTTTCGTTCCCAAGATTGCTTTGGCTATTCGTGGTCTTTAGTGTTTCCATACAAATTGTGAAGTCTTTTGTTCTAGTTCTGTGAAAAATGCCAGTGGTAGTTTGGTAGGGATTGCATTGAATCTGTAGATTGCTTTGGGTAGGAGAGTCATTTTCAAAATGTTGATTCTTCCAATCAAAGAACATGGTTTATCTCCCTATCTATTTGTATCATGTTTAATTTCTTGCATCAGTGTATTATAATTTTCTGCATACAGGTCTTTTGTCTACGTAGGTAGGTATATTCCTAGATATTTTATTCTTTTTGTTGCAATGGTAAATGGCAGTGTTTTCTTAATTTCACTTTCAGATTTTTCATCATTAGTGTATAGGAATGCCAGAGATTTCTGTTCATTAATTTTGTATACTGCTACTTTACGAAATTCATTGATTAGCTCTAGTAGTTTTCTGGTAGCATCTTTAGGATTCGCTATGTATAGTATCATGTCATCTGCAAAGAGTGACATCTTTACTTCTTTTCTGATTTGGATACCTTTTATTTCTTTTTCTTCTCTGATTGCTATGGCTAAAACTTCCAAAACTAAGTTGAAAATAGTGGTGAGAGTGGGCAACCTTGTCTTGTTCCTGATCTTAGTGGAAATGGTTTCAATTTTTCACCACTGAGGATGATTTTGGTTGTGGAATTGTCATATATGGCCTTTATTATGTTGAGGAAAGTTCCCTCTATGCCTACTTTCTTCAAGGTTTTTATCATAAATGGGTGTTGAGTTTTGTCAAAAGCTTTCTCTGCATCTAATGAGATAATCATATGGTTTTTCCCCTTCAATTTTTTAATATGGTGTATCACGTTGATTGATTTGAGTATATTGAAGAATCCTTGTGTTCCTGGAATAAACCCCACTTGATCATGGTGTATGATCCTTTTAATGTGCTCTTGGATTCTGTTTGCTAGTATTTTGTTGAGGATTTTTGCATCTATGTTCATCAGTGATATTAGCCTGTAGTTTTCTTTCTTTGTGACATCTCTTTGGTATAAGGGTGATGGTGGCCTCGTAGAATGAGTTTGGGAGTGTTCCTCCCTCTGCTATAGTTTGGAAGAGGTTGAGAAGGATAGATCTTAGCTCGTCTCTAAATGTTTGATGGAATTTGCCTGTGAAGCCATTTGGTCCTGGGCTTTTATTTTTTGGAATATTTCTAATCACAGCTTCAATTTCAGTGCTAGTGATTGGTCTGTTCACATTTTCTATTTCTTCCTTTTTCAGTTCAACAGGTTGTGCCTTTCTAAGAATTTGTCCATTTCTTCCAGGTTTTCCATTTTATTGGCATAGAGTTGCTTGTAGAATTCTCTCATAATCCTTTGTATTTCTGCAATATCAGTTGTTACTTCTCTTTTTTCATTTCAAATTCTCTTGATTTGAGTCTTCTCCCTTTTTTTCTTGATGAGTCTGGCTAATGGTTTATCAACTTTGTTTATCTTCTCAAAGAACCAGCTTTTAGTTTTATTGATCATTGCTATCATTTCCTTCATTTCTTTTTCATTTATTTCTGATCAGATCAGATCTTTATGATTTCTTTCCTTCTGCTAACTTTGGGTTTTTTTGTTCTTCTTTCTTTTTGTTTCTTCTTTCTCTAATTGCTTTAGGTACAAGGTTAGGTTGTTTATTTGAGATGTTTCCTGTTTCTTAAGGTAGGATTGTATTGCTCTAAACATCCCTCTTAGAACTGCTTTTGCTGCATACCATAGGTATTGGGTCATTGTGTCTCCATTGTCATTTGTTTCTAGGTATTTTTTGATTTCTTCTTTGATTTCTTCAGTGATCACTTTGTTATTAAGTAGTGTATTGTTTAGTCTCCATGTGTTTGTAATTTTTACAGATCTTTTCCTGTAATTAATATCTAGTCTCAGAGTGCTGTTGTCGGAAAAGATACTTGAAACAATTTCAATTTTCTTAAATTTACCAAGGCTTGACTTGTGACCCAAGATATGATCTATCCTGAAGAATGTTCCATGAGCACTATAGAAAAATGTGTATTCTGTTGTTTTTCAATGGAATGTCCTATAAATATCAATTAAGTCCATCTTGTTTAATGTATCGTTTAAAGCTTGTGTTTCCTTATTTATATTCATTTTGGATGATCTTTCCATTGGTGAAAGTGGGGTGTTAAAGTCCCCTACCATGAATGTGTTACTGTCGATTTCCCCTTTTATGGCTGTTAGTATTTGCCTTATATACTGAGGTTCTCCTATGTTGGATGCATAAATATTTACAATTCTTAGATGTTCTTGGATCGATCCCTTGGTCATTATGTAGTGTCCTTCTTTGTCTCTTGTAATAGTCTTTATTTTAAAGTCTATTTTGTCTGATATAAGAATTGTTACTCCAGCTTTCTTTTGATTCCCATTTGCATGGAATATCTTTTTCCATCCCCTCACTTTTAGTCTGTATCTCTTCCTCGGTCTGAAGTGGGTCTCTTGTAGAGAACATATATATGGGTCTTGTTTTTGTATCCATTCAGCCAGTCTGTGTCTTTTGGTGGGAGCATTTAATCCATTTACATTTAATGTAATTTCAATATGTATTTTCCTATTCCCATTTTCCTAATTGTTTTGGGTTTGTTATTGTAGTTCTTTTCCTTCTCTTGAGTTTCTTGCCTAGAGAAGTTCCTTTACCCTTTGTTGTAAAGCGGGTTTGGTGGTGCTGAACTCTCTCAGCTTTTGCTTGTCTGTAAAGGTTTTAACTTCTCCATCAAATCTGAATGAGATCCTTGCTGGTTAGAGTAATCTTGGTTGTAGGTTTTTTTTCTTCATCATTTTAAATATGTCCTGCCACTCCCTCCTGGCTTGCTGAGTTTCTGCTGAAGATCATGGGGATTCCCTTGGGTGTTATTTATCTGCTGCTGCTTTTAATGTGTTTTCTTTGTATTTAATTTTTGATAGTTTGATTAATATGTGTCTTGTCATGTTTCTCCTTGGATTTATTCTGTATGGGACTCTCTATGCTTCCTGGAGTTGATTAATTATTTCCTTTTTCATATCAGGGAAGTTTTCAAGTAAAATCTCTTCAAATATTTTCTTAGTCCCTTTCTTTTTCTCTTCTTCTTCTGGGAGCCCTATAATTCAAATGTTAGTGCATTTAATGTTATCCCAGTGGTCTCTGAGAATGTCCTCAGTTCTTTTCATTCTTTTTTCTTTATTCTGCTCTGCAGTAGTTATTTCCACTATTTTATCTTCCAGGTCACTTATCCGTTCTCTGCCTCAATTATTCTGCTACTGATCCCTTCTAGAGTATTTTTAATTTCATTTATTGTGTTGATCATCATTGCTTGTTTCCTCTTTAGTTCTTCCTGGTTCTTATTAAATGTTCCTTGCATTTTCTCTATCCTATTTCCAAGATTTGGGGTCATCTTTACTATCATTATTCTGAATTCTTTTTCAGGTAGACTGCCTATTTCCTCTTCATTGTTAGATCTGGTTGGTTTTTACCGTTCTCTTTCATCTGCTGTGTGTTTTTCTATCTTCTAATTTTATTTATCTTCCTGTATTTGGTGTCTCCTTTTTTGCAGGCTGCAGGTTCATAGCTCTCGTTGCTTTTAGTGTCTGTCCCCAGTGGCTAAGGTTGTTTCAGTGGGTTGTGTAGGCTTCCTGGTGAAGGGGACTAGTGTCTGTGTTCTTCTGGGTGAGGCTGGATCTTGTCATTTTGGAGTGCAGGTGCACATCTGGTGGTGTGTTTTGGGGTGTCTGTGGCCTTATTGTGATTTTAGGCAGCCTCTCTGCTAATGGATGGAGCTGTGTTCCTGTCTTGCAAGTTGTTTGGCATGGGGTGTCCAGCACTGTAGCTTGATGATTGTTGAGTGAAGCTGGGTCTTGGTGTTGAGATGGAGATCTTTCAGAGATTTTTGCCATTTGATATTACATTGAGCTGGGAGGTTTGTTGGCTCTCCCGCCTCAGAGGCACAGCACTGACTCCTGGCTGGAGCACCAAGAGCCTTTCATCCACATGTCTCAGAATAAAAAGGAGAAAAATAGAAAGAAAGAAAGAGGATAAAATAAAATAAAGTAAGATAAAATAAAGTTATTAAAGTAAAAAAATAATTATTAAAAAATTGAAAACAAAGTAAAATAAAATAACAGATGGACAGAACCCTAGGACAAATGATTAAAGCAAAGCTATACAGACAAAATCTCACACAGAAGCATACACATAAATACTCACAAAAAGAGGAAAGGTGAAAAAATAATAAATCTTGCTCTCAAAGTCCACCTCCTCAATTTGGGATGATTTGTTGTCTATTCAGATATTCCACAGATTCAGGTACTTAAAGTTGATTGTGGAGATTTAATCCACTGCTCCTGAGTCTGCTGAGAGGGATTTCCATTTCTCTTCTTTGTTCGCACAGCCCCCAGGGCTCAGCTTTGTATCTGGACCCGCCTCTGCATGTAGGTCACTGGAGGATGTCTGTTCTTTGCTCAGACTGGACGGGGTTAAAGGAGCTGCTGATTCAGAGGCTCTGGCTCTCTCAGACCCGGAGGAGGGAGGGGTACAAATGCGGGGTGAGCCTGCAGCAACAGACGCCAGCTTGACGTTGCACAAGCCTGATGCACGCCCTGCGTTCTCCCGGGGAATTTATCCCTGGATCCCGGGACCCTAGCAGTGGCGGGCTGCATAGGCTCCTCGGAAGGGAGGTGTGGAGAGTGACCTGTGCTTGCACACAGGCTTCTTGGTTGCAGCAACAGCAACCTTAGTGTCTCACGCCCGTCTCTGGGGTCCACGCTGATAGCCGCAGCTCGTGCCCATCTCTGGAGCACCTTTAAGCAGTGCTCTTAATCCCCTCTCCTTGTGCACCAGGAAACAAAGTGGGAAGAAAATGTCTCTTGTGTCTTTGGCAGGTCCAGATGTTTTCTCGGACTCCCTCCCAGCTAGCCATGGCGCACTAACCCCCTGCAGGCTGTGGTCATGCCGCCAACCCCAGTCCTCTCCCTACACTCTGACCAAAGCCCAAGCCTCAGCTCCCAGCCCTGCCCACCCCGGCGGGTGAGCAGACAAGCCTTTCGGGCTGGTGACTGTGGGTCGACACCGATCCTCTGTATGGGAATCTCTCCGCTTTGCCCTCCGCACCCCTGTTACTGTGCTCTCCTCCATGGCTCCTAAGCTTTCCTCCTCCACCACCCATAGTCTCTGCCTATGAAGGGGCTCCTAGTGTGTGGAAACCTTTCCTCCTTCACGGCTCCCTTCCACTGGTGCAGGCTCCATCCCTATTCTTTTGCCTCTGTTTATTCTTTTTTCTTTTGCCCTACCCAGGTAAGTGGGGACTTTCTTGCCTTTTAGGAGGTCTGAGGTCTTCTGCCAGCATTCAGTAGGTGTTCTGTAGGAGTCGTTCCATGTGTAGACGTGTTTCTGATGTATCTGTGGGGAGGAAGGTGATCTCCGTGTCTTACTCTTCCTCTATCTTCTCAAATCCAGCCTTATTTTATCTTAAATCACAACTTTATATATCCTTTAATAGCACTGCTTTGAAACTATTATTTATAAATGTTACCCAAAACAACGTAATTTTCATTAAACTTCTTTTTAGACCTCAAACTTTTTTCTTCATCAGTAGCAAATAGCTTTCTTAGGAAATGGAATTGGGATCAGTTTTAACTGTGAAATTTTTGAAAGTCTACTGTTTGTAGACAAAGTGTCTCTGAACCATATTTGCTGATATACATGGATTATAAGCAGGAAGCCTATTTTAGAATGTAAAAAAAATTAAAAATAAGGATGACAAATTAAACTTATGGCCAAACTATGCAAAAGAAACTGCTAATATGTATACAGCACAAGGTGGTTTTATTTTTTTGCAATCATTATTCTTTGAAGCCCATTCACCAAGCTGTTGCAAACATCAATGTAAGTTATGGCATTTATCTTGTTATGTAGCCTCTCCTCTGCTGGCTTACTCTTCTTTGCAGTCTTGTCCTCAGAGACCTTCATTTATGGCCTTTAAAAGATTCCTCTCCAGATTAAGCCTGATCTCTTGCATCCTCTTCAATGATACTATGATACTTTATGCCTCTCAGGCTTCCAAGAAATTTGACAAAATATTCTCTTCCTCAGAATTCCCTAATTCCATTTCTCCAACTGAAAAGTGGTTCCTTATCCTTTAATATGAGTCTCAAATGCCCCTCTCTACACAGTATTGTCTATCTACTGAAGTTAGGATAAGTTCTTCTTACTGTCATGTTACAATGGTACACCACTCACATGACATTCCTCTCTCTCTCTCTCTCTCACTGTGCATTTTTTATTTATATGTGTAACCTTCAGCTTTGTCCCCATTATAGGTATATACTGCATCTGTATTTATTTACACCTGGGTCCTTATACCTCCCTCAATAAGCTCCGTACATCACAGTTACTCAAACAATATTCAATGAGTAAATTAAATGGATGTGTAATAGTATTGCTTTCATGCACCTATTTACAAATTTTATTTAGCCCTAGGATAAGCACAGTGAGGGAAGAAATTGTGTCATCCTTTTTATATATGCTACACTAAACACACTCCCTAAATAGCTCCATAATGTCCACAATGATGTTTAAAGTGAACTGGGTTATATAAGATGTCAAGAAATATATATTCACATATTTCTCATTTGTTCATTTTCTAAAATGTAATTGAAAATAAGTTAAAGACCTAATTAGGAATAGGAAGAAGAAAAAAATATCTAGGAAATATGACAGTAATAATTAAGCTCAGTAACATTAACTATAAAATAAGCTAACTCAATGTTCTCAAAATTTTATGTATGAATAAATAAATGGTAGTAAAATAAAATTAAAAGAAAGTGTTTTGAGAAGAACATGTTCAGTCACTTTCATGGTCACTCAAAAACTGAAATTTCCTTTAGAGTTTACTGAATACCTACTATATTGTGTAATATTTTAATATTCTCAAACTGCTTTTTGTTTATGAATATATGTAAAAGAAATGCATTGTGAAGACATAAACCTGAGTAAAAACAAAACACAGTTCTGTTTAGGTTCATTTTTAGGAATTTTATTGAGAAAATTTAGACACATAATGGGATAAATGCATTTTTAAAATAAATTTATGGCACTATATGGCAACAATTAGAAGGTATGAAAAAATTTTAAAATACTAAGAACTGAAGTCAAACTAAATCAAATTTTCTAATCTTCCATTATAGGTTTCCACCTTCATGTTACTAATTTAAATGCCTTGTATCTTAAAATAAGCAGCAATAGTGAACATTGGTATTTATGAGGCAGGTTATGCTAGCAATGTTTTATTTATAATATGAAAACAAAGATTTCAAGTGAGTAGTTTCAATAAAATACCATTCAAAAAATGTAAGATAAATGATACAAGTATGTCCTAAATTTTCTTAATGACTGACTAGTCGAAATATCGTCTTGAATGTTGTAAATACAAGAAATACACCTTAAACGGATTTTACCCATCAAACATTGCCAAGATATGAAGAAACTATTGAAAAGTGTATTACTTAGTGTGACTCTTTAGATTCCAGGAAATATTGGCCCCTTTATGAACTTCCTTTTTGAGAATTTCTTAAATGTTTGAAAATTAATTGTGTTCTGTGGTTTCTTTCTAAATTGTGTTTGGGATAATGATAAGGGAGCAAATCCCATTTACGATTATTTCCAACCACATTCATCTTAGGTGCTGTGAAAATTCTAATGATCCTTCTGAAAAATATAGCCTTACTTCTGCGTCCTGCAATGTTCTTACATATCTAACATGAAAGCAAAAACACCTCTACCCCCCAACAATTATACCTAAACACACACACACACACACACACACACACACACACATGCAAATACAAACTCTGCAGGGTATTGTACTACTCTGTATTTTATTTTTGAGCTGTAGTCTATTAAGCAAACCCATTTATCATTTTTGAGTTTTTGTCAAGTCAGAAGTGAATATTTTTTTCCTAAGGATGGTTTCATTTTTAGTCTAGAATAGAAGAATAAAGATGTCAGAGGTCAGGTATGAATATCAAGAGCAGAAGATATGAGATGAGAATGGGCATTAAGAAGCAGAGCATAGTACAGATGGTAATAAATACTGATGGGATTGCCACAATATCTTGAAGAATGTCCAGATACAGGACGATACAGGAGATACAGGAGAAGTAACCAAGTCTGGTTGCATAGGATTTTTTTTTTTAACATCTTTATTGGAGTATAATTGCTTTACAGTGGTCTATTAATTTCTGCTTTATAACAAAGTGAATTGGTTATACATATACATATGTTCCCATATCTCTTCCCTCTTGCATCTCCCTCCCTCCCACCCTCCCTATCCCACCCCTCTAGGTGGTCACATACCACCGAGATGATCTCCCTGTGCTATGCAGCTGCTTCCTACTAGCTATCTATTTTATGTTTGGTAGTGTATATATGTCCATGACACTCTCTCACTTTGTCACAGCTTACCCTTCCCTCTCCCCATATCCTCAAGTCCATTCTCTAGTAGGTCTGTGTCTGTGTCTCTGTTCCTGTGTTACCCCTAGGTTCTTCATGACCTTTTTTTTTTTTTTTTTTTTTTTAGATTCCATATATATGTGTTAGTATACGATTGCATAGGATTTTGAAAAGTTTTACTTGAGAATAGATGTTTGAGTTCCAGGCAAATTTAAGTGTAAAAGCATTCCTAGGAATGGGAACAGTTTTTTCAATATGTGTACATATAAAATAGTGGAACCTGTTTAAAAACTTTAAGCATTTAGAGTCTTATGGACCAATAGAAACATAACATATGACACAAAATCAACTTTAAATTTTCTAATACTCAGATAAAAATTAGAGTGAAATAAGCAGATGAAATATATTTTCACAATATATATTTTAATCCAATATTTCTGAATATTATAATTTAAACATGTAATCAATGTAAAAATTATGAATGAGTTATTTTACATTCCTTTTTCTTAAGTTGTCAAAAGTTAGTCTATGTCTTACACTTACAATACATTCATCTTTATCAGATTAATGATATTTCAATAATTAATATGATAATAAAAATCATTTCATAATTTTACCAGATTAATGATATTTCAGCTGGATGTACTTCAACTGGACATTATAGATCTTGGCCAACTTAAAAAATATATTGAACAATGATATGGTAAATGTGGAAGAGGAGAAGAGGCTAGATAATAATTAAAGGTAGTATTATGAAAATTCTTATATGGTGTACTGAGGATTTTGGATTTCACTCCAGAGTGTATATATAACCATTGATTCTTTTAAGACAATGGTCTGTCCAGACATGTCTGGATTTGTACTTTGTAAATGACTTTATGAGGCCCTGTGAAAGATGGACTTGTTGCAGCTAAGTCACCAGGGCAGAGGGGCACGTTAGGAGATTATTAAAATAGTGGAAAAGAAAGGTTGCAAGATCCTGGAAGAAACAAAAGAAAGAGAAAAGGAGATATTTGGAATGAGTAGAGTTTTTAGTATGTAAACGTAGTAAAATGAGGTTGATGAAAAGGTAATGGAAGAATCAAGGGTCAACCAGGCTAGTGACTAGGTGGATATTGGTGTCTCAGAAAGGAAATATAAAGAAATACACTTGTGAAGGAAAGATAAGAGTTTCTGTTTTGGACAAGTTGACTTTCATCACTTCTCACACAGTGCTGCTAGATTGATTATTATTAAGTTATTCTTCTGGTTGTGAAAAAAACTATTTTTCCTTTAAAAATATGATTTTGCAAACTTATTATGAATTATATTATATTGATATTTTGCCTCTTAAATTGTGGTTTTATCATTGTATGATAGTCTCAGTTACTGCCCACTTAGCTAGTGGGTAACACAGCAGCCCAATGTGAGCAGCTCAGCACACAGGAATGAGTCCACTGGTACAAAGACTCATGAAGCCACCTTCAGAAAACAGCAAACATTTCTAAAAACAGATACCTTTGAGAAACCACACATGTTCGGCTTCCCTGGTGGAGCAGTGGTTGAGAGTCCGCCTGCCGATGCAGGGGACATGGGTTCATGCCCCGGTCTGGGAAGATCCCACATGCCGTGGAGCAGCTGGGCCTGTAAGCCATGGCCACTGAGCCAGCGCATCCGGAGCCTGTGCTCTGCAACGGGAGAGACCACAAGAGTGAGAGGCCCGCGTATCGCAAAAAAATAAAAATAAAAAAAATAAAGAAACCTCACATGTTGCAATTTTGCCTACAAATTTTCACAACTTTGCTGTAAAGCACAATAACTACTATATTATCAAATATATTCAAATATTTCAAAGTTTAATGGAGTGGTTTTTATAGCAACTCACTTTCACTTCAATACTAATTCTGAAATATTCTCTTTCATATCACCATTGACCATCCAGATCTTTACTCAAGTACTTGCAAAATTATAATTAGCAAAGAATAAGTTCAACCTTGCCCCTCACAAAACAACTTCTACTGAAACAGTGAGCGCTTAAAGCATTTCAGAATTCTGAAAAAGAAATTATGTAAGTGAGTTAACACATTCAAGGTAATTAATGTAAGAGTTTGTCTCAGAAGTTTGAAATGTTCTTTTAAATTGATGTAAAAAAACACCACAAGATATATAAGGAATACCTGTTTTCCTTTATGCTTAAAATCACAGCTGTTTAATAATAACATTCTTCAATACCAGTACCATAAATCACTAACTGGTAAATGTTCCAATGTTCTGTGAACTTAAGATTCAGAACACAAATTCTCTTAATATTCACATACAGAAAAGGAAAGTTCAAGCACATCCATATATTGTCAAATGTATTTTCCTAGGAGTAATGAAGCCAATGATACTGATTTTGTGTTTTGGTGTTTATTAATAACTCAAGTATATCTCCCATGCCTGTGACTCAAAACAAAACAAAACAAGTACTTCTAGACCACCCTGGAACACTTCTACAAAGGTTCTGTTCCATCCTTACAGTTTCAGCCTGAATACAAAGAGAATACTAGTTTTAGGGGAAAAAAAAAAAGACTCCTTTGGCTATGAGTCTGTCTTCATTGAAAATTCCACTCTGGATATCAGGAAAGCAGAGCTCTTTTCTTTTATTTAGTAAATTTCCCATAAAACACCTTGGGGGAAAGAGCTGAGGATGTGGACTTATGGGCTCCGTCCATACTTTCTGTCTCTTCAGGCACCTGCACTCTGGGATGAAGGGTTTCTCTCCACCCAGGACTGTGAACTTTCCACAGGTTGGAGTTTATTCCAATCTTCACCTAAACCTCTCCAAACATTCCTGGGTACACTTATAAAATGTAGTATCTATCACCACTGAGACAATCACTTACCCTTCAGTAAGAGATAGTTTAACGATGGCATGAACAAGATAAAGTGAAAAAGAGTGGATGGATTTAGAAAATAGTTCATGATTAAAATTCAGAAGTCTTGGCAATTGTCTGGAAATTGAGAGAAAAAATACAGAGAGTTGCTGCTTCTTCAATTTTCTGAAATCTTTAAACTATAGGTAGTATCCATACAGGAAGGGAAAGGAAAACTGAGCATGTGTATAATACATATACATATGTATGTGTGAATGTATAAATATGCATTTATATATGTATAAGCATGCATATATAAGCATAAAATACATACATCTAATAAACCGTTTGGAGTCTATGGAATAACTGTAGCTCTCGTACAGTGCTTGTGGGATTGTAAAATGATACCTACTATGGAAAATGTTGGCATATCTGATAGGATGTGTAAGTTTGTCAGTCTGATTAAAGAGCCCAAAAGCAATCCTTGTACTGTTCATGCAACTTATCTGTAAGTTTTAAATTATATCAAAAGACAAAAAAAAAAAAAAAAAAAGAATCAGAAAGCCCTTCCTGACTGCAGTCATTTATGTCCTACTTTTCAGTATTTGCTCTGAGTGAGAGCTGACGGAGTGTGCAAATGCACTGTGCGTTTGCACACTCGGTCAGCTCTCATCCTTTAGCTCTGGTTGGTTGTGCAGCGTCACATCAGACACCCCTGTGCACATCTTTAAATCTTCTTCCCTCTCTTGTTTGCTTTTCCACCTCCAAGTGGGCTTTGGCTCTGACTGAACTCTAAGAAGGATCTGACAATACTTGCCTACAGCCTCAGGGCTTCTGCACTTATACTGCTTGGGTCCTATTCCACTCCTATGAGACCCAGACATGTGGTGGAATTAGTGCCATGTGGGATGAACTGTTTTCAATGGAGGATATGAGCCTGAGGCAGAGTTTACACAGCTTCTTGGGGGCATGTTTCCACTGACCAAGCTGTCAGTCACACTTAGCAGTACCAGATAACTACTTGATTGTGTAGTCTCCTTTTTTCTCTGCTGCCCCAGATTACAGCAAATGCTAGATAAGACAGAGCAGGTTTAGAGGCTGCAGGAAAAGTGAAGACATGTTTGAGAGAGTTTAGGTGTGTAACTTAGCAGTGAGTGAAGGGGCCACAGGAGAGCATTTGACCAGTTTATAAGAGGCAACAAATTCTCCCATTTAGATTAGAGTTGCTTTTAGAATGTCAGGTCAGTGTTGCTAAAAGCCAGACTGTTTGGAAATTCAGAATTTATTTGTAAGCTTTCTGACTGATTGAAAAGAAAATAGAAATAAAAGTTTAGTTGTAGTTGAAAAAGTGGTCTACATAAGGACAACAGACCATATGGGTTCCAAATATACACTGAACTTTTGATTATTATCTAATTATGAAAATAAAGTAAAATTAAAAATAATATTTTCTCTAATGAGTTTAATAGATTGTCATAAATATGAAAAAAGTGCATTTGGCCATAATACCTCTCTCTCTTTCTCTCTGTCTCAAGAAATACTAACTCAAGATTGGAATAGAAATGGGCAGAAATATGCTCTTTGCATTGTTGTTTAATCATAATGTGTCTGGGTATCTGCTAGAGAAAAGCATGACAAATTTGAGGACGTTTCTTAGATTTTAGAGCTTATGGAGCACCACAATAATTTATAAGGAGTAACAGAATGGCTAAGCTAAATTCCTCCATTTTAAACTCAATTTCTTACAGTTGCCTCTTAGTCCTATATTTTACTTTATTTTATTTTAATGGTTAGTGCATCTGGCTCTATGATGAAAAGGGCGGCCATTGTAGTACTACTGACATTTGCAAAAAACGAGTGTATGTGGCTCTGTGAGTATTAATTATTTAACTTGACCCCAATAAAAGGCACATTAAAAACAAAGATATTTGAAAACAACTGCTATATTTCTCATGAATAACTATAAAATTAAATATAGTGAATATAACTAGAAACACTTCACTGTGAAAGAAATGGAATCTTGAAAGCAACAGGTAACAAATGTGGAATCATAATGAGTTCAAGACAAAGAGAGTGGAAAACCTGGATGCAAATATTAGTAAGTCATTAAGCTATATGGTCTTGTTCAAAGCTAAAAACTCTCATGCTCAATTTTTCCATTTCTAAAATTAAGATGATAATATTATTCACTTAATATATTAATGAGGTAAATATCTTATCCTAATAAAATATCTGGCAATAAGTATTCAAAATGTTGGCTTTTTACCATGGAAGCAACCTAAATGTCCGCCGACAGGAATGGATAAAGAAGATGTGGTACATATACACAATGGAATATTACTCAGTCACAAAAAGAATGAAATAATGCCATTTGCAGCAACATGGATGGACCTAGAGATCATCATACTGAGTGAAGTAGGTCAGAAAGAAAAAGACAAATACCATATGATATCACTTATATGTGGAATCTAAAAAATGATACAAATGAACTTATTTACAAAACAGAAACAGACTTACGGACAAAGAAACCAAACTTAAGGTTACCAAAGGAGAAGGGGATGGGGAGGAATGAATTGGGAGTTTGAGATTAGCAGATACAAACTACTGTATTTAAAATATATAACCAACAAGGAACTACTATATAGCACAGGGAACTATATTCAATATCTTGTAATAAACTATAATGGAAAAGAATGTGAAAAAAATAATATATATATAAATCACTTTGCTGTATACCTGAAACTAACACAACATTGTAAAACAACTAAACTTCAATAAAAAATAAATAAATATAAAATTTAAAAATATTTTAAAATATCAGCCTTTTAATAATATTACTCAAAAATAAAAACTAATCATCAGATATTTAGTAATAAGATTGTATAGTCTCAGTACCTCAGCATGGGAAATATACATTTGTTTTCTGTTTAAGGAAGAAAGACAACTCCCAAATCAAACTATAACTGATTTTGAGGAAATAAATGTTGATTTTGTGATATAAGTAGGTGTGTGTGTGATAGAAAAAGAGAGGAAGGGAGAGAGGAGAGAGAGAGAGGGGTGAGGGGAGAAGAAGAAGGAGAATTAGGAGGGGGAGGAGAAACTAAAGCTGGAGCTCATAGGATTTTCCTCCACTATCAGAATTAGAAAGGCTGCCTTCAGTTGCCTGTCTGACATCTGGACATGAAATCTTTGAGAAGATTCCAAACTTTCCAAGATTTCCATTTTCTCATCTAAAGATGTCTCATCATGCTGCTGCCTGGTGAGTTTCGGATGGATGAAATAATTATGAGAAAGTTCTTTGTAAGGGATAACAGATTATATAATTTTAAGATTTATAATTATTCAGTTAAAAAGCATGAGTAAAAGGAGGTGTGTGTGTGTGTGTGTGTGCGTATGTGTGTGTGTGTGTGTGTGTGTGACAGAGAGAGAGACAGTGACAGTGATAGAGAGAACAAACGTCTAAGAGGCTGCCAATGGGAAGTTTCACTGTCAGTATTGTTTCCTTAAGAGGATTATTCACAGAGAGAAACATCTGTTTAGGGTCTTAAAGATTTGCATTTACAAATGTCTAGCATTTTTCCCCCTACATATTCTGAGATCATCAAAATGAGACTGTGCGAGAATAAGTATACTGTAGGCACCCGTTGTATAGTCTTACTAAATGAGGAAACAGGATGCAGTTACAATGCAAGAAGTTTTTATGATTCCAGCTTCTTAATAAACACTTATACGGTCATGAATATTTTACAATGTCAGCGTTTCAATGTCATCTATATTACTATTTCTTTGACATAGCATATGCCATATCCCTGCTACTCTGAAACTTCTTTATAAAATGTCTAATGAAATATTCATTCAGTTTCACATTTTAGAAAAGATCACAGTAGGTAACCTTAACATAAAGTGCATTGAGTTTTATAAAGTTTCTGTTTTACTTTGAGACTCTCCAATTGATTATGAGATCAGTCTAAATATGCTAGAGATCTGGGCAGCGAAAAGGACATCCTTCAGGTGCCCATATTCATTCAAGCACATTAAAAACTCTCTATAGAATAAGATTACTTATTGATACTTTGCTACATCTTGGAAGCAGGACAAAACCTCTTTTCAAAGGTTTTGTGTAAATTCATTCTTTCTTTTAAACAACAAATGTTGATTCAATACCTACTGTTTTCCATGCACACAGATCCTTGTCTTCATCATGTTAATATTCCAGTGGGGGAAATGGCAAATAAACAAATAAACCTACGAGTATATTATAGGATCCCAGTTATTGATAAGTGCCATGGACAAGAATTATCAAGGTAATAGGGTAGAGAGTAACAGGAGATGTTATTCAGATAGAACAGTGAATAAATAACTCTAAATGAGACAATATGAATAAACTATCCAGTGGCTATTAGCTTATCAACATGGTTTATGACAATTAGAACAAAATCCAGAGGCCAAATATTTTAAAATAGAAGACTAGTTGAAAGTAATTGATTCAAATTACCTTCTTACCTAACATATTACTATTCCATGTTTTTTAACCCATTGTTAAGGAACATTAAACAATAAGAAGTGTTAATAAGGACAAGATTTTGTTGTGTATTCCTTGCTATGACATTGCCAAGCATCATAAGAGTTTCTAATGTGATAATATTTCTATTTGATAATTATATCTATCGTAACTTAGAGAACCAAGAAATCCATAGTAAAATAACTCTTAAAATTATTATTATTTAATAAGGAATACAATAAAATAAGCAACAAAATAAAATAATAAAATATTGCTTTGTAAAACTTATACAAACACAATATAGAAGATTTTCAAATTTACATTTAAAATGAAAAAAATAAATATCTAGGAAGATTACAAAACATTAAAATGTCATTTGAGGCAACACTTGAATTAAGAAGTGTAGAATAAATAGTATTTCTATACTAACATTATACTAAATTTTGGTGTGTGGTAATTCTTAAATCCCAGCTTGTCTTTCCTAACTACCACCATTAAAGCAGAGCCTGAGACAGAATTTTGTGCATGTAGATTTTTTGGAAGTAGTCCTGGGGAGCAGAAGCAAAGCTGAAATCAATAGTTATAGTGCCCTTTTAGGTTGTCACAGAATATTGAGCAGAGTTCCCTGTGCTATACAGTAGGTCCTTGTTTGTTCAATATTATGTAACAACCTAAATGGGAAAGGAATTTGAAAAAGAATAGATACATGTATATGTATAACCGAATCACTTTGCTGTAACCTGAAACTAACACAACATTGTTAATCAACTGTACTCCAATATAAAATAAAAGGTTAAAAAAATAGTAAAATTAAAAAAAATAATAATTATAGTGTCTTAGTCGATTCTGAGGGAAACTAGTCTCAGGCCACTTGAGAACTTCAAAGAGCATATGGAATGGTTTTCATAACTATCTATCTGAGACTCAAGGATTAACAGGAAGAAGGATGTATACCAGTCAGTTCCCATTTCCCATTGGTTTAGAGTTGTTGCTCTAGGCCAAAGATCCTGGACATTTCAAGGTTCTGCTTCCCTGCCTGAAGAGTGCGCTTCTAAAGACATGCACTGAGAGGGACATGAGAGCTGAAAGTGAGAGACGGACTCAAGATCCTGGGGAGAGTGTATATATGTCCATGCCTAGTGGGAAGCAGCCGCATAACACAGGGAGATCAGCTCGGTGCTTTGTGACCACGTAGAGGGGTGGGATAGGGAGGGTGGGAGGGAGGGAGATGCAAGAGGGAAGAGATATGGGAACATATGTATATGTATAACTGATTCACTTCTTTATAAAGCAGAAACTAACACACCATTGTAAAGCAATTATACTCCAATAAAGATTTTTTAAAAAGAAGGGATTATAAGAGGAAAAAAATAAAAATAAAAAAATTCAGGTAAAAAAAAAAAGATTCTGGGGACACAAGTGTAAACCGAACCCACGGCTGAAATCAAAGCGAGACTGAGAAAAGGTGACACAATACATAATAAGCAAACCAGGTTCTTCTATTGTGCGTTTAATAGTAGAACAAAAAATGATGTGCTGTTTGGAACCATCCACAGGTACATTTATAAAGCAGGTTATCTAACACCCACACACACCCTCACACACACCTTTATTTTTAAGTAGAACTTTTGTTTTTCCTTCTTTTCCTCAGTATAATAATTTCCTTTCCTTTCCTTTTTTTTCTTGTATCTATTCCCTCTTCTTTAAAATTTGATCCTAGGAAGAGCTCTGGTAATATTCCTTTATCCTCTAGAGTAAATTGATTCAATGTATTATCTAATTTAAACTTGTTTTTTATTTTCTTTTAAAGAAATTTCAAAAAAGGCTTATAATCATAAATATATTCTGGAGACATTACAGCTGAAGGCCCATTGAATCGTACTTGAACTCTTGTGTGACCATTTTGATTATCATTGAACTCTTGTGTGACCATTTTGATTATCATTGAATAAGAAATCTATTTGTGCCTTGGTTCCTCTTTCTTTGCTTTGGATATTACTTTCAAAATAAACTACATGTAAATAAATCCTTAGTAGGTCTCTACTTTGGGTGCGGCAGTGGCAGAACTCATACAAAAACACACATACTGCCACACAGATAATTTAATATAAAAAACTCTACTTCAAAAGAAGTAGTGTGTGCATGACTATATCTAACTTTTTAGATATGTAATTTTTTTAGAAATTTAGATGTCAATTTTTTTTAGAAATTTACATTATTAGAAATATAAATTTCTACAATCAGATTAATATAATATAAACTTTAAACTAGTTAGTATTTTCAGAATTTTATAATTTCAGCCTAAACAAATATAAATATAACACAAATTAGTAAAAGTGTAAGAAAAGTTTATATCTCAAATATTGTTACTATTCCATATGTTTGTTTACCACACAGCAAAATGACAAGATTATGATTTTAGAATCTTTATCGCAAGTGAAAAACAACCAACAAGATGTAAAGTAGTAATCAGCAAATATATATTTTAAAAATAACAGGTACACATTCTTAAAATAATTTTATGTTTCTATAATTTGAATACTGCTTGAGCTAAAAGAATACTAGCATTTTCTGAAACTGACATTTCAGTCTAGTGCATTTTATGATAGTTTAATTTGACAGTATAATTCTCCAAATTCTTTGCAGTGATGAAAGGAAATCACACGTCTTCTTATTCCTACTTTATGTTATTTTACAAAATATATTAGATAAACATTACATTTATTTTATTTTTTAAAGTTTTCCAAATAAAGATTATTTCAATTTCTATTATATCATGCTAATTAAATTATTCCAATGAGCACTTTCCTAGTTTTTCTTCGGAATTTCTAATTGAATATTTATGTCACCATAAATGCTAATAAACAATTGAATATATGATCTTCTGTAATACAATTACTTTCTTTCTTCATGATTATAATTGATAAGAATCCACACATTCATTTATTTTCTTGGTATTTTCTCTTTTTTGTAATAAAACATTTTTAAATGTTAGCACAGTTTTCAGAAGAGTTTTGTCATAAAGTCTGACAGGATGTTCACTCCCATTTAAACCAACACTATATCATTTGCTGTCAGTGTTGTATTCAATACCCTATGGACATGATTCTTAGTGATTCTACAACTCAGGATCTAAGCTGGAGCTTTCACTGACTCTACTGGAATTCTCGGAAAGGCAGTCACTTTTTTTTAATGTGAAATTATCATCTATGCATATTTACCTTTAGCATTATTTTTAAAAAGAGTTACCGCTTTTGGACATGTTATGAAGTAGGTGGAGTAATGGTGCTTACTTCATTCTGTCTTATACTATAGTTGATGACTTTCCCTGCCTCAGGAGAGTATAAATCTTTCAGGAAATTGAGTTATTTTACAGCAAGATTTGTGCTTTACTTATCTTACCCCCTCACATGTACATCCAGAGCCAAATAGAGAAATTTGCATATAATAGGCAATTGCTTCATGATTTTAGTTTTTTAATTAATCCATGAATATGTGGTCAAATGATTTTTTCACAAGTAAATAAAATTAGACAATTCCACTAATAAATATTACAATAAAAATTTTAGTGTGTGATGCTTTTATATTTCTCTCAAGTGTTGAAAAGAAGATATTTACACTTCATAATTTGTAACTAGTGTTTGATTGATCTACATAAAATATATAAAACAATGTCTGTTGGGGAAATGTAATTAAAAACAAAACCTTCTCTCAACCCAGAAAACCTGTCCACAAAGGTAGTAGAGAAAGAAAACACTTTATTATCAAATAAGCATTAAACCAGAATGCTATGCTCATTACAGGCAATCCACTGAAAGATGTAAAGACAGAAAGGATTCTGACCCTTTACATAGACAAGCAGGTAGGACTATTCCATGTATGTTTTCAAAATGAATAACTGGTCTTTAAGTAAAAGGACAGGACAGCACCATTTGTCATGTATAGCTCATCCCATCTGAGAGTCATCTGGTAATTCAGGTGACTGTGTTAGCTAAATTGGCTTTATCCAGAGGAGAAACTAGCTTTCATTTCTTTTTTATAGAAGGTGGTTTTGCAACTTAGAGCAAGAAGCTCACCAGAAATTTTAGACTCTTTCCATGGGAACTAGAAGATAGAAGTTCCCTCTTCCTTGAGTTTACATTTCAGAGATAGCAACTTAAGCCTCGAGAAAGGCATTCCTGGGTCATAAAGCTACGAAAGGCTTATCCAGTTTTCAAAAATATTTACATTACAATTTTTCTAAAGAAAAAGGGAAAGGGGTAATGTCAATTTTCTTATTTTCACCAGGAGAATTGTTCTTATTTTACATTTTATTTGTCTTTACAATCTCAACACATAATAAATCACACACAAGAATACAAGTAGTCATATAGTGATACAAGTAATAATACTTGTATCACTATAGATATATCTATAGTGATACACTATAGATGTATCATATAGAATACAAGAAATAATATAGTGAAATATTTAAAAAACTTATTTTAAAATTATTGTAAGAAGTTTTTGCTAAGAGTTTTTATACGTCACAGATTCCTGTTAATGAGTAGTGTTGAGCACAACTTTAGGCCAATTATCTTAACCTGACATCATTTGACAGTAAAGAGTCTCATTCACACTTTATTATTATTATTATTATTATTATCATCATCATCAGTCATTATTATGTTACCAAGCACTTGCCGGCAAAGTCTAAAATCCTAATTTAAAATTGTTAACATTTTTGTTGCCTCAAGGGAATCATGTTGTAGTCATGTTTAAAGATTCATATAAAGTATTTATCTGGCATGTCTCTTACAGATTCTAGCCAATGAAAAAATAAAATATGTTCCTTGATGAGAAGAAACATGATGCATATTGAATCAATCTAAGTATAATGAGCTATCAATAATCTAGTTAAAACTGATTTTTTAACTAGATAATCTAGTTAAATAATTGTAAATGTTGACATTGTAAAATACTAGTAATACTGTTTGTGTGTGTGATAGAAAATATGAAGAATTGTATATGTGCTAATTTAATCATGTTTATTCTTATTATGTCAATATATTATGTGTAAATTAGATGAAACAGGACATGGAAGTATGCACATATCCTTGTTATAAAGCTATGTAGGAGACAATATTATTACCAATACTTCATGAAAATTCAGGAAGATAAGATGGGTATGAGATTGGATATGGGAGGAATTGGCTAGCTTTTTTCTTTTTTTATTGTATGTAAAGTTAAGACATAAGACACAGAGGTTTTAAATAAAAAAAATCAAGTAGAACTCACACATTTAAAAAAATTGTTAAAGCACCTATAAAACAATTACTATACGCCATGAATTGTTCTAAATGCTTTTCAAATATTGGTCATCTCACTTATGAAAATGAGCAGACATTTTAAGTCAAATACTAACAAATAGAATTTAGTGTTGTTGTAGCAGACTATATAACTCCACAACCATTTTCAGTTGCTAACAAGAATGCAATTTTGCTCATTTTTAATAAAGAACCAAGTAAATTTAAAAAGAAATATTAAGAAATAATCTTAAGTTGCCAAATAAATATTTAACAAAATTCAACATCTATATATATATTGTCAATGTAATCTATCTGTATAATATATATATCAGATATACAACATACAATTTTTACTACACGTATATAGAATAAATTGCATTCCCTTAACAAGATTGGTTAACACAAAATGGTAAAAAATGTATATAGTTTAAAGACCTGAACAAATTATGAATGTCAAAAATTTTTAATATACTTATGAAGGAATAAGTCAATAGGAGATAAATTATTAATATAAACATAATTAAAAATTAAATTATCATTATTTGCAGATGATATATTTGTACATCTGAACTGAAGATAACTGCCTGAAAACTGTGAAATAAAATTCATATTTTATGACAAGATGAGAATCATTTAAAAAGAAAATTTCTTCTGGCTTTTGGCCTCCTCTCTCCTCACACTGTACATTGTGTATCTGCATTATGCATCAACCAAACCTCTCCCATCAGCAGAAATATCTGCTTCACCATGAGGAGGAACATTCTCCCAGCATCAATGGAACAACTCCTTAAAAGATAGCTTTCCTTCTTGATCTCACAAGGGGTTCATGGTGCTTAGATCTGGATTATGTACACTGCCAAACGTCATTTGATGTACAGCCCTCTGTCTCAAAAAACTTGTATAAACTGTGTCTTGACTTCTAATGAGTGGAACACTTCTCAGAGCTCTCAGAGATGCTCTTCCAGGTTATAGTCCTCAAATTTGTCCCAAATAAAATTTTCCAGTTCTTTCTTAGATCAACCGTTTAATTTTTTGTGGACAAAATCTATTAGAAGCAATGAAAGTACTCAGATTTTTCTAAGGTTCAAACACGTTCTTACATCAATTTTGATCTTTGCAAATGTAAGAGCAATCAAAGTGTCCATCAATAGGCATCAAATAAAATAAATAATGGTATATTTAAATTAGGAGATTATTTTTTAAGAATTTTGTGCTACTGTGAATTTTATTTATTTATTTTTAATAAATTTATTTTTTTTATTTTATTTATTTTTGGCTGCATTGGGTCTTCGCTGCTGTGCACGAGTTTTTTTCTAGTTGTGGCCATTGTGCATTTTAAATACTATATGATTTGAAGAAAAATGTTTTTATCACCAGAAATTTTAATCTCACTTTTCCAATATCAAATTGAAAAAAAGTCTAACTTTTTCCTATATTTCTTGGCATATTTTTCACTTTTTTTTCATATATGGTTACTTGCAAAAGCAAGTAAATAATAAATTTATTAATTTATCTTATTTTCAGGTATGTTACCAGAAAACTGGGTTTGCCTCTTGTTGGGTGTTGAGCCAAAAGACACAGCCAAGCCAAAGAACAGGAGAAGGAAGTATTGATTACTTGTAGCAAGTAAGGAGAGCACGTGGGATCTTTCCCAAAGCAGTGTCTCCCTTAAGAGAAAAACTGGGGAACTTTTAATCTAAGAGTGTGTGCATATTCATGAGGGGGGTTGGGGGTTGGACAGTGGACTGAGTTCTGGCTTTAGCTGATTGAAGTTAGAAGGTCAACAGCATCATCCATTAGCTTCCAGGTGATCTGGTGGTTGAACTTCAGGCTAATATTTACCATTGAAACAGAACTGGGAGTCTTTACAACTGATTTGTTATCTTTGCTATTACTTCTCTTGTCTGATAACAGCGTTCCTGTATTCTTTTGTTTCCTTAAGATCATTAAGTACTGAGACCTGTTCAAGGGCAAACATTGGAGCCAGGCTTAGAACACAAAATGGCTTAAGCCAAAAATGGCTTCTCTCTTTCTTTCTTTCTTTTTTTTTTATAAATTTACTTACTTATTTGTTTTTCTGTTTGTTTGTTTGTTTGGCTCTGTTGGGTCTTTGCTGCTGCATGTGGGCTTTCTCTAGTTGCAGAGAGTGGGGGCTACTCTTCATTTGCGTGCATGGGCTTCTCATTGTGGTGGCTTCTCTTGTTGTGGAGCATGGGCTTCAGGCGTGCAGGCTTCAGTAGTTGTGGCATGCAGGCTCAGTAGTTGTGCCTCATGGGCTCTAGAGCACAGGCTCAGTAGTTGTGGTTCACAAGCTTAGTTGCTCCATGGCATGTGGGATCTCCCCAGACCAGCACTTGAACCTGTGTTCCCTAAATTGGCAGGTGGATTCTTAACCACTGAGCCCCCAGGGAAGCCCCAAAATGACTTCTCTTGTGTGAAGAAAGCCATGCATTGTTCTCTTTCTCCCTGGACTCCCTACCCTATCTGCTTACAAAACAGTCTCTCTTTTTTTTTTTTTTTACAACAGTTAAAATGTATAACAAATGTACAACTTAGACAATGATTCCCAAATTATTTAATTATTCAAGAGAAAATGGAAATCTGCAATTTAGGTGAAAAGCCTTGTTTTTAAAGAATATAAACTTGGTGCTGGCCAGTAAACCCTTGTTATCAGACATACACTTTGTCCCCACTTGTAAAGGGACTGTTATGGAGGTTCAGACCTCAGGTTGTAATCGGCTATGTTATGGGACGTTAGAAGTAATAGAGGCTTAAGAGCAAAATTTTCAAAAGAAGAAAGAGGGGAATGAAGTAGAAGTAAAGGTTAAAGGGAAGCAGAATATGCCACCCCAAAATATACCTCTTTGCCATAAAGATTATTTTGAAAAACTGCAGATTCAGGAGAAGCTCTAAAAACAGAGTAAAATTTACCTTTTTTGAGAAAAATCTACTCTTACAAAGAAAATTTACATTAGAAAGGGGGCCTGTTCCAGGAAGAGAGGTATCACCAGAGATAATATTTTTTTTTTCCTGAGAGACTTACCTTCATGGCAGGACAACATTTGTTTACCAAACTTTTCCTCTTCTCATCTTCCTGTGAATTGTCCCCCCACCCCAAAACACACACACCACACACACACACCACACCACACACACACACACACCACACACACACACACCACACACACACCACACACACACACACCACATACACATACCACACATACAACACACACACCACACATACAGACACCACACACACACCACACACACACATACCACTTACACACACACACACAACACACACACAACACACACACCACTTACACACACACATACAACACACACACCACACACACACCACACACAAACACATACCACACACCCACCACACACACACACACCACACAGATACCACAAACACACCACACACACACATCACACACCACACACCTACCACCTATGCACACCACACACACACCACACGCACACCAAACACACACACATACCACCTACACACACCACATAGACACATACCACACAAACACACACACACCACACATACCATACACACATACCACACACTCACCACACACACACCACACACACACAACACACCACACACAGACACCGCGCACACACACACACACCACACACAGATACCACCTACACACAACACACACACATATACCACACACACACCACCACACACACCACACACACCACACACACATACCACACACACACCACCACACACACTACACAGACACATATCACACACACACACACACCACACACATACCACCTACACACAAACACCACACAGACACCACACAAACACCACACAAACACACACACCACACCACTCACTCACCTCTCAGATACCACACACACACCACACACAGACACCACACACACACACATGCACCACACACAACACATACACAACACACACACGTACCACAGACACATACCACAGACACACCACACAGACACATACCACACACACACACACACCACACATACCACACACACACACCACACACACACCACACACCACACACACACCTCACAGATACCACACACACATACCACACACACCACACACCACACACACACACATACCACCTACACACACTACACACACACACCACACAGACACATACCACACACACACACACACACCACCTACACACTCCATACACACACCACGCAGACACATACCACACACACACACCACACAAACCACACACACACACAACATATGCACACACACACCACACCACACACACACACACACACACACACACCACATACACACCTCTCTTTAGTCAGTTATATGAAGCTAGTATTCAAGGTAGAGGTTTGGGCCATCTCAGACAGTTTGCTCATTTTCCTTGAGGATCTCCCATATATACATGAGGTAAACATGGATAATAAATCGTTTGTTTTTCTCTTGTTAATTTGACTTTTATCACAGAGGGTGTCAGCCAGTAATATAGAGGGTGGAGGGAAAATTATTTTCCTCTGCTACAAGGTCAAGGTAAGGAAAACCACATTCTGACATAAAATCCATTCCTACCACAGCAGATTTGCACTGTAACCATTAAAATTGATTATCTCTTGGAATCTCAAGGAAAAAAAAAATATCTCTTAAAGTTAAGCCCTTGCCAGTCAAAACAGACTGTATGGGTTAGTTAGGACTGTGTCCTTCAATCTTGGGGAATTATTACTAGATTAAAATAAAATAGATAGGTCTTTCTCTTTCAGTCTCAACACAAGGTGAAAAAAAAAAAAGAACCTGTTCCGGAACTTCCCTTTTCTCTCTCAGTCTCAACGTAAGGTAAAATTAAAGAGATCTTGTTCTGGAACTTTCCCAATATTAGTTTAGTACATAAGAGCATATATTTGAGGCTAACAAAACTTGAAATGTGTCTTAACTATTTTAAGTTATTCATTAATTAGAAAAATTTCAAAACCCTTACTTTTATACTGGCTTATTTCAATATTATCCTGAATGGAGAAATTCTATTTAAGTTTTACATGAATAAGAAAGGCTTCTATATTTTCTCCATACTCCTTCCCATTCTATTTCACTAGTACATTACTCTTGTGAATAATTTATAGATTTTAGTATTCAACACTCTTCCTTTTTATTATCTTCAATGAAAGTGATTACTATTCATGTCAGAACTGAAGCTTAAAGTTTTCTACATTGAAATATATCCTTGGATCTTTATTATGAATTTGTTTTCTTTCATTTATACTATTATCCTGTCACTTTTACTCAGCTGAAAATAGTGACTGAAGCTGAAAACATGTGGTTTTTGAACATATTTTTTATATTTCATGTATTTTTAAATTTCTCAGATTTTGAAGATAAGAATTCTTATAAGACCTCATTTAATGTATCTTAGGAAATGCTTTTTTTTTTTTTTAAAAATCACAAGTAAAACATATAATTGTCAAACAAATTTCTCTCTATGACAACATGATAGGCTTTGTTGATAGCAAGAAAGAGAGAATATGATACATCTTGTCTCCGATAAAGCAGCTCCGTCTCTTCCAAATGTCACTTTTTAAAAAATTATCAGCACTGAATATGTTTTACATAATATGGTTGTGTAGGTATTCTACTGGTCAGGAACTTAAATTCAGTGATTAGCAATCTGTAATTAGTATTGTTTCAGGGGAAGTTTTCCAGTTCTGCTAATCTTTGCCTGATACAATCTAACATTTTTAGCAATAACTTATAAAGTAGAACTGCAACTTAGTTGGCTAAAATTTGAGAAATTATAAAATAGTGTTGGAATAAAAACAATTTTGAGAAATCCCTTTCATAATCAATGCAGCCACAATCTCCCCTGAGGATCTATTTTGACCTACAATTCTAGATGAGGGGTCTCTCCTAATGTGTTCATCAGAAACCATGTGTTACCCTCTATCTCAGTATTTTATCTTTTCTGAAGGAAGCAACCTCAATTTTTTATTGTCTTCATAATAAAACAAAATATGAAGCTCAGAACTGGATCACTTGGTGCTTTCTCTTCTTATCTCCTCCCAGCTCAAAATGCTTGCATCTCTTAATAGCCAGCATTCTCTTAGATCTGCAGTTGGGTTCAACACATTCAAACCTCAGCACAGTCTTCTTTGTAGTTTTAGCCTTTTTCTGGAAAATCAGCTTAGTCTGCCCACCATAGTCACTCTGCTTCCTGTCATAAAGCTGCTTTCCCCAGGCATACAGAGACTCCTTGCCCTTCTTGTATTGTGTCACTTTGTGGGGTTGGTGCTTGCCCTACTAAGTCTCATTTACAAATCAGAGGCATGAAGGAACAGCACAGAAGTGAGCTGTAACAGATTCATTTCTGTCTGAGCTCAGGGAGTTTTAAGTTCCTTAAGCTCCTTACAGAAAGTCCAGGAGGTTTTAGGAATATTCACCGTGTTTGTGAGAGCGCCATCAACACGGAAAGAGAGAGACCTGGAGGTAAACTGAAGTACCTCAGTATTTTATACACTAGCAGTTCACTTGTCTGTCCCCTTCTTTTGAGTGACAGCTCCTGGAAAGTGGGTAAAGTCTTACATATCTGAATCTCCAACAACTTATATGTTTGAACTTAATAATTTTATATTGAATTAATGAAACATGCCAAATTTTCATATAATGTTTACCCAGAGATGTTTATTAGTTTCAGCGGAGGAAGTAATTTAATGAAGGTTAAAGTTTGGAACACTCATGATTTTTATCAGGTCATTAAAAATGAGGTTTCATAGAAATGCAGAGCAATAGGTACGTGGATATGAATTTTCTGAGTTAGAAATCTCTAAAAAGTGAGGGTACATTATCCATTTATGTAGTTGACAAATATTTATTAGACACCTTCCTATGCCAGCCTCTTTCCAAAATGGTAGGGGACAATGTAGAAACAACAGTTGTCCTGTGATCACAATTTTTATGTTTGAATAGGCAAGAAAGACAATAACAATGTAAAGCACTAAATGGATAGTACTCCAGAAAGTGTTAGAAACTCAAAAAAAACTTGATTTTATTTTAGATTGAGTAGTCAGGATATTCTCTATATCACTGACATCTAAGAAGAAATATAAATCAAAGAGAAAGTTGTGCAAACGTCTCACGAGAGAACATTCTAAGAAGAGGAAACAGAAAATACCAAAAACCTGAGGTGAGAGAATGCCTCACATATTTAAAAAAGAGTAAGGCATCTGACTCAGCAAGGAATGGTGACCTCAGAAAAGGTGGGAAGACATTTGATTAGAAATAGCAGGCTCTACAGTAGTTGACCTCTTACAGGGATGGGGGAGGAAAACATTTTCTTCAACCCTTTTATGGTCCTTGTCTGGGACTGAAGATTAAACTGACAAAGACAGAACAAGAGAAAAGCATACAAATTTAATTGAAATTTTACATGTACATGGGAAACTTCACAGGAGAATAAGGACTTGGGGAAGTGACCAGAACAAGAAGTGTTTATTCCTTTTAGACAAATAAACAAACAAATAAAAACATTAGCTTGTGCAGAACTGAAAGGCAAAGGGGCAGTAAATGGTGAAGAAGTAACTGGGAGGATAAGGGTTATTTAACAAAATTTGTTTGTATAGATTTCTCATCCCCAAATTCCCTTTCCCTGGTGGCAGAATATATTCCTCCTCAGTATAGGGAAGGTTCTATGACCTGTTTCTCAGAAAAAGTGTGAGGGGAGGGAAGTCAGCGACCTTCCTGCTTCTGGCATTTTTTGAAATTCCTTCCGCACAAGATATTCAAGGTGCCAACATGCCATATTTTAGGGAAGTGTGTTCCAAACCTTATCATAGATCATGTAAGCATTTGGGTTTGAATCTAAGAATAGTGTGAAATTTGTCATTGAGGTTTCTGAGCAACACTTTGACATGCTCTACCTTATGATTTTGAAAAGTCTTTACTGTTTTGTGGGAAATGTACATCTCCAAGAGAGGAATCAGAGAGACCAATCAGGAGATGTTTGCCAGAGTCCAGGTGGCTGGACATGAATAGCAAAAGTGAAAGGGATGGGAAACAGCCAGATTCTATATGGTTTACGTTGGTAGAGCTGAATAAATTCTGATTGATTGGATAAGAACGTAAACAAGTAAATCACCGATGATCCCAGATACCTCGTGCTGAAACAACTGGAAACTGTTGTTTCCATTACCTTTATTAGTCTCATTCTGACTAATAAAGTTACAAACTTAGAGCTGAATACAAAAATTTATTTAGTTTAATAACAGGAAATGTTTATTTTAATTTCTTACTCTAATTTCGATATCTAGAAATAAATTATATTATTAACTTCCTGTGGAAAGTTATTATGTGATAAATCTAAATTTTAAAATGGCAAATTTTAATACTGCAAATGATTTAAAGAAAAGTGTCCATCTAATATTTTATAATGCAATAAATAAGTTAACACTATTTATCTTTGAATCTTATGATTTGTGATAAATATATATATATATATATATATATATATATATATATATATATATTGATCTTTGTCCACAGTTTCTGACACACAGCTCCAAAAACTTTTGTCATTTTCTATATAAGAGATATAGGGCATCATTTTTTAGAATATTAATTTTTCTTCTCAGTCCTGAAATAGCTCCAGATCAGGCTGATTTTTATACCTATCTTTATTTTTATCAAAATTTCTGATTTTCTTTGCTCACAGTTCAGTGATGAAATTAGATTCATTTCTTATTTTTGTGGTGAACTTTCTTACTTACTTTATTATTCTTCTTATTCATAATCATGTACTGTTTGGGGAGCCAAATTTTACCTAGAATCCCACCTTCAACTTCCCAGTTTTCAGTGTTCTGTACTTTGAGTTAAGAAGCTTTTAAAGTGAAAACAATTATCTGTGATACCTTATGGTATCAGTAAAATTTGTATTTAAATTTCTTTGGTTTTAGTTGTGGATGATAAACACACACCTGCACCTACACACATGTATGCACACATGAACACATGCACACAGAATCGTAGGTAAGAAAGTGGAGGTACAATATGATTTTACTATTAGACTTAATGATTATCTAGTTTGTACCACTTAAATATGTATACATCATATATAAAATATATATGTGTATATAAAACATAAAGTAAATATATATTTTATAATGTATTTTTAACAATCAAAGTAATTTTTCACCTTGAAATCTCTTTTTAAATCCAGACAGTAACATTTGTCAGGAATTTGGGGTACTTGTTTAATAAAGATTTTGTATGTTTCAAAGATCTTACTTTCATGAGTAAGATATTTTCCTGAGGGAGTATTTTATCTAAGTTATATACCCTGCCACCTTTATTAGGTTGGTCTTACCTTAGGTATGGTTAGGGAATCATTTCTGTGCAAATAGCAAGGATTTCCCTCTAGGTCTATGCTTTTATCGGTGTATAAGAAGGATTCATTTCCAAAATTAATACACTGCAAAGGTATACCTGAAACCCTAGAGAAGGTGAAGTGTCTGTTATAGCACAGAAGTGGTATTCAAACAGAACCTTACTTGACTGATAACAATCCTAGATTTCTGCTTTGCCTTCCAGAAAGTTCAGAATTCCATTAAATGCTGAAATGCAATAACAAACTCAGGCAGATGTGCCATACACCTAATTCTTCTCTTTGTTCTTTACATTTGGGTCTCTGTAATTTTTAAAAAATATTCTTATTTTTTAAAAAGATTAGTATTGAAAGACATTTCAAATTGAAACTTGGTAGAATATAAATCATAGTTTTTTAATGATAAAAATATTATTTTACTTTCAGCAAAAAGTCTTTCATGTTGTTTTGGCCTTGATTAAGTACTAATAAACATTATTTTGGACTGTTAATACCATTATCTAGTCAGAGGCTAATATTTGTGCATTATTTAATAAGAAAACAAAAAACTATTGAAGCCCATGGTTTCCACCTCATGCTGTAGAGAACTATAAGTAGCAGCATTCTATCATTATCACTAAAAGAGGCTTGGCTAACTTCAAATTCATACCTTTTTGCGAATGCATTAGAACACTGTGGTCACAGAGCACAAATAATGCCCCCAAATCTAAGGAGAGACAGTGTTTTCAGGGAGAGAGGAGCCAAGATCTTGCACTTTTCTTTGAATATAAAATATGTATACATATAGCTGACTCACTTTGTTGTACAACAGAAACTAACACAACATTGTAAAGCAATTATACTCCAGTAAAGATATATAAAAAAAGAATATGTAGAAATATAAATTAATTAATTAATTTAATTAAATGAGACACCAATATGAACAGTTTAAGTAGAATAGTCAACAAACTGGTGAAGGCTGTGTGTGGACTGGTGAGATAGTGTGAAAGTTGGAGGAATCTACCAACTTGCCGTCTATTTCTCCAGAAACCCTACAAGGCATTCAGAGAAGGAATCTAATAGAGCCCCTAAGAAGTGTCTATTATGGTGCAGACCTGGGGAGAGGAGCAGCACCCATACAGGATGGGTGAGAAACACTGCCTAAATTCTTATCCGCAATCTCCACTGTGGAATAAAAGTTTTAACCTAACATAGGACATGCAACGGCACTCATGCTCTTAAACATTGTTAAACATTTGTTACAACAAGTGGAAGGAAAAAGAAAGGTTCTAAAAATCCATTCTTGACAGAGGAACAGTGTTACATGATGAGCCTATAACTGTAACCAGGTAGGGGTAAACAAACTGAGGAAGGCATACCTCCAAGTCCCAGATACATGGTACAGGTCTAAGATTGAGCCAGAATAACTGATTGCACATACTAAGAAGCCTCCCATAATAAGTAACAACAGAATACTGTTGAGGGAGGGATGGGAGAGGAATAATAGTATGCAGGGAGACTGATTCTGAGGCACAGAAGAAAGGAAAATCTTAAAACTAATAATTCAACAGGAATTGATCCAATAAGCCTCACTCCACTGTAGAAACAAAGTAATTCTACAGGAATTTGAAAATTTTGGCACACTGTGGGTAACCATAGCAACAACAAATCTTAAGGTTAGTCCATATCTTAACCAGATTAATTATAACCTCCAAGACTAAAATTTTAGCCAAAGGAAAATGTGTTTATTTTCAGGCAAAAACTCTGTTTTACTGTTCTACAGAAAATATTAAGAAGTATATGAAAAGAAAAGAAAAATGGCCACAACTTCAAGAAAAAAAGTAATCATTATTATAGATCAATACAAATTAAGATAGGACACAGAACTTGGAACTTTTTAACAGGGCATTTAAAACAAATGTGGTGAGGAATGAAGTCAGTAAGATGGCAGACTAGGAGATTTCAGCGCTTGTCCTGTTGCAGAAACATCAATTAGAACAACTATCCACAAGTGAGAAAATCATTACAAAAGCTACAGAATCCAAGTGAGTGATTACAGCAACTAGGTAGAGAACAGAAGTAAGAAAAGATGCACTGAAGAGGGTGGAAAGGATAGTTTCACTATCTCCCAATCCTGGGGTGGGTAGCACTAAGATATTCTTGGCATTTGTGGTAAAAGACTGAAGTGAGTACCTGACTCCACTGTGAACCACGGCATCTAGTCTGGTCTGGTGAACTCCAGTCACAGGCCAGCATCCATAGTCCCAGTTCAGCAAACTGGAAGACAGAATAGTGGAGATTCCCTAAACTGAACAGAAAAAAAAAAGTGAATTTAAAAATTTAGGAGACCACAGGGGCAACATCATGTGTACTAACATTTGCATTTTAAGGGTTCCAGAGGAGACAAGACATAGAAAGAGGCAGAGAACTTAACTGAAGGAATAATAGCTGAAAACTTTCCTAACACTGGAAAGAAAACATACATCTAAGTCCAGGAAGCATAGAAACTGCCAAACAAAATCAATCAACGAGGTCCACATAAAGACATACTGTAATTAAAATGGCAAAATATAAAGATCAACAGAGAATCTTAAAAGCAGCAAGGAAAAAGCATCTAGTTATGTACAAGGGAACTCCCATAAGATTATCAGCTGACATTTTCAGCAAAAACTTTGCAGGTCAGAAGGGAGTGGCTCAGTATATTCAAAGTGATGAAAAGAAGAAACCTACAACCAAGAATACCCTACACAACAAGGCTATGATTCAGATCTGAAGAAGAAATAAGATAAACAATTTTACAGACTAGAAAAATATAGAAGTGTACAGCACCACAAAACCAGCTTTACAATAGATGTTAAAGGGACTTCTTTAAGGGGAAAAGAAGAGACCAAAACTAGAAATATAAAAATTAGAAAAGAAAAATATAATTAGTGAAGGCAAACATGCAGTAAAAGTTGTGGATCAACCACTTATAAATGTAGTTGGAAAGTTAAACGACAAAAGTAGTAAAACCATCTATATATATATAATAAGTAGTTAAGATACACACATGTAAAATATCATGCCCAAAACATTAAATAACAAGGGGAGTCAAAATGCAGGGTTGTTAGAATGCATTTGAACTTAAGAGATCATCATCTTAAAGTAATAATTTTACACACACACACACACACACACACACACACACACACATACTCCACAGATAGAGAGAAAGTGAGTTATATATGAACTTCACAAACCAAAATCTTTTAATGGATACACACATCATAAAAGAGAAACAAATCCAAACATGATACCAAACTACAAGGGAAGACAAGAAGGAAGAAAAATGAAAAAGAAAAAAAAAAAGAAAAAGAAAAAAGGAACTACAAAACTAATTCACAAAGTGTCAATAAAAAGATACCTATCAATAATTACTTTTAATGTAAATGAACTAAATGTTCCAATAAAAAAAATGGAGTGGCTGAATAGGTAAAGAAAATAAGATCTGCATATGTTGTCTGTAAGAGACTCACAAAGACTGAAAGTGAGGGGTTAGGAAGAAAGCTTCCTTGCAACTGGAAACAAAAAGAAAGCTGAGGTAGCGATAATTATACAGACAAAACAGACTTTAAAATGGAGAGTATAACAAGGGATAAAGAACGACATTACATAATGATAAAGAGATCAATCCAAGAAGAAAATATAACATTTGTAAGTATATATGCACCCAAAATAAGAGCGACTAGATACATAAAGCAAACATTTACAGATATAAAGGGAGAAATTGAAAGTAACACAATAATAGAGCAGGACTTTAACAGACCACTGATATCCATAGACAGATAATCCAGACAGAAAATCAAAAAGTATACGTGAGCCATAAATGACACAGTAGATCAGAAGGAGTTAGCAGATAATAGAATTTAATCAAAAAGCAGCAAAATACACCTTTTCAAGTATACATGGAATGTTCCCCAGGATAGATCACAAGCTAGAACACAAAACAAGGTTCAATAAATTTTAGGTTGAATTCATGTCAAGCATCTTTTCTGACCACAGTGCTATATAATACTAGAAATAAACTACAAGAAAAAAACTGCAAAAAACAAAAATATGTGGAGGCTAAACAATATGCTGTTGAACAACCAATGGGTCACTCAGGAAATCTAAGAAGAAATAAAAAATAATAACTGGAGAAAAATGAAAACAGAAGCACAATGATCCAAAATCTATGGAACACAGTAAAATCAGTTCTAAGAGGCAAGGTTATAGAATTACAAGCCTACCTCAGGAAACAAGAAAAATCTCAAATAAATAACCTAACCTTACACCTAAAGAAACTAGAGGAAGAAGTCTAAATTAAACACAAATTTAGTAGAAAGAAAGACATAATAAAAAACAGAGCAGAAATAAATGAAACAGAGATAATAAAGCAATAGAAAGTATCAATAAAACTAAGAAATTGTTCTTTGAAAAGATAAACAAAATTAATAAAACCTGAGCCAGATTCATCAGTAAAAGAGAGGACATAATTATATAGAATCAGAAATGTAAGAGAAGTTACAACTGACACCACAGCAATACAAAGGATCATAAGAGATCACTAAAAACAATATATGTCAATAAAATGGACAACCTAGGAAATGGATAAATTCCTAGGAATGTCCAATCTCACATGACTGCATCAGGAAAAAATAGAAAATACGAACAGACCATTTATGACTAATGAAATTAAATCAGTACTAAACAAACCCCCAACAAACAAAAGTCCTAGACCTGATGACTTCACAGGTGGATTCCACCAAACATTTAAAGAAGAGTTCACAACTATCCTTCTCAAACTATCCCACCTCCAAAAAAAAAAAAAAAAACAGAAAGGAAATCAACACTTCCAGACTTATTCTGCAAGGCCATAATCATCTTGAATACCAAAACCAGAAAATTACACCTCAAAAAATGAAAAAAAATGTAGGCCAATATCACAGATGCCAATAGGTACAAAATCCTCAACAAAATGTTAACAAATTAAATTCAACAATTACTAAAGTATGATCCATCATAATCAAATAGAATATTTCTTATGGATGCAAGGATAGTTCATTACACACAAATCAATCTGATACACCACATGAACAAAATGAAGACCAAAAATGATATGATCTTTTCATGGATGCAGAAAAAGCTTTAGACAAGTTCAATATCCATTTATTATAAAATCTCTTAACAAAGTAGTGGTAGAGAGAACATACCACAACACAATAAAGGACATATATGAGAAACCTATAGCCAACATCATACTCAACAGTGAAAAGCTGAAAGCACTTCCTCTAATATCAAATATAAGACAAGTTTGCCCACTCTTGCCACTTCTATTCAACATCATATTAGAAGTCCTAGCCACCAAAATCAGACAAGAAAAAGAAATAAAAGTAATCCAAATTGTAAAGGAAGATTTAAAACTGTCACTGTTTGTAGATGACATGATACTGTATAGAGAAAATCTTAAAGACACCATCAAAAGTCTGTTAGAACTAATAAATGAATTCAGTAGAGTTACAGAGCAAGAGAAATTTAGAAAATGGTCCCATTTACAAATGCATCAAAAAGAATAAAATACCTAGGAATAAATCTAACCAAGAAGGTAAAACAGATGTACTTGGAAAATTATGACACTGATGAAGGAAATAGAAGATGACACAAAAATGAAGAGATATATTGTGCCTCGTGTATAAAAAGAATTAAAATTGTTAAAATGAGCATATTACCTAAGGTAATCTAGAGATTCTATGCAATGCCTATCAAAATACCAATGGTGTTTTTCACAAAGCTAGTACAAAAATTCTAAAGTTTGTATGGAACCACGAATACTATAAATAGTCAAAACAGTCTTGAGAAAGAATAAAGATGGAGAAATCATGCTCCCTGCTTTGAAACTATACTACAGTTACAGTAATCCAAACAACTTGTTAATGGCACAAAAAAAGACACATAGATCAATAGAACAGAATGGAAAGCCTACCCACACTTATATGGTCAATTAATCTCCCAGTAAGATAGGCAAGAATGTACAATAGGGAGAAAACAGCCTCTTCAACAAATAGTGCTGGGAAAACTTGAGAGCTACATGTAGAAGAATCAAACTGCCTACTTTCTCACACTGTATACAAAAATAACTCAAAATGACTTAAAGACTTAAATGTAAGACCTAAGCCATAAAACTCCCAGAAGAATCATAAGTAGCATGCTCTTTGACATTGGTTTTAGCAATATTTTTTTGGCTATGTCTCTTCAGACAAGGGAAACAAAGTCAAAAGTAAACAAATGGAGACTACAGCAAAGATTTATGCAGCAAAGGAAACTATCAATGAAACAAAAAAGTGACTTACTGAATGGCAAAATACATTTACAAATTATATGTCTGATAAGGAAATATTCAAAATATACAAAGAACTCATACAATTCAACATCAAAACAAACAACCTGATTAAAAAATGGAGAACTTGAATATACATTTTTTCAAAGAAGACAAACAGGTTGTCAACAGACATCTGAAAAGATGGTAAACATCATGAATCATCAGGGATTTTAAAACCAAAACTACAATGAGATATCACCTTACACCTGTCAGAATGTCTATTATCAAAAATACAAGAAATTACAAGTGTTGGCAGGGATGTGAAGAAAAGGTTACCCTGTGCACTGTTTGTAGGAATGTAAATTTGTGCAACCACTGTAAACAATACAGAGGTTCCTCAAAGAGTTAAAAATAGAACTAGTATATGTTCCACTTCTGAGTATTTTTCTGAAGAAAACAAAAATACTAAATTGAAAGCATATCTACATCCCTATGTTCATTGTAGCATTATTTACAATACTCAATATATGGAAGAAGCCAAAGTTTCCACTGATATTGAGTAGATAAATATGATGAGGTATATAAATAAAATATAATATTACTCAGCTGTAAAAAGAATGAAAATGCCATGGATGGCCCTAGAGGATACTACGCTAAGTGAAATAAGCCAGACAGAGAATGAAGAATACCATATGATTTCACACATATGTAAAATCTAAATACAAGACAAATGTACAAATATAACAAAACAGAAACAGATTCATAGATACAGAGAACAAACTGGTGGATTTCAAAGGGAGGCGGGTGAGGATATGAATAAATTAGGTGACGGAGATTAAAAGGTACAAAATTCTAGTTATAAAATAAATAATTCATGGTGATGTAACATACGACACAGTGAATATAGTCAATAATATTATAATAATTTTGTATGGTAACAGGTTGTATGTAGACTTATTTGGTGATTATTTTGTAATATAGAAGAATATTGAATCACTACGCTATATACCTGAAATGAATATGATATTGTAGGTCACTTACATGTCAATTAAAAGAGGACAGAAGTTACTTAAAAAAAGAAATTGAGATCTATGAACCCTCTGATGAAGATTTTAAAATAATCACTCAGTAACCTTTAATTTTCAAACTTTTGTAGCTCTCGACTCAATTAACATAGGTGTTGGTGGTGTTTTTGAAGTGTCTTGCTGGAGTCGTGGGAAGTCTAGGGATACTGTGGTGGAAGAGGCCATGAGAGTGCTGGAAATAGTCATTATACATGGGATTGTAGTGGTGTTGTAGTGGAAGAACTGCAGGTGAGTACAGTGGATGTGTGACCAAAAATGATAAGTGAAACCACTGGTGTAACCAGAAAAGCAGATGTTCAGCAGAAGTCATGGGTGGACATGTAAGTACACAAAATCAGAAAGTCATAGGGAATAGGCAAGGGCGAGCAGTATAATTGGGAGTATTTCTAGGCAGGGTTTCTCTCTGGTTCTGACTGAACATTTTGCCTGCTGTAATGGGGAAACACGATGTAAAGCTGCAGTCAGCAGAGGACATACAGTTTGACAGACATCTTGGTATAGGAAATATCAGCAGAAGAACAAAGGATTCCAGTGGAATCTCTTATTTCATTAGGGCAGTACATTTAATCCATTGTTCCTGGATAGTCTCAGTCCCCATTGCGTTGTCTCACTGAGTTTACTGTGAACTCAGTAGTAAGGCCATCTGGGTGAGTGGCTAGGTCTCTGACTGGTGATATGTCTCTGGGGAGTTATCTCTGGTGTAGGGACATAAGTCATCTTCATTGATGAACTCTTAGGCTGGGGTGATGCTGTCTGAAAAAGCATTTTCTCCAGTGATGAGTCCATCTCACTCAGGGGTGAGGATCTCTAAAGCATTGGCCCCTTAGGGGGTGGGGTCCTCTCATGGAGCTATCCAGTGGGAGTAGTGATCATGGGCTGAGGGTAAGCTTGTCTTATGTAACTTGAAGTCATCTCTGAGGACATAAATTTTTTAGAGCTTCCTGTAGTCATCAGTGGCAAATTTATCAAAGGGATGGGTGACTGCCCTTTCACCCTCCAATGAGCTCATTAGAAGCATATATTCAGATTCTGGGTACATGTATCCAGGCTAAGGGAGACCTCATGGATGCTATTTAGACATCTCTTGGACAAGACTGTGAGGACGATGGATAAATCATGGGAACAAAGTACCTGTAACTAGCTGAGTTTTATGTATGGGCAATCAGAGTGCCAGTTAGTTTGTAGAAATATTTGATGTAAAGAAATTGTAAAGCCAAGTATCATTTAAACAGCATGTCCAGAAGAAGCCCTGTGTGTGAAGTGATTTAATCCTTTTGCCACTCAGACTTAGTGGCACACCTTCCTGAGCCCTTCCAACAGGGCTTTGCCAACATTTCCTGCTTTTCTACCCTGTAGTGCAATTGCATTCTGAAGTGGCATTGTTCCAACGCTGATTCTGGGTGATGGTTAGTCCCAAGGGATCTACCAGTAACCCAATCACCCAGGCAGCACACATCAGTAAGAATAGCCATAGCTGTACAGAGCACTGTCATTAGATGAGCTTAGGCCAGGCTCCTTCTAGATGAGTTACATGTATGTTGACTAGTGACTGAGTGTGATTGTTCCTGGCAAGAAAGTCATGGGTTACCTCATCCAGCATGGGGTAAGGATAAGACTTGTACTATTCTTGCCATGCTCTTCTCATCTTCAATATGCTCATGTCTACCAATAGTTTCTTTCCCTCTTTTAGACACCCAAACTGTGCAACTGGTTGGTCTTGAGGCAATGGTTTCCACTTCCCATAAATTAGTAGAGAGATTTAGTTTCATTAGCCAGTCCTTGTAGCCACTACACTGAAGACAAGCAGTTACCATAGAGGTGGCTCCTTTTGGAGAGTCCTTAAAATTGCCAGGGTTTCCAAAGACATGTTTTTGGACTAACGTGTAGGCTTTGGTACTGAGGGACATTCAATGATGAGAAGATAGTATTGGACTATCTGGTCTGATCAGGTGACCAGTGTGAAGTAGTTTGTAAAATGATCCAAAAATCATAAGAAGGGTAAGTCAAATCAGAGAATAAAATAAAAACAACATTGCCTTGGATAGTAAAAGCTTAAGGTTTGCCAGAGATGACAAAAAGTAGAATTTTAGGGGGTGTGTAATAGATGGTATGTGTGGTATGAAGGCCCTGGGGGACAAGAATTAAGCAAGAGCAAACTGGGGCAAAAGTTTGGTGCAGGGGCTTCCCTGGCGGCGCAGTGGTTGAGAAACTGCCTGCCAATTCAGGGGACACGGGTTTGAGCCCTGGTCTGGGGAGATCCCACAGGCCACGGAGCAACTAGGCCCGTGAGCCACAACTACTGAGCCTGCGCATCTGGAGCCTGTGCTCCGCAACAAAAGAGGTTGTGATAGTGAGAGGCCCACACACCATGATGAAGAGTGGCCCTCGCTTGCCGCAACTAGAGAAAGCCCTCACACAGAAACGAAGACCCAACACAGCCAAAAATAAATAAATAAGTTATAGTATCTTTGATTGATAGTCCAGCCTCACCCTTGGGAAAAAAAAAAAAAAAAGTTTGGTCCATTTTGAGGTCCTCTTGGTGGAAAGTAATTTAAGTAGTGTGTCTTTAAGAAGGCCATTATGATGCTCAATGAGGCCAGCCATCTGGGGGCTGTAGCTGAAATTGAAGTTCCAAAGAGAGTCCACTGTTGAGTCTCCTGAGATGAAGTGCATACATTGGTCAAAATCTGATCTCCAATATCTGGAGATCAAAAGAAAGAGAATAAATTTAATAAGAACAGAGATTTACTGTTTTGAAGAGGAATTCCAAGTGCGAGTTTCCAAAACAGAGTTCTGTGTAGGTATTGATTATTACGCTGGTCAGCAGTGTACCTGGAATCCAGCAGGGGGAGAGTGGGTCAATGAAGTCAATCTTCTGGTGGGAGTATGGTCAGTCTACCCAGGGAATGTGTCCCCATTTGGGTACCCTCTGTTGTTTGGTTTGGGAGCAGAGAGTACATTCCTCTATCACAACTTTGGTTGCTACAGAAGAGAGAGGGATGCCCTTCACAGGAGCCCAAATTGTTAAGGCATGGATTCTCCTGTGACCTGTGACCCAGAGGTTGTGTGGGCCAATTTAATGACCTGGTGGGAAGGGTCAGGACCTTTAGGAGCTTGTACCAGGCAGAGTGTGGAGGGCTTAGTGAGTGAGTTTGCAATGTTGTTGAAAATAAGGTTAATAAGAGTAGAAGTTTGGGTAACAAACTAGGAATCAGGGACTCTGCTAGTTCCTTCCTTATATAGGCACCTCAAATGGGCTTACCTTGTATGAGAAAATTGTCCTTCAGCCATTGGTTAAATAAACTGCAAGGCCCTTAGCAATAGCCTAGGAGTTTGTGAAAATGTGGATCCGTGAAAGGTCTCTTTTAATGGCCTCCTTGAGGACTAGTAAACAGCTACAAGTTCCACCAGTCAGGCAGAGTCAAGAGTGTCCTCTTCAACTAAACATTCCACCTGAGCTCAGGTGGAATGCTGTGGCCCTCCAAGGAGCTGCCAGAGAAAGGAACATTTACTCCCTGACCAGCTCAAACAGTTAGCACCAAGGCACTCCTCAAATATCCAGAGGAGAAGAAAGCAGGGGTGCTGATATCAATTCTCCAATGCTCTCAGCAGGGGACTGAACATGGGAAAGCCACAGTCTCTGTAATTGGAGAGGCTTTCAGTGTTAGATTTAGCCTTCTTCCATTTTGTCAAAGATGCACCAGTGGCTGTGCTGACCTTCTGTGCTGAGACATCTCCAACATAGAGCATTATAGGAACTTAGGTATGGGGTAGTATTGTGTGGGGTCTGGTTAGGGCCTTGATTTGTAGAAGACTCACATAAGATGCCAAAAGTTGGAGCTCAAGGGAATATACTGGGCTGCCACAGGGTGTAGGCACTTAGTCCTAAACCACATAGGAAGCCAGGTAGATTCATGTTTGGTCCAGAGAGTCCAGGGAGGTACAGCTGGGTGTGGCCAGGGCTCAATTCTCAATGTGGAGCCAGGTGAGACTAAAGGTAAGTCTTGTTGGACTGTCTATTTGCAGCTTCTAAAGAGCACTGTTGGGCCTTGCCCCAATGGGAGGTTGCAGACATGCATGTGGTTTCATGGGCAAGGAATTATGAAGGGTGTGCTGCCTTCATAATATGAAAAGGCCTAGTATGTGTGGTGCCCACTGAGTGTAGTGTAGTATAGTGGGTTTGATAGTGAAAAGTTGATGTTGATGGCTGGGGGGATCTCTTGGTCCTTGGAGGGGCAAGTGATGCTCAGAAAGGTGGCAGATGAAACTGGGCCTTGGATCTTGTCAAGGGGGATTGGCTAACCACATTGGTGAACATGATGTGTGAAGGTGTGCAAATCTGCCTGTACTGCTTCCTCAGAGACCCCTCTGCATAATGCCATCAATATATTGTCAAAAATGGCAATTTTCTGATTGTAAAGTGTTTATATCAAGGCAACAGATATTATGTGTGATTGCAGTGCTGTTTAAGTATTCCATTGGGAACCATTTAAATGTGCACCAAACCCCTTCAAAAGTGAAAGCAAATCGGACCTGAGATTTCTCCACGATGGGAACAGCATAGAACATACTAGCTAGGTCAGTGACTGTGAAGTCTCCTTGGGCCAGTTTTGTGTCCTCAATCTATTCTATAATTTTAGATATTGGAGCCTTAATAGCAGGAACTGTGCATTGAGGTTTCTATAGTCAGCGAGGAAATGCCTCTAGTTGGTGGCTGGCTTAAGTTTTGGGCAAATGGGACTTTTGAAAGGGGACATTGTGGGTTTAATCACTCTTGTCCCAAGCATATCTTTAAACACAGGTGTAGACCTTCAGTGCCCTATTTAAGTCAGTATTAGGCGGTATTTATCATCTTGGCCAGAGGAGGAAGAGTCACCATTGTCCATCTGCAAGGCCCACCATGAAGGCCAAGCACTTGGTCTTGTTCAATTCAGGATGGTGTCACACAAATGCATCTATGATCTATGCCTATATGATAAAGAGAAAGCCAAGTCAATCACCACCAGCAGAGGCTGTTTAATGAAAGCATGTGCCCAGGTCCTACCCCTCTCTATGTCTACACTCTGCCTTGACCTCCCTGTGTAGACCCTTGAGGTATGTGGCTCCTTGAGGCCTCTTGGGGCCCTGTACTTTATTCAGGACCTGTGAGCAATAAACTTCCCTATTTCAATTTCTCCTGTGGTCTTCAGTTGAATAATTGCTCACCATTCAGCACCCTGTGTTCCACTAAACAAAAACTAGTGAATATTACAAAAAATAAACAGATATAGAGAAAATACTAGCAGTTACCACGGGGAGAGGTGTGGAGGAGAGGGGCAAAAGAAGAATAGGGAATTAAGAGGTACAAACTACTATGTATAAAATAAATAAGCTATAAGGATATATTGTACATCCCAGAGAATATAGGTAATATTTTACAGTAATATAAATGGAGTATAACCTTTAAAAATTGTGAATCTCTATGCTGTACATCTAAAACATATAATATTGTACATCACCTATACCTCAATAAAAAGTTAAACTACAACAACAACAGCCAAATGTTAATTTGGCAGTCATAACAGTGGTATGTAGTATGATTAGATCAGCCACAATCTTTGTTCTTTGTTATGTCCCTTTGTCTCATAAGAAAACAAAATTTGCCTGGAATGCTACTTTTGATAACAGATTGTGTGAGTTTCCATGCCTTTAAGTGATCTGTGTTTACTTTTGAAATCTTTTTTTCACCTTAGCTCAAGAAATAATTGTTTCACAGTGACCTATGATTCTATCTGACTGGGTGTTTTAAAACTTCTTGAAATTTTTGACAGACTTCCCAAATACCAAATTCTAATTAAAGTTTTTTTGACCTCCATCTAACTTTGGGGTGCTTCAAAGGGCCCTTGGAAAATCCCAAAGAGAGATCCTAAACTAATTGGGTTCGTATGTTAAATGATATGGGAAACACTATCCAATCTCGCTGTTGCCTATGTCAGATGGAATCATCAGGCTTTCCCCAAATTTATCACAGCCACCAAACAGATAAGGGAAAGGATTTTGGGTTCTTCTGCTGTCTAGTCTTTCACCTTACTCTATGTTCAAAAAATCCCCTGTGGGAATACTCCCATCTCTATGCCCTCAGGTTCTGATGCCCATGGCATTTTCCAAAGTACCCAACTCCAATTCCTCCAAGAGTCCCTTTTTTGCACCTCCAGGACCCTCTTGATTCCAGGCCTTGGCAGCCCATACTTTTTCTACAGACTACCTATTGGGCTAGCCACTTCCAAGCAGCCCACATCCTAAGCTTTATAAATGCTCAATCTCGAGAAATACAACCCAACATCAGGAAATTAAAAAAATTTTTTTTTCTTTCTTTTTTTTTTTTTTTTTTTTGCTGTACGCAGGCCTCTCACTGTTGTGGCCTCTCCCATTGCGGAGCACAGGCTCCGGATGCACAGGCTCAGTGGCCATGGCTCATGGGCCCAGCTGCTCCACGGCATATGGGATCCTCCTGGACCAGGGCACAAACCCGCATCCCCTGCATCGGCAGGCAGACTCTCATCCACTACATCACCAGGGAAGCCCCAGGAAAATTTTTATAGGCCATAAGCATTATAGATAACAGATCGACCTCACAGAAAGTCTTGGCAACACACTGGCACTGGTTCAAACGTTCACTAATGGGGACCTCTTGCACAAGGGAGGGGGGTGACCAGAGGTGTCTGGTTAAGCGATGGGAGAGTAGAAGATGCTCAAAATCCCATTAGGTGAAAAAGAAATTCAGAGGACACTCTAGCCCCCTTCTGACAAAAGCCTCCTAGAAAAACGTCTCTGGGATGCTGGTGGACCAGGTGGTCCTTGATATGGCAGGTAAGAAAATCATTTTTTTAATTGATATGGGAGCCAGTTACTCTGTCCTGATTTCTCACACTGGGTCTCTTTCTTTCAAAAGCTGTACTGTGACTGATGTTGATGGAAAGCCTCACACCTGTTACTTCACTGGAACTCTCAGTTGTCAATTTGAACAGCATTTGATCTCACATGCCGTTTTAGTTGTGCCTAAGTGTCCTACCCCATTTCTGGGGAGAGACCTTCTGGGCTCCCTTGGAGCCGTATCATGGTTAGGAGGCCCCAAGCAGCCCCTTTTCTTGACTCTGGACTCTGACTAAGACAAAGCAGCTGGAAGGACAAGGGCCTATTCCTAGTCATATTCTACATGCAGTAAACCCTGCAGTTTGGGACAAAGGAATCCCTGGGAAGGCTTTCACATGTCCAACGTGTAAAAATTAGCCTTAAGCCAGAAGTCGCTTATCCTAAGAAGAGAAAATACCCCATAGAGTTGGAAGCAAATAAATGTTGGCAACCCCTCATAGATAAATTCTTAAAACATGACCTCTTAGTGACCTGACAGTCTCCATGCAATACCCCTATTCTGCCAGTTGTTAAGCTAAACGGGGAATATTGAATGGTACAAGACCTTAGAGTAGTATATGAGGCAGTGGTCCCTGTACATCCGCTTGTGGCCAATCCTTATATTAGTCCAGATTCCCGGAGATGCCAAATGGTTTACTGTGCTTGACCTCAAGGATGACTTCTTTTGCATCCCAGTTCATCCCTCATTTCAGCATCTGTTTGCCTTTGAGTGGACTAACCTCTACTCGGGCCAGATGCAAGAAGATACCTGGAGAGTATTGCCTCAGGTGTTTTGGGAAAGTCCACAATTGTTCACCCAGGCCCTAGGAAAATAACTAAGGGAAATACACTTAAAAGAAGGGGCCATTCTACAGTATGTAGATGACATATTAATATGTAGTCCCACCATGGAGGCCTCAGATCAGAATGCCATTGAAGACATTAATTTCCTTGGTGCCTAAGGCTACAGGATCTCCCAGAAAGGAAAAAAAAAAAGCACAAATCTCAAAGCAACAAGTTAAATATCTGGGATAAATTATAAACCCTGGAAGCAGACAGTTATCTCCAGATAGAAAACAAGCTATATTAAGTCTAAACACCCCAAAGACAACAACAACAACAACACAAAAATCTTTGTACTTTCTTACGCATGGCAAGATTTTGCAGTATTTGGATTCCAGGATTCAGACTAATGGCAAAGCCTTTATATGAAGCTACTAAAGTCCTAGATACAGAGCCATTACTTTGGAATGGGGAACAAGAAAGGGCTTTTAATAATATCAAACAGGTGCTCACCAGAGCTCCTACTTTGGGTCTCTGCAGTTAAAAAGAAAAAAAATTATCTTGTATGTGTCTGAAAAATAGAGGACAGCTCTGGGGGTCCTTGTGCAAAAGCTAGGAGAAGTTCCTCAGCCTTAGTCTATTTTTCCAAACAACTAGATTCCTTGGCTGGAGGTTGGCCTGGCTGCCTCTGGGCAGTAGCTGCCACTACTTTATTAGTGGAAGAAGCTAAAAAGCTTACCTTTGGACAGTCACTAGAAGTCCAGACCCTTCATCAAGTACAAGGGATTCTGGAGATTGAAGGCCACCGTTGGCTAACTGGAGGCCACCTAACTAAGTAACAAATTTTACCCCTTGACTCCCAAGAAGTAACCCTCAAAACGTTCCACACCTTCAACCCAGCTATACTAATGCCTGTGGAAAGCCCAGAACAAACACATTCCTGCCTTGAAACCCTTGACCAGGTTTATGCCTGTAGGCCTGATCTAACAGACCAGGCCATAGAAAACCCTGAGGAAGAATGGTTTACTGATGGCAGTAGTTTTCTTAAAGATGGAGTCATGAGGGCAGGGTATGTTATTGTGAGCACTTATAGTGTTATAGAAGCAAAACCTTTGCCACCTAACAATTCAGCCCAGAAGACTGAGCTAATAGCCCTAACTCGGACCTTAATCTTCGGGGAAGGAAAAATTATAAATATGTATGGACTCGAAATATACCTTCCTTGTTTTATATGCCCATGCAGCTATCTGGAAAGAAAGAGGACTGTGAATACAAAAAATTCCCCTGTAAAATATGGGGCTGAGGTTTTACATCTCATAAAAGTGGCTCAAAAACCAAAACTAGTAGCAGTCATTCACTGTCACGGGCACCAAAAGGAAAATTCTCAAATTATCCAAGGGAACAACAGGGCAGATTTGGAAGCAAAGAAAGAGGCTGTAATGCCCATACCAGTTAGAAACCAACACTGAGAAAATTCAACTACAAACCACTTGGCTTCAGCAAACAACTAACCACCAATCCTTGCTATTCAATATGTGCACGGAAACTGAAAACTGGTTCTCTAGTTTTTCCTCTTGGATTCCATGATGTATAAAAAACTTTCAGGAAGGAGATTTTCATTTTCTTATAACCCTTTTCTTTTCAGTCATACTGATTTATGCCATATTTTGTCTAGTGCTCCATTGTCTTCCCTACTATTGTGAACCTGTGACTCAGACTTTTTGGTCCAAGAAGGAGAAATGGGACAAACAGGTTCAGGCCTTCCATTCTAAAAACAGAGAAACATGTTAAACTTTAACCCTGATATTAACAAAAATATATACCCAAGGAGAATGGCTTTTTGGCAGGGGCAACGTCACCTCCCTTCTCTGGTCAACAGTTAAGGAAGTCCAAAGTTAACCTGGTTCTTTCCCTTTCTAGGTCCTTTAATGGCTATTGTTGTTCTCCTTTTTAACCCTTGTTTGTTTAAGCTTTTGATTGAGTTTGTGTCTTCTAGACTACAACAATTAGAAGTAAGGCTCATGATGGAGTAAGGAATTCAGCCCATTCCAGTGGAAATTGGCCCAGATCCCTACAGGCCCTTGCAACAGTCAGCAAGTGATGTCTACACCTCTAGGGCAGGCTAGGATCTGCGGTACCTGTCCAGCAGGAAGAATTTTCAGAAGAAGAGAACTTCGGCCCCTTACCCCTTAAGAACAATGGTGTAGAGTTTCTCAGGGGGAATGAGACTGGCCTGGGACCTGGGACACTTTGCTGCAGTTCTGCAAAGCTTGTACCTGGACATAACTCTCTTCGAGCTACAAAATACAAAGAAACTATATGGGACTAAAAACAACTGTGTGCATACACAGTTGGGGCAAATTCTGGACCCATAAGATACAAAAAAAACAGAGTAAAACAAAAAAACAATTGCCATTTCTGAAGAGCCGGGAGAAAAAACAGGGTTTTGGGAGCAAAAGCAGGGAACTGAGCATGCCCCCTGCACACACAACCACCTAAGGGATGGGCAAAACTCCTAAGCTACCCCTCCAGCCCGACCCCTGGACATACCCCTACACATACCCCTACACTCATCCCATATAAGGAACAAGCTTCCCCCCCTCCGCAAGCAAGCAAGCCAGGGAACCTGTTGTTTGCTCTCTCCCACTCCCTCCCTGCTGCAGCAGGGACCCCAATAAAGCCTTGCCTGAATTTCTTGTCTGGCCTCTAGTCAATTCCTATTGATTGGGGAAGGCCAAGAACCCTGTGGGTATCACTAATATGCTAAGTTTTGAGGAAAAGACCTAAAACAGGGGGTATTGCCTGAATTGTCCCTTATGCTTAATTTTTTAAAGAATATGGCATGGTTTTGGAATGCTGATGAAAAATACGAAGCTTTAAAATAGTTCACTTACTTCCCCTGAGGGATAAGATTAACACTGTTCAATTATTAAATTTTCTTTAAAATTATTATTTTTTATGAATAAATACGAGTTTAAAAAGCTGAATTAAACTCCAGCCGTACTCTATGTAGTGGGGAAACAAATTGAGGTATTTGCATTCAGACAAAACTTTGAACTTTAGCTCTACCACTTACTATCTTCTGACTTTAAGCTTATTAAATATCTTCTGTTGAAGGTTGGTATCTGTGGAATAATTTTAATAAGTTACAACTTATTTCAATTCTCTCTCAATTCTTCAAAGTAGTTTAACCGAAGTAAGCAGTTTTAAACATCAGGCAATTACAAAGGGAAAGAAGCCTATTAATCAGGATAATAGACTCAAAAGAAAAAAAAAATAGAAATGACCAGATTCTCCAGACCCTTTTTCTTATTCCACTACCCTAATCCCAGGTTAGAAGATTCCTCTGGAATAGGAGGATAGACCAAAATTCCTTTGGGATGAATAGTTCTTAAAACAGGTGTTTCTTATGATTCTTCCCAGGCTGGATGTATCTGGTTGTATTTGCATCGTTTGTTTCATGGCAAATATTACTGTCGAAAAGTCTTTAAAATTATATACAAACTTACCTATGTGTGACTAAAATTATATTTATATCCTAAATATTTTTCCCAACTTCTAAGATCAGATATTCATAAACATAACTTTAAGAAATGATCTACCTCATCCTTCACGAGTCTCTATTTCCTCATATATGAGAAAGGAGACCATCATTTATCTTCTTTCAGGAGTTTGTGTGAAGAAGAAATATTACAGGGGAAATGATACTTACAGAGTCTTCTAGACTTCTGCATATTTTGAATCATTATCCCTAGGGCAGTCTGGAGAATTTCATGTCCTAAGCTTCTGGTTTTTGTTTGTTTGTTTCAATATATATACACATTTGGAAACTGTTGCTATATACCAAAGATATGTGCTTCTATAATTACACGAAATTTCACTTTCCTAGACGATTTTATAATGATAAATAAAGGTCTAACTCCTCTTTGATCCTTCTTTAAATTCACTTCTAAATTATTTTGTATTTCCCTGTGAGCTCATCATATGTGAGAGGATGGAAGACTACAATACATGGGCATGTGCTCTTTTCTATTTCAAATAGCAAGTTGAATAAGAAAAAATAATGTAATTTTTAATATTCTATAGCAACTTTTACATTATATGCAAAGGGGTACCTGATTAATCATATACTATGTAATAATACAATGGCTTTGTTACAAACATTTCTAGAAAACTTACATAAGTGTCTTGTGCTTACTTAAAATTTTAATTGATGTAAGTGAATTCATCCCTTAAGGCATGTTAAGAGATTCTCATTAATTTGCAGTTAAATCTGGGCTAGGAAAACATATAGCCACTTATACTACAGTAAGTACAGTAAGTATAAAATGACATAAGACACTGAAAATCTGATTTCAATATATTTTTGTATCCCATTTCATGTGTAATCACAAATACTATTTATATTTACTGAGTTTGCAGTCATCACTAGTTCAGTCATTTTATAATATTTCCATGATTTTTGTATGATTATGGAATGTATAACTAAAATAATGTACTATTAAAAAAATCCAAGTATTGTTCTCTGTGTGTGTGTCCACACACAAACACACACACACGTGCAGATACTTTTGTAACTGCACAGGAGTTCTCTGATATATTCTTTACAAATGCACACATGGGGAAATTGACTAAAATATATATTAAAGTATGAAGTGTAATTTATGTTGTGTATGAACTATAATTTTATTTTTAATCGAAGGGGAATATTATAATTGGGTTTTTGTAAAAGCAGCCCCTGATAGTAGCATCTGAGTGTGTGGTTTCTATTTGGGTGGTGATCATAGAAATCATAGTAACAGAACAGGGAAGTGAGAAAAAGACAACTATCCATCAGAAATTGTTAAGAAATTGATTATTCTGTAGGCAACTGGGGCTCCATCTCACTGGGTCCTCTGTAGAAGGCCATGTAGAGTGTACTCAGAATTGTTCCACTGAGGGTTAAAGAAGTTGGGACTGTGATTCACCAACTCTAGAACCTAACTGGCTGAAGGTTGCTCCTGGAATGTTAAATCTTTGCACTTTTATCACTGGGTGGACCAGAAAAGCTCCTGCAGCCAGAGGAAGTCCCTAGGCAGAGAGACAATAAGGTGGGCCAAGGGAAATTGGTGAGACATCAATGGCATCTGCAAAAGATATCACCTCTTGAGCCACTCAGCTCCACTTGCATCCCACGTTAGATTAATAACATCCTTTCACTGATTCTACACGTTGATGCCTGACCATGATTTCTAATAAAAATAATTATAACAAGGTTAGCAGGGAAAATGGCCTTCCCGCTCACAGCTTGTGTTCAGCCCAGATTTGATAATCATCACTTCTCTTTCTCATATACATTCTAGGTCATCCTTATCATTTTCCTGCATGCCTGATTATCTAAGTTGCTTATTTGTTAGGGTCAATCATACCTCTAACTATGGAGTGTCTGAGACTGCTGGATATGATGCCCTTGCCATGCTGTGGCGTTGCCCCAGGCATGTACCAAAAAGTATTCCAGTGAAGCCTTGGAGCCACAGACTTCCTTTACACTGCTTCCACTATGTAACAGCAGTACTGACCCTTCATGATATCCAGGATTGACAAGTCCTACCAGCTCTATAACTCCTCCATTTTCCTGCTGACTTCAGCATTAGGAGACCCAAATGATCAGTTATCAGTCCTAAATCTAGATCTAGGTTCTGTGGAACACACCCTGTGTCCTCTGGAGGAAATATTCCACCTCTAGTTATCTAGACCCCTAAAACTACAGAGACTGATTTGCAAGGGAAACATACATTTCCAAATAAGTCAGTACGGATTTGGTGAGAGTGACCAGTTTTATTTTCACTATTTGGTTTCTGAACAAAGGCAGAAAATCAAATAAACACTAACTAAGACCATTAGTTTAATGTAGACATTGCATTTGGGCACAACTGCTATAATGTTCCTACATATCCTCAAATCGGAATTTTAACTGACCTTTTAAAAGGGCATTCTAATGGTTTATCATGAATGTAGCTTCTGAGTAATATATAATAGGGCAGGTGAATCCTTTATTGCAGTGTACATTCTTCTACTTCCTACATGACAATGTCAGCCTCTTGGTCTGAGATGTTGTTCCACAGGATAACATTTTAGTTAATCAAACATTCTCTGATCTTTCTAAATGTAGTAGTGGTAGAACAAATGTTGCCAAGGAAAGAGAAATGCATAACTATAACACATACTGATCCCAGTCGAGACAAATCATTAACATCTCAAGTTGGAAGTGGTCTTACATATAAAAAATCACTTTCCACAAAGTGCCTGGTGGATTTCCTCAATGGATTGTGTGCTTTTTAGAGCTCAGCATTGGTCTCTGCTGCAGGTGAGTTAGACACTGAGCACCAGTAGTAGCTGGATCATCTCTGAAAAGGGAGAACCCATGCTGTTGAGCCCATGCATAGTCTCCATCCCTGCCATCATGACCACTTTATTCATGGACCCATTGTGCAGACACTGAAGTGATTGAAGACTGCCTTGTACTGGAAAGGTCACTTTGTGCACCTGAAGATTAATTAAGCACCTCCTATGGAGTAATTGCTATCTGGAGGGCATTCAAGGCAGACACAAAATTCTGCATGCTTTTTCCCCTCCTATAGGTCCTGATCTCATCTAGTAAAGACAGCACATCTGAAACGGTGGCTGCGATTGGGATTAACAGCTGATTATAGTGGTCCACAATTCATCCTCTTGATCTTTATAGTTTTTGGAAGGTTCATTTCTGGGAATGAAATTGGTTTTTGACAGAGATCTTCTTTATACATCCTTTAAGTTTTGATATTGATAAATGGCATTGTTTCTGATCTAGTATTATGAACTGAAGAAAGAGACCAATTGTTAGGAGATTCCATGGGTTTTCCTGCACATTAATATTCTTACTCCACAGAAAGTGCAACTGCAAGGATTTTCTGTTGCTTACCTAAATATTCTTTTCACAAATCCTTGACTTTTTTAGTTCTTAACTATACAAGCCATACAACTTTCTTATTTTAACATCATTTACTTTGACCCTAGAAGTGTCTTGCTTTCAAGCTTAACCACTACCCATTACCAGTCATCACACAACTTCAGAAATAAAAAGTTTTAACAGTGGTTACAGACCCTTGCAGGCACCCCTACAACCATTATATTCCTCTTCTTCACCATCAGGAGAAACTTTATACTGAATTTTGAAGTAGTTTTCCCCTTGAAGTCTTTATTTTACTCTGTTTCTAGAAAATATGTTACTAAGCTTTGCATTTTTTACATAAATACAAACATAGTGTATGTATTTTTCTGTTACTTGATCTTAACTTGTTTTGTTGGAGATTTATTATATTATAAAAATGTAGCACACCTGACTTCAACTTTCTATCAGTTTTCACTTTTGTTCCAAGTCTACATTTTTCTCACCTAGAGCTTGTACTATGTTTATTTTTATTCTTCCAGTTTTCTTGAGATACAATAGACATACAGCACTGTATAAGTTTAAGGTGCAAGCATCATTACTTGACTTACATACAGCATGAAATGATTACCCCAATAAGTTTAGTGAACATCCATTGTCTCATATAGATACAAAATAAAAGAAATATTGCTTGTGATAAGAACACTTAGGATTTAATCTCTTTAAAAAATTATTATTATTATCTTTATTAAAGTATGGTTGATTTACATTATATTAGTTTCATGTATACAACACAATGATACAATATTTTATAGAATATAACCCATTTAAAGTTATTATAAAATATTGGCTATATTCTATGTGCTGTACAATGTATCCTTGTATCTTAATTTATACATCATATTTCGTGCCTCTTAATCCCCTACCCTATTTTGCTCCTTTCCCCATCCCTCCACTGGTAAACAATAGTTTATTCTGTATATCCAAGAGTCTGTTCCTGTTTCATTATACTTGTTTTAGATTCCACATATACAGGATAATTTACAGTACTTGTCTCTCTCTGTATGACTTATTTTACTAAGCATAATACCCTCCAGCTCTTTCTATGTTGTTGCAAATGGCAAGATTTTATTCTATTTTTATCCCTAAGAAATATATATACTACATGTTTAACCATTCATATCTGGATAGCTACTTAGGTTGCTTCCATATCTTGGCTGTTGTAAATAATGATGGTATGAACATTGGGGTGCATGTATCTTTTTAATTTAGTAGTTTTTTAAAATTCAAACCTAAACCCAGGGGTGGAATTACTGGATCATATGGTAGTTCTATTTTTAACTTTTTAAGGAACCTCCATACTGTTCTCCATAGTGGCTGCACCAATTTACATTCCCACCAACAGTGTAGGAGGGTTCCCTTTTCTCCACATCCTCTCCAACTTTTGTTATTTGTAGACTTTTTCATGATAGCCATTTCTAACAGCTGTGAGGTGATATCTCTATGTGGTTTTATTTTGCATTTCCCTGATAATTAATAATGTTGAGCATCATTTCACATGTCTGTTGGCCATATGTATGTCTTTGGAAAAAAGTCTGTTCAGGGCTTCTGCCCATTTTTAAAATTGGGTTATTTTTTTTTTTTATATTGAGTTATATGAACTCTTTATATATTTTGGATATTAAGTTCTTATTGGACATATCATTTGCAAATATTTTCTCCCATTCAGTAGTTTTTTTTTTTTCATTTTGTAGGTGAGTCCCATTGTGTAAAAGATTTCAAGTTTAATTAGACTCTATTTGCTTATTTTTGCTCTTGTTTCCTTTGCCTGTGGAGATAGATCCAAAAAGAAATATTGCTGTGACTTATGTCGAAGAGATTTCTGCCTATGTTTTCTTTTATGAGTTTTGTGCCTCTGTTCTTCCACTTAGGGCATTAATTCATTTTGAATTCATTTGTTCATATGGTAGGATAAAACGATCTAATTTCACTGTTTTACATGTAGCTGTCCAGTTTTCACAGCACCACTTATTGAAGAGACTGTCTTTTTTCCATTGTATATTGTTGCCTCCTTTGTCATAGATTAATTGACCATATGTACGTGGGTTTATTTATGGGCTTTCTATACTTTTCCATTGATCTGTGTGTCTGCTTTTGTGCCAATAATTACTACTTTGATTGTTGTAGCTTTGTAGTATAGTCGAAAGTCAAAGAGCATGATTCTTCCAGTTCTGTCCCCCTTTCTTAATATCATTTTGGTCATTTGGGGTCTTCTGTGGTTCCATATACATTTTAGGACTATTTGTTCTAGTTCTGTGAGAAATGCTATGGGTATTTTGTTAGGGATTGCATTAAATTTGTAGACTGCTTAGGGTAGAATGGGCATTTTAATAATATTAATACTTCTAATCCATGAACATGAGGTATCTTTCCATTTCTTTGTATCATCTTCAATTTCCTTTACCAATGTTTTATAGTTTTCATAGTATAGGTCTTTCATCTTCTTGGTTAAGTTTATTTCTAGGTATTTTATTATTTTGTTTGTTTTTGTTTGTTTGTTTGTTTTTTGCAGTACACAGGCCTCTCACTGTTGTGGCTTCTCCCATTGCAGAGCACAGGCTCCAGACGCGCAAGCTCAGTGGCCATTGCTTATGGGCCTAGCCACTCTGCGGCATGTGGGATCTTCCTGGACTGGGGCACGAACCCGTGTCCCCTGCATCAGCAGGTGGATGCTCAACCACTGCACCACCAGGGAAGCCCTATTTCTAGGTATTTTATTATTTTTGATGCAATTTTAAATTGGATTGTTTTCTTGCTTTTCCTTTCTGATCATTCATTATTAGTGTATAAAAGCAACAGATTTCTGTTTATTAATCTTATATTGTGCAAATTTACTGAATTCATTTATTAGTAGGATAATTTTTTGGTGAAGTCTTTAGGGTTTTTATATACAGTATTTTGTCACCTGCAAATACTGACAGTTTTACCTCTTTCCTTCCAATCTGGATGACTTTTATTTCTTTTTCTTCTCTGATTTCTCTGCCTTGGACTTCCATACTATGTTACGTAGAAATGGTGTGAGTGGGCATCCTTGTCTTATTCCTGATTTTAGAGGAAATCTTTCCACTTTACATAATTGAGTTTGATGTTAACTGTGAGTGTGTTATAATTGGTCTTTATTATGATGAGATATGTTCCCTCTACACCAACTTTGATGAGAGTTTTTATTAATAATGGATGTTGAATTTTGTCAAATGCTGTTTCTGCATCTACTGAGATGATCATGTTATTTTTTTCTTTCCTATTGTTAATATGATGTATCACATTGATTGATCTGTGGATATTGAACCATCCTTGCATCTCTGGAATAAATCTCACTGGACCATGGTGTAAGATATTGTTGATATATTGTTGAATTTGGTTTGTTAATATTTTGTTGAATGTTTTTAAAACCTTTTTTTTCTTAGAGATAATGGCCTTTTCTTTTTGTGTGTTGTCTGTCTGATTTTGGTATCTGGGTAATGGTGGCTACATAGAGTAAACTTGAGAATGTTCCTTCCTCTTCAATATTTTTGGATAGTTTGAGAATGATAAATATTAGTTCTTCTTTATATGGTTGATAGAATTTCCCTGTGAAGCCATCTGAACCTGGAATTCTTTTAGCTGGGAGATTTTTTATTACTGATTAAATTTTACTACTAGTAATCAGTCTGTTCAGATTATCTAGTTCTTCCTGATTCAGTCTTGCCAAGTTGTATGATTTTAGGAATTCACTCATTTCTTCTAGATTGTCCAAGTTGTTGGCATATATCCATTCCTACTGTTCTCTTATGATTTTTTGTACCTCTGTAATGTTGATTGTAATTTCTTCTCTTTTATTTCTTATTTTATTTTGGTCTTCCCTTTTTTTCTTAATGAGACTGGCTAAAGGCTTATCAATTTTCTTTATCTTTTCATAAAAGAAACTCTTATTTGTATTCCTTTTTTCTTTCTTTTTTTTCTATCTCTATTTTACTTATTTCCATTCTGATCTTTACTGTTTTCTTCCTTCTGCTGGTTTTGGGCTTTGTTCTTTTTCTAATATTTTTACATAGTAGTTTAGGTTGTTTGAGATTTTTCTTATTTGTTGAGGTAGGCCTGTAACACTGTAAAATTTCCTCCCTTTTTCTGTGTTCCATAGATTTTGGAAAGTTGTGTTTTAATTTCATTTGTCTCAAGGCATTTTGTAATTTCCTCTTTGATTCTTCATTGACCCATTGATTTTTTAAATAATATATTGTTTAGTCTCCATGTGTTCTTGTTTTTCCTATTTTTCTTCCTGTAATTGATTTCTGATTTTATACCATTCTCATTACAAAAGATGCTTGATATAATTTCTATCCTGTTAAATCTGTTAAGATTTGTTTTGTCACCTAGCATGTCATCTCTCCTAGAGAATGTGTCATGTGCACTTGTAAAGAATGTATATTCTGCTGCTTCGGGGTGGAATGTTTTCTCCATATCTATAAAGACTGTCTTGCCTAATGTGTCTCCTAAATTCAGTGTTCCCTTATTGTTTTTCTGTCGGGATGATCTGTCCATTGATGTAAATGAGATGTTAAATACCCCTACTGTTATTGTGTTACTGTCAATTTCTCCCTTTATATCTGTTAATATTGGGTTTATGTATTAGGTGCTCCAATTTTGGATGCATATGTATTGACAATTGTTATTATCTTCTTATTGGATTGATTATTTTATCATTATGAAATATCCTTTATTGTCTCCTGTCATAGTCTTTTTTAAACATTTTTTTGTTGACATAAGTATTGCTATTCCAGCTTTTTTTTTTTTTTTCATTTTCACGGAATACCTTTTTCTAACCCCTCCCTTTCAGTCTGAGTGAGTCTCTTGTAGGTCACATATATATGTCTTTTTTTTTAACCCATTCATTAAAAAATCCATATTAATAAAAAGACATAGCCTTTCTGTGTCTTTTTATTAGAGCATTTAAGTGATTTACATTAAAGGTAGTTGTTGATAAATATATTTATGACCATTTGTTTATTGCTGTCTTGTTGTTTTTTAGTTTTTTTGTTGTTGCTCTTTTCTTCTTTTGTGCTCTTCCCATTTGATTTAATAACTCTCTTTAGTGTTATATTTTTATTCCTTCTTTTTTTTGTGTGTGTATCTATTATAGGTTTATGGTTTGTGGTTAACATGAGGTTCATACATAAATACAGATACAATTATAAATATGTTAATGATTTCTTAAGTTCAAATGCATTCTAACAAACCTGAATTTTTATTCCCCTTCCCACATCACTATTTTTGACATCATATTTCACATATCCTTCTTTTGTGTATCTTTTACTACTTATTGTGGATATAGATGATTTTATTACTTTTGTCTTTTAACTTTCACAGTAGCATTATAAGTGTTTTGTCTACTATCTTTATATTTTTCTTTACCAATGAGATTTTTCCTTTCATAACTTTTATATTTCAAGTTATACTTTTTCTTTTCTGTATAGAGAAGTCCTTAGTGGATGTCTAAGTTTCCTCCTGTCTCTCTGGGATCAACAAGTGGGTCTGGCCCAGGAACATTTATTGCTGACTGTGCACTGGGTCTTGGAAACTGAGATTTTACATGCGCCCTTTAAGACAAGAGTGTGTTTCTTTCAGCCCTCTATCTCTTTTGTATACAATCCCTATGGCCTTCAATGACAGACATTCTAAGTATTCATCTTCCCAGTGCAGAACCCTTGAGCTGGGGAACCCAGTGTGAGCCTTGGACCTCTTGTTTCTTGTGGATACTCTTCAGTAATTGTAATTACCCTCAGATATGTGGTTTACCTACACAGGGATGTGGACTTTTGACTGTCCTTGGCCTCTACCCTTCCTACCCATCTCATTGTGTTTCCTTCTTTGTATTTTTAGTTGTGGAAAATATTTTCTGCTAGTTTTCAAGTATTTCTCATTGATGGTTGCTCTGTAAATAGTTTTAATTTTTGTGTGCTCATGGGAGAAAGTGAATTCAGAGTCTTCCTACTCTGCCAGCCTGGCCACTTCTTTTTACAGTATTTCTTGGCATCTAATAGAAAATGTCCTCTTGCCTTCTTTTTTTTTTCTCTAGTGTGGTTTATCCTTGTCTATCAACTGTTGCAACAAAAATTGTTGCAATATTAATTAAGATTGCATGAAATCTATAGACAAATTTAGAGGAAATTTTACTCAGTTTCCAATGTGTAAATAGATGTGTGTTTGTATATGTGTGTGTATATATATATATATACACACATGTATGCTTTTATTAATTAATTAATTTACTAATAAGAAAATCATTTGTTTTACATTTTATTTTACAATATGGTTTTATAATATAAAGCTAATTGATAAAAGATTTATAAAATTAATATATTATAATCAATATTATTTTATAAAATACTAATAACCTGTTATATATGATATTAATATAACCTTTCAAATAAATGTTTATAATTTATTAAAAAATCATTTTATGGATTTATTTTTGTATTGTCTTTTTTAGTAAGTATAAATGATAATTTTAAAAATCACTTTAACTGAATAATTGTTTCTTGTGGATAAAACACAGTAGAGTTTACAAAATATTTTTTATTCATCAAAATTTCTAAAATTCTTTAACTCTAATAATTTATCTGTGGCTTTTTTGCACATTTCTAAACACACAATATGATAACCAATTAATTTATCCCCTTGAGAAGAAGTGGTCATATTGAACACCTTAGGTTGTTCTTGATATTAAGAAATGCTTTCAAAATTTGACCATTTTGTCTGATATTGTCTTAGGGATTTATTTTCTGTCTCTTTGTAAAGGGAATTTATCAGGATAAGTTTTTTTTTTTTTATTCCTAACTTACAAAACTTTCTTCCTCTTTAGAAAATTTTAAATTAATCTAAATTTTAATTTTTTTCTGGAACTATAGAAAATAAATAATATAGTTTTCTCCTTTAATTTATTAGTGTTAAATCATATAATCTGATTTTCTTATGTAGGCACATTTATTAATGCTGGTATAAACTCAAACTTCCAATGAAAATATAGTATATCAAGTGCATTTTTCCCACCAGTGTATTTGTAAACGTAAAAGGTTACTGCTGAATGGAGTTATATGGGGATACTTTTCTGGAAATTTATTAATAATTTTAGTTTTGTGATCAGTAATATTTAGTTATTGTTTTATGTTTTTAAGTGATAACTTTAAGTGATAACTAGAAAATTTTGGAATAAATACAAAAGATTTTTATTTCCTTCTGCAGGTTCTTCTAGTGGTTCTCTTTATGTGATTATCATTCAGCTTATTTTTATTTTCTACTTGAATAAAAGTTACTCTGGCAATAAAGGCAAGTGAGATAGAATAAGGAACTTTTTAATTTAGTTACTTGTCCTCCCCTGACTGGCATTAAAAAAAAAAAATTCCCATTTTGTTTCAACTATTTTAAATTGTGTTATTTATCTTCCCCCTAGTTTTATTGAAGCAGAATTGACAAAAATTGTATATATTTATATGTGCTACTGAATGATTTGATATGCATTTGTGTTGTGAAATAGCAATCATGACCAAGTTAATAAACATATGTGTTACCTCACATAATTACCATTTTCGTCCTTCCTTTCTTTCTTTCTTTCTTTCAGAACACTTAAGATCTACTCTCTAGCAAATTTAAATATACAACAGTGTTAACTATGGTCACATTTTTGTACATTTGATCTCCAAAACTTAGGCATCTTTCATAAGTAAACACGTTCTTTGACCAAAATTTTCTTATCTATCCCTCCCCCCAGTTCTTGGTAAGCACCATTTTACTGTCTGTTTCCATGGGTTTGATTATTTTAGATTCCACATATAAGTAAGATCATGCAGTATTTGTTTTTTAATTTGTGGTCCTTTTCTTGCATATTCTTAGTAAGCAGGTGCTTCAATTCCTTTAAAGATAGTATTTATTAAGATTGAAAATATTTGAAAGAGTCTATATAATTATTAATGTGTATCTCTCTGTCTTTATCACTCTCTCTACATATATGTATATATACTTTATATATATACTTTGTACCCCATCAAAATAAATATGTCCTTCTATATATAAGTATACATTCATATAAAAGCTTATTATACTAATATCTTTTGATATAATTAGCCATATGCATGAATGCACATACATCCCTTTAAAAATATTAACAACAGGAAGAGAACATTCAGTACAGTACCAATTAGGTACCATATTCTCTTCTGAATTTGAGGTTAATCATTTATGGTAAGACATATGATACTTGGAAAAAATGTTTATAGAATGAAGCAATAAGTATTGTACCTCTGTTAAAGTGTCTTTTGCCAATTACTAAAACATAACTGTTACAAAGTTAAACTTAAACGTAAACTGTAAATCTAATAATATTTTAAATTTAGATACATTTCAATTTTATAATTCGGGTTTTATATTATGAAATATATTTTCATGATTGCACTGCTTTACTGAGATATAACTTTCATGTGATACAACTTTAAGAGTGATTGGTGCAGTAGTGAAATTATTTAAACATCTAACATTGACATTTAACTGAAAAATAAAATTACATATATGTAGTTTATAGATGACTGGATAGGTTATGTAGAAAAACCTATAGAATCTACAAAAATGCTAGATTTAATAAGTAAATTTTTCTAGACAAGAAAGTAGTTAAATTTTAAAAAATCAACTCTATTTTTACATCATAGATATAAGCAATTGGCAAATAAAATTACCAAAACAATCCATCAAAATAGCATCAAACTGTAAAATTGCCCTTACTTTTCTTCTTCTCAAATGGTAAATTCATTATGTTGAGCAGAACATGTGGGAGTCCATTGTAGTGGTGGTGGAAGGGAGCCATGATGACTTCAGGAGTGTTGTCAGAGCTGAGGCTGAATCAGGAAGCCTCTCCAGGGAGAGGAAATCGTGGTCTATCGTAGAATATTAGAGTCTGACTGGTATAAGGAAGATTTCCCACTCTGGAGTGAAAGAGCCCAAGTAGGGAGAGAAGAGTGTCCATATGGAATGGAACAGCTTGTAGAGAAATAAGGATGTACGTGTAAAGTCAAAATCACTGGATACTCAATGCAAAAACCATAAAAATTCAACCACTATCTCAATTGAAACACATACAAAAATTGAAGTGGGTCATGGACATAAACCTAAAACTATGAATCACAGGGTTTCTGAAGAAAATATAAACACCTTTGTAACCTTGAGGAAGGCAAATTTTTCATGAACATAGCACCAATGTATTAATCATAAAGGAAACAAAATTATAAACTGAAATTATCTCTTTATTTTTCTTCTAGATTGATTATGGTTTTAACTTTCACATTTTAAAATTAATTTTTGAATATACTATGAGGTAGAGTTAATATTTATGTTTCTTTCAGTAAGAATATCCAGTTGTTCCAGCACAGTCTGGACATTATTTTGTCCATTGAATTGCATTGGCGTCTTTGTTGACAATTGAGTGAGCTCATATGTGTGTGTCTGTTTCCATACTCACTATTCTATTCTGACACTACTATTTCAATGCTTCTTGTAATTTCATAGTAAGTCTTAGAATGAGGCAGTATAAATACTCTTATTTCACGTTAATATAGACCCATTGCATTTCCATATACATTTTAGGACCATTTTGTCAATTAAAATAAATAGTGTTTGACATTTTGATTGGAATGACATTAAACATATGTTAATTTGGAAAGAATTTAAACCTTAACAATATGGTCTCTTCCAATTCACATGAATGAGGTATTTATTTAGGTTTCTTTATTTTTTCCTAGTGTCCATGACTCTTATGTCTCATGGTTCCTCCTGTCTAATCTCCTGCTTCATTCTTTCTCTTGCTTTATAGATTTTATTTTCTTCCTTCATTTGGTTTCTTTGCATCTTCCATATATATTAGTTTCCTGTTGATGCTGTTACAAACCACAATCATAGTGACTTAAAAGAGAACAAAGTCTTATCTTATAATTCAGTAAGTCAGTAGTCCAAAATTAATCTCTCTTCCCACCATCTTTGTTTGTTATTTTATCTCCTTCTCTGACTCTGAACTTCCTGCCTGCCTCTTACAAAGGTCCTTGTGATTATGTAGGGTCTATTCAGATAATTCAGGACAATTTCATCTCAAGGCCTTCAATGTAATCATATCTGCATGGTGTCTTTTTCCATCTGAAGTAACTGATCCACAGGTTTTGAGAATCAGGATGTGAATATCTTTGGTGGGCCATTATTCTGTCTACCACACCAACCAGTGTTTCCTGGCTGTAGCAGGAAGTGGGGTTGAAGTAATAAAAATGATCCATATAATAAAGGAGCCTTATAAATACTATTCAGGAAATTTGACTATCCAAAGAAATGAGTCACAATTCAAAATTTTTAATAAAGGGAATGACGTATTTGTATATGAGGTTTAGCAAGAGCACATTTTTCCAGTGTGGCAAATGATCTAGCAAGAGAAATATTACAGGCAAAGGAGCAGTTAGGAGGCCACTGTAGTGATAAAACAAGAGACCTATGTTCTGTTACAATAGTCACAATCCAGATGGAGAAAAGTAGACAGAATAAAGACAATGAAAGGTCTTGACAAGTCAACTGTCCTGGTCTATTAGACATTCATTTAATTTGAGAAAAACCTTTATTCTACTGCTTGAATTTTTGATATTATGAAACAAAGGAGTAAAAGCATAAAACAATCCTACAATTCTCAATGTGTATAAATTTTGCAGTGCACCCCTATCTTCTTTCTCCTATTCATTATAGCATAGAATCAGCTATACATAAACCCTGACACCTACCTCTAACTTGACAGATTACTAATAAATGGGCATGTGGTTTCAGTTAAAAAATGAATAATGCTCTAGTCTAGTCTATATGTACTTATAATCAACAATGATGTCTAGTACAATTTAAAGTTTAATAGGATAGAACTCACACAAAGTGTTCTTACCACAGTAAAATAAAATATAATTTAATTTAAAAATAGTTTTCTGTGAGTGGCAAACACTAAATAGAAGAGTAAACAATGAAATTATGAGATAGTAAGTAGATATTAGAGAAGAAAGTAAGGGTTTCCTGTTTATATTTTTATTCTTTAGGACAACAGACTTAATTTGTTCTTAGTAACAAGGCACTTTTGATTTCCTTCTATCAGCTTTAAAGTTACTGGAAAGTCAACCACTAATTTTAGCAATTAGTTCACTTTCAGTTCTCATTTCTTTGTTTCTGGTGTTTTTGTTTCTGAGTGTGTGTGTGTGTGTGTGTGTGTGTGTGTGTGTTCCCATAGATATTTTAGTGTGAATTTGAGAAAACCTGAAAGTTGCATCAAGGGCTAGATATTGTTTTAAAATAGAAATGCCTCTTCTTTTTTATGTCAGGTAGAACATTATACATTCTTTTCAAGTTACATTTCATTTAGATCAGAGATTCATTATGGAAACAATTCTTTATAACACTTTATTTCATAATTCTTATTGTAAAGCCAAAAAAATTCCTCCCAGTGTCCTCGGGAAAAAGACCTGTTAACGTTTTCTTGACTAATGTTAATTTTCAAGCATCCTAAGCTTACAAATTAAGGCTTAATAACCCCCCTTTGTCAGCAGCTAAACTAGAGATTCCAAGGTGTTTACCAGAAATTTCAAATTGTTAATCATATATCCAAATCCACAATAATCCAGCAAAATGTCAACTTTTGCAAATTAACTCTTTGCATTTTCCTAAGTAGCTAATGGATCCTCATCCGGCTTTACATATTGCTGTCCACTAATGGTCATAGCCAAAAGAAATGAGGCATGAGCTGGACAAAAGTTGATAAGAAGCGTACAGTAAAAAGACAACACTATTTTTTCCTATTTATCAAATTTGTTTTTTCTCATCTTTCATTATAAATTTATTAGTAAAACATGGAAAGGAAAACATTCTCTACAAGCTAATTTCAGTGTACAAACAACTTGCAAATATCAATATCTACATAAAAGGTTATACTGTCAAAGTTATAAAGGACATTATTTTACTTTCATTTAGGATAAATTTGCATTTTTAGTTAAAAATTAAGAAAATAGCATCATTGTACAACACTGATAAAAAGGTCAAATTTCTGGTTTATAATCTCATGGAGCATAATGCAGTCTGATTTATGGAAATTCTTAGCAAATTGCTACACTGTTGTGTTAGTACTAACATCACCCCAATTAATAAACTTGACAAAAGTTAATGATATCATCAAATAAGATCATTTTGTTTACAAGAAACTTAATAGGGGATGGTAAAAGAGCTTTGCCAGCACTTTTAGCTTCTTTATGTGATCCTGGAGGATATTTCCATATTACTTTCCATACAAACTCATTAATTGATAGTTTTATTCTCAAAATATCATTATTATAAGATAGGTTAATTATATTCATACTAATTAAACTATATGTTGGTCAAACTATTCATTGTATACTACTTTACACTGAGGCTAATAACTGAAATAGTCTATATAATATCTTCATAGTATCATATTTCATACTCAGAGACCTCAATAAATAGTTCTCATAAATAAACCTGTAGATTCTACTGGAAAACCACAGGTTATCTTTCATTTCGATCTATAAAATAGGAAAATAACAGACACAAAAAGATGCTCAAAATCATTAAAAATCAGAGAAATGCAAATAAAAATCACAATGAGCTATCACCTCACACCTGTCAGAATGGCTATCATCAAGCAGAGCACAAATAACAAATGTTGGCAAGGATGAGGAGAAAAGAGAAAAAGAGAACACTTGTACACTGTTGGTGGGAATGTAAATTAGTGCAACCCCTGTGGGAAACAGTATGGAGGTTTCCCAAAAAACTAAAAATAGAACTACCATGTGATCCAACAAATCCACTCTGGGTATTTATCTGAAAAACATGAAAACACTAATTTGGAAAGATAAATGTATCCCAATGTTCACAGCAGCATTATTTACAATAGCCAAGACATGGAAGCAACCTAAGTGTCCATCAACAGATGAATGGATAAAGAAGATGTGGTATATATATATTATATATATATATACGTATATTATATATATATATATATATATATATACACTACTCAGCCATAAAAAATAATAAAATTTTGCCATTTGCAGCAACATGGATACATGGATGAACTTGGAGGGTATTATGTTAAGTGCAATAAGTCAGAGAAAGACAAATACTGTATGTTATCACTTATCTGTGGAATCTAAAAGAAATAACAGGGGGACCTTGAAGATGGCGGAAGAGTAAGACGCGGAGATCGCCTTCCTCCCCACGGATACACCAGAAATACATCCACACGTGGAACAACTCCTACAGAACTCCTACTGAAGGCTGGCAGAAGACCTCAGACCTCCCAAAAGGCAAGAAACTCCCCACGTAACTGGGTAGGGCAAAAGAAAAAACAGAGACAAAAGAATAAGGACGGCACCTGCACCAGTGGGAGGGAGCTGTGAAGGAGGAAAAGTTTCCACACACTAGGAAGCCCCTCCGTGGGCGGAGACTGCGGGAGGCAGAGGGGGGAGTTTCGGGACCGCAGAGTAGTGCACAGCGATGGGGGCGGAGGGCAAAGTGGGGAGATTCCTGCACAGACGATCGGTGCCGACCAGCACTCACCAACCCAAGAGGCTTGTCTGCTCACCCGCCAGGGCGGGCGGGGCTGCGAGCTGAGGCTCGGGTTTTGGTTTTGGACGGAGCTCAGGGAGAGGACTGGGGTTGGCGGCTTGAACATAGCCTGAAGGGGTTAGTGCACCAAGACTAGCCGGGAGGGAGTTCGGGGAAAAGCCTGCACTGGCCGAAGAGGCAAGAGACTTTTTCTTCCCTCTTTGTTTCCTGGTGCGCGAGGAGAGGGGTTTAAGAGCGCTGCTTAAAGGAACTCCAGAGACGGGTGCGAGCCGCGGCTAAAAGCGCGAACCCCAGAGACGGGCGCGAGCCGCGGCTGAGGGCGCGAGCCCCCGAGACGGGCGCGAGCCGCAGCTGAAAGCGCAAACCCCAGAGACGGGCGCGAGCCGCGGCTAAAACCGCGGACCCAAGAGCCGGGTGGGAGACGCTAAGGCTGCTGCTGCCGCCACCAAGGGGCCTGTGTGCGAGCACAGGTCACTCTCCACACCCCTCTTCCGCGGAGCCTGTGCAGCCCGCCACTGCCAGGTTCCCAGGATCCAGGGACAACTTCCCCGGGACAACGCACGGCGGGCCTCAGGCTGGTGCAACGTCACGCCGGCCTCTGCCGCAACGTCACGCCGCCTCTGCCGCCGCAGGCCCGCCCCGCACGCAGTGCCCCTCCTTCCCCCATCCCCCAACCCCCGGCCTGAGTGAGCCGGAGGCCCCAAATCAGCGGCTCCTTTAACCCCCTCCTGTCTGAGCGAAAAAACAGACGCCCTCCAGCGACCTACACGCAGAGGCAGGGCCAAATCCAAAGCTGAGTTCCTGTGAGCTGTGAGAACAAAGAAGAGAAAGGGAAATCTCTCCCAGCAGCCACAGAAGCAGCGGGTTAAAGCTCCACAATCAACTTGATATACCCTGCATCTGTGGAATACCTGAATAGACAAGGAATGATCCCAAATTGAAGAGGTGGAATTTAGGAGCGAAATCTATGATTTTTTTCCCTTTTCCTCTTTTTGTGAATGTGTACGTGTATGCTTCTGTGTGAGATCTTGTCTGTATACTCTTGCTTCCACCATTTGTCCTAGGGCTCTATCCGTCCATGACTTTTTTTTAAAAATTCTTTTTCTTAATAATTAAGTTTAATTGTAATAACTTTATTATACTTTACCTTCGTTCTTTCTTTCTTTCCTTCCTTCCTTCCCTCCTTTAGACAACGAATCACCCCAAATTGAGGAGGTGGTCTCAGGGAGCAGGATTTATGATTTTTCCCCCTTTACCTCTTTTTGTGAAGGTGTATGTGTATGCTTCTGTGTAAGATTTTCTCTGTATAGCTTTGCTTCCAACATTTGTCCTAAGGTTCTATCCGTCCTTTTTTTTTTTCTAAATATTTTTTAATTCAATAACTATATTATACTTTATTTTTACTGTATCATCTTTCTTTCTGTCTTTTTTCCTTCTTTCCCTCCTTCCTTCCTTCCTCCCTCCCTCCCTCCCTCCCTCCTTTCTTCCTTCTTTGCTTCTTTCTTCCTTCCTTCCTTTCCTCCTTTCCTTTCTTTACTCATACTTCTACTAATTCTCCCTACTTTTTCTCCCTTTTATTCTGAGCTGTGTGGATGAAAGGCTCTTGGTGCTCCAGCCAGGAGTCAGGGCTCTGCCTCTGAGGTAGGAGAGCCAACTTCAGGACACTGGTCAACAAGAGACCTCCCAGCTCCACATAATATTAAACGGTGGAAATCTCCCAGAGACCTCCATCTTAACACCAGCACCCAGCTTCACTCAACGACCAGCAAGCCACAGTGCTGGACAACCTATGCCAAACAACTAGCAAAACAGGAACACAACCCCACCCATTAGCAGAGAGGCTGCCTAAAATCATAATAAGGCCACAGACACCCCAAAACACACCACCAGACGTGAACCTGCCCACTAGAGAGACAAGATCCAGCCTCATCCAGCACAACACAGGCACTAGTCCCCTCCACCAGGAAGCCTACACAACCCACTGAAACAACCTTAGCCACTGGAGACAGACATCAAAAACAACGGGAAGTACGAAAGTGCAGCCTGCAAAAAGGAGACCCCAAACACAGTAAGGTAAGCAAAATAAGAAGACAGAAAAACACACAGCAGATGAAGGAGCAAGATAAAAACCCACCAGACCTAACAAATGAAGAGGAAATAGGCAATCTACCTGAAAAAGAATTCAGAATAATGATAGTAAGGATGATCCGAAATCTTGGAAGTAGAATGGACAAAATGCAAGAAACAGTTAACAAGGACCTACAAGAACTAAAGATGAAACAAGCAACGATGAACAATGCAATAAATGAAATTAAAATCACTCTAGATAGGATCAATAGCAGAATAACTGAGGCAGAAGAACGGATAAGTGACCTGGAAGATAAAGTAGTGGAAATAACTACTGCAGAGCAGAATAAAGAAAAAAGAATGAAAAGAACTGAGGACAGTCTCAGAGAGCTCTGGGACAACATTAAACGCACCAACATTCGAATTATAGGGGTTCCAGAAGAAGAAGAAAGAAAGGAAGGGACTGAGAAAATATTTGAAGAGATTATAGTTGAAAACTTCCCTAATATGGGAAAGGAAATAGTTAATCAAGTCCAGGAAGCACAGAGGGTCCCATACAGGATAAATACAAGGAGAAACACGCCAAGACACATATTAATCAAACTGTCAAAAATTAAATACAAAGAAAGCATATTAAAAGCAGCAAGGGAAAAACAACAAATAACACACAAGGGGATCCCCATAAGGTTAACAGCTGATCTCTCAGCAAAAACCCTACAAGCCAGAAGGGAGTGGCAGGACATACTGAAAGTGATGAAGGAGAATAGCCTGCAACCAAGACTACTCTACCCAGCAAGGATCTCATTCACATTTGATGGAGAAATTAAAACCTTTACAGATAAGCAAAAGCTGAGAGAGTTCAGCACCACCAAACCAGCTTTACAACAAATGCTAAAGGAACTTCTCTAGACAAGAAACACAAGAGAAGGAAATGACCTATAGTAGCGAACCCAAAACAATATATAAAATGGAAATAGGAACATACATATCGATAATTACCTTAAATGTAAATGGACTAAATGCTCCCACCAAAAGACACAGATTGGCTGAATGGATACAAAAACAAGACCCTTATATATGCTGTCTACAAGAGACCCACTTCAGAACTAGAGACACATACAGACTGAAAGTAAGGGGATGGAAAAAGATATTCCATGCAAATGTAAACCAAAAGAAAGCTGGAGTTGCAATTCTCATATCAGACAAAATAGACTTTAAAATAAGGACTATTAAAAGGGACAAAGAAGGACACTACATAATGATCAAGGGATTGATCCAAGAAGAAGATATAACAATTGTAAATATTTATGCACCCAACATAGGAGCACCTCAATACATAAGGCAAATACTAACAACCATAAAAGGGGAGATCAACAGTAACACATTCATAGTAGGGGACTTTAACACCCCACTTTCACCCATGGACAGATCATCCAAAATGAAAATAAATAAGGAAACACAAGCTTTAAATGATACATTAAACAAGATGGACTTAATTGATATTTATAGGACACTCCATCCAAAAACAACAGAATACACATTTTTCTCAAGTGCTCATGGAACATTCTCCAGGATAGATCATATCTTGGGTCACAAATCAAGCCTTGGTAAATTTAAGAAAACTGAAATTGTATCAAGTAACTTTTCCGACCACAACGCCATGAGACTAGATATCAATTACAGGAAAAGATCTGTAAAAAATACAAACACATGGAGGCTAAACAATACACTACTTAATAATGAAGTGATCACTGAAGAAATCAAAGAGGAAATAAAAAAATACCTAGAAACAAATGACAATGGAGACACAATGACCCAAAACCTATGGGATGCAGCAAAAGCAGTTCTAAGGGGGAAGTTTATAGCAATACAAGCCCACCTTAAGAAGCAGGAAACATCTCGAATAAACAGCCTAACCTTGCACCTCAAGCAATTAGAGAAAGAAGAACAAAAAAACCCCAAAGCTAGCAGAAGGAAAGAAATCATAAAAATCAGATCAGAAATAAATGAAAAAGAAATGAAGGAAACAATAGCAAAGATCAATAAAACTAAAAGCTGGTTCTTTGAGAAGATAAACAAAATAGATAAACCACTAGCCAGACTCATCAAGAAAAAAAAGGAGAAGACTCAAATCAATAGAATTAGAAATGAAAAAGGAGAAGTAACAACTGACACTGCAGAAATAAAAAAAATCATGAGAGATTACTACAAGCAACTCTATGCCAATAAAATGGACAATCTGGAAGAAATGGACAAATTCTTAGAAATGCACAACCTGCCAAGACTGAATCAGGAAGAAATAGAAAATATGAACAGACCAATCACAAGCACTGAAATTGAAACTGTGATTAAAAACCTTCCAACAAACAAAAGCCCAGGACCAGATGGCTTCACAGGTGAATTCTATCAAACGTTTAGAGAAGAGCTAACACCTATCCTTCTCAAACTCTTCCAAAATATAGCAGAGGGAGGAACACTCCCAAATTCCTTCTACGAAGCCACCATCACCTTGATACCAAAACCAGACAAGGATGTCACAAAGAAAGAAAACTACAGGCCAATATCACTGATGAACATAGATGCAAAAATCCTCAACAAAATACTAGCAAACAGAATCCAACAGCACATTAATAGGATCATACACCATGATCAAGTGGGGTTTATTCCAGGAATGCAAGGATTCGTCAATATACGCAAATCTATCAATGTGATAAACTATATTAACAAATTGAAGGAGAAAAACCATATGATCATCTCAATAGATGCAGAGAAAGCTTTCGACAAAATTCAACACCCATTTATGATAAAAACCCTCCAGAAAGTAGGCATAGAGGGAACTTTCCTAAACATAATAAAAGCCATATATGACAAGCCCACAGCAAACATCATCCTTAATGGTGAAAAACTGAAAGCATTTCCACTAAGATCAGGAACAAGACAAGGTTGCCCACTCTCACCACTCTTATTCAACATAGTTTTGGAAGTTTTAGCCACAGCAATCAGAGAAGAAAAGGAAATAAAAGGAATCCAAATCGGAAAAGAAGAAGTAAAGCTGTCACTGTTTGCAGATGACATGATACTATACATAGAGAATCCTAAAGATGCTACCAGAAAACTACTAGAGCTAATCAATGAATTTGGTAAAGTAGCAGGATACAAAATTAATGCACAGAAATCTCTGGCATTCCTATATACTAATGATGAAAAATCTGAAAGTGAAATCAAGAAAACACTCCCATTTACCATTGCAACAAAAAGAATAAAATATCTAGGAGTAAACCTACCTAAGGATACGAAAGACCTGTATGCAGAAAATCATAAGTCACTGATGAAAGAAATTAAAGATGATACAAATAGATGGAGAGATATACCATGTTCTTGGATGGGAAGAATCAACATTGTGAAAATGACTCTACTACCCAAAGCAATCTACAGATTCAATGCAATCCCTATCAAACTACCACTGGCATTTTTCACAGAACTAGAACAAAAAATTTCGCAATTTGTATGGAAACACAAAAGACCCCGAATAGCCAAAGCAATCTTGAGAACGAAAAAAGGAGCTGGAGGAATAAGGCTCCCTGACTTTAGACTATATTACAAAGCAACAGTAATCAAGACAGTATGGTACTGGCACAAAAACAGAAAGATAGATCAGTGGAGCAGGATAGAAAGCCCAGAGATAAACCCACGCACAAATGGACACCTTATCTTTGATAAAGGAGGCAGGAATGTACAGTGGAGAAAGGACAGGCTCTTCAATAAATGGTGCTGGGAAAACTGGACAGGTACATGTAAAAGTATGAGATTAGATCACTCCCTAACACCATACACAAAAATAAGCTCAAAATGGATTAAAGACCTAAATGTAAGGCCAGAAACTATCAATCTCTTAGAAGAAAACATAGGAAGAACACTCTATGACATAAATCACAGCAAGATCCTTTCTGACCCACCTCCTAGAGTAATGGAAATAAAAACAAAAATCAACAAATGGGACCTAATAAAACTTCAAAGCTTTTGCACAGCAAAGGAAACCATAACCAAGACCAAAAGACAACCCTCAGAATGGGAGAAAACATTTGCAAATGAAGCAACTGACAAAGGATTAATCTCCAAAATTTACAAGCAGCTCATGCAGCTCAATAACAAAAAAACAAACAACCCCATCCAAAAATGGGCAGAAGACCTAAACAGACATTTCTCCAAAGAAGATATACAGAATGCCAACAAACACATGAAAGAATGCTCAACATCATTAATCATTAGAGAAATGCAAATCAAAACTACAATGAGATATCATCTCACACCAGTCAGAATGGCCATCATCAAAAAATCTAGAAACAATAAATGCTGGAGAGGGTGTGGAGAAAAGGGGACACTCTTGCACTGCTGGTGGGAATGTGAATTGGTTCAGCCACTGTGGAGAACAGTATGGAGGTTCCTTAAAAAACTACAAATAGAATTACCATATGACCCAGCAATCCCACTACTTGGCATATACCCTGAGAAAACCAAAATTCAAAAAGAGTCATGTACCAAAATGTTCATTGCAGCTCTATTTACAATAGCCAGGACATGGAAACAACCTAAGCGCCCATCATCGGATGAATGGATAAAGAAGATGTGGCACATATACACAATGGAATATTACTCAGCCTTAAAAAGAAATGAAATTGAGCTATTTGTAATGAGATTGATAGACCTAGAGTCTGTCATACAGAGTGAAGTAAGTCAGAAAGAAAAAAACAAATACCGTATGCTAACACATATATATGGAATTTAAGGGGAAAAAATGTCATGAAGAACCTAGGGGTAAGATAGGAATAAAGACGCAGACCTACTGGAGAACGGACTTGAGGATATGGGGAGGGGGAAGGGTGAGTTTTGACAGGGCGAGAGAGAGTCATGGACATATACACACTAACAAACGTAGTAAGGTAGATAGCTGGGGGGAAGCAGCCGCAAGGCACAGGGATATTAGCTCGGTGCTTTGTGACAGCCTGGAAGTGTGGGATGGGGAGAGTGGGAGGGAGGGAGACGCAAGAGGGAAGACATATGGGAACATATGTATATGTATAGCTGATTCACTTTGTTATAAAGCAGAAACTAACACACCATTGTAAAGCAATTATACCCCAATAAAGGTGTTTAGAAAAAAAAATAAAAGAAATAACAAATGAATAAATATAAGAAAACAGAAAGAGACTCACAGATATAGAGAAAAAAATAGTGGTTACCAGTAGGGAGAAGGAAGTGGGCAGGGACAAGAACGGTGTAAGGGATTAAGATTGTAATAAGTACAAACTATTATGTATAGAATAAATAAACTACAAGAATATATATAGTACAATACAGGGAATACAATCAATATTTTATAATAACTATAAATGGAGTATAAGCTTTAAAAATTGTGAATCAGTATGTTGTACACATGAAACTTATATGATATTATACATCAACTATACCTCAACAAAAAATTAAATAAATAAAAACATACATAAAATTATCTATCATGTAAAATATATTTGTATATTGCCATGGGTCATCTAATACAGTAAATATTCTTATTATCTAAAAAGCTGATTATAAAGAAAAAAATCCAGATTATTAATAAGTATACCTGTACTTTAGTTTTGGTCAATTATCAACATTTAGTAAATCATTTAATCTTCCCTGAGAACATTTTGCTTATCTGTAAGATGAGAAAGGTATATATAGATCATGACCTCTAAGTTATCACTTTTATTTTGCAATTATGTTAGGTCTGATTTTGTAAAAACCTTTACCTTAATTAACTGTGATGCTCACTGAAGACATTACACATAAAAATTTCACATATGTTTCTAAGGTATAGGGATTTTCATACATTTCAGAAATTATTTCAATATCTGTTATAAAAATAAGATAAATACTTATTTTTATTGGGTACCCACTAACTTTCAGTAACTGAAAAGGATGTACATATATTAAACAATTTAAACCTCAACACATATAATTGTTCCTCTTTTATTATTTGAGGAAATGAGAGCTAAGAATATTTTACTGTTTTCCGTGGTAAGGCAGCAAGTAAAATTTTGAAGTTTTATTTATCCAACTCCTTAATTGCAGTGTTACATTGTTTTCTGAAACTGAGGAAGGGAGACAGATGTTTGTTCATTGATACAACACAAAAGTTTGATTTATTAAGTTCTTCATGAAGCAGTTTATGGTTTCAGGTTTTCTTAAGAATTGGAGATTTTCCTATAAATAATCTAAAATTCTATAATTACTTTTCTTAAATTTTAATTATCAACAATAAAAGTGACTTATTGACAATTTGTTATGTGAAATCTAAATGGGTCCATGAGAATTTTAAAGTTCAAATGCCTGTTTAAAACTTATTGCTTACTGCTGAATTGCTCTATAATTCAATCTAATTAGATTTAACAGGTAGAGAAGCTTTTAGTCAGAAAAAAAGAAAATGGGTGAAGTATTTCTGAAACATCATTATTAATGTCAGAGGTAAAAATTTATTTAGTATAGATCTCACTTCTTCTAAGTCTGAAGTAAGTACAAAATTTATTTAATATTGAGATCTCACTTCTAAGAGATAATTGTAATAATAGAAGAAAAAGGAGAGGAAAACTATTTTTAGAACTCATTCATTATTTATTCTCTAGAAAGTTGTTTAAAAGTCTCCTACTCTGAATAACGCAAATAATAATTGTATGTATTCATTATTCTAGTTTGAAATGAATTAATTTATACTTTGTCTGTAATTACTTTATGATTGATGAGATTTTTTGTTATTTGATAATTTATTATTCATCACCAAAGACTGAGAAGTATAAAAATTAATAAAATTTTGCCTAAAATATTTATGTATATTACTGACTCAATCGACAAGCATTGTAAATCTGAGTAACTCTTAAACTGAAGTTAAAAGCAAGAGCACAATGACATTAAAAATTGTGTGACATAACTTCAATTTACTTGATTACTGTTAAAAGTTAAATTCTAGGGGCTTCCTGGTGGAGCAGTGGTTAGGAATCCACTTGCCAATGCAGGGGACATGGGTTTGAGCCCTGCTCCAGGATGATTCCACATGCCACGGAGCAACTAAACTCGTGTGCCACAACTACTGAGCCTGTGTGCCACAACTACTGAAGCCTGCACACCTAGAGACCACGTTCCACAGCAAGAGAAGCCACCACAACGAGAAGCCCTTGCACCGCAATGAAGAGTAGCCCCTGCTCGCTGCAACTAGAGAAAGCCTGCATGCAGCAACAAAGACCCAATGCAGTGATAAATATATAAATAAATAAATAAATAAATAAATAAATAATTTGTTTTTGAAAAGTTAAATTTTATTTTTTAAGGAAGTAGTCATGAACTGCTGATTATCATTCTAATGAGGAATTTGTGTCAATTTCCCTAAACTTTAAATGTTCTATGAAAACTATAAAACATGATATATGGGACTCTGAAAATAATAATATTGATCATATTAAAAGAGTTTATATGCTCTAGTGTTATCATTAAAAAATAGTCATTCCAACTTAATAAATATGCAGACTACAAAAACAGAACATTTTCATTTACTGAAATTATTCATTATAACCAATGAATGTAAAATTGTGTTTTTTTAATATGTGGTTCCATTAACAAATTATGCTTGGTTATAAAGTACAAAAATCTCATTTTGAATATCAGTGAAAATTAAATATATAATCCTATCAGAAACTTTTGGGAATTTGGAAGGGTCCTTTCTCCAACTCAAACTACATATAACAAATATGTTTCAGTGTTTATTCCAGAACAGTTTATTACTATAACCATTTCACTTATGGGAGCAACAATTTTATTAACTACCTATTCTACTTTTGTAAAGACCATGTTGAATATCCTTTACTTAAGACTTAAGTCTGTGCTTATCTTTAGTTATCTCTTAGGATAACTCATAGGAAGCGTTATTGTTTAACATCTGCATATTCAAGGCTTTCAGGACACACTACTAAATTGTCTTCAGAAATTTCAATGTACTCTTTTCACAACTACAAGTCTTGTCTCATCTGATCTTAGACTACGCTACCTCACAACACTGGCTTTCTTTTAGTCCAATTGACATACTAGGCACCCATTTCCTTTGTAAGCCATTCACACATGCCACTCTTGCTACGTGGAGTGCTGGTTCCTCAAATCACTCCATTGCTAATTTCTACTTTTTATGCAGATATTTATTTAAATATACATTCCCAGAGAAACCTGTGATGGTCTTTCAACTCTCCAAGTTATATGATAGTATGGTACTCTGTGCTTCTCAACACTTACATTTCTAAATGTAAATATGTATAACTAAAAAGTTTTTGATAGTACTGTGTTTGTGTATAATACTATCAAACATCTTTTCAGAGTCTATATTAATGACTGTATGATACTTTTTTTAGATCCATTAATGTAGTTAATTATATAAAGTGGTTTCCTAATATTTAATAATCCTTACATTCCACTCTATTGTGTGTATTACATATAAGGTGACACAGACTTATAATTTAATGTGATGTTAAAATTTCTGTTCACTAATGTTTTATTTAGGTTTGATTGCATGGATATTTTAAGTGAGATAGTATCTGCTTGTTTATCTATCTGGAGCTATATTTATTAGCTTAAAATTTGAATGTAAGGGTTTTCCCTGGTGGTGCAGTAGTTAAGAATCTGCCTGCCAATGCAGGGGACACGGGTTCGAGCCCTGGTCTGGGAAGATCCCACATGTTGCGGAGCAACAAAGCCCGTGTGCCACAACTACTTAGCCTGCACTCTACAGCCCACGAGCCATAACTACTGAGCCTGCGAGCCACAACTACTGAAGACCACACTCATAGAGCCCATGCTCCACAAAAAGAGAAGCCACTGCAATGAGAAGCATGCACACCGCAGCAAAGAGTAGCCCCATCTCGCCACAACTAGAGAAAGCTCACGTGCAGCAATGAGACCCAATGCAGCCATAAATTAATTAATTAATTTAAAAAATTGAATGTCATAATTTCTTCAGAAATGTGGAAATTTTCAAACTTTTTACCTTCTCTGGACCTATTATGAAATATCATGATCTTCTGTCCTTTGAAGGTTTTATAAAATTACCCTAAAATAATCTGAGCTTGGGGTTTTCTTGTGAGTCAATTCTTCAATAAGTTTATATATTTTCTTTTATGAAATTGCTTTGTATATGCTTTTAGACTTCAAATTGTATGACTTTTTCCCTAGGACTTAATCTGAATCATCTGGTTTTGCAAATATTTTGCATGGAGTTCAAAGTACATGCCAAGCTTAAAACTCATGGGTGAAATAAATGATGATGTTTTAAGCTAGTAAATTTGTGGGTGTTTTCATGCATTACTAGGTAATTCATACAGAATATTTATGGTTACTTCTTAAACAAGATGGAAAAAAGCAACAACACTAGGAAGTAAATGAGAAAGGAAAATTGACCATTGCACAAACTCTGTTCATTGTAATTGTTTCAGTTGCAGACTCTTTCACCAGCAGGCAACATTTAGAGAACTTTGAAATGATTTGACAGTGTAATATTATGACTACTGAATCTCATTTTTAAAATAGTTTTTTCATTTGGTATATCTTTACTTTTTAATTTTATAGTCTTTTTTCTGCATTAATGTTAAAGTATCCGTTGACAGTGACTGTATTTTTTAATGATGTGTGGTGAGAAAAGTAGTGAAATGGACTATACTAAAATTAAAATACATGTATCTATTCATTAAAATATACTTCAGCAGTAAAATGAGAGACACAGGATGAGAAATGTTTGCAACATATTAGTTGCCAAGCGGTTTTATGTTAAGAAATCATAAATGTTTACAAAAAATCAAATCAACTAGAAAAATAGGCAAAAGAAAAGTGCAAATAGACAATTTATGAGGATTCCCAATGCCATGTAACACGAGCATTGCTCTACCTCATGATCATCATGGGAATTCATATTAAAATCACAACAAACACAGCATATGGGCACACATTTTAAAGTCTCATAATCCTAAACATGGGCAAGGATGTTGACCAAGAGGAGCACTTGGAACAAGACTGCTCAACACTCTAGAAAGCTCATGGGCAGAACACACTAAAGTGGAGAACTCCTAGTCTTAGAAATCAACAACATCCTCATGTGCCACACAAATCAGAGGAAGTTCTTAGCACAATTTGTATGGTTGCACAGTGAAAACATGCAAAGGTCCACCTTCACCCCTTTGGATAAAGGAACAGTGGTGCATCCAGGCAGTGGCGGAGTGATCAGCAGTGAAGACCATCAAGGCACCATTTCAGCCACCTGGGTGGACTCAGTACCCAGGACAGCACCCCATCCTCTCCGGTTCCCCAGGGGATCTGCAGGATGCTAAAGGGACAAACTCCTCTACAAATTCACTAAGGTTCAAGGCTGGAGTAGTTCTTGTCCACAAAGCCATCCTCTTCTTGGTACCCAGATATTATGAAGGACACAGAGGACCTCCCAAGGGGTTTTGGAGTAAGAGTCACCCTGTGAAGTTAGAATTGCTCAGTGTCTACAAGGGGTCCCAGGCAGGGGCAGGGGCAGCTGCTGCTTCCTGCTGTGCACCCTGCACAGGGACTCCCCAGGCCTGGTCGTGGCAGGAGATGGTGGATTGGCTGCAAGACTCCCGAAGGGCTGGGCAGAAGCAGGCTACAGAAACCTAGCCCCACCCCAGGAACACAGGACTTCAGGGCACAGAATGAACTCCATGACCTTGTCCAGCCATGCAGTCACTGGTGTTACTGCTGTAGCTGGTTACTTCCTCGAGTGCTTAGCCAATCAGTTCTTCTTCTTTTTTAAAATTTTTATTGGAGTATAGTTGCTTTACAATGTTGTGTCAGTTTCTACTGTATAGCAAAGTGAATCAGCTCTACGTATAGATATATCCCGTGTTTTTTGGATTTCCTTCCATTTAGGTCATCACAGAGCACTGAATAGAGTTCCCTGGACTACAGAATACATTCTCACTAAGTATCGATTTTATGCATAGTATCAATAGTGTATATAAGTCAATCTCAATTTCCCAATTCATCCCACCCTCCCTTTCCCCCTTAGTATCCATAAGTTTGTTCTCTACATCTGTGTCTCTATTTCTGCTTTGTAAATAAGATCGTCTATACCATTTTTTTCAGATGCCATAATATGAGTTAATATACGGTATTTGTTTTTCTCTTTCTGACTGTATGACAGTCTCTAGGTGTATCCACCTCTCTACAAATGACCCAATTTCATTCCTTTTTATGGCTGAGTAATATTCCATTGTATAGCTCATTGGTTCTTGAACCACACCTGCATTTGGTACTCGCTCTTCTCAAAGTATTTCTCCAGCTCCCTGCACTGTCCCTGACTGTAGACTGTGTGCTCTCAATGCCTCCACTGCCGCCTGGTGGCACCTGGGGATGGTTCATGGCCCATGAAATATTTAAGTTCTTGCATGCTCCTTCCTGCCCTGTTTCCTGCAAAGGAGGTTCTACACACAAGGCCCAGGGAATAAACCCTATCCTCCATGTTGTGCATACAAGGTTGGTGTTGGGACCCTCTTTATCACCATAGTTATGTAGATAGACCACTATTGCTTAAGCACACGTAGTAATAAGCAGGAAACTTTGAATATAACTAGAGAATTTAAACCATGTAATTAACAACATTTATAAATATCTGCAATTTAAGCATAATATCATAGACATTTGATTCAACCTTCCACCCCTTCTGCTTTGGAAGAACTGCTGTGAGTATGAGTTAGAAATATATTAAGAAATGAAAATGTTCATCAACAAGTCAATGTTTTTTTGTTTTGTTTTGTTTTGTTTGTTTTGTTTTGTAGTACACAGACCTCTCACTGTTGTGGCCTCTCCCTTTGCGGAGCACAGGCTCCGGACGTGCAGGCTCAGCAGCCATGGCTCACAGGCCTAGCCACTCCACGACATGTGGGATCTTCCCAGACCGGGGCACGAACCCGTGTCCCCTGCATTGGCAGGTGGATTCTTGACCACTGTGCCACCAGGGAAGCCCAACAAGTCAGTGTTTTAATTTCATATTTTATCATTCAACTTGTGAAATGCCTAGAACTTTTCCTCACTATCACAGTGAGAACATGACTTTATAAATACATCACTTATTTTGACATAACATAATTTGGCAGTGCTTTCAGTTCTTCAGAAAGAAAGATTTCCAAACTTGAAACATTATTAATTCTCTTAACTTGTGCATCAATCCCACTTGGATGACATAATGACAAGGGAAATGCTCTAAAGATATGGGGATAATAACAGAGAAGGATCTCTGAAAGAGACAAAATGCCTCACTTTGGCACCCATAATTCTAAGATGGTCCACAAGATTTCCACTCCTCAGTATAATATAATGCTTTCCCCTTGAGTGTCAGCGAGGCATGTAAATACCATGGAATATATCTATGATTAGGCTATGTTATATGGCAAAGTTAAGGGATTTTGCAGATGTAATTGAGTTTCCTAATCAGTTAAGATATAAAAAGGGAATTTATCTTGGGTGAGTCTAAACTAATGACTTGAGCCCTTTGTAAATAAGTTCTAGAGTCAGAAACAGAAAAATTCATGAAAATTCACAACAGAGGAGACTTCTTGGTTGGCCTTGAAGTATCGAACTTCCCTGTTGTAGTGAGGGTCACATGTCATGGAATGGCAGGTGTCCTTTTCAGGCTAGAGCCATGGTCATATGGCTGCAAGACACTAAATTGTGACAACAACCAGGGAATTTAGAAGAGGATCCTCAGGTTCAAATTAGGTCACAGCCCCATCCAAGACCTTAATTTTAGCCTAATGCGACCCTGAGCAGAAAACTACCTAATCTGTAGAGTAAATCAATCTTTTATTCTTGAAGAATAGAGTTGTATTGAGCTGCTGTAGTTTTCTTTTAACTTTACTATTGTCAGTCATGAGAGGAAGGGCTGGTAAAAGAGGTCTCAAATTTGTTTCCACAAAATATCTCCATTCAAACACTCTGGGACTCATTCCTTCGAATTTATGTTATAACTTTCAGTTAAGGATTTTGTGAGAATGTGAATTCAAATTACATTGTAATTCTGTAGCCACAGTATCAAATTTTGGGTTTAATTTTTAACTACATTACCTTGGGACTAAAAGAGAAGAAAATGTTTTTAACTGAATCATAGAATCTCTGGGTTCACTGACTTTGCCCTGAGCTGAATTGAAACCCTAAACTGTTAATTTGCTTTCTGAAAATAATCCTCTGAATTTAGAAACACTAAGCCCAACTGAGATATAATACTCATATCAATTTTGAAGCCATCTAAACTGTTGGCATACAATTGTTTATAGCATTACTATGTATCTCCTTTTAGCTAACATTTCCAGAGTACTCTGTACACTTTCCTTTATATTAACCCATAGTCCAATAATTACAAATGTCACTGTTATAATGTAGTTTTTAATCAAAATTTAATTTATTTTTCCAGTTATTTAATCCGTGTGAGGTTTGGATTTAGTATCCTTTTTGATCTCAAGACAATATTATAAGAATGTCTCTGTTGTCTATAGGAATTTCCTCTCCTTTTCTAAAACACTCACTCACTTTTTTTGTTGTTTTACATTTCACCATGCTTTCTCTTCTTGTAACTGTCAATTTTGTGAACCATTGCTGGCATTCTCTGTCTTACAGAGAAGAGAGACATGGTAAAAGTTAATGAGTTACAAGTTTAAAATGAGTTATTTTTTGGTTCAGTGAACACATGCCTACTATTTAGGGCTAAAGATACAATCACAAAGTCAACAGAACACCACTGGATAAAGCATAATTTACTGTATCCTTCCCTAGTAAAGTCTGGGATAGAAATGCTCACAATGCCCATTTCTTCACTTGGTAGAAATGTAAAGTATATTGGAGCCAGCTTAGAACAAAATAAAAATTTGCACTTCAGCTGATACAATAAATAAAGTTTGGAAATCCTATTTAAGATGAAGATAATTTTTAATCTTCATTTTAAAAGAATTGAAATTAAATAGAATTGCAACAATGCTATGATGTGTGGGTTTCTCCTTCTTCATACTACCTTTTGACTAAATTTAATAAAGTCTCCTTTAGGTTTTTTCTTTTTTTTTTTCTTTTAAGGCTGAAATACTGCTTTAGAAATTTAGCCAACACTGAGTTTATGAAGATATTCTGATGTTGTTTTGAGGCTTTATTGTTTTATCTTTCACATTTATATCTATATTCCTTTGAATATTTTACATGGTACAGAAAAAAGTTATTATTATTTTTATAAATGCAAATATCCAATAGACTCAGGACAGCTTAATGAAAAGATTATCAGTGCCTATACTTTAGGGCATATTGTTTTTATTAATTATATGACCATAAATATGTGGATTTATTTCTGAATTTTCTGTTCTGTCCCATTTGTCACTTTTCTATGTTTGCATTCTTCTCATTCCCTTTTATATTTTCATGTTTCCATTTTTATATCATTTTCGTATTTCCTGAAGAATTTTGTTCAGCTTTTTTTTTTTCTTTCTCTCTGTTGATGTAAACTTATTTTCACTTTTAGTGCAGTTTTACTGGAAAAATATTAAAAATTTTTATGGTTGAAAATGTGTTTATATAGGCATTTTTTTTTTTTTTTTTTTTTTTTTTTTGCGGTACACGGGCCTCTCACTTTTGTGGCCTCTCCTGTTGCGGAGCACAGGCTCCAGATGTGCAGGCTCAGTGGCCATGGCTCATGGGCCCAGCTGCTCCACGGCATGTGGGATCTTCCCGGACTGGGGCACAAACCCGTGCCCCCTGCATCGGCAGGCTGTCTCTCAACCACTGTGCCACCAGGGAAGCCCTATAGGCACTGTTTGGAGAATTTTTCTGAATTTAAAATTTGAGATTGATAGTTGTTATCCCTACATCTTTTAAAGCACTTTTGTATGATGTTCTGCTTTCACCCTTTATTGTGAGCAGTTCATTGTCAGTTTTATACTTGCTACTTTGTAGTTAAACTGTGGACCCACCAACGCTAACTGCTTTTAATATATTTTCACTCCATTTCATTTTCTGGATTTTTACCACAGCATGCTGACATTCTTTTCTCTCTTTCTGGTACTCAAATTTATTTATATTAAGCTTTTGCAACATGCCCCAGATTTCTTTTACAAGTTTTACTGTATTTCTCCTTTTTTTCTTTCTGTGTTTCAATCCATATACATTCTCCTAACGTATCCTCTAGCTTACTTTTCTTTTTCTCAGCTTTAACATACTATGAAACACATCTATTATATTTTTATTTCCGTGATTGGATTTTTTATTTGTAGCATTTTAATTTGTTGGTTTTTAAATTTTTTAAATTATTTTTTATTTGAATTTTATTTATTTTTATACAACAGGTTCTTATTAGTTATCTATTTTATACATATTAGTGTATATACACTTAAATTCTCTGGTGAAATTATCTTTCATTCTCTTTTCATCTTTCTATGTTCTGGAACAATTTAATCATAATTAATTTAAAGTTGCTTTCTGGATGAATTTGTTTTTTGTTTTTTGCGGTACATGGGCCTCTCACTGTTGTGATCTCTCCTGTTGCAGAGCACAGGCTCTGGACATGCAGGCTCAGCGGCCATGGCTCATGGGCCCAACCACTCCATGGCATGTGGGATCTTCCTGGACTGGGGCGTGAACCCATGTCCCCTGCATCGGCAGGTGGACTCTCAACCACTGTGCCACCAGGGAAACCCTCTGGATGAATTTTGACTCTCTCTCTATTGTCTTTTTTTTCTCTTGTTTGTCATTTGACCCTGCTTACTTGAATGCCTGGTAACTTTTGAGAAAATGCTAGACATTGAGTATTAAAATACAAGAGGTACTAGGTGATGTTTAGTCTCTTTGAGCAAGAGAGATCCAATCCAGGCTAGGATTCAGATTTTGTAGAGATCAGTCATTTCTAGTTTTGCCTTACTGCCATAGCCTTCAGTAATAGCATGGGTATTTACCGGTGTTCCTTTATCTTGTCATGCCCTGAAATTCAACACCTGTCTCCTTTGAAGTTAAAATGAGGTCTGAAAAATGCTGACGTCTTTGATTACTGATTTAACCTTCTAGTATCTAATTGTGTCTTATTTCTCAAACACTTTTCTCATGCCATATAACTTAGGATTCAGAAAGTTTCTCAAGGAGAAGAGAACATAACAATTTTAGAATCTATGGTTCCATCCTCTATAGCTTGAATCCTCAATACCTAGGTGCCCTGGGAGCCTTGAATTCCAACTTCTATCACCTAAGATCATTGAGGCTAATGTAAGCTTAAAGCTGCTTCTTTCAACCTCTTAGTCCCCTCAACAAGTCAGCAAATGATTCATCGGCAAAGAGGCAAATGTGAAGCTCACCCCATGCCTTCCTCTTTTGAAAAGTATTCTAATATTTTATTAGTGGTAATATAAATTATAATTCATTTGAGATAATTAGAAAATTGCTAATCAAAATTTGAGTTTAATAAAAACCAATACAAATGGACAATACACCAGAGACAATCTATCTCCAGGCTTATACCTTAAGGGTGATTTTGCATATGTGCACAGGGTGATATATGCCATTAAAAGAGAACATTTCTCAAACTCATAAATATCCATCAATAAGAAAATGAATGAATAATAAGGGCTATATTCATACAATAGAATGTTTACCACGGGATGTACATTTCCAGAATAGCAGCATGTGTATCTCTAAGTAATCTCTCTCCAGCAAAACAACCTTGACTGGTGAAAATTATTTAAAAAATATATTTAAGACTTTTTTAAAATGCTAGAAATTTTCCAAAGGACAAACGGCAAGTGGATAAATATTTATTCAAAACAGTCTACTAAATAAGGTAAGAACAGCAAGAGTCTGACATCTGAGATGCAAACATCTCTCTCCCTGACCCAGCTCAGCAAGATGGAAGTTCTATTCTTGGCAGCTGCAAGCAAGAATATGAGGATCCTTCTTTCCCGGCTACCAGTCAGGGGCTATGGTACCTCCTCAAGAGAGACAGGCTGCCAAGATTTATCATCTTTCCCAGCTCAGTGTCATAGAAGCTTTATTCCAAAGAGAAATTGTGGGATCTGTGGCTCCCTTCCCCTCCCATCTGCAATCCATGGGGTAGAAACTCTACCCCAAGTACAGAAATCTGAGCATCTAATCCTGACATGCCATCACCTTAGTTTGCTTGTAGGGTGGAGGACCCCATCAGGAGAGGAAAGCCAAGAGAAGCAGGGGCTACCATCTCTGCCTAGTACCCTGCTTGTAGTGTATGGTATCACTGGGGAGGAATGGGCATTACCCTCTCTCCAGCTCCAAAGCAGTGTACAGATGTTTTGCTGAGGGGGAAATGTAGGTCTTAAGACAGAGATAAGTAGCTTTCCTTAGGTGGACTGACTTTATTTGGAACAGAGCTCCAGGAAATTAAAGTCTGAGGGCACTGGTGAAAGCAATGGAGATTTTGGATAAAAGAAACTAAGAGGAGTCAAGTAATTCCATGATAGCACAATGTTAAAGTATAAAAGAACTAAAAGAATGTTAACAAAGAACATCAGGGAAATAACCAGCCAAGAGGAGTCTTCCTGAGCTCAGAAAAAAGCTCAAAGACTGGCCATAAAGAGGCCTAGATTGAATTGGGTCAGACTATAGAACAACATACGTCTCAGGACATTGTCAAAAACAGTAATCAAAAACAGCAGTCATCTGGCATTTATTGAGAGTTAGAGCTGAGTGTAATACCAATGGCAGTGGATCAGCTAAAACTTAAAAGGGAGATCAGGGAGAGACAGCCAATGAGAACCCTGCAAAAATCACTGCCGTCCCATGTTGATTGTGACAATACATTCGACTCCACCCTGTAACTGTGACACTTTAGAGGAAATAGACATCACTGAAATAGTCCATTCAAGTCACTAAACAATTAATTGAGCAAGCAATGTAAATAGCAACAAGAAGCTCCAGAGGGGTGTGGGGTTTCACATGCAGAGTTATTTAGAGATATTCTTTGAAATGCTGTTTTTAACAACAACAAAATGAGACATGTAAACAAGCAGAAAAAGGCCACCCATACACGGAAAAATAATATAAGTAGGCTATAGAAACTGCCTTTGAGGGAATCCAGAATAAGCAGCTATTATAAATATCTTCAAAGAGCAAAAGTAAAGAATATATTTTAGCAATGTCTCATAGAGAATATCAGTAAAGAAATACAAATTAAAAAAAACAAACAAAAAGAACCAAACGTAAATGCTGGAGCTGAAGAGTCTAATAATAAAGACGAAAAATTCACTAGAAAGGCTCGATAGTAGATTTAAGCTGAAGAATAAAATACTGACAAATCATTAAAGATTCTTCATTCTGAAGAACAGAAAGAGAAAAGAATGAAGAAAGTAAACAGAGCCTCATAGAAGTGTTGAACATCAGTATATGCACCAGCATATGCCTAATGGGAGTATCAGAAATTGAAGCTATAAGGGCTTAAATTTTCACAAATTTGATTTAAAAACATTAGTGTTACTATACATGCATGAAGTTCAACAAACTTCAGACAAGAATAAATTTAATGAGACAGTAAAGATTCGTACACTGAATAACACAATCATTGTTGAAAGAGATTTAAAAAGATAACTAATTTTAATGTCATCCCATATTATGGATCAGGAGATTGCTCAGTTTTTTTAATACTGATAAAATGCTGTTATTCTCCAATATACTCTAGAGATTCAATATAACCTCCTTCAAAATCCCATATGTTTTTATGTTTGTTTGTTTTATTCAGAAATTATCAAACTGCCAAAATTGGTATGGAAATTCAGGGGATCCAGAATAACCAAAATAATCTTGAAAAAAGAAAAATAAAGTTGGAGGACTCACACTTCCTGTTTTGAAACTACTACAAAGCTATAGTAACGAAACTAGTGGGGTGATGAATGCCATCAGGCTAGATTTATGGATCAGTGTAATAAAATTGAGAGTGCAGAAATAAGTCCTTAAACCTATGGCCAATTGATTATTAACAAGAGTGCTATACTGTCAGGACACATCTGGATTATTGCTTTCAATTTAGGCATATCAGTGTAACTGGACATACATTTCCAGATTTCATTGTGGGAAGAGGACATGCATCTGGAGAAAGATCATGCAGCATTTAGAAACCTAATCATATGAAATAGCTAAAGAAGTTGAAGTTGTGTAGTTTGACCTAAAGAAGAAAATATATGAAAATTTGGGACAGCTTTCTTTAAATATCAGAAAGTTCACCAAACATCTATATTTAATTACATAGAAGGGTAAAAGTAGAGCAAACAAACCTCCATTTGAAGAGTCATTACTTCAGCCTTAAAAAAAAATGTTACAGTAACAGAACTGTACAAGATGAAATAAGCATTTACTAGGAGAATGAATAGGGAGAGTCTGGTTGAGAAGCTGCCACAGATCTTATAGAGAAGATATAGTTATTTTTCTATTTCTCATTGATTTAAATAAAATTGCCATGCAATATTATACTAGTTTCAGTTTACTACATATCGATTCGATATGTACATTACAGAATGATTACCACAATAAGTCTAGTAGCCCTCTGTCCCATTACAAAGCTATTACCATATTATTGACCACATTCTCTATGCAGTATGTTGAATCCCTGTGACTTATTTATTATATTACTGGAGGTTTATATGTCTTAATTCCTTTCACTTGTTTTGCCCATCTCCCTGACACCCTACCTTCTAGCAACCTCCAGTTTGTTCTCTTTATCTATGAGTCTGTTTTCATTTTGTTTTTCTTATATAATGTATGTTTTATATTCCATGTATAAGTGAGATCATGCAGTATTTGTCTTTCTCTTTCTGACTTACTTTGCTTAGTATAATAATCTCCATGTCCATCTGTGCTGTCACAAATAGCCATATTTCATTATTTCTTTATGGCTGAGTAGTATTCCATTGTATATATACACCATATCTTTATCCATTCATCTGTTGATGGACACTTAGTTTGTTTCCATGTTTGGCTATTGTAAATAATGCTGTATTGAGCACTGAGTTGCATATGTCTTTTTGAATTAGTGTTTTTGTTTTTTTGGGGTGAATACTCAAAAGTGAAATTGGTGTATGATATGACAGTTCTATTTTAATTTTTTAAGGTACCCCATGATATTTACCATAGTGACTGCACCAATTTATAATCCCAGTAAAATTTCAAGAAGGTTCGCTTTTCTCCACATTTTTGACATGTTATTTATTTATTTATTTAGAAAATAGCCATTCTAACAGGTGTGAGTGGGTATCTTATTTTGGTTTTGATTTTCATTTCCCTGAGGATTAATTATGTTAAGCATTTTTCTATGTGCCTTTTGGCTATCTGCATGTCTTTTTTGGAAAAAAATTTATTTCCTCTGCCCATTTTTTAAACTGTTTTTGTTAAATTGAGTTGTATGAGTTCTTTGTATATTTTTTTATATTGACCCCTATCACATATGTTATTTGCAAATATCTTTCCTCTTTATAGTAAGCTGCCTTTTTGTTTTGTTGATAGTTTACTTTGCTGTGAAGCCTTCTATTATTTTTTTTTTTTAAAGGAGATGTTGGGAGTAGGAGTTTATTAATTAATTTTTGCTGTGTTGGGTCTTCATTTCTGGGCAAGGGCTTTCTCTTGTTGTGGCAAGCGGGGGTCACTCTTCATCACGGTGCATGGGCCTCTCACTATTGTAGCCTCTCTTGTTGTGGAGCACAGGCTCCAGATGCGCAGGCTCAGTAGTTGTGGCTCACGGGCCCAGTTGCTCCGCAGAATGTGGAATCTTCCCAGACCAGGGCTCGAACCCGTTTCCCCTGCATTAGCAGATAGATTTTCAACCACTGTGCCACCAGGGAAGCCCAGAAGCCTTCTATTTTGAGGTAGTCCCACTTATTTAGTTTTGATTTGTTTCCTTTGCTTGAAGAGACAGATACAAAAAATATTGCTAAGAGTTCTAATATTGCTAAATATGTCAAAGAGTGTACTGCCTATAATTTCTTCTAGGAATTTTATGTTTTAAGATCTTACATTTAAGTCTTTAATCCATTTTAAGTTTATTTTTCTATATGGTGTGAGAAATTAGCTCAGCTTGATTTTTTGCATGTAGCAGTCCAGTTTTCCCAGCACCATTTATTAAAGAGGCTGTTTTTTTCCCCCAGTGTATATTCTAGTCTCCTTTGTCATAGATTAATTGACTATATAATGTGGGTTCATTTCTAGGTTCTCTATTCGGTTTTACTGATACATGCACCTGTTTATATGGCAGTACCATACTGTTTTGATTGATTACTGTAACTCTGTAGTATAGTTTGAAATTAGGGAGTGTGATAACGCCAGCTTTGTTCTTTTTTCTCAAGATTGTTTTGGCTATTCAAGGTCATTTGTGATTGAATACAAATTTTAGAATTCTTTGTTTTAGTTCTGTGAAAATGCCATTAGTATTTTGATACGAACTGATTAAATCTGCAGATTACCTTGAGTAGCATGGCCATTTTTGACAATGTTAATTCTTCTAATCCATAAGCACAATATATCTTTCCATTTGTTTGTGTCATCTTCAGGTTTTTTTGTCAATGTTCTAGTTTTCAGAGTACAGGTCTTTCAACTCTTTAGTTAGACTTATTCCTATATATTTTAAAAAATATTTGATGCAATTTTTTCTTAATTTCTCTTTCTGCTAGTTAATTAATGTATAAAAACACAACAGGTTTCTGTGTATAATTTTGTATTCTGAAAATTTACTGAATTCATTTATTAGTTTTAATATATTTTTGGTGGACTCTTTAGGATTTTCTATATGTAGCATCATGTCATTTGCAATCAGTAATAGTTTTTCTTTTTCCTTTCCAATTCAGATTCATTTTATTTCTTTTTTTTCTTATTAATGTCACTAGAACTTCCAATAATATGTTGAATAAAAGTAGCAAGAATGGGCATCCTTGTTGTGTTCTTGATTTTAGAAGAAATGTTTTTGGTTTTTCACTGCTGAGTATTGTTGACTGCAGGTTTTTCATGTAATCTTTATTATGGTGAGGTATGTTCCCTTTATACCCACTTAATTGAAAGATTTTTTTTATAAATGTATGTTGAATTTTGACAAATCTTTTTTACATCTAATTATATGATATCATGATTTTGGTCCTTCGGTTTTCTATGTTGTGTATCATATTGTTTGATTTGCTGATATTCAACCTTTTTGCATCCTTGGAATAAAACCCACTTTATCATGGTGCATGAAAATTTTAATTGTTGAATTCAGTTTGCTAATATATTGATGAAAAATTTTGCACCTATTTTCATCAATGATATTGTTCTCTCTATTTTTTTGTGGTATCTTTGTCTGGTTTGGGAATCAGGGTGATACTGGTTGTGTAGAATGAGTTTGGATGCATTCCTTCCTCTTCAAATTTTTGGTATATTTATAAAAGGATAGGCATTAACTCTTTGTTAAATGATTTGTAGAATTCACCTGTGAAGCTCTCTGGTCCAACATTTTATTGGGTGGGAGAGTTTTCTTTTTGTTTTTGTTTTGAACTGATTCAATTATATAACTGATATTTGGTCTGTTCATATTTTCTGTTTCTCCTTGATTCAGTCTTGAGAGATTGTACCTTTCTAGAAACTTATCAATTTCTTGTAGATTGTCCATTTTTATTGACGTATGATTATTCATAGTAATCTCTTCTGATCATTTGTATTTGAATTGTATCAGTTGTAAAATCTCCTTTTTCATTTCTTATTTTGATAATTTGAGTTCACTATATTTTTTTCTTCATAAGTCTGGCTAAAGGTTTATCAATTTTGTTTATCTTTTCAAAGAACCAGCTTTTAGGTTATTGGTCTTTTGTATCATTTTTAGTCTCTATTTTATTTCTGCTCTGATCTTTACATTTTCTTTTCTTCTACTAACTTTGTTCTTTGCTTACTCTTTTTCTAATTTCTTTAGGTGTAGTATTTAGTTGCTTATTTGAATTTACTTTTTCCTGAGGTAGGTGTGTATCACTATAACCTTCCCTCTTAGAACTGTGTGTGCTGCAATTGTGTCTGCTGAATTTGGCTCTTTGCGTTTCCATCTTCATTTGTCTCCAGGTATTTTTGAATTCCTCTTTAATTTCTGCAGTGAGTTTGTTTAGTAGCACATTGTGTAACTGCCACACGTTTGTGGGGTTTTTCTTGTTTTGTTTTTTTTTTGTAGTACATAGGCCTCTCACTGTTGTGGCTTCTCCTGTTGCCAGAGTACAGGCTCTGGATGTGCAGGCTCAATGGCCTTGGCTCATGGACACAGCCGCTCCATGGCATGTGGGATCATCCTGGACCGGGGCACGAACCCGTGTCTCCTGCATCGGCAGGTGGACTTTCAACCACTGCACCACCAGGGAAGCTCACGTTTGTGTTTTTTACTTGTAGTTTATTCCTAGTCTCATAGCACTGTGGCCAGAACAAATGTTTGACATGATTTCAATCCTCCTAAATTGTTGAGATATCAATTTTGCCCTAGTATATGATATATCCTGGAGAATATTTCAGGTGTACTTATAAAGCATGTGTATTCTGCTCCTTTTGGATAGAATGTTCTCTATATATCATTTAAGTTCATCTCAACAAATGTGTTATTTAAGACCTGTGTTTCCTTATTGATTTTCTGTCTGAATTATCTATGAATGCAAGTGAAGTGTTAAAAGTTCCCTACTCTTATTGTATTACTGTCAGTTTCTCCCTTTATATTTGTTCATATTCCCTTATGCTTTTAGGTGCCCCTTCTTTGGGTGAAAATATGTTTACAATTGTTACATCTTCTTGCTGGTTTGATTACCTGATTATTTAGTAATGGCATCCTTCTTAACTTATTATGGTCTTTGTCTTAAAGTATGTTTTGCCTGTTATATTTATTGCTACCTCAGCCTTCTTTTTGTTTCCATTTGCAAGAAAACGTATTTTTCTATCCTCTTGCTTAAAGTCTCTCTGTATATTGAGACATGAAGTGAGTATCTTGCATATATATGGGTCTTATTTTTTTCTTAATACATTCAGCTACTCTGTGTATTTACATTAAAAAATAATTATTGATTGTGGGTACTTTTTGCCATTTTTGCTTTCCTTTTGCTTTTGTAGTTCTTTTGTCTCCTTTGCTATTCCTTTGCATTCTTCCCTTGTGAGTGATGGCCATCTGTATTGTCATATTTGGATTCATTCCTCTGTTTGAGTATGAATCTAATAGGTTATTGGTTTGTGGTTATCGTGAGGTTCAGACAGAAATATATATATAATTGGCATGTATAATATATGATATATACACATAAATATATATAAATGAAACATATTTATATATTTTAAATAAATACCTATTTTATATTATGTATCAGATATTACTAATGTAAAATGTATTATAATATATCATACATATATTATTACATATATTATATAATATATTATGTATAACACATGACTAATATATATAACTTATAATATATAATTCATATTAACTTGTAATAAATATTGTAATATGTATAATATTGTATACCATTATATATTATAAAGGAAAATATATATGCAAATATAAACATATAAATATACAAATACATAAATATAAATAAATAAAATATGTTATATTATAATATTATATACATTATAATATACTACATAGTATTATTATATATTACTATTGTATTATTATATATTATATACAATAGAATATAATAAAATAAAATTATAATATAATAATATAAACAACATATATATTACATATAATATATAAAATACATAATATATTATAATGCAATATAAAATAAAATATTACAAAATATATTAATCTATTATAATAAATAAACTATTTGCATATTATAATATATAATATATCACATTATAATGCATATAATAGATAATATATAAAAATATAATAATATATAACTTATGTTTATTAAACATATAATAAATATGTATATAAAATAAACATAATATAGCATACTATATATTATATCTTATAATGTATATAAAATTTTATAATTGTATAATTTTATAATGTATGTATGTATAATTAGATAATATAGATTATAAATTTTAATATAGTAAGGTATACAATACATTATATTATAAATTATATATTATAATTATATTTTTATTTTTATATATTTATAAATATTTTATATTATATGTAATATATATTAATATATAATAATTTACAATATATATTAATGCAAATGTATATAGTGTAAATATAATATAAATATAGAAGTAACATAAATCGATATGAAAGAAATAATATAAACAATATTCTATATATTATACTATAATAATATATTTTTTATATTATAAATAAAATATTATATTATTATAAAATTTTATATTAGTATCACTATTAATATTATTATAATTATTATAATAATATAATAATAATATATATTATATCAGATATGTAATGTATAATATATTCCATTATCTTACCTTTTATTATACATTAATATATATTATTATATATTATATACAATATATAATGTTTTTTGTGTATATTTTATATTGTATATATTTTATTGTGTATTATAATGTATATATTATACACACTATTATATATATTAAACAGAATTTCTGCTTAAAATCATCTGACAGACTTATATATTATTTAAATATTTATATATTATATTTATATATTTATGTATTAAATATATAATATACATTTATACATTTATATAGTTACATTATTAAATTATATAATATAATTTCATTATATTTTATATTTGTATTAATTTAGTATATGTTATTATATACTGTATTGTTATATTATTATATAAACTACACATATGAAATTTATAATATAATATGTAATAAAATATAAATATTATATAATTTAATATCATATATTATAAGTATGCAAATATTTATATTATAATATACTTTTTAATAACTATAATATTGTAAGTATTGTATTTATATTAAAATATTATATTATAATGAGCAGTATTAATCTATTATACTATTATATACTACTTATTTAACATAATTTTATTATATTTGGTTATATATCCATATTATTCATATATATTATATTTTTATAATATATTATATTAAATATATTATGCAAATATTTATCAGATATATGCTATATATGTATAGTGAATATATTAATTGTATTAATATAATTAATATATTATGTATTACTATATAATTATATATTTTATGTAGTATAATTAATATATCATAGTATAATTATATAATATATTTAAGGTATTGTTTTATTACATACAAATATATATAATTAATATAATACATTATATATAATATATAATTATATATTATATAATATGTTAGTATCAAACATAATATATTATAATATATCACATATTATATAATAAAATATGCATTTTATTATATATATTACCTCATATATGTATTGTGTATACTATGCTTTTAATAATATACATATTATATTTTATGTGTATTATATAATATGTTTATAATATATATGTATATAATATATAATATGTAGAATATATGTACATATTTTATACATGCAATATACAGCTATAATTTCTATATAATATATAATGTGTGATATATTACATATAATATATAATATATATTGTACATAATATATTATGTATAATGTATTTTATAATATATATTATATACCTAGTGTACATATTATCTACATATTTATATTTTACATAATTATATATAATTATATAATATGTATTACATTATGTGTATAATACTTATAATAACTCTGGTTTTGTATATATTAAGGAGAGTTTCTGATTAAAATTCAGCTAACAGCTTTTTAGGAGAATGTGTGTGTATATATATATATATATATATATATATACACACATATATATGTATATATATATTTATATTTTATATACATAGTTATTTTAAGTTGTTGATCTCTGAAATTTGAATGCCTTCCAGCAACCCTGCATTTTTACTTCCTCCCTTTATGTTTAATATTTTTGACATATGTTACATCCTTTCATTTTGTGTGTCCCTTAACTAGTTATTGTGGATTTAATTACTTTTACCAGTTTTGTGTATAATCTTTCCTACTAGCTTTATATGTGATTGATGTATGTTTACTATGTGTTTGCCTTTAGCAGATAGATTATTCCTCTTGTAGTTTTTATATTTCTAGTTATGTTATTTTCTTTTCTTCTTAGAGAAGATCTTTTAACAGTTCTTGTATAATCAGTTTAGTGGTTCTGAACTTTCATAGTTCTTGCCTGCTTATGAAACTTTTTACTTGTCCTTAAAATCTGATGATAGACTTTCCAGGTAGAGTATTCTTGGTTGTAGGTTTTATTTCTTTTCATCACTTGTGATATATCTTGCCACTTCCTTCTGGCCTGCAGAGTTCCTGCTTAAAGTTCAGCTGACGGCCATATGGGATTTCCCTATACAGAACTAATTGCTTTTCCCTTGCTGCCTTCTGATTCTCACGTGATCTTCAACTTTCACCATTTTAATCATGTTGTATCTTGTTGCAGACCTGTTTTTATTCATTTTAACTGGGATTCTCTGTTTCCTCTACCAGGTTAGGTAAGTCTGTTTCCTTTACCAGTTTAGGAAAGTTTTGAGCTATTAGTTTTTCAGATAAATTCTCTGTCCCTTTCTCTCTCTCTTTTCCTTCTCCATCCCAATAAGGTGAACATTAGAATGTGCATGATATTTTCCCATAAGTCTGTTAAACTCTTCTCATTGTTTTTTCTCTTTTCAGCTTGGGAGATTTTCACTACTCTGTTTTCCAATTTTCTAATTTGTTCTGCTATATATCAGCTAATCTCTTTTGATTCCATCTACTGTATTTTTTAAAAGTTTTAGTTATTGTGTTCTTAAGCTCTGTTTGTTTCTCTTCATATATTCTATTTCTTTGTTAAACTTTTCCCTGTGTTTATCCATTCTTCTCCTGAGGTCATTGACATCTTTATGATCATTACCTTGAACACTTTTTCAGGTAGATTGCTTATCTCCAGTTTGTTTATTTCTTTTTCAGAAGTTACATAAGCTTTTTCTTCCCCCTTCATTTGGACCCCAGTCCTCTGTCTCCTCATTTTGCTGAATCATGTGTGTTTGTTTTATATATTAGTCAGGTCAGTTATGTTTCCCAATATTGGAGAAGTATCCTTATATAAGAGATATTATGGAGCTAAGCAGCACACTCTCCTCTGGTCTCTAGAGCTTTGTGCTCCCAAATTGCCTGCATGAGCCTCTCTGCTGTGGAGCAGCTGACTCCTGTGAATGTGGTGATGGGTGAGGATAGCCCTTGGTCTGGTTGGCTCCAACCTGTGAGTCGTGCTTTGAATTCTGGCCTGCTGGTGGGTGGGTCCATGTCTTGGCATAGCTGCTAGCTGACCTGGAACATTCCAGAGCTGGTGCCAGCCCATGGGTGGCAGGGCTGGGTCTCAGTACTGCTGACTGTATGGCCTGGAGGGAATTAAGGCAGATGCCAGCCTCCTGCTGAGTTGGCAATCCCCTGAGGTAATATGCTAGTGGGCAGGCCTCAAACTATCACTTGCCTCTCCATCGTCCTCATGGTAATAACTCCCTAAGATGGTTGCCTCCAACCTGTATATCCCCAGTAGTGTCAGTTGCCTCTTGCCTCTCTGGCAGGCTGACCAAAATCAGCATGTGTGTCTCCCCATGCCCCTTTCAGTCTACTGACTCTACACTGGGACTCAGAGAGTGTGAGATTTTGCACTTTAAAGGCTAAGTGTCATACATGGCCTTTATTATGTTGAGGTAGTCTCCCTCTATGCCTACTTTCTGGAGGGTTTTTTATCATAAATCGGTGTTGAATTTTGTTGAAAGCTTTTTCTGCATCTATTGAGATGATCACATGTTTTTTTATCATTCAATTTGTTAATGAGGTGTATCACATTGATTGATTCGCATACATTGAAGAATCCTTGCATCCCTGGAATAAACCCCACTTGATCATGGTGTAATGTGTTGTTGTATTCTGTTTGCTAGTATTTTGTTGATAATTTTTGCATCTATGTTTATATGCATGCAATATCACTGACCTGATATTAGATCTATGCATCTAATATCAGGTCAATGATATTGGCCTGGAGTTTTCTGGAAGACCTAAATAGACATTTCTCCAAAGAAAACATTCAGATTGCCAACAAACACATGAAAGGATGCTCAACATCACTAATCATTATACAAATGCAAATCAAAACCACAGTGAGGTATCACCTCACACTGGTCAGACTGGCCATCAACAAAAACTCTACAAAGAATAAATGCTGGAGAGGGTGTGGAGAAAAGGGAACCCTTTTGCACTGTTGGAAGGAATGTAAATACAGCCAACATGGAGAACAGTATGGATGTTCCTTAAAAATCTACAAATAGAACTACCATATGACCCAGCAATACCACTGCTGGACATATATCCTTAGAAAACCATAATTCAAAAAGAGACACATACCACAATGCTCACTACAGTAGTATTTTCCACAGCCAGGACATGGAAGCAGCCTAAGTGTCCATCGACAGATGAATGGGTACTGAAGATGTGACACATATATACTCAATATTATACACAATATTACTCAGGCATAAAAAGAAATGAAATTGAGTTATTTGTAGTGAGGTAGATGGACCTAGAGTCTGTCATACAGGATGAAGTAAGTCAGAAAGAGAACAACAAATACTGTATGCTAACACACATATATGGAATCTAAAAAAAAAAAAAAAAATGTTCTGATGAACCTAAGGGAAGGACAGGAATAAAAACACAGATGTATAGAATGGACTTGAGGACACGGGGAAGGGAAGGGTAAACTGGGATGAAGTGACAGGGTAAACTGGGATGAAGTGACAGAGTAGCACTGACATATATACACTACCAAATGTAAAATAGCTAGCTAGTGGGAAGCAGACGCATAGCACAGGAAGATCAGCTCGGTGTTTTGTGACCATCTAGAGGGGTGGGATAGGGAGGGTGGGAGGGAGACGCAAGAGGGAGGAGATATGAGGATATATGTATATGTGTAGCTGATTCACTTTGTTATACAGCAGAAAGTAACACACCATGGAAAGCAATTATACTCTGAGAAAGATGTTAAGGAAAAAAAAAAAAAAGAACCAAGTCTGTGTTTCCTACAGCCCTCTGGTTCTCCCATATGCAAACCTCACTGGCCTTTAATGCTAGAATTCTGGCGACTTGTCTTCCCACTGCAGGACCCCCGGCCTGAGGAACCTAATGGGAGGCTCTGACTCCACTCCCATTGAGCGTCATCTACTCAGGAGTGTAGATGTTGACTGTACTTCATCTCTGCCCCTCCTACCCGTCTCAGTGTTGTTATTTTTGTATATATTTAGTCATGGAAAATATTTTCTGCTAGTTTTCAGATTGTTTCATCAATAGTTGCTCTGTTAACAGTTGTAATTTTGGTGTCCTGTGGGAGGAGCTGAGCTCAGGGTCTTCCTACTCCACCATCTTGGCCACATCTGTAGAGGAGATATATTTATATAAAATAGAAATCTACAGCTATTCTGCATGCTCCTTCTGAGTATAAATGTCAAAGACTATCATTCAGATAACTTTTAATAGCTATACCCATACTGGTAAATACGTACTTTGAACTAGAGCATTATAATACTAGAATATTATAAGAAAGAATGTATTAATTTGCCTTTCCAATGTTTTGCATAATAAATAATTCCTTGGAAAAAATTTTCAACAGCAATCCTTACTAACAATAATCAAAGTAAACCAATTCAATTTCCAGATAAGGAAATGCTTTTACAGAGTTGTCTATTTAAGGAAAATTCAAGACTAGAAGAATTTGATTATCCTGCTGTCTTTTGTCATCTCTTTTTTTCTAAATAATTTCCCCTTTGGTTTTCTTTACAGATTAGGTTTTTCTGAATGATATTTGAATTATGCTATTTAATTAATTTTGGCTCATGCCAAAACCAGTGAATATATGATTACAGTATTATTTAGAAAGGAATCTATATGTTTCATTTTTGAGTTTTTTTTTTTTTTTTTTTTTTGCAATTTAGAGAAAATTAAAAACGTACGTATGAGAGAAAAATGGGATAAAGACTACTTCTCCCCTTTTATCCTTAGATAGATACTTCCTACTGATCTTACTTTGAATTAAAAAAAAATAAAAATTAAAAAAATTACTTTGAATTAAAAAAAATTCTCCATCATGAAAAAAAAAGTTTTTGTTTTGATAGCCTAGGCAGTTTGAAATGAAGTAAGAATGTATCTTGTCATGACAAGGCTTGTGTTTGATTGTAAATGCTTATTTGAATACATGTTCCAAAAAAACCCCTACCACTACCAACATGGGAGTTAGATAGAAGAGTAAGGAGGAGGAAAATTATCTTAACTCAGTTCTCCATAGCCCACTCACAGAGAACAATTGATTAAAGGCTATTGATTCAGTCTATAAAGAAAAATGCAAGCCACATGTTAAGTATGTTGGACAAAAGGAGAAATAGAGATCTACACCACATTTCTTTTTAACCCTCAACTACTTGTCCCAAGACAATATATGGTTATGGTCCTGAGAATATCCTTCAGGAACAGTGTGAGCAGTAACAGATGTTATGTTTAGGATTCTTTTTAAATGGTTTGATGGACAGTTGATTTCTTATGCATTCACTTGTTTACAAAGATAAAATCAAAGTAGCATGTTGGTATTCAGTGGGTTATGAAAGAAACAGGATAAACTCTCAACAAGTTTCATTCGAGGATTACAAAATCTCAAGAGAAGCACTCTCCTCTTGGGTTAGGATATTTTATATTTTAAAATTAGGTAATAAGACAGACATTTCATTTTCTAGGTGATATAGATACCCGTGTTATTCTGCTGCTTTTTAATTTATGGATTTAAATCAATCTAACACACTAATTATATTATATCAGCACATTGCTTGTGAGACATATTTCTTATTTTACATACATTATGGTTTATTTTTTGTATGGAATTCCTAATATTTGATTTTGCTTTCAAGAAGGGAGCGGAGTTTTTAACATTTCCTATAAACTTTCATAGGGGAAAATTATTTGACAGCTATTACACTCAATCCTAATGGTCTTATTTTATTTGAGGCAGATTTAATAGGAAGGTCTACCATGTTCTTTTATAGCATTAAGCAGCAACGTGGAGCAATTTTGGAGAAACTTGATTAGTAGAAACTTTTCAAGTATTACAGGATCCATTTGTTGAACTAAAGTAAAATGCATTATACTGCATTGTGACTTACCTGAGAACTATCATCAATGATGCCATTGCTAACTTTATGCTGATGGGGAGAGAATAATTACTAAATGTATAGCTTGAGCTCAATATTCTTGAGGCAAATATAGCTCAACCCTAATTCCTACAGTGCTTACCTCACTGCAGGGACCTATTTTTTGCCCAAGTTTGTTACAGTGGAAGCAGAAACTTAGTTTCCTTTGATTCACTACTTTATCTCACTGATGGGAATAAAGTAAGATGAGAAACTACTTTTTGTATTTGTGTCAGCAATGGTAAATTCACTTTTGTTACACCTTGGTTTTCTATCATAGAACTTGAATATCAGAAATGAAGCTTTCTTTCCTCATATCCAAGGTGCTCTAAGAAATGTCCAGTATTTCTTGACATTGTACATGCATTACATCAGATGACTATGGGAGACATAGCTTTTCATGGGCGTTTAGTAAAAATATAATAAAACAGAATAAAGAAATTAACAAAGTTAGAAAGATCAAGCACAATTCTTTGTGAATAGGTAGTCTCGGCTACCTTCAGAACAAGGGGCCATGGTCCCACACTGAGAAAATGGCTGCCACCATCAAGAATGATGCTAAGCTGGGGTCCAGGGTTTCTGGAGAAGAGTAAGTTAAAATGCCATAATTCTTCCCCACAATTTTTATTTATTTATTTATTTTTTAATTTATTTATTTTTTTTTTCGGTACACAGGCCTCTTACTGTTGTGGCCTCTCCCGTTGTGGAGCACAGGCTCTGGATGTGCAGGCTCAGTGGCCATGGCTCAGAGGACTAGCTGCTCCGCGGCATGTGCGATCTTCTCAGACCGGGGCACGAACCCGTGTCCCCTGCATCGGCAGGTGGACTCTCAACCACTGAACCACCAGGGAAGCCCTTCCCACAATTTTTAAGTTGTCCTTTTCTCTGTTCAGCTATTTTTACTTGGTTTTTGCAAAGTTTTGCCTCTCTTCAGAGTTGGGGCAAAGTTGGTTTTGACAGTTTCTGCTTGTATGTCCATGTTTCTGTGGAGGGATGAGCATTGGGAACTACTGACTCCACCTTTTTGCTGATATTACTTTCTCTCTTTCCAAATCATTTTATTTGCATTTCCTTTGTGTGTGTGTGTGTGTGTGTGTGTGTATTCTTTCTGTTTCATATTTAATTTTAGTAACAATTTACTTTTTAATATTCAGTTAAAGTTACTTACCAATATAACTTCTAACATTTTTTTCTAGGTCATATCATCTTACAAAGCTTGGGTGCAGACACTCCCACTTTGGAGGTTAATAAAAAAAAATATTGAAACCTACTTTGTTCAAACAAATAACTACCACAGAAGATTTTCCTTTCATTTTGTGATTCTCAAAATCTGCCAATATGTAAATATACTCAGATGTTTAAAATATTTCAAATGGTCCAAACTAGAAAAAATTATTTTGACAACAAACTGTGGTATGATGTCAGATCATGCTTATAGCTATATCTTATTTTTTTTTAATTCTTCAAAATATGCTAGACTACACATAAAAAGTATAATGATATTATTATAAGCCACTACATGAAGGTTCAGAAGCATAAAATATCTCACATCATGAAAGCTCGTAAAGATAAATTTCTGGGAGGAGAATTTTAACCCTGGAATGTTATACAGAATGTCATATTGAGTGCCATAATCCTACCGGTAGAAACTGGAAACATGTAAGACAACAAGGAAAACAATATGAACAATTGTAGTCCAGTTAAAGTTTATATAATAAACTAAAGCTTCTAGATATATTCTAATGTCAACTAATCAAATTATGTAATTTTACTATATAGAATTAAAAGTTTATAACATATACAATTATAAATTCCCCAAACTTTGCTAAAATGGAAAAAAAAAATCAAATAAGTTGCTAACCTTAACTTAGGATTCTTTAGTTTGTCTTTAGAGCATCATTTGTAACACTATTCATTGTCAGTGGTTGACTTCTTAGTGTTCTCCATGGTGCCTTTTGTTCACAGAAAAAAATTGTCAATTTTATGATGGTTTTAAAATTTTAAAATTTAGTGCATTAAAATTACAAATTCCAAAGCATACTTTTTTCTTAAGATTTTCTTTTTAGTTTAAAAATTTAGTTAGCTATGTAAAAGCATAGAAAAATTTTAATAATCATCTTTAATTGGGGTGTTTATAATTTAACTAATTTTCCTTAAACTTTGACTTACACTTAAAAAATCAAGCATTTGACTTCCTTTTTAAGAACTCAGATATGTGTCTTGCAAATAAAATCTTCCAAAATACTGAAAAATTTTGTAAATCTAATAAATTTAACATAAATAAAATGAATATGATGACTCAAGATCTCCTATATATTCCAATAGTGTGTATGATCATAGTAAGGAAACAACTTAAAAATTTAAATCCATTACATAAGAATTTATTTTAAATTTTCATGACAGGTTAGTTTATCACTCTAATAAGGCAATATTTTAAAAATTTAGTACAAACTAAACATGCACAGATTATTTTTCTTCTCAAAATACTAAACTACAGGTTTCATTAACATTAATATCTATATAGTAAATTCAAAAACTCCTTAACTTAAAAAAAATACCTCCCAGGAAAACAATTATCTTCTCATTTACTGAGTATATTATTATCTGCTCTATATGTTGTGATATGTGATAGAAAGATGTAGACATCTAGGATAACACCTAGGATAATATTTTTCAGGGTCTTAACTCTCAGATCCCATTTTTAGGACCATTATGTCAAAAACTGTCAAACATGAATAAGGTGTTTGTTATATTCTTTACAAGGATTTTTTTTTTTTTTTTTTTAATATTTATTTATTTATTTTGGGCTGTGTTGGGTCTTCCTTTCTGTGCGAGGGCTTTCTCTAGTTGCGGAGAGCGGGGGCCACTCTTCATCGCGGTGCGCGGGTCTCTCACTATCGTGGCCTCTCTTGTTGCGGAGCACAGGCTCCAGACGCGCAGGCTCAGTAGTTGTGGCGCACGGGCTCAGTTGCTCCGTGGCATGTGGGATCTTCCCAGACCAGGGCTCGAACCTGTGTCCCCTGCATTAGCAGGCAGACTCTCAACCACTGCGCCACCAGGGAAGCCCTGTTATATTCTTTAAAGGCATTGTTTTCTTCACTAATAAAGAATTTAATTTTGGTTTTGCTCTGTTTGGTTTTGTAGTTTTTTACCTTTTGAAGATATTTAATTCTTTTCATATTTTGTAATGATACATTCAAACCATTCCACTCAGTCCTCTGTACACTTATGTATATTTTATAATCCTTTCAACTGGAACCTCCCAGCCATTTTCTTATTATCTGGTAGGATTGCAACATTTTATTCAAGTGACACCTGATTGGATTCTATAAATTGCAAGATTGCCTGAATCTGTCATTACAGCTTCCCAAATCATCCAGTGACATCTTTCTATGGCTAATACAATTATACTATACAAAGCTTTATGATCCTGTAACACTGGCCTGCGTGCTTGATCCAATATCCGGTTTTAAGCCCAGTCATTTCAAGTAAAATTCTGTAGTTGAAATATTTAAAATATTTGATAAATGAAAGTCTTTATTGAATTCTCTTTATTTCTCATATACCCTTTTTTTTTGCTTCTTGTTGGATGATTATTGTATAATTTTTAAAATTAAAAATATTAAATTATTACTGTGATACAGATACAATAAACAGGTGTTACAATTTTATTTAACTTATTATTAATAATGCCATAACCAGTTCAAAGGAGAATACAGTTGATCAATGAGTTACAATGATTTGACTTATGATTTTTTTACTCTATGATGGTACAAAAGCAATATGCATTCAGTACAAACCATACTTCGAATTCTGAATTTTGGTCTTTCCCTGATTAGTGATATGTAGTATGATACTCTCTAGTGATGTGGACACAGGCAGCAAACTTCAGCTTCTGGTCAGCCACGTGAGCACCAGGGTAAAAAACCAATGCACTTATAACCATTCTATACCCATAAAAGCATTATATTTTTCATTTTCTTTACAGTATTCAGTAAATTACATGAGCTATTCAACACTTCACTATAAAATAGGCTTTGTGTTAGATGATTTTGCCCAACTTTAGACTAATGTAAGTGTTCTGAGCATGTTTACGTTAGTCTGGGCTAAGCTATGATGTTTGGTTGGTTAGGTGTATAAAACATATTTTCGACTTACAATGTTTTCAGCTTATGATGGGTTTATTGGGACATAGCTGCATCATAAGTCGAGGAAGATCTGTACACAAATGAGACACTTAGAGCTCAGGGATATTGAAATGGATTTGTTAATGGACATGAAACTTTTTCACAATGGGAAAGGCTGTCTTTCTACTGACCAGGGCTCATTTACATGTCTATAATGCAATTATTACTTTGCATTGTTCTAAATTATCTACAATTTAAAGAATTGTGAAATAGTTTATATGCAAAAGGCTATTATCAGATAGCCAGAAAGAAGTTGTTCTAAATGATGAATATTTTCCACTGGAGATTTCTAGGAATCTATTTTTTTCTCCTACATTGATCTTTATTCAAAACATTCCTGTAAACTAAGTATAATTATCTTTCATTCTGAGTAAGACAACATGGATGGTACAATGGTTGTAAAAGGTGAATTTTGTTACATCACCCTAGCTAGATGCATCAAAGAATGAAAATGTAAAGCATTATTCTATGAAATTATACTAAACATGGATTTTTAGGTTGAAATTCTTATTGAGATAATTATAGATTAATATGAAGTAATAAAATATAATACCAGAGATCACATACATACTTTAACAAGTTCTCCCCAATGGTAATATTTTACAAAGCCATAGTATAATATCAAAAGGAGGATATTGCTATTGACATAATCTACTCATATTACTTATTTGAAATTTCTCTACATCATCTCTTTAATTAAGTATATATCTAATTGACATATAATATTGTAGGGAAAGATTCTTAAAATTATGACCCTTAAGTGTAGAAAACATGGAAGAAATGAGTACTAGACATAGCACATGGAAAAAATTTTAAATCATTTTAATGATTGTTTTGCAATCCAGATATCTTTTATGTATTAAAGAAAGAGTAAAAAAAAGTTATCAAGAATAAAATATTTCTCTTTTTTGTGCTACTTATATCTAAACTTTAATTTATTGAATTTATCAGATTTGCCTGTCTATTCACTTATTAAATTTTCAATAATGAGTTTTTCTTCTTATTTTAAAAAATAACACTTTTTTTTTTTTGGTCTTTTGTATTTTATGTTTGTAACTCTTGCGGTTAATTATTATCAGTGAAAAAATATTGGACAGACCATCTTACTTTAGAAATAATATTTCTCCCTTTCAAAGCACACTGCTTGGCATAGTTAGAAAAATCAATCTATAACAACTTATATGTAAAAATATGGTCATGTTATAGTCTTTCTAGCCTTTCAAAACAACATCGTAGCCATTAGCTCTGAAGAATATGTGAAATATGTTTTCTAATTGATAATTTCTGTTTCGTTCTTATTTTATTATTATTATTTTTTGCAGTATGCAGGCCTCTCACTGTTGTGGCCTCTCCCGTTGTGGAGCACAGGCTCCGAACAAGCAGGCTCAGCAGCCATGGCTCACGAGGCTAGCCGCTCCGCGGCACATGGGATCTTCCCCGACCGGGGCACGAACTCCTGTCCCCTGCATCGGCAGGTGGACTCTCAACCACTGCGCCACCAGGGAAGCCCTGTTTTGTTCTTACTTTAAATTAATTGAAGCAATCTTTTAAAAATCAAAATGTCATAAAGATTATTAGACTCAATTCATGATTTTAATTATTTTGCTTTGAATCAGGTGAAAGTATACACTAAGTAATTATTGAAAATGTGTTAAAATTTTATTTCTTATTCCACGTTTTTTTAATGTTCATATATTTTAAACAGATATAAGGTGAATTGGTATTTCCAAATAACTCAAAAATAACCATCTTAACATACACTCCATAATCATTATTCCCCGTGTAGCTAGAAAAAGTAGATGAAATAGGGATGTCATACTCAAACAAAACCTGTTTGAAGTCTCTCTCTTGGGAATATATAAAACTTCAACTTTGCATTACATATCATAGCAATTTTATATATAACAATTGATTAATTAAGAATTATAATAAACAATAATTTGTATCATAATCAATTTTATAAAAATAAGTTTAAAAATTAAATTTTTATGGACATGAGCATTATTTTGACCACCTATATTCAGTGGTCTGTTAGTTATTAATTTGTTCATTCATTCAAAAATAATATCAAAAATACCTATGGGTAAAATTTATATTCAAGAAATGTAGGCATTACAATAACTGAAAAGTTAATATTTCATTTATCTTTCAGTTAATTCATATTTTCTTATTGATCAGAAAATTAACCTCAGAGGAAAATCATGTCTTGATGTGCTAAAGAATCTGAGGATGTTGAATATTTCACTTCATACCTTATTCACCACTGGGTATGAAAGAGGATGAGCTGCCTGATTAGATGTCAATGGGGTGGCTATATTAGAATCTGCTCTCATTTTCAGAATGAATCAACACGTGTACCATTATACAGAAAGGACCACAGATACTGAGTGCAAAACTACTTTTGTTCTGAGACCTGTGAATTTAACACTTTTTAAGAAATTTATTGCAAAATAACAAAAAGTTAATGACTTGAAATGCAGTGTATTCTAGAATCAAAGCTAGATTAAGACATATACTAAAGTTATTTTATTGGCTGCATAAAAGAGTCACTGATAATAAAAAGGTAAGATCAGGAGAAATCAGTGGAGGAAAATCTAAACAATTTTTACTCTGGTCTTCTATTTCTCAGATTGTATTGTATATATATTCTCCACAAGGAAAACTCAAATGATAAGAGTGTCATGTGGTATGAAAATAGTTAGATGTTGACCCATTAATATGTAAATAGTAGAGTGTAGATCATGTACTGGGCATCAAAACTGTGCTGAGTACAGTAAGTCCCCTATATACGAACCTTCAAGTTGTGAACTTTCAAAGATGTGAAAGTGAGTTTGCACGTCCAATCACGTAAGTTAGTTATGTGTCTGGTGCACACTGTCATGTGCATGAATCCTCTACAAGTGGTTGTGCTTTTGTGCGCTTTACAGTACTTAATAGAGTGCAGTAGTACAGTATTAGTAAAAAATAGAAGCATTCATTTCTTTGGTACTAGTGCAGAACTTATTAGAATATGCAACCTTAGAAAAAAATATTTAAAAAATCATATTTCAAGTCCATAAAATAATTTCACTCTGAAGAGTTTTAAATAGGAATGTACATTACATAATTATAGATATAGGATTGTTAGATAAAAATTAGATGTTTTTTTTTAATCCAATTACTTCACTGTAACCACATTTGTTAAAATTCAGTTCAATATTATATGTGGTCTTTATGATTTCTTTGGATCCCTAGTATCAATATTTATTTCAGTAGACATAATATACTTGTGTGAAAAGTGTTATAAACTTATTACAATACAGTACTATCTAGATGATTATGTAGGTTGGGTACCTAGGCTAACTTTGTTGGACTTACTAACAAATTGGACTTATGAACATGCTCTCGGAATGGAACTCATTCATACGTAGGGGTCTTGCTGTATATTGCCCCATGGAAAAGCACAAAGAGGCAATATGTGAGTTGGAACATAAACTCCAAGCAGCAAGTCAGTATAAGAACATCTTATTTATGTGTATATATATATATATATATATATATATATATATATATATATATGATTTTAAAAAACAAAATGAAAGTTTATTTAGCATTGTAAATAAATGTGTATTTATACTATTTCAGAGTTTAGTATATATATATATATGTAAGTATAAATATATTTGACACATAAAGCATATAATGAGGGTTGAGGTGACACTTCCACAATTTTGGGGAGTAACTTTAAATGACTTTATGAGCATATTCACTGATTCCTTCAGTTTTAAGAACATTGGAGGATAAAACAAAAAATCTTTCATAATGCCTATATCCCACGTTGTTTGATAATTTCAAAAAGCTATAAAAATTTCTCTTCTTTAGTATCTGACATTTCTTTCACGTAGTTTTCTACTGTAAAATGTCTAGAATGTGTTGCTTAATTTTAAGGTTTGGGATTTGAATTTGGGTGCATTTTCCTAATAGATATATTCTTGTTCCCCCAAACATAAATATTTAACATTCAATTCGTAAAGATTTAAATATTAGAAACAATGTCAGCTTTTATTGCCAAAGATGGTATTACATTTAATATAGTTAAAAAAAAAATCAAATGAAAGTTTATTTAACATTCTAAATAAGTGTGTTTCTATAATATTTCAGAGTTTAATATATCAACTTTTGTTTTATATATGGACCATTTTTAAAGTCTTTATTGAATTTGTTACAATATTGCTTCTGTTTTATGTTTTGGGTTCTGGCCCCGAGGCATGTGAGATCTTAGCTCCCCGACCAGGGATCAAATCCACACTCCCTGCATTGGAAGGTGAAGTCTTAACTGCTGGACCACAAGGGAAGTCCCAATATACCAACTTTCTATGGAGACTCCTTTGGACAATTTAATGATGTTTGTTAGGAGGTTCTATCTTCGAATAAAATATTACAATCTTACACATTAAAAAAGAAAAGGCCAACGTCAGACAAAAAAGGAAAGCATAATATTGTGTTATGTGTCTCTGTGTGTGTATATATGTGTGTATATGCTAATGCTTACAAATTACAATGCATGATAAAATATCATAAAATAATATGATAGCATAGAACAACATAGCATTTTTATACCTCTAAAGCAAAAAACTCAATATATTAAACTTTGCATTTATAATTCATTAATTATAATGTCATTAGTTCCTCTTTAAAACTTTTCCTTTTATAGTCAATAAAAATCCCAATAAACCAGGAAATATGTTGTTCATAATTCTATATATTTACATGTTGAGATGTTCACAACAAATAATCTTCTACTTTACCTTTTTATTTTTTCTTCTACTTTACCTTTGAACTTTATTTATTGCTCCTTTTTATTAGAGCCTCATAGTAGACAAATTCAAGTGCTGTGATCTGATTAGTCCTGGGCATACAGATAGATAGATAGATAGATACATAGATACATAGATAGATAGATAGATAGAAATAGATAATATAGAAAAATAGAGAAGTTATTAATAAACTTACTATGTACACTTAAAAATATAAAAGTCAAATAAATTTAAAAAAACATAAGAGGGCTTCCCTGGTGGCACAGTGTTTGAGAGTCTGCCTGCCAATGCAGGGGACACAGGTTCGTGACCTGGTCTGGGAAGATCCCATATGCCACGGAGCGGTTGGACCCGTGAGCCATGGTCGCTGAGCCTGTGCATCTGGAGCCTGTGATCCACAGTAGGAGAGGCCACAACAGTGAGAGGCCCGCGTACTGCAAAAAAAAAAAAAAAGGAAAAAGAGCAAGGGAAGGCTTTATTGCCAGACATGTCATATTACTACTAGGCCACAGCAACTGAAGTAGAGTAGTACTATCACCAGAAAAGGCAAAAATCAATGGAATAAAATAGAAGGCCTAGAAACAGAGCCAAGCATAAGTATATATTCAGTATATAATATAGGGTCATTTCAAATCAACAGCAACACAATAAATTCTATGATAAATGGTGCAGAAATAATTTATTGACTATTTGGGGACAAAGTTTAGTCAGGGTCATACCTCACAGCATGTAATACAGTAAATTCCAGAACAACTTTTTATACTATAAATAAACCAAGTTATCTATCTATCTATCTATACTACATGTATATATATGATGCAGCAAGTATTTTTAAGCATAGCAAAAGCAAAATAAATAAAAAATAAAAATAATGTAGGTTAATGCATTAAATATCTAGATACTATATATCCAACTACTAAACATATTTAAAAAACAAATTTTACTGGAAAATCGTCCCAAATATCCATCTCAAGTAAATAGTGCACATTTTTTATGAAAATTAACTAGGAAAAAATCTGTTATTTAGTGTTAAAAGTGGCAATTGCCATTTATATGGAAGTTACAAAAGATAAAATATAGAAACAATACAAATAGCTGTCAAAAATCAATTGAAAAACATTAAAACAAATGAGTACACAATGATTTAATTGATCTCCTGTAATTATTTTCTTAAACTTTGAACATAAGGAAGAGAGTTCTAGAGACGTGATTAATCTGGGGAATTTCCCATGTAATATACATACCATGTTTTTTTTTAGGTAAAAGGTAAAATGCATGTGATATTGAATATATTTAAGATTAGACTGAGAATAGTTTATATTAAAATGTATAGTGAATAAGAGATAACTGTGTAGAAACCAGAAACTTGGCCATCAAACATTTTGTATTTCTGCTATTACTAAACTTTGACTCTTAACCACTTTAATCAATCGAACCACTGATACTCAAAGTCCAACTGACTGTTTTAATATTAAGCCAATTAGATGTAAGTCCCTACTCATGCTGTTGAAACTTTGAGGAATTGGACTGATAGGAAGTTCACCTCTGTTCTGAAGGTAGGAAGACCAGCAGATGGAAGCACTGAAATATCCTAAACATAGTGTGTAGATAGGTCTAGGGAACACATGATTACTCAGAAAGATGAACTGGCTGGAAAAATACAAACCCTTGTATTCTTGAGAAAATGAAGCAAAAATGGCCCACCTGGTAAACCAGAAGCAGATTATTTGTGAACCAAGAAAAGAGAACTGACAATTAAAGTGCACGGTTATAAACATTTATTGGCCAAATATTGCACTGAGATATAAAATACATCATGTCTTAGATTAAATAGAAAAAAAAAAAAAAAGAAGGCCTGTGTCTCCGAGGAAATGATTCACAGTGAATTTGATGCCAGATTCAAAATAAAATTTAATTAAACTTCTCAGAGACATCATCTTTTAATTTATCATTTCCTGATTCAGTGAGAAATATTACTGCAATTTACTACTCTGTTATCTAATAAAAATGAATAGCTTTTTGATTTCAACCTGTATTTCCTACTATAAGCAAGACTCCCAGTTCATCACTAGAAGTGAGCACAAGTGGAAACAAAATACCTAACCTGAAAAAGTTTTACAACTTATTTAGAAGGATAAACTAGAAAAATGCAATAGCATAAATTTTGGTCTAACATTCTGCTCAGAACTTACATTATCCTTGAAAATTTCCTTTACATATAAATAATGATATTTAAAAAGCATGTCTATTCAATTATTCCTTCTTTTCACCTAAGAACAAGAACAGAGTGCAAATTTTACGTTTCTGAGAAATACACATGGATGGGAAATTTAAATTTTAAAAAACTCAATTAAAATATAATATGTATTTCAGATTTCTATACTATTTTTTTCCTAAAATATTTAACAAATTTAAAACATTTATTTAGGTCCTCTGTAGTTAATGATCATGGATTATTGTAAAAGACTTGGCAAAATATCACAAAATTTAAGTTATATTGGCATTTAAAATTTCAGAAGTCTAAACCAATTTGATACAATTATTTCATACTGACATTTCTAATGGTTAGTGGTTAATCTAAAGCTCATGACATATTTGATTAAACTAAAATTGTAGATGAATAGCCCTTTCAAATTGTAATAACTGATTAAGACCTGTGCCTGTGTAGCAAAAGAATATAGGTCTACTAGAAGGTATAGAAGGGATAAAAAGCAGTAAGTGAATTTTAATTAGAAAAAGTGTAAGAGTAACACATCAAATATATTCTATCATTTTTGTTACACAGAACCTCCTGAGGTCCTAAAAATGAAGATTCAGTTAATTAAGTCAAAGCCTTAACAGATATAGAAATTGTTAGCAAGGATGAAGAAAAGATAATATAGAATGAACTGTTTTACCAGTAAAAGGAGATTTTTGTAGTAAAATGTCTACAGGTAGCTGGTGCTTTAATTGTTCAATAGGTATATAACTCAGATCATTGTATTAAAAATATTCCTATACTTAATTTAATGAGGTGTTCAGGGGTTACAAGTAATTACTTTCATTCTCATAATTCTTCATAAAATTTAGGGTCTTCATACAATATAGGGTTTTCTGTCACTGAAAAGTGAGGAAAATGTTAAATATAAAGCTACACATACCCATTTGGCTTAGAAAATTATGGATTTATGTCAGCTAGCTTCCATATTTTTATGCATTTATTTCTCAATAATTCAACAGTTCAAAGTCCAGTTTAATAACTTCTCAAGTACTATGTGTCTTTTGTATTATCTCATGTCCACTTTCAGTTTTGTATTAATTTTGTGTTTTACAAAACATTACTTTGTGTTCATTACAAAATATTAGTAAATGTAGATGAGTGAAAATAAATATTGTAATTTTATATCACTAATTGTTAGAAAAATGCAAATCAAAACAACAACGAGGAGGGTGAATATGTTGTTCAATAAAGTTCTTAGTAAAACTGAAAAAAAAACCAAACACACACACACACAAAATACAATGAGGTATCACCTCACACCAGACAGAATGGCCATCATCAAAAAGTCTACAAACAATAAATGCTGGAGAAGGTGTGGAGAAAAGGGAACCCTCTTGCATTGTTGGTGGGAATGTAAATTGGTGCAGCCACTATGGAAAACTGTATGGAGGTTCCTCAAAAAACTAAAACTAAAGTTGCCATATGATCCAGCAATCCCACTCCTGGTCATATACCTGCACAAAACTGTAATTCAAAAAGATACATGCACCCTAATGTTCATAGCAACACTACTCACAATAGCCAAGATATGGAAACAACCTAAATGTCCATCAGCAGATGAATGGATAAAGATGTGGTACATATATACAATGGAATACTACTCAGCCATAAAAAAGAATGAAATATTGCCACTTGCAGCAACATGGATGCAACTAGAGATTATCATACTAAGTGAAGTAAGTCAGAAAGAGAAAGAAAAATATCATATGATATCACTTATATGTGGAATCTAAAATATGGCACAATGAACATCTACAAAACAGAAATAGACTCACAGACATAGAGAACAGACTTGTGGTTGCCCAGGGTGATGGGGGGGAGGGAGAGGGATGGACTGGGAGTTTTGGTTTAGTAGATGCAAACTATGACATTTAGAATGGGTATACAACAAGGCCTTACTATGTAACACAGGGAACTGTATCTAATCTCCTAGAATAAACTATAATGGAAAGAATATTAAAAAAAAAGAAAGTATGTATGTGTATAGCTGAGTCACTTAGCTGTACAGCAGTAATTAGTACAACATTGTAAATCAACTATACTTCAATTTAAAAAAATTTAAAGTTAAAATAAAAACGTTATGAAAAATATATTAAAATGTAGTTGTTCTTTATATATTAAAGGACTATAAAATTTGGTAAGAAAAACAAAAAATATATCTAAATATAAATAACAAACAGATAATTTCAGTGAAAATACAAACAGCAAATTACCACTTTAAAGAATCCAATACCTACAGTAATCAAGAAGGCAAATTCAAATGAAACGCATTTCTAACTTTTCAAATTTGGGGGAAAAATTACATTTTATTGATTTTTGGGAGTGATCACTATGTATACAGAAGTCAAATTATGAAGTGCAGCTGAAACATATAATTAAAAAATTACAGTTTATTATAAAAATTATAGTTTTAAAATAAAGTTAAATAATTTAATAATTCTGATATCCAAACATAAACACCATTAATATTTTGGTATATAATCTTCATATTTTACATTTCAAAACATAAGTATGTTTATATAAATAATTATATACAATATATAAATACATACATAGGAAGATGCCTTCATAAACCATTATATTTTATGAAATTATTTAAGGCCTTCTTTTCATTCAGTGATAGATAGTTGATAAACATGCAACTTTGGGGATCATATAGAAATGTGTTATCTTGGCTCTCTCCTTTACCAACTATGCAACACAGCGTAAGTTAATACACCTATGAAATGGGAATAATAGCATTTTCTCATACTAATATTGTGAGAATCTAATGAGAAAATGCCTAAAAGTACTTTACACCATACCTAGTATTTCCAATAAATAACACTGTCCTCTTCCTTGACCTCTTTCTTTTCTTCTTCTTTTTCAAGAAATCTAAACATCCCCAATTATTTAATCATAATTATTTCATCAAACTAATTCTAATTTGATATTGGCTATTCTGTTTATGTGCAACATATTTCTAAAAAATTGGGAAGTTTTTAATGTATGAAATGGAAAATGTTATAGCATAGTAATGATCTCTTTTTTTAAGATCCAGCAGAAAGTTCCCAGAACAGTTTTTAAACTGATATTGAAGTGTTATTTTGGGGTAGATTATTTTTTTTCATTTTAGCTATTGTTGATTATACATATTTTCTGCTCTTGAGTTTATTTGGACATTTTGTATTTCATAGAAAAAATTCCATTTCAATTATTTTTTCAAAAGTTAGTATAGACATACTCATAGACCTTCCTCATAAGTTTAATGTCTTCTGTGTATAAAACAAGAATATTTTTATTAGTCGTGATATCTTCTACTTGTATAATAACAGTGTGCTTAAAAAATATGACTCCAATTTTTTCATATCTGATTGCATACAACTTTTAAGCCTCATTTCCTCCTCTACCCTTCCTGCCTCAAATCTGAGCCAATGATAAGGAAGACCTGAAACTCCCTCTTTTGGGGTGTCCAGGAGATGCAAACCATGCAAGGCCCATCCTGTTCATGAGAACCCTAACTCTGTTCCCACTGCCTAATCTCCATAAAAACTTCGATCCAGTGGTCACTTATGGCTGTTTCTCAGGATATTTTCAGATCAGTCTGGAAGGTATGCCCTGATCTCCCAGGAAATCTCATTATGTAAGTAAGAAACTTTTTCATATAGTCTTGGTGTGCGTGTGTGTGTGTGTGTGTGTGTGTGTGTGTGTGTGTGTGTGATAGAGTCAGTCTTAACATCCAAACCAAATTGGAGGTGGAGTCCATCTTCTTTCTTCAGAATAGCTAAAATAAATGCAGGTATGATCATATTCTTATGAGTATCCTCTTAATGTCTCATATATAGGTTAGAAAAGAAGAAATAAATTTACTGAAACCTCTTCAAAATTAAGTTCACTCTACAGAGTTTAGGAAACCAGACTAATTTTACTGGATTTTTTGTGGGATAAAAAGAATAATGTGTTCACATATGTGCTGTTGACACAAAAATAAGTTCCCTATCGCTCATTTTTGTTTTCATTCCAATTTTTTCTATAGTGACAGATGGTGAATCTGCACAATTTCACTGATTTTTTTTCTAGACTTCAAATTTATTCACCTTCCTGTGTACATCAGTTTAACCAGATCCCATCCCTCTAGACCTTCATTTCTAATCAATCTTAAGGCAAAGGAGTGCCTGAATATATGTAAAAATATGGGCTAACTAAAATGTAGATCTCTCCATAATAGGATTGTGTGTCTAAAAGAAACATTATTTATATAATATTATTCTACTTCTGATATTCACATATACAACTACACTTTCAAGTCTATTTTTTTTTCTTTCCTCCAAGTTTTTATCAGTAAAGTTTCTCACAGTCTTTACTTCAAGATTTTACCAGTAAAGTTTCCCACAGACTTTACTTGAGACACCTGACTCTCTTCTGGTATAAATTTGTGGTGTCTTCTTTGTCCAACCAGAATTTTTGCATCCTGGGAATAAGGAACCTATACTGACCATGGCACTCTTCCTATCCAAGCTTGCTCTTATGGAAAGTTGGGTTGGGGATGCCTTTGGCACAAACACAAGAGCATTCTGATTCAAAGAGACCTGAGACAACAAGTTTTGTGAAGTTAGGGGCCCTGGACACACTTGCTCCAGCCTCAGAAACAGAGCCTTCCTGATATCTCGGACTATACCAGAGGGATGAAGCATTTAAATGATTTGCTGCTTACTTCAGGCTTTCCTTCCAGAGCCTCTGCCCTTGTGGACAGATAAACCTTATCTTTTTGGACTTTCTTTTTCACATGGCCAAAATGCTTCATCACCTGCACTTTTCCTATCTCTTAAAAGTGGCAGACCTGGAGACATATAAAGAATGCACATTTGAGTTACCCAGGCCTACCATATGGAAATCACTAACTAAACAAGGAATATACAAGAAGAATGTAGAATCAAACATTGAGAGAGCAAAAAACAAATACCATGTTTTTATTTGAAACTCTGCATTCAAATGTGCTCAAACCAGTCTACCACTAGATAATATATAAATCAGAAATGCTGAAAACTGGCTTCACCTTGAGATTAAATGTTTCCCCAATAAAATCAATGTCTTAAATTTACTTTTAAAACAAATTAAAGACTTCCACGTATAGCAGAAATATATTTTTTACATATAAATCAGTAGTACATATTTAAAGAATATGTATTGAATTAATTAGTTATATTTTGAAACTTAAAAATAATTATGGATGACATTTAAAAAATTATTATAGAAACAGTTGGAGTCGTGTAAATTTATAAATAATTTTCTAATTTTTTAATTTCCTCACTATTTCACTAATAAATAAATAAGGTGACAACTGATTGCATTATTGTCATTCATTCAAAATTCATTAGTGGAATTTTTTTCACCAAAATGTTTGGTGATGGAGAAATAAACATGACTAAACAACTAAGTATAACATAACACTTCACTTTTATGATCAAAGAGTACTTGGGAGGCTATACACTTAACAGTGGTCTTCAAAAACTTTCTGAAAAATATGTAATTGACTTCCTGTTCTAATATGTTTAATACTCTACTTGTAATTTTACCTGTATAAAATTAAAAATCTGGCTTCCCTGGTGGCGCAGTGGTTGAGAGTCTGCCTGCCGATGCAGGGGACACGGGTTCGTGCCTTGGTCCGGGAAGATCCCACATGTCGTGGAGCGGCTGGTCCCGTGAGCCATGGCCGCTGAGCCTGCACGTCTGGAGCCTCTGCTCCACAACTGGAGAGGCCACAACAGTGAGAGGCCCGCGTACTGCAAAAAAAAAAAAAAAAAAAAAAAAAAAAAGTCAAATGGCTTCTTAGAGGAAAGGTTTGAGTTCATTTTAATATGATGTTATTATTATTTCCTTTCTTTTAATAATTCCTACAGGTGCCATGCAGCAAATTGCAGTTAGTCAAATAGTGAGACAGGCTGGGACCTGGGGCCTTTTGCTGTAGTACTGCAAAGCTTGCACCTGGACACAACTCTCCTCAAGCAACAAAATACACAGAAACTATATGGGGCAAAAAATAACTGTGTGCATGTGCAAATTCTAGACAACAGACACAAAGAGACCAAAAAAACCCAGCTGGCACTTTTGAAGAGTCCAGGGCAAAAGCAAGGTCCTGTGCATGCTCCCTGCACAAAACGCCACTTAAGGGGTGGACAAAACACCTAATCTACTTCTCTGTCCAAGCCCTGGACACATGCCTACCCTCACCCCATACAAGGAACAAACTTACCCCCCTTAGGGAACGAAAGAGCAGGGGAATCTGTTACTTGCTCTCACTACCCCCTGCTGGAGCAGGGGTCCCAATAAAGCCTTGCCTGAATTTCTTGTCTGGCATCTAGTCAATTTCTGTTGATTGGAGAAGGCCAAGAACCCTTGGTTGGTATCAGTAGGAGCCACTTCATGCATCAGTCAGAAACAGAAAAGAAAACAAAATAAAATAAAACACCCCAAATATTTTAAGGTGTAATTATGGGAATCAGGTAATTAAAAACATGCCATCCCAACCAAGAAAAGTTCAAGATGAAATAGCTTTCTTGGTAAACCCTATTGTATATTTAATCCCATATTTAAAGAAGAATTTACACAATTCTTTACAAACTTTTCCAAAAAAAAAAAAAAAAGAGGAAATATCTCCTAGCTTGTTCTTTGAGTCTACCATTACCCTGAGAGCAAAGCTAGTTAAAGACATCATAAGAAAATGAAATCACAGACCAATATGCCTTATGATATAGATGTAGAAATTCTCAAAAAAATACTAGAAAACTAAATCCAAAGCATTAAAAGCATTATACACCATTAACAACTGGGGTTTATCCCAGGAACGCAATGGTGGTTAAACATAAGCTAATTAGTCAATGTTATCATATTAGTAGAAGGAAACAAAATCATGTGATAATCTCAGTTGATACAAAGAAGGGTATGTGACAAATGCAAACACTTTTTCATGATAATAACACTCAGAAAACTAGCAAAAGAAAGAAAATTCATTGATATAATAAATGACAATTATGAAAAATTCGCAGCTAACATCATACTCAAGGGGAAGATTAAAATTTTCTTACTAAGGAAGGAACAAGAAAAATGTGTCTACTTTTACCACTGCTGTTCAATATTGTACTGGAAGTTCTGACCAGACCTATTAGGCAAGAAAAAGAAATAAAAGATATCCAAATTGGAAATGTAGAAGTAAAACTATCTCTGTTTGCAAATGACATGATACTATTTTTAGGTTTTCACAAATAATGGACAAGAAATCTTCTAGAACTAATAAATAAATTCAACAGAGTTGCATCTCTAATGTAATCAACCTGCTTCTAGAAGGCAGGCCCGTTCCTCTGGGAAAGGTTTCACATTGAGTCCTTCATTTTGATTTCTGCTGTTAGAGGTAGAATGGTCATCAACAATAGTAGGATCCGTTTTGGTGAGGAGAAGACGACATGTTCAAGCTCATACATAACCTTCATCTTTCTTGAGACCATTGAGTAATCTTTGGGGTGGCTGGGGAAAGAATCTGACAGATATTATCAACATAAAGAGTTTTCTTGTCCATCTGATTATTGCAAATCCCTTCTATTACATTGGTGAGCATTTGCATAAAACACAAATACTTGCATAACCTTGGCCCATTCATGGGAGTCTATTCACATGATTCTCCTTTACATGTCCTGTTAATTATCTTTCCATTTATTCCTTCCTAGTGCTTTATTATTAAGTCAAGCCACTAGCAACTGCTTATGAATAAATCCTTCTAGCTATATCTCTTTCAGTGCAGATTTGACAGGCATATTCACTAATAAAATATCTGCTTATTAGTGTATTTCATTTCTTCGCTGTTCTTTAGGGCCACACATGCTGTGGATGTGAGTCTTCCACAGTCAGTTTCTACTAGGTGTCAAATATTGGAAAGAACCAATTATAAATCAAGCCATGTTTTTCTTCTTGCCTTGTTAATTCTCCATAGGAAAAGTGTGTGTGTGTGTGTGTGTGTGTGTGTACAGGCACACAATGGTATGCCCATGTGTGCATAAAAAAACAAATGTGATTTTTTTTTATCTAAGGTTTTACATTTGAGCACTTTGGTCTACACTAAGACAGATTCACTAGGTTTTCAAAGCATAAAAACAGTGCCCCAAACTCAACATGTGATTACAAATATGTGGCAGAGATACAAATTCCCCTTCCAGAGGATTAGGGGGAAAAGTAACAGCTGGCTGAGGTTGAAAATATACAACTTACTCCCTTACTTTACCTCATTAAAAAAAGAAAAAAAAAATTTCTACCTTCTATTTAATTCTATGTATGTCAGAGTAAAATCTGCAGAATTAAAGAAGTCCAATTTAGTAGTTTCAATTTTACTTCACAGTTGAGAGTAGGTTGTGCAATGTAAAATTCCTATTGAAAATAATATCTTGATAAGTCATTTCTTTCCAAGTGACAAAGATTGAGTTAATTAATTTGGAAACCATGCTGTATATGTGTTACCAAGTCCAAGCTCATACTGCTTGCAGCACAATAAGACAATAAATGGAGAGATGAGGTGTTGGGGCAAGGAATAGTGACTTCATTCAAAAAGCCAGCAGCTCGAGAAGATGATGGACTAGTGTCCCAAAGAACCATCTTACCCGAGTTAGAATTCGGGCTTATTTTATACTAAAAGGGGAGGATGCGTGGCTGGTTGTTGCAGAATTCTTGGTACAGGAATCCTTTGTTCTTATAGCTGTCCACTTAAGTCTGGTCAAAATGCTCCTATGAACTTCCAACAAGAAAATTGTTATTTTCTGTTCTGCAACTTTTTATCTCTATATGAACGAAAAACCTTTAAAGGTAAGAGCCTTGAGAAAGGACTAGCCCGTATGTTTTAGGCTATGGGCAACGTACTTTTACAAAGGTGCAGAGCCAGCATGACGAAGCACAGGCAACAGAGCATGAGGGTTAGAGCTAAAGGAATAAATCCAACATGGAGTCATGTTTGTTCTTCTCTGTTACATATATATATTTCCTGAGCAAAATAATTCTTTCTTGTATTTTAACAACAAAAAAGTGTTTTTTTAAAAATTTGGTAAAGGAGGGAGAAAAAAGGATATTTCAAAGCTTGAATTAATTTGGCTTTAATTTTAAGCCTCTTTAATACTGTTAAAGTTCAACTACTCTTTGCCCCTGTAACATGGTTATGTGACAAAAACCTTGATCCACTGCATGACCGTAGCTATGAGTTAAACTAAATATTCCTGTCCTGATTCACAGCATAGATGGTCCTCAGATTAAAAGTGAGCTGCATAAACCTTTTTTTTTTTTTAAATCGGGCTTTAGTAGAACTATCATTAATAGAATAAGATTAGGATAAGCAGTCTTTTCAAATATCTTTAAAAACTTAAATAATGTTAGTGACTTTACTGTGGGGATACAAAATCTATTTAATTTTTGTTGTTGCTTCTTGAGAAAATAAAGATAATTCCTATTGAAAACACTGAGAGGCAGCAAAAGAAAATGGGTGAGAGCTCTGGAGTCAGGATGCCTATGCTAGTTATCTTGAATATTGCACCTACCAGCAGTTTTGCTCCATTTGCAAAATAAGGATAATGTTACACATACTCCAAAAGGTTGTTTTCAGTATTAAATGATTTTACATATGTAATATTAAGAAATTAGAATTGCCTGGTACATATTAAAACTCACTAAATGTTAGGTTATAATATTAATATGAGACATTTTGTCAGATTGAACATGGTTGTATGTATAAACATAAAAATATAAGTCCTAGTAAAGAATCAAAATTAATGTATCAAGCAGGCCATTTCTTGTCCTCTATAATGTCAGTCAAAATAAATTATGTTGCTTTTAAAGTCAAAAGAAACACAAACCCCTTTTATAGAGCTGCATTTACATGCAAAATCTGGGCCTTTAGAGGTTTTTGTGGTATGGTTTAAACTAGATAAATGACACTTTATGAAGTCACAAAATGTGCCTTTAAACAGCATAATGGTTTTAATGCATTTTAATTAGCTATCTGGTAAATCAACAGATGTACATGACCAAGCTTGCATAATTTTCCTACTAACAATACTGTTGGTCCTTTCTAAGAGCTTGTAACATTGTTTGCATTAACAATCTTAGTACATCTTTGATTTCTGGCTTCACAGTTTGCAATAGAGTTTTTAAAGCAGTACCACTTTGAAAATGTCAATAAAATACACATTTTCCTTAATCAATTCAGATGCACAATATGATACAAGTAATTTCTCAGAACTGTTGCTAGGGTCTGTCAGAAGATATGTCACAGCTTAGAGTTTTCATAGACACATGTGTCCATATTAAAGTCAAAATATCCCAAGTTATGTTATCTTTTCTTAAGGATCCATGGAGACAAAAATTACTTTTCTCAAGGAAACAGTTTATTCATGAGGCTGTGTAGCATATTGGTTTAAGGTTCACACATACTCTGGAAGCAGATTACCCACAATTAATTCCAGCTTCTAGCACCTCCTGGCTGTGTGACCTTGGATAACTTACTTAACCTCATCAAGGCTCTACTTCTTCTTGTGTAAAGTTAGATAAATAAAAATAGTTTCTTCATTGGATTGTTATGAAAAAGGAAGAAAAAAAAGTATCGTCATGTGTCAGTTCTTCATTTAAGCATTGAATTTTAAATGTGTTTATCTAATGAAAAGTGAAATCAAGAATTTTAATCTTCTCTTTTTCAAATATAGGAAAAAAGACTATCTTTTCCAAGAAGTACCTATTGCTATTCTTTGTATTCTATTGTTGTATCTTGGAAATATCTACTGTTGCCTTGTTGCATTCACAAGGAAGAGGAACTACTTTCTGAATATGTATGTATATTCTCCCTAATGTGTGCTACAGTGGCAGGTAGCAAATACCTCTGCATGGGATTCAAATGTCCTCGCTGGATACAAAGTATAGAAGGTCATTCCATGCCTGTGCTTACCTTTCCTCCAACCAGCCTTTTATCAAGGTAAGAAGATGCTGCAAGATCTTCTCAGTGGCTGGAATGCACATGTTTGAGAATTGGGGAGGTAACCCATGGACAAATATTTGACCAGTGGAAGAGAGAAGCCATTCTCTAGCTTTTCTCTTTTCTTCTCTCTAAATGGAAAGTACACAATAGAAATTGAGATAAAGAGTTTAGGAAAGGATAGGAAAGAAAGAAACCTTGATAAGACTTGGTGACTGGTGATGTCACGGTTGCAAATACCTTTAAAGAATTTTTAAAAATGCAACAATATTCCAGATTCTATTCTCTGAGAAGGAAGACACTCTACATAGAAGGATTTCTTCTAGTTAATATCAGTACATAGAGTTAAAATTAATTTCTGCTGGAATATTTCCCCCAATTGAAAGTATTTTCTCAGGACATGGAGTGTGAACAATGACTAAAATGTTTGTCATCTGTCAAGTGTAAAACTGAGTTCTCCACTGAGGGTCTTTCCTTAGATACCACTAAATATGTGCATTCATCGTAGGCAATACTTAATATTATATGAAAGGAAATAAACTGGAATAAGTTCTAAAAGACCAGGCATTAACTTGCTCTCTAAGAGCAATAGGTGAACAGACAGGGGTGGGATACTATTGTGTTTCCTAGCACACTTTCATGCTTACTTAAAATGAGACACCTCAGAGACATGGCATTGAACTAATTTACCTTCAGAGGTCCTGAAGAATACACCTTCATGCACCTGGTGGGCAATGCTGGGGATATTTCAATCCACTCTGGAAGAGAAATGTCAGAAAGAGAAGACTGAGCAGAACTGAGGGGGAGGAGCTGATTTTAATTCCTTTGGGATTTTAACTCACAAGATGAAAGTACTTTGATTTTGTCTTTTAATTTCTTCATCTTTGGAGTTTGACTTGTGAGAGAATTTAATTTGGGGACATTGGACATTTGATAACAGAATGTTTTAAGAAAATGTATGCCCTCTCTATGCTTCTAGCATTTTCAATTTTGACTTGACTTTAACGTTTGGTTATTGGAGTATATTTATGATTGCATTTGATTTCATTATGGATAGAATATGTGTTTGACTGTGTTGGGCAATGAAGTTAGATATCTTTTGGGAAGTAAAATAAAATAGGTAGTGAAAGTTCAAGGTGAACATTCCCTTACAGAAGATACACCTCTTTCATTGTTTGATCCATGAGGACAAAAATCTCGCTGCTCAAAACAGCGCTGTGAATATTCACATAGAGAGGACAGTGTGTAAAGTGTGAAAACATTATGAAGGTGGGACACTTATAGACTGCCATTCCCCTAGCCAGGATGACAGCCATATTCCTGGCTGAACATCATTTCAAGATATAATACAAAAAGTTGAAAGAACAAAGACCTGGGAATATGAGGAAAAAAAAAATCCTTAAGGCAATTCCTTACAGAGAGTTGGTCTTAAGACATGGGAGCTTATTAAACCATCTCTGAAAGGTTCTTGACTCTGCATCTGTTGCTGAATCTTCCAATCCACAATGCAGGCAGTCAGGCAGTCAAGTGGAGTAGATCAAGGCCAGGATGAATGTCAAATGCAAGGGCTAGAAATCCACAATGAAGGAGTGAAACCTGTGTCAATGTTTGTTGTTTCTGACCTTGGTGACTACTGTATCCTACATAAGTCAGGGTCCTTTATCACAGAACTAAATACTCTCTTTTGATTCAGTAGTGGGAAAAGCTGAAGGGTAATCTGGGGGAAAGTAGAGCAGCTACAAGCTCAGCCACTGATTCAAGCAGGTTAGCAACAATATGTTGTGACTGAAAAAATGCACAACCTAAAATTTGAGAACTATGTTTATCCAGTGGGCTTTATTAAGACTCAAGCCTGGGAAGCAGCTTCTCCAATAGCTCTGAGGGCCCTCTCAGAAGACGTAAGGGAGGAGCCAGGATATATAGGAATTTTGCAACAAAAACCAGGTAGTTGGGACATCAAAAGATAACTGTTAATTAAAGAAAACCAGACATCTCAAGTTAGGGAATTTAGTATTTTCTATGTATGAGAAAATGCAAGAGTCTGGGCTCATTGAAAGAATTCCTTTGATATGTGCCTTAACTATCTAGGACCAGCACCCTGCTTCTCTCCATCCTGAATCCCATCAGGGTGCGCATTTGAGTGTGGCTGCAGTGGCTGCTGTCTCGATGGCCACAGCATCCTTTGTTTACTGATAGGGCAGGCAACATTCTATGTTCACAGTGTTCAGCGAGCTACACAATGTTGCTGCTATCCTTCATACTCCAAATCTCCTGAGAATCTCTCTTCTGTCCCACTCTTAATAGAAGCATAGTAGGTAATTCTGGGAAGTACAGTATGGCCTAGCAAGTTTCCACATTACAAATCCACCACACTGCTCTTTCCCCTCTCAAAGAGGAGGAATTCTGTCCTTGGCTACTGACCAAATCCCTCTACACTTCCCATAGTGGTGAATCAAGTTACCTGATTATGGTGGGGGCACTTATTTATGCTTCTTGATTTAGGGAAACTAACCTGTATAAGTTTGAAACATTGAAAAATGTTGACCCATTGGAGACAATGGCCAAGAAGATAATACCTTCTTTACTGTCTCAATCTATCCATTGGAAGGCTATCCTAAGGTCTAGACAGGAGAGTAGATATTAGCAAACTTACTGGGCTCTAATACACAAGCCAAATTCTCCAATATACTTTACATCAATAATAATAAAGCTTACTTTTTGTTTCTACATTTTTAGAGTCAAATATATTATTTCTTCAGTTAGAAATTGGGAGGGGAGGAAAGAGGATATTTTTGAGTCTTTAATGTTATGAGGGGAATATGAAAAAATATATATTTCAAACTATAACATGAGATGCACCAAAATATAATTAATTTCTTTAAAATAACATTTTCTAAAGATAAAATTTGTCTATTGTGACTATTTGGCATTAGAAACCTGCCTTGAATAGACCTACACAGTTCAGGTTTTAGGCTAGAATACCCAGAGGGATTAAACTAAAGTCTTTGCCAAAATACTAAAATAACCTGAAATTAGATCTTTGCAAATTATGTCATATGTGTGTATGTGTGTGTGTCTATATATATATAGACACACACACATATATATATACACATATATATACATACACACACATTTTATATATATATATATATATAAAATGCCAAATGTTGTGTATGTTGAAGAGTTTTTCATTCCTGTGATTAATACTACCCCATGATATGCACTGTTTCAGGATAAGGTTTTGGCTGTTAAAATAATAGAGAATAACAGTGTCACGTTATTGCTGTTTGTGCTGCAAAAGCCAAGATTCTGGTATATTTAGTGATATCTTTAAGAAAACTCATAAAAGTTTATCTTGCTCCTGATCAAAATTCCCTCAATCATGGGGTATATGAGACGGTATGGAAGTAAAATGCCACTCACAAGGGTCTACACTTTGCTCTTTTAAAACTGAGCCCCAGGAACTATGATGTGAGCATGAAGTACATTAGTTTTCCAACAGGTGAGGAATATGCCTGTGCCCTCCTTCACATCTGGGCCTCTGGATGTAGCATAATCGCAATGTGAGGATGCTAATGTGATTGTGAACTTAACAACTACAACAGTATGAGATAATAGCCAAAGATGCTCATAATGACTGCAGAACATCACAAAATAGTATTTCTTTACTTTATTTAATTGAATTACCTAAATAAGCTAGTAAGATCACTTAATTAACTTTAATGAGAATTATCTTTTACCCTTACATAGTAATCAGGTAGAAAGTTTTACTATAATCAGGGCATGCTTAGAAAAAGGGAAATAGAAGTTAAAGTGTGTGACAGGGGAAGGAGTAAATGCCCTAAAAGACTTGGAAGAGTTGGCAAAGGAGATTTTTAAGATGATTGGACTTAGGTATAATCATTGTACATCATGGATATAACATCATCATGAAAAACAGAAGTATCCAAAACCTGAGCTTGCTTGTAAGAGCATACCAGAAAACTAACTATGCATGACACTCCACTCCCCTGGCTAGTCTACTGTGTGAGGGGGATGGAGCAGCATTGGTAGAGGGCTGTATCTAGATGAAAGGACTGAAGTGGGCTACAGGTTGGCATGGGACCTGTGGCAGATCCAGACATTTCTACATGTCTGGTTTTGAAACACAGAAATGCCAACACCAGGGTGGTAAGTGGTCCTCAATGGGCCTTGGTTTGTCTCGAATGTCCAGCTGACCAAATGTAACCATTCTGCCTTCAGATTGATACATTGCTACATAATTGCAAATGGGAATAGATAAGTAATATAGGTGTCTCCGTGGAAATTGAGAAAACCCCGAAGACATCTAGTGGACCAGATGATACTCTAAAGAGTCATTTCATGATTATGAAAGTCCAGAAGATACTCTAATTACACTTTTGCTTAAAATAATAATGTTCAAGGCTTCTTTCAGTTTTCTGAATTTTTTAGTAACATTTTAATATAACATTATTATTATTACTTTGTTATCTACAACTTGTTTCTATTGCTTGCTAGTGAAAAAAAAGACACTACTCGAGAAATTGACCCTGAAAGGCTGTCAGCAGAAAATAGAAAAATGTAAAATACTTGTCATTTGTTATTGTGTTAAGATGTTATGACAAACCTTGAAATACCCATTCACAGTCTGGAGCAAAAAAAATATTAGAAGTACTTGGTTTTCAGAGAGGGAAAAACAAAACAAAACAAAAGTAAGCCACATCCTCTGATTATCAGAGGCCTTGTACTTGCTCAAATTAAAACTCTGTGGTTTATATATCTGCTACATTAAGCTATTAATAAAGTATTTGGTGCTTAAACTTTAAGCAAGTGGAATTTTGAGTTACATCTGTCCTAAGCAACACTCCCTTGAACTCCCAAATATCCCTTTTCCCCATGCCATGAAGAATAAATCAGTAGAGAAATGCCATCAATTTAAAAACGATAAAATCATCTTTGTAGCTTTTTCTACTCAAGTTAGGAATACGGGAGAGAAGCGTTGTTTTCATAAAGAGTCTCTGATATCCCAGAAATGGAAAGAGCCTGAGACACCAGAGTTCACGCAGTGCATTTGATGGATCCAGGCAAATGTGTACAAAGTTAACAGTGTGGGAAGTAGAGTCAGCTGACAATCAGAAGTCAGCAAGTGGCATACATGCTTTTATCTCTGGATATGATTAATTAATCATGGAGTTGCTAGGAAAGAGATCAACAGGCAACACTTTCACACAACTATCACAAAATGTGTATACACTGAGAAAAGGATAAGGCACCCATCCCTTTGGAAAAGAAATATAATTTAACTACCACCATAGATAGTTGTGGCATCTCACCCAGGTCCATGTCACAGACATAGACCCCCTTGAATGAATTCTGTACCTTTGAAGGAAGGGCTGCTATAATTCTACACATAGTTACTGTTGAAAGTTTTTATAGTAATTTCCAGTACACTTTGTGGTCCGTATCTGAGGTGAGTGTAAACTAGGAAAAGCAAAATATCTCAGGAATTATTAAATTCTGGAGCTAACAATAATTTTAGGGACCATAAAATGATCTCGCCAAATGTCTCTGGAATGTATTCAAGAATATCATGTGATAATTTAATGTGTAACCAATTTTGCATCATGTTAGAACTAGAGAAACTCTAAACATAACCATTGCTTTCTATTTCGGGAATTGTGTAGAATTACAATTATTTCTTTCTTAAAGATCTGTTGGAATTTGCCAGTGAAATCTTCAGGGGATGGAGTTTTCTTTTTTGGAAAGATTTTAATACAAGTTAAATTCCTTTATTAGATTATTTGTGTTATCTATTTCCTTTTGAGTAATTTCGGTAGGTTTCTCTTTCAGAAACAGGTCAATTTCATCTAAATTATCAAATGTATTTGTAGAAAGCATTTCACAGTTGTAACTTACTATCTTTTTAATGTCTGTGAGATCTGTGTAATAACCCATCTTCATTCCAGATATTGGTAAGCTGTCTTCATACTTGTTTTTCTTTTTACTTTGTTTTCTGGATAGAGTTTTATCAATTGTTTCTGACCTTAGGGAAAAAGCATTCAGTCTTTTATCATTAAGTAAAATATTAGTATAGGTTTTATATAGATGTCCTTTATCATTTTAAGAAAATTTCCTCTTATTCTTTTTTGTTTGTTTTTATTCCAAATGAGTGCTACATTTTGCCAAATGTTTTTCATGTATCTATTGAGATGGTAATGTGTTTTTTTTTTTTTTTCTTGTTCTGGTATATTATGTTAATTGATATTCAAAAGTTTACTCACTCTTGCATTTGTGAGATAAAACTCACTGTTTAAAATTTTGAAAAAAAAATGGAAATGTGTTATTATTTATTCTTTAAATGTTTGGTAAGATTCTCCAGTTAAGACATCTGGGTCGGGGATTTTGCTTTTTGGAAGATTTTAAATTATGCTTCACTTCTCTTGCTACTCTGTCTCACCCTCTTTCTCTTGCTATAAAAGGTCATTTGATTAATCTTTTATTTAATCATACCTTAAGGATAAAACCTCTTCATAGGATTTTGGGAAACTCATAGGTGGTTTTAATAGCCACTTTCCTTATTTAAATCTACATGTAACAATATTTTATGGGTATTTTTTAAAGACTTTTTGTTAAAATTCCTGATTGTATTTTTCACGTCTTGTTTTTGTTTACTTCAAGCAAGACATCATCATCTATAAACAGAAGTACTTGAGAATTGTTTTACAGTAAGCTTTTTATTTTACAATACTATTATACTTACAGAAAAACAAATTAAATAATACAGAGAGTGTCTATATAAACCATTATCACCATCTTACATTAGTATAGTATGTTTGTCATATATAATGAATAAATATTGATATATTATCACTAACTGAAGCATATACTTTATCCAGATTTCCTTGGTTTTTACTTAATCCTTTTTCTGTCTCTGGATCTCACCTAGGATATTACACTACCTCTAGTTTTATATCTTCTTGGGTTTTTCTTGGCCAGAACAGTTTCTTAGACCTTCCTTGTTTCTGTAAGCTTGAGGATTCTGAACAGTGCTGGTCAAGTGATTTATAAAATATCCCTCAATTGGGATTTTGTCTGATTTCTGTCCTCATGATTAGTTTGGGGAGGACGACCCCAAAAGTAAAGAGACTTTTTCACTGTATCAAGGGTACAAGCTATCATCATGACTTATCCCTGTTGATGTCCACGATTATTACCAGATAGATGAGTGATTTGCAGGCTTCTCTACTGTAAAGTTATTATTTTTCTCTCTTTATACAGTATCTTCTCAGAAGGAAGTCACTATGTAATACCCACAGTGAGGAAGTGGAGAATTATACCACACCACTTTGAGGGCAGAATGTTACATAAATAATTTGGAACTCTTCTGTGTGGGACTTTTGTCTATTTCCCTCATTGGTTTATTTATTCAATTATTTAATTAGATAATTATAGATTCAAGATATTTATTTTGTACTTTCATTTATTTTGTTTTTCAAATTGTGCCAGTTTTATCCATTGGGAACTTTAATTTGGCTTTTTTATCCCTTTGACATATACCTATCAGTGTGGCTTTTTGTTTGTTTTTGAGAACTTTTTTTTTTAACTTTTGATGTTACAAAAATACTCCAGGTTCATCTTGTATCTTCCTTGCCACAGTCCAAAAATCATCTATTTCTCCAAGGATTTCTGAATGATTTTATTGAAGAACAGTATTAGAAATGAAGATCTGGGGGGTGGGGGGTAGGTGTGCTTCTTGCTACTGCGGTGTAGTTTCTTCTAGGCCATCTCCGCTTACAGAGTAAAAATGTGTGTGTGGGTGTGTGTGTGCCTGTGTGTGGGCGTGTGTGTGTGTATCACCCCATATGTGTACACATAGCTATAAATATTTCTGTGTATAAGCTTCTATATCTATATTGTCAGAATTACTTTCAAACGAGAGAAATATGGTACTATTTTAATTAACAGTGATAGCTTTTCATGTGTGAGATAGAATGGCATGCAAAGACAACACATAAAGATTACAGTACAGATGATAAGAATTGTCTCTATTTAAAATACATTAAGATAGTTTAAAACTTTAGTGATTGTAGATAGTGAAATGGGATAACAAGGAAAGGTAATTCTCAATTTTCCAACTTTGGATAACTGTGTTGGTAGTAAACATTAGAATAAAAAGAACAAAATTTTAAAAGGAAGATTGCATTGTATATTTGTTTCTTATATAATGACCAGAAAAGCTTCCTATCACTGAGGCAAATATCTCCAGAAAAGAAGTGGGTATAACTAGGAGTGTGGGTAGAACTGGAAAATTATTTTGAATTCCCTTGATTATTAAGTACATCATGTGAGCAAGGGCAAAATCTTTTGAAATGAAGATATGAGAAGCAGAATAAAAACTGAATAATTAATATATTCCATCTTTTAATTTTCTTTAATAGAAGACTCTATCAATGCTGAAAAAGAAACATTCCCAAGCTTACTTGGTTTCGATATTATTAATACAGTCTTTTGGCACAGTATGTGTGGAAAAGATACATAGAACACAAAGGTCAACTGCAGTCTCCTCTGTCCTTGAAATTAAGCCACTTTGTGCTGCATCTCTACTTGTTGTCCTGTAGGTGAGCAATCTCAGCCGAAGAGGTCTATTCCTGTCGTCAGCTTTAAATTGTGGCTACAGCTGCCCTGAGTTCAGTCGTTGGGCTACATGGCAGTTTAATGTGTGGAATATTGCCCTTCTCTGATTTACCTTTAAATTTATCATCTCTTAATTTATTAAATGTAACTGAACATACTGTGGGGTTACCTGGAAAGCAGGTGTATTTCAGCATTGGAAGTAATTTTGAATGATAAGTCAGCATCTCTACACTTAAAACTGATACTTGAAGATTTGTCTGAATAATTAAATTCACTCACAAAATGCCCCCTTGATAGATTTAAATGTATGTCCAGAGACTTCCTTGGTGGCGCAGTGTTAAGAATCCACCTGCCAATGCAGGGGACACAGGTTCGAGCCCTGGTCTGGGAAGATCCCACATGTCGGGGAGCAATTAAGCCAGAGAGCCAAAATTACTGAGCCCGTGTGCCACAACTATTGAAGCCCGCATGCCTAGAGCCTGTGCTCTGGAGCAAGAGAAGCCACCATAATAAGTCTGTGCACCAAAGTGAAGAATAGTCCAATCTCTCTGCAACTTGAGAAAGCCCACATGCAGCAACAAAGATCCAACACAGCCAAGGGTGAAGAACCCAGACTCAGCATCCAGACTATTCAGTTTTAATCCTAGTTCCAGCACTTAATGGCTTGTTATCTTTGACAGATTACTTAGTTACTACCTGCTTCAATTTCCTGGTCTATAAATGTGAGATTATAATAGTATCTACCTTATAGGTGTTGTTTTGAATATAAAATGTGCTAATGTATGTACAACACTTAAAGCAGAACTTGGTGTGTAATAACACTCAAAAAGTGTTAGTGATGAAGTTGTCATGTAACACAAACCAAGCTTTCATTTTGGGCTATTCATGTAGTCAGATACTTGTACATACCATCACTCTTTTTTTTTTTTTTTTTGGTAAATATTCTAATATAGCTTATTTATCTTTGGCCATTGATATTAGTTCCACTTGATCTTATTTGAAATAAAGATACTCTAATATAGTTTAGATATCTTATTCTCAGTAAAAGATACACTATAGAAAGCCAATAATTTATAATCATAGACAAAGTAGTCAATCAAATTGCTAAGAAAGGGTAAGCAATATTTCAATGCAGTCATTATAGACTGAATTAGCTTATAGGTGTTTTCCAGAATTATATAATGTTTGCTAAAGAAGTATCAATTTTCTGATTTTTTTTCTGCAAACCAATACAGTAGACTTTTTTTTAAAAACACTAAAATTTAAATTGTATTCATGGTGAATATGACCCATGATTGTCTAATAATTTATTTTTATTAATTCAAACTTACATAAGTTTTCTTTAACCAAAAAGATACTTTCAAAGGGAAACTGATGAATATGTAAACATCTATGTTCATTGAATATTAAAGCTTAAAATACCTAGTTGTCACTAATAAATTAAGTCATACTAATAAGATATATTTATGCATTGATACCTTTTAAAAATATGTTCAGTTTTGTGCCCAATAAAGTTCCATAGTTTTCCAGGATAGATTAATTTTCTCTCAAGTACAAAATCTTTCATCATTTACATAGAGAAAATGAGTACTTTTAAATTGTACTGGTTGCCCTCTTAAAATTCCTCACATCATTGAAGCCTATTTTCATGAAGTGTGTTCTTACATAAAATTTCTTTATATCAGGTTACTAATAGCAATATACCTAACACAATAATTTTTTCCACTTAAACTGGATATAGATCTGCCATAAACAAATAACATAAATCAGAGAATATGTCTTAGTGTAATGCATGTACCTTGCATTTTGAAGTCATATCATCTATGCTTTGAAGTGCATAGAATTATAAAAATAGTTGTAAGTGAAATAAGTTTTATTTGGAACCAATACCATTCATTGGTATATTCATAATAAGAGTTTTGTTATTATAGTAGTTTTCCCTTAGTTTAATGGAAGGTGTATATGAAGTGTTCATATAAATTACATACAGGTATAATCCAAATGCTTTTCTCTTCCCAAAACCCTTATGTTGAATTTTTAATGACTGATGTGATGGTATTAGAAGGTGAGGCCTATGGGAGGTGCTTAGGTCACGAGGATGGAGCCCTCATGAATGCAATTAGTGTCCTTATAAAAGACGCCCTCCTTCCTCTATCAAGTGAGGAACCAGAGAGAAGGGACAGATGGTGAAACAGGAAGAGGGCCCTTCCCAGAATATGACCATGCAGGTGACTTGATCTTGGAATTTTCAATCTCTGGAAGCATGGGGAAATAATGACTGTTGTTTATAAACGACCCAGTCTGTGGTATTTTGCCAAAGCTCCCCAGATAGTCTAAGAAATGTTTATATGATATATTTGTATGGAGACTATTTCTTGGGTGGCTATAAACCATGAAAATAAAGAGATTTTGGGTAATTAATTTGTAAATTATCAAGTGTACTTTCATAAAAATACTGATATTATAGCACAATTAAATAACTATAATTTACCCTGTATTATCATTACAGAAAGAAAGCTTAGATTAGACCCTTGTGAGAAGAGCAGATTCTTATGGATTTTTGGTTGAATTTAGGCAACAAAAAAATAAGCATGCTGTTTTGCAGTAGATGTCCATGCGTACTTATATTTTTTAAACTATTAGTAAAATAATTTATATTTCTTTTGGGAAATAAATTACAGTCAGTGTTTAGGAGGTAAGAAGATTGTCTTTGCTAGATGATGGGGTAAAATATGTACTTGACACAAATTGTATTCAAACTTATTTTCTGAGTAAAATGGAAAGCTAATCTTTCTTAAAGATAACTCTAGAATTTGCAGTGTCTTGATTCAGAGTGCTACAAAAAGCAGATGACTCTTCTCAGCTATGCTTGTCTAAAAGGAAAAGTCTTCTATTTAAAGAAAATTAAGATGGTAGACAAACATTAAATTGTCTTTCTCCTCAAGGAGTAATGTAAAGCAGAAGTTTGTTGAGAAAACAGTGCTTGGTGTGTTATCTACTTCAACTCACTCAAAATCCAATAATTCAAAGCAGAATAGCTTCCTAGGAAATATCATTATCCAAAAAAAAAGTTAACATCTCATCTAGGCAACAGATGTCTAGCTATATTTAAAGAGTTGTTTAGGAAAGTTATAACTTTTTGAAATATTGAATCATTTTGTAAGAACTGGTTACATCTAAGTTACTAACATCTATTTTTGCTTATATGTATTTTTGTCTTTGTATATATAACTGAAAATGAAAAGTACCAAAAATAAATTCTCCTTTGTACATGAAAGTTTATATTTTTCCTTTTCTATTTTTTGTTCCACTTTTTATTAAGGTGTTTTTGTCTGAGCAGTATTATACCATTCTTCTTCTTTTGCAAAGAAGCCCAAGTAAACTTTTCTGTTTCTTAAGACTCCAAATAATGAAATATTATTTATATGAGAATCTCCATAAATACTTCTAATCATTGTGTGTAATATTTAGGTAAATTAGAATTAATACTATGATACATGTGCAGAGGCACATTCACTGCCTCTGGCACAATGAGTTTTTTTTTTTTTTAATGCAATTGATACTAGACCTCATTGCTCTCTGCTAAAATATTGAGGATAGAGACATCCTTGGTGGTCCAGTGATAGAATCTGCCTTCCAATGCAGGGGACATGGGTTCGATCCCTGGTCAGGGAATTAAGATCCCACATGCCGTGAGGCAACCAAGCCCACATGCCACAACTACTGAGCTCACGTGCCTCAACAAGAGAGCCCATGTGCCACAAACTACAGAGCACCCTGGAGCCTGCAGGGCACAACTAGAGAAGAGGAACTCCACATGTCACAGCTAGAGAGAAGCCCACAAGCCGCAACAAAGTATCCCGTGTGCCACAATGAAGATCCTGCATGCCACAATTAAGACCTGATGCAACCAAAAAGAATAAGGAAAATAAGTAAATAAAATAAATAAATATTAAAAATATATATATTGAGGCTAATTTCAATGAGTGGCATATACTCACATCCTTGAATTTTTGTAGTAAATACACATAGGGTTTTGGTTGCATTGTAATAAAAAAATTCTGCAAGTAATCCTAATCCCAGCCCTGATCTATCTTTTTCACTGTTCCTTTGTATTCTAGAGAATAATGAAACTGAAATATTCAGAAAGTCAGGTATATTAGGGACTAAGTGAGGGGTAAAGATATTCCTTTTCTTTGAAGCACAAAGAGAACGGAAGATTCAATACTGCCATGAATTTGAATTGGGATAATCATGCTCTGCTATGAATTATAGGTATTGTCAATTTAGGAAGCAAAATAGAGAATTTTACTCCTAAGAACAACAGAGAAGGATATTTCCTGCATGGAAAACACTTAAAGTGGGAAACCTGACTATATTTACCAGTAAGTTCCTAAATCTAAATATTCATAAAAAAAGTCATACTCAGAAAACAGTTTTTCAATTTATCAATTTAAAAATATTGATGCAGAACATTATTAGTAACAACCTTTGTCCTATAGATAAATGCAGAGGCCAGTCTCATCATTCAATAACCCTTGGACCTAGAGATATTTAAGTACCAAGAAAAAGAAGGAATTAGAAACTCAAAACAATAAATTGACTACATACAGCCAAGAAGAGTCTTTATCCAAGTTAATATTTAGAAAAATAAAAGTGTTAAGAAAACCCAAGTGGCTTGTTGAAGAGGAGTTTAGTGGCAGAGAGATTATTGTTATTAAGATAATACAAAGAAACAAAAAACAGCATGATTTCTATGAACATGAATGAGAAAGTAGCTTTCCTTGAGTGAATTTATAGTTTTAGTAGAAGAGAAAAGCAATTAAATTATAATTGTGGTTCAATTAATCTGTAAAATATCAGTGGGGTGCAAACAGCAGAAAGGGCAGAGGAGTTGGAATTAGAAAGGGGCTGGTTTTCCTTCCAACCCTTATTCTGCTACTCCAATTCCACTCTGTTGCTTAACTAGTTGTATACATAATACCAAATTTCTTTGCGCTTTGAACTCAATTTTCTCAATGACTGTATCAGCTTTCTGTGACTGTTGTAACAAATTACCACAAACTCGTGCGGTTAAACAACAGAAAGTTATTCTCTCACAGTTCTGGAGACCACAAATCCTAAATCAAGATGTTGGCAGGGCATCAATCCCTCTGAAGGCTCAAAGGGAGAATCCTTCCCTGCTCTTACCAGGTTCCTGTGGCTCCAGACATTCTTTGGCTTATGACTGCATAAATCTAATTTCTGCCTCCATCTACACAGGCTTTTTCCTCTTCCTCTGTGTCTTTTCCTCTTCTGTCATTTATAAGGACACATTATTGAATTCAATAATTATTAATATTAGTGTGAGATCACTAAAGTTAGTATTATTGGATTTTACCAGATAATCAAAATAATCTCATCTTGAGATCTTTAACTGAATTACATCTGTAAAGATCCTTTGCCCAAATTAGTTAACACTCACATATTATGGAGTGTTAGAATGTGGAGATATCTTTTGGGAGCCTCCATTCAACTCACTACACTGACATACAGTAGTCCCCCTAATCTGAGGTGTTTTTTTTCCCATGGTTTCAGTTACCCTCAATCAACCATGGTCTGAAAATATTAAATGAAAAATTCCAGAAATAAACAATTCATAAATTTTAGATTGTCTGCCTTAGTAGCATGATAAAGTCTTGCACCCTCCTGTTCTGTCCTGTCCTGGACATGAACCCTCCCTTTGTCTAGCATACCCTGCTAGCTAGTTGCTTAGTAGCCAGATTGGTGCTCAGATCAATGGTGGTGTTATCGCAGGGCTTGTGCTCGAGTAACCATTAGTTTACTTATCAATGATCCCAAAAGCACAAGAGTAGTGATGCTAACAAGTTTTTTCAGATATGCCAAAGAGAAGCTGTATAGTGCTTCATTTAAGAGAAAAGCTGAAAGTTCATGACTTAATAATTTAAAATATATATATATATATATATATATATTTTGAGGTTACTAAGATCTACAGTAAGAGCAAGTCTTCTGTGCTTGAAATTGTGAAGAAGGAAAAAGAAATCTGTGCTAGTTTTGATTTGGCACCTCAAACTGCAAAAGTTACAGTCACAGTGTGTGATAAGTGCTTAGTTAAGATGGAAAAGACATTAAATTTAACTTTTGCATTAATTTGCAAAAGTTACAGCCACAGTGTGTGATAAGTTCTTAGTTAAGATGGAAAAGGCATTAAATTTGTACAAGATAATTTGAGAGAAAGATAGAGACTACTTTCACATAACTTCTATTACAGTATATTGTTATAGTTGTTCTATTTTATTATTAGTTGTTGTTATTCTCTTACTGTGACTAATTTATAAATCAAAGCTTATCATATGTATGCATATATAGGAAGAAACATCCTGTATAAAGGGTTGGGTACTATCTGAGATTTCAGGCATCCACTGGGTGTCTTGGACAGTATCTCCCAAGGATAAGGGGGTACCACTGTATTAGGAATAATGACACTGATGTAGAGGATATGGTATTATTCTGGCTAGCACCTCTGTGTATATCCATACCTCTCTTATTCTGAGATGTTGTATTTTCTGTTGGTCTTTGCTCAACCTCTAAATAGCTCAGCTGGAATTAGGAAAAATATCAGTCTGTTCAGGATCCTCTTTGGACACGCTAGAGAAAGCAGCACTCTCTTTTTAAGGATATGTTTAGACTAAAAGACAATAAAGTACTAGAGTTACCAATGGCCATTGATTTCACCACTTGATTAAAACCTGACTCAACAAAAGAGTAAAACACACCAGAGAAATGTTTAAAACAGCACACATTTCTGAGACCATCAGTGTACTCTTGTACCTACCTGTATCTCTACCCATCACACTTTTGAACTTGTCAGGTATAGAAGTAAAATAGATCCCTGCCTGTTAATGTTGTTTGATCTTGAATTTCTGTCAGTTATCATACAAAAACCTTTGTAAATTTGAAACAAGGTAATATACACAAAGAACATAGCAGTGCTTAAACATGGTTTTAATTTCCTTTATACAGTGTGCCCATTTGCATTCACATATCTTAATTTCCTACAGTTTCTTCCAGAGTGAAATAAGATCAAAAGCAAAGACTGTTTGTTTGCTTGACTCTATACTTTTAATGACTAATATTAATGACTAGAATACAGAGGATAGGAGATTTCTGAGAAGTGATACTAATCTACTAAATGGTTCATTGGCTTGGACTACCTTTTTCTGTAGAGGATTTTCCTGCTTTTTTGGTTTAGTGTAGTAGATCTCAAAAACTTTATTTGGCTACAAAGAGCAACTGTCTCTAAGAGTGTGAAATCTAGACCTGACAGAGCTGGAGCTTTCTTGCTTGAAGTGGGAATAGGAGCTGACCCCTCCATCTACTTATTCCTTTCATTAAACACCTGTCAGTAAAAACCACTGAAGTGAGACACTTGTCCCTTAATGCACTTGGCACAAAGTGTATTGTTCTTTATCAATCTACAGTAATTGATGTGTATATTTGTGTCTGTTTTGTACACAACAAAATCTACCTGGCTAGCAGGAAAATTTATTGCTAGAACAAATACTTTTGAAACCACACTATCATGCTGGGATACATCAAACACTCTCAGTTTTTCTTAATTCTGTCCAGATCCACAATAGGTATAGAATCCTAATCTTATATTGGCCATCCAAACAATTTGCATATTCACATGGAAATCATTTCAAAATATAGCTTATCTACACATGCTTCTTATTTCCTCTAATGTGAGGAATCTTTAGTGGCTTATTTGTAGAAGATGACATGATTATGTGTAATTAATTGATTATATGGCCAAATTGTGACCATGTCTTATATGTATATACTTTCCATAGAAGCCTTTAATCCAAGATGTAATTCTCTCTAACTAATGATCAAACAAATATTGGCCTATAAAATTTAGCAATGCATTACCTAAAATAGAGAAAAGCAGTTAAAACTTATTAATCTCATACATAAAGTATATGCAAATCCTATTATACTGAGTTCCAATTAACCATTGATCTAAAGTTACAACATAAAAAAGGCCCTGGCGATTATTAGATTTAGTAAAAAATTATCTATTATCCTTAAACAAATGGATTACTTGTATGAATCCTAGTGCTTGTAGCACACACAAATTAATAAAGAATTCTAGATATGACTGTGACTGTTCAGGAACATTTAGTGATGCCTTTTGGGTCCTTTACATTTAAAAATTCTTAATTAGTTTTAATCAACTGAGTCATCAATAAGGGTATAGAAATGAATGTTTTAACATTTTCAACCATTTTATGCAGCTTGGAATGAAAATCTATCTGGCTGATTGAAACGTAAACCACATACCTGTGGCAGAAAAATGAAACATAATTCTATAGCAACTTGTAAAGGATCACTTTAGAAAACTGCTAAATCCTAGTCTGTGTAGTATTAAACTGATTCACTAAGACTGTTAGAGAAAATAGTGAGTCCTATGTTTTCTTGACACTGAGACTGATGGTTAAACTGTAGAGTCAGAATTTTTTTTAAATGTCATTAACCTGAAAAAAATCATCCAGGGAATTATTTTTTTAATTAATAAACTTTATTCTTTTGAGTGGTTTTAGATTTAAAGAAGAAATTGAGCAAAAAGTATAGAATCATCACATATCCTGCACTGTACTCCCCAATTTCCCCTATTTTTAAAATCTTGCATTAATTAGTGAAGTAATTTGTTATAATTGATTAACTAACATCAATTCATTAGTATTAACTAAAGGGCGTAGTTTACATTGGGGTTAACTCTCTATGTTGTTCATTCCATTAGTTTTGACAAGAATAAAATGACACTTATACACCATTACATAGCATACCATATAATAGTTTCACTCTTCTAAAAATTTCATGTTTTCTTCTTATTCATCCCTCCTTCCACCCCCTGAACCCCTGTCAAACACTGATCTTTTCAACATCTCCATAGTTCTGCTTTTTTCAGAAAATCATGTAGTTAGAATCATACACATGTAGCCTTCTAATATTAGCAGCTTCTTTCACTTGGTAATACACAGTAAATGTTCTTCCATGACTTTTCACTGATAGTTCATCCCTTTTTATGCTCAATAATATTCCATTGTATAGATTACCACAGTTTGTCTATCCATTTACTTACTGGAGGACAACTTGGTTGCTTTCATGCTTTGGCAATTGTGGATAAAGTTGCTGTAAACCTATATGTACATGTTTTTGAATATATGTAAATGTTCAACTCATTTGGATAAATACCAAAAGGTGTGATTGTGGGATCATGTGGTAAGAGTATACTTACTTTTGTAAGAAACCACCCAACTGTTTTCCAAAGTGGCTGCAACATTTTGTATTCCCACTGACAATGAAAAACTTTCTGTGGTTCCATATCCTCATCAGAATTTGGTGCAAGGAATAACTTTTAATGTTTCAGGACTTCCCTCGTTGTGCTATGGATAAGAATCCGCCTGCCAATGCAGGGGACATGGGTTCAAGCCCTGGTCCGGGAAGAACCCACATGCCACGGAGCAACTAAACCCGTGTGCCACATCTACTGAGCCTGTGCTCTAGAGCTCGAAAGCCATAACTACTGAGCTCATGTGTCACAGTACTGCAGCCCATGTGCCTAGACCCCACGTTCCTCAATAAGAGAAGCCACAGCAATGAGAAGCCTGCACACTTCAACGAAGAGTAACCCCCTCTCTCTGCAACTAGAGAAAGCCCGTTCAGCAACGAAGACCTAACACAGCCAAAAATAAATAAAGAAATGCATAAATAAATAAATAAAGCTAGCACAAATATTGTTTCAATTTAATAAATAATTATTGTGTTACTCTAGGTTCAATACACTATTCTATGCACTGAGACTATAGCAGTAAACAAAAAGTTTTGGCTACACTGCTCATAGATTCTAGAGGGAGGAGACAAAAAAAAAGTAGAAATAATAATATGAAACATAAGGTCAGGTAGAGAGGTGCTATTCTAAAAGGATTGTTCAGGAAGGATTCCCTAGTAAGATGATACTTGACTAAAATCCCAAGTGAAGTCGGGAATCTAAATGAGAATATCTGTATGGAGATAATCCAAGGCAAATGGACAAGGCTCCCCAGAGAAGCCTGTTGGGCTCATTCTCAGAACTTGTAGTCAGCTTGTGACGTTGGAGCAGAGGTCCAATCTGAAAACAAGGACGAAAAAGACTGGTAAGAAGGACCAGTCTGTAGCAGTCAGAGTGGAATGAGGGAGACCAGTTAAAAAGTAACTACTAGGGCTTCCCTGGTGGCGCAGTGGTTGGGAGTCCGCCTGCCGATGCGGGGGACGCGGGTTCGTGCCCCGGTGTGGGAGGATCCCGCATGCCGCGGAGCGGCTGGGCCCGTGAGCCGTGGCCGCTGGGCCTGCGCGTCTGGAGCCTGTGCTCTGCGACGGGAGGGGCCACAGCGGTGAGAGGCCCGCGTACCGCAAAAAAAAAAAAAAAAAAAAGTAACTACTATATCCCAGGCAGGAGATAGATGTGGCTTGGTCTAGGGTATAGTTCTAATTTACGGAAAAGCTCATAGATTTTCAAGATAATGACTCTATGCACTTTTTTATGGATAAGTTATAAGGTGTAAGAGGGAGGTATAAAGTATGACTCCAAGGTTTTTATCCTAAGCTAAAGGCACTGAAGTGTGCTTTGCTGAAGATGGGACCTATGAGGAAATCCACTGATTATCAACAAAAATTAGAAATCTGGACATATTAAATAGGGATGCCTTTTAGACATCCGTGTTGAAATATTTAGCAAATAATTGGATATATGATTAAGAAATTCTGAGGCTATCATTTGGAAGCCATCATTTGGACTGGAAAACATAACCAGGAGCTGCACTGTTTCTTTCTGGTAGACACTAGCTTCATGTACTTATAACATCTAAATTTAAAGTAATCCAAGTTAAGTAAAAACTTAAAATGTAGTTCTTTGGGCACACTAACCACATTTCAAATGTTTAATAGCCACAGGTGGCTACTGGCTACCATACTGGTCGGTGCAGAACATTCCCATCATCAAAGTTTGAGTTCTGTATACTAGGAGACTGTATCATTTGATGAAAAAGTTTTGGTTTGTTTCCTCTGTGCTGACATTTGTCACCTGATTAAAATAGAAAACATTATTTAACATTTATAAAACATTATTATTTAATATTTAACTTAATACATTCCATCCACAGGTCAATTTATTTCTATGAATTAACTGATCAAGGGACACAAATATTGTTCTTCATGTTGCCTCACCCACACAGAGACACATAAATACAGCTCAGTTCACTAAATTGCCTTGTTAGTTGTTGTTATTCTTGTTGTTTTACTAAGGAGATTTTTGGGCAAGGAAAAGTGTGTGTGTGTGTGTTTTAGAACAAAGTTGTAGCTCTCAAGATATACAATCTAGCTTCAAGCCTTAGTTGTGCCTTTCTCAGCTGTTTATACTTAGGCAAATTATTTAAACTCTGTAAGTCCTGCTTTCTCCAATGGTAAAATGGGCATAACAATGTCTACCTAAAGGGTTATAAGGAATAAAAGAGCTGATAGTAGCTATAAAGTGCTTAGTCCAGCAGCTGGCACATAGTAAGTACAAAATAAATATTAGCTTTAAAACTATCAATAGTAATAATAGTACTATACAACTATGTAAGAGTTTTATAAATTGTTATTACATATATGTTGGAAAATACCATAACTTTATTAAATGATAAGAAAAAGATATTACAAATAAATTTACCAAAGCTTATACAAGACTTTTGTCTGTAGCAATAATAAAAATATTTAATTTTTAGAGGCATTTAGATAAGCATAGATGCAATTAATAAAACATTGATTTGTATAAGCTCTGGTATGATACATTTAAAAACTGTACATTTTGTATGTTCAAATATTTATTAGAATATTTTCTCTATTTAAAAAATTTTTAATACTAGATTTCAAGATCAGTACACATTTCAGCATAGTTTATCTATGTCAGCAATACAAGAAGTTGTAGCTAACAAATAAAAGCAGAATTGAAAAATGGAGGTAAAGAAATAGTAGTGAATTAATTATTGGAAAAGGATTCTGATAATCAAAGGATTATTTCTGAATTAAGCACCACACATGTGCTCTCCAGTTTCATAAGTAAATAATTATCTCACTGAAACTTGGACTTGCCTCACTTGCAATTAGTAGAAACCTAATTAAAATTTAGAAGTTATCTTTGTTTTGAGAGTATATGTATGTAAGTTTTTATCTGACTAGCGAATAATTTTGTGTGTGTGTTACATGTTTGCTTTGATTATTGCTAGAAATTTGGTTGCTAGATTGATTAATTTTAGAATAAGGTGATTTTTTTTTTCAGTTGTGTTCAAAATTCTGAAAAGAAAATAAGAAAACATTTAACAGAGACTATCTGTATAATCCCTTTTGATGTTGCTAGGGAAGCTGATCTAAATTCTTCTACATAATAGTCATTAAGATGGATATATTTCCTTCCAGTTCTTAGCCATATAATCCTATTTTCATCACCACCAATTTCCCATTTATCCTATAAGCCTAACACCATCTTGAACATTTAAATACTTATGGTATTATAGAATACAGTCATCCCTCATGTCCATAGGGAATTGGTTCCAGGACCACCTCCACCTCCCCCATTGGATAACAAAGTCTGTGGATGCTCAAATCCTTTATACAAATTGGTGTAGTACAGTCAGTTTTCCACACTGGTGGTTCCACATCTGAGGATTCAACCAAACTCAGTCATTTATAATGCTTCCAGTGTATGACCCAAATCTTCTATACTATAATAAGATGTTTGTTTCATCTTTGACCTAAGTACTCAATAATATTATATCAATTTTTATATTCCTATTAATGGGATAAAGTTACATATTTTTTAAATGAAATATTTTGGATAAAAATAGTAAAGTTAGAAGAGAAATGGGAAATTTTATATTAGAATGGACTACATTATGTATCTAAATTTCAGTAGCTTACTCCAATAAAATTTATTCTTTGCCAATGTTACATAGTCAGTTTCAGTGTGGTGAGGTTCACTTTATGAAATCATATAGAAATAGGAAATATTGTTTTCCAACAAGACTGAGTTGTTGAGGTAAGATATTTTTGTCTACCACATCATTCTATGCCCAATGCATAGCTGGTATCTGTCACATGGTAGATATTCAATGATTGTTTGTTGGAAGAATAGGTGAGTTATTTATTTAAAATGGAATATAACATAGAAACAGAGTTAAAAGTGTGCAAATATTCTCAGAATGGTAAGGACCAAGGAGGGCTGCATATTCTATTAATAGTTAAAAGCAGAAATAAATATAAGATTTAAACATTTACATGTAAAAAATTCCCTGACAGATTATGAATACTGAAAATCCTAAAGAAGATGTTAACTAAGGAATCTGAGTTTAAAAGCAATGAAAATAGATGATGCTTTTATATAAGTAATGACACATATATGTATAGGAGCTCAAAGAAAAATAAAATGTAGAGGTACTCAGAATGTATAAAATATATCTTGAGAAAGATTTTATATTTTGAAGTCTAGTAGATTAAGTATTTTTTGAAATATAATGCATATATTAAATTGTTACACTAAAACACTGATTGTTATAAAGATATCCATTAAAAAATATCTATGTGCCTACCATGTGCTTAGCAATAATTACTTACCCTTATGAGACTTCCTGTCTAAAGGATCTTGATAAAAGAACTAACCATGTGATAAAAATAAATATGTGGTAGGGACCTTCAAGATGGTGGAGGAGTAAGACATTGAGATCACCTTCCTCCCCAGAAATACATCAAAACTATATCTACATGTGGAACAACTACTACAGGACACCTACTGAATGCTGGCAAAAGACCTCAGACCTCCCAGAAAGCAAGAAACTCCCCATGTACCTGGGTAGGGCAAAAGAAAAAATAGAAACAAAAGAATAGGGATGGGACCTGAACCTCTGAGAGGAAGCTGTGAAGGAGGAAAAGTTTCCACACACTAGGAAGACCCTTCACTGGTGGAGATGGGGGATGGGTGGGGGGGAAGCTTCAGAGACAGAGGAGAGTGCAGCAACAGGGGTACAGAGAGCAAAGTAGAGAGATTCCTGTACAGAGGATCAGTGCTGACCAGCACTCACCTGCCTGAGAGGCTTTACTGCTCACCCACCAGGGCGGGTGGGAGCTGGGAACTGAGGCTCCAGCTTCAGAAGTCAGATTCCAGGGAAAAGACTGGTGTTGGCTGCATGAACACAGCCTGAAAGGGGCTAGTGTGCCACAGCTAGCTGGGAGAGAGTCCAGGAAAAAGTCTGGAAGTGTCAAAGAGGCAAGAGACCATTGTTTTGAGGTGTGAGAGGAGAGGGGTTTCAGAGCACCACCTAAATGAGCTCCAGAGATGGGGAAGGGCCATGGCTATCAGCGCAGATACGAGAGATGGGCATGAGATGCTAAGGCTGCTGTTGCAGCCACCAAGAATCCTGTGTGCAAGCACAGGTCACTAGCCACATCTCCCCTTCCACCAATGCCAGGGTCCTGTGATCCAAGGACAACTTCCCCGGGAGAACACACAGCATACCTCAGGCTGGTGCAACGTCATACCAGCCTCTGCCACCGCAGGCTCACCCTGCATTCTGTACGCCTCCTTCTCCCTGGCCTGAGTGAGCCAGAGGTCCCTAAACAGCTGCTACTTTAACCCTGGCTGGTCTTGGTGGGGAACAGACACCCTCAGGTGACCTACATGAAAAGGTGGGGCCAAATCTAAAGCTGAACACCAGGAGCTGTGTAAACAAAGAAGAGAAAGGGAAATCTCTCCCAGCAGCCTCAGGAGCAGTAGATTAAATCTCCAAAATCAACTTGATGTATCCTGCATCTATGGAATACCTGAATAGATAATGAATCATTCCAAAATTGAGGCAGTGGATTTGGGGAGCAAATGTAGAATTGGGATTTACTCATTGCATCTAATTTGCTTCTGGTTTTATGTTTATCTTAATTTAGAATTAAGAGCTTATTATCATTGGGAGATTTGTTTATTGATTTTGTTGCTCTCTTCTTTTTTTTTTAATATATATATTTTTCCTTTTTCTCTTTTTGTGAGTGTGTATGTGTACCCTTTTTTGTCTGATTTTCTCTGTATACCTTTGCTTTGACCATTTGTCCAAGGGAAATGTCAGCTTTTTTTTTTTAGTAGTGTTTAGCCCTCATTATCATTGGTGGGTTTCTTTTTGGTTTGCTTGCGCTCTTCTTTCTTTCTTTCATTTTTTAATTACTTTTTTATTTTTTTTAATTTTTTATTTTAATAAATTTATTTTATATTTATTTTTCTTTCTTCCTTTCTTTCTACCTTCCTTTCTTTCTTCCTTTCTTTCTTTCTTTCTTTTTTCTTTATCTTTCTTTCTTTCTTTTTCTCCCTTTTCTTCTGAGCGATGTGGCTGACAGGGTTTTGGTGCTCCACACAGGTGTCAGGTCATAGTCTCTGAACAGGGAGGGCTGAGATCAGGATATTTGTCCTTCAGAGATCTCCCAGTCCCACATAATATCAAACAGCCAAAACTCTCACAGAGATCTCCATCCCAATGCTAAGACCCAGCTCCACTGAACAACCAGCAAGTTGAACACCCTCTGCCAAACAACTAGCAAGACAGGAATGCAACTCTACCCATTAGCAGAGAGGATTCCTAAAATCATAAGTTCATAAACACACCACCGGATGTGGTCCTGCCCACCAGAAAGACAAGATACAGCTTCATCCACCAGAACACAGGCACCAGTCCCCTCCACCAGGAAGGCTACACAACACACTAAACAAACCTTATTCACTGGGGGTAGGCACCAAAAGCAACAGGAACTACGAACCGGCAGCCTGTGAAAAGGAGACCCCCAAACATGGTAAGTTAAGAAAATGAGAAGACAGGAAAATACACAGCAGATGAAGCAGCAAGATAAAAAAACACCAGACCAAACAAATGAAGAAGAAATAAGCAGTCTACCTGAAAAAGAATTCAGAGTAATGATGGTAAAGATGATCTAAAATCTTGTAAAGAGTATGGAGAAAATACAAGAAACATTTAACAAGGACTTAGAAGAACTAAAGAGCAAACAAATAATGATGAACAACACAATAAATGAAATTAAAAATACTCTAGAAGGGATCAATAGCAGAATAACTGAGGCAGAAGAACAGATAAGTGACCTGGAAAATAAAATAGTAGAAATAACTACTACAGGGCAGAATAAGGAAAAAATAATGAAAAGAATTTAGGACAACCTCTGAGACCTCTGGAACAACATTAAACATATGAACATTTGAATTTTAGGGGTCACAGAAGAAGAATAGGAAAAGAAAGGCACTGAGAAAATATATGAAGAGAATATAGTTGAAAACTTTCCTAATATGGGAAATGAAATATTCAATCAAGTCCAGGAAGTGCAGAGAGTCCCATATAGGTTAAATCCAAGGAGAAACATGAAAAGACACATATTAATCAAACTATCAAAAATTAAATACAAAGAAAAATATTAAAAGCATCAAGGGAAAAGCAACAAATAACATAAAAGGGAATCCCCAAAAAGTTAACAGCTGATCTTTCAGCAAAAACTCTGCAAGCCAAAAGAGACTGGTCTGACATACTTAAAGTGATAAAAGGGAAAAACCTACAACCAAGATTACTCTACCCAGCAAGGATCTCATTAACTTTCAAAAAAGAAATTAAAACCTTTACAGACAAGCATAAGTGAAGAGATCTCAGCACCACAAACCACCTTTAAAACCAATGCTAAAGGAATTTCTCTAGGCAGGAAACACAGAGAAGGAAAAGGCCTATAATAACAAACACAACAAAATTAAGAGAATGGTAATAGAAACATACAGATTGATAATTAACTTAAATGTAAATGGATTAAATGCTCCAACCAAAAGACATAGACTGGCTGAATGGATACAAAAACAAGACTCGTACGTATGCTATCTACAAGAGACCCACTTCAAACCTAGGGACACATACAGTCTAAAAGTGAGGGGATAGAAAACGGTATTCCATGCAAATGGAAATCAAAAGAAATCTGGAGTAGCAATTCTCATACCAGAGAAAATAGACATTGAAATAAAGACTGTTACAAGAGACAAAGAAGGACACCACATAATAATCAAGGGATTGATCCAAAAAGAAGATATAACAATTGTAAATATTTATTCACCCAACATAGGAGCACCTCAATACATAAGGCAAATACTAACAGCCATAAAAGGGGAAATTGACAGTAACACATTCATAGTAGGGGATTTTAACACCCCACTTTCACCAATGGACAGGTCATCGAAAATGAAAATAAATAAGGAAACACAAGCTTTAAATGATACATTAAAGCATGTGGACTTAGTTGATATTTATAGGATATTCCATCCAAAAACAACAGAATACACTTTCTTCTCAGGTGCTCATGGAACATTCTCCAGGATAGATCTATCTTTGATCACAAATCAAGCCTTGGTAAATTTAAGAAAACTGAAATTGTATCAAGTATCTTTTCCGACCACTATGCTATGAGACTAGATATCAATTACAGGAAAAAACTGTAGAAAATACAGACATATGGAGGCTAAACGATATGCTACTAAATAACCATGAGATCACTGAAGAAATCAAAGAGGAAAAAAAAATACTTAGAAACAAATGACAATGAAAACACGATGAACAAAAACCTATGCGAGGGGCTTCCCTGGTGGCGCAGTGGTTGAGGGTCTGCCTGCCGATGCAGGGGACACAGGCTCGTACCCCAGTCTGGGAGGATCCCACATGCTGCGGAGTGGCTGGGCTTGTGGGCCATGGCCACTGAGCCTGCACATCTGGAGCCTGTGCTCTGCAATGGGAGAGGCCACAGCAGTGAGAGGCCCACGTACTGCAAAAAAAACCAAAAAACAAAAAACTATGGGATGCAGCAAAAGCAGTTCTAATAGGGAAATTTACAGCAATACAATCCTACTCCAAGAAACAAGAAATTTCTCAAATAAACAACATAACCTTATTCCTAAAGCAATTAGAGAAAGAAAAAGAACAACAACAACTAAAAACTTACATTGGCATAAGGAAAGAAATCATCAAGATCAGATCAGAAATAAATGAAAAATAAATGAATGAAACAATAGCAAAAATCAATAAAACTAAAAGCTGGTTCCTTGAGAAGATAAACAAAATTGATAAACCATTAGCCACACTCATCAAGAAAAATAGAATGAAGACACAAATCAACAGAATTAGAAATGAAAACAGAGAAGTAACAACTGACGCTGCAGAAATACACAGGATCATGAGGATCACTACAAGCAACTATATGCCAATAAAATGGACAACCTGGAAGGAATGGACAAATTCTTAAAAAAGCAAAACCTTCTGAGACTGAACCAGGAAGAAATAGAAAATAGAAACAGACCAATCACACAAACGAAAATTGAAACTGTGATTAAAAGTCTTCCAGTAAACAAAAACCCAGTACCAGATATCTTCACAGGCGAATTCTATCAAACATTTACAGAAGAGCTAAGAGCTAACACCTATCCTTCTCAAACTCTTCCAAAGTATAGCAGAGGGAGGAACACCCCCAAATTCATTCTACAAGGCCATCATCACCCTGATACCAAAACCAGACAAAGATGTCACAAAGAAAGAAAACGACAGGCCTATAACACTGACGAACGTAGATGCAAAAATCCTCAGCATGATACTAGCAAACAGAATCCAACAGCACATTAAAAGGATCATACACCATGATTAAGTGGGGTTTATCCCAGGAACGCAAGGATTCTCTGATATACTCAAATCAAATAATGTGATACACCATATTAACAAATTGAAGGAGAAAAACCATATGATTATCTCAATAGATGCAGAAAAAACTTTTGACAAAACTCAACACCCATTTATGATAAAAACCCTCCAGAAAGTAGGTATAGAGGGAACTTACCTCAACATAATAAAGGCCTTATATGACAACCCCACAGCCAACATCGTTCTCAATGGTGAGGATCTGATATCATTTCCATTAAGATTAGGAACAAGAGAAAGTTTTTGACTCTCACCACTATTACTCAACATAGTTTTGGTAGTTTCAGCCAAGCAAGCAGAGAAGAAAAAAATAAATAAATAACAGGAATCCAAACTGGAGAAGAAGAAGTAAAAGTGTCACTGTTTGTATATGACGTGATACTATACATAGAAAATCCTAAAGATGTTACCAGAAAACTACTAGAGCTACTTAATGAACTTGGTAAAGTAGCAGGATACAAAAGTAATTCATCAAAATCTTTTGACTTCCTATACACTAATGATGAAAAATCTGAAAGAAAAATTAAGGAAATGCTCCCATTAACCAGTGCACCAAAAAGAATAAAATACCTAGGAATAAACCTACCTAAGGAGACAAAAGACCTGTATGCAGAAAATTACAAGTCAGTGATGAAAGAAATTAAAGATGATACAAATAGATGGAGAGATATACCATGTTCTTGGATTGGAAGAATCAACATTGTGAAAATGACTCTACTACCCAAAGCAATCTACAGATTTAATGCAATCCCTATCAAACTACCACTGGCATTTTTCACAGAACTAGAACAAAATATTTCACAATTTGTATGGAAACAGAAAAGACCCCAAATAGCCAAAGCAATCTTGAGAACGAAAAATGGAGCTGGAGGTATCAGGCTCCCTGATTTCAGACTATACTACAAAGCTACAGTAATCAAGACAGTATGGTACTGGCACAAAAACAGAAAAATAGATCAATGGACCAGGATAGAAAGCCCAGAGATAAACCCGCGCACATGTGGTCACATTATCTTTGTTAAAGGAGACAAGAATATACAGTGGAGAAAAGACAGCCTGTTCAATAAGTGGTGCTGGGAAAACTGGACAGCTACATGTAAATTAGAACACTCCCTAAAACCATACACAAAAATAAACTCAAAATGGATTAAAGACCTAAATGTAAGTCTAGACACTATAAAACTCTTAGAGGAAAACATAGGCAGAACACTCTATGGCATAAATCACAGCAAGACCCCTTTTGACCCACCTCCTAGAGAAATGGAAATAAAAACAAAAATAAACAAATGGGACCTAATGAAACTTAAAAGCTTTTGCACAGCAAAGGAAACCATAAACAACCATAAACAAGATAACCCTCAGAATGTGAGAAAATATTTGCAAATGAAGCAACTGACAAAGGATTAATCTCCAAAATTTACAACCAGCTCATGCAGCTCAATATACAAAAACAAACAACACAATACAAAAATGGGCAGAAGACCTAAATAGATATTTCTCCAAAGAAGATATACAGATTGTCAACAACTACATGAATGGATGCTCAACATCACTAATCATCAGAGAAATGCAAATCAAAACTACAATGAAGTATCACTTCACACCAGTCAGAATGGCCATCATCAAAAAATCTACAAACAATAAATGCTGGAGATGGTGTGGAGAAAAATGTACCTTCTGTTGGTGGGAATGTAAATTGCCACAGCACTATGGAGAACAGTATGGAATTTCCTTAATAAACTAAAAATAGAACTACCGTATGACCCAGCAATCCCACTACTGGGCATATACCCTGAGAAAACCATAATTCAAAAAGAGTCATATACCACAATATTCATTGCAGCTCTATTTACAATAGCCAGGACATGGATTTCTTATTTTATAATGAACCTATAGACAGAATGTTGGTAATGTTACTCTGGTTACAAACAGAATATGCACATTAACATGAAAAATGTAAAAATAAATTTTGGTTCAGGAAAAATGAGAAGTGGGAGAAACATTGAAAGGAGTGCTGACGTATCATGTTGCATAGTGCTGATCAGATGTGTAGTCTATCGGGGGGAGCAAAAAATTATTGAAGTGTCTAGTGGAGAATGTGAGGACATTGTATAACTTTATTAGGGAAAGGAAAGAAGGGGACTGGCTGTGATTTCCAAGTCAGGTAAAATTACTTATATAAATAATTGCATAAAGACTAATGCTACAAACATACAAGTTTGAAAACAGAAATAATCACCAGAAAAGGCTAAACAGGTAGTCTCTGTTACACCGGGCTGAAGAACGGTCCAACAGTGTTTGTTGCTTTGCATTTTTTAAGTCATTCTCTGCTATTTTCCAAGTGTAAGGATAACTCACTTTTAAACAAAAAAGCTATATAGACAAATTTAAGGTTAGCATAATTAATTGTTTTTAAAAATAATATGAACAAACCCAACCAATTTTCATTATCTGACCCCCAAATATTTTGATTACTTCTTTCCTTTTATTTGATTCCTTGAGACAGAACACTTAAACCCTGCTCCTTTGTCTCAGTCTTGGCTTTGAATAAGCCAACAGAATGTTAAGAACTTCAATGATTTCTTATAATTCTTTCATTTTGGAATAATATTAGAGTTACAGAAAAGTTGCAAAATACTAGAGAGAGTTTTTGTATATCTTTCACTCAGTGTACCCTAATGTTAACATATAACAATGGCACAGTTGTTAGGACTAAGTGACTTTATATAATTACAAGAGTATTAATTGAACTCCAGACTTCTTTCATGTTTCACAAAAGATTCACAGATATCCTCTTTCTGTTCAAAGATCCAAACCAGGATATTACATTGCACTTACAGACTTTGAATATAATAGTCTTAGAGGAGAAGTAGAAGGTGAGATCTCAGAGGCTTCTGATATATAGGAGTTGAGTGTCAGGGGATGAAGAAGAGAATTGAGCCCACATAAGAGGGTGATACTACTGAGGTAAATGTATTCTTTCTTCGGATGATAACCATAGACCCAGTATAAATCTTCATGAATTTTTAAAAGAACATATCAAGCATCAATAAATAGGGGCAGGGCTTCCCTGGTGGCACAGTGGTTGAGAGTCCGCCTGCCGATGCAGGGGACACGGGTTCGTGCCCTGGTCCAGGAAGATCCCACATGCCACGGAGCGGCTGGGCCCGTGAGCCATGGCCGCTGAGCCTACGCATCCGGAGCTTGTGTTCCGCAGTGGGAGAGGCCACAACAGTGAGAGGCCCGTGTACTGCAAAAAAAAAAAAAAAAAAAGTTCTTTTAGCTTTAATTTTCACAGAAATAATGTATATGATATGCAAAACTAAGACAAAAAGCTGCATCACTAAAAGCCATCACAAAGGCATGTGATTTAGAATCATTCTTCTGAACAGTTTATGCCAATAGGCCTCACTCTGGTCCCAGATAGGGCAGTGAAAGTTGGATTTCCTCAATTTGCCCATTAGTAAATTATGGAAGGTACTATTCTCTATATTTAAGCATGCCAGTAGAGAAGCAAAAAAAAAAAAAAAACTTTAATATACTAATGAGTGCAGCATTTCAAGTTCTTTATAGGACAAAGGATCTAAGTGCTAGATGCACATTAAGCTCATTAATGTAATTAATGTCTCTAATGATTCTTTTTTCATAAAAAAATGGTTTGACTCAAACCTTTAAAGTGTATTAAATAAAATACTTTTGCATGACAGATAATAACTGTGGACTTTAGCTTTCCATTTATTATTATTTTAAATAAAATACTTTAAAGTGGGGCTTCCCTGGTGGCACAATGGTTGAGAGTCTGCCTGCTGGTGCAGGGGACATTGGTTCGAGCCCTGGTCTGGGAGGATCCTGCATGCTGCAGAGCGACTGGGCCCATGAGCGATGGCTACTGAGCCTGTGCGTCTGGAGCCTGTGCTCCACAACAAGAGAGGCTGCGATAGTGAGAGGCCTGCACACATTGATGAAGAGTGGCGCCCACTTGCCACAACTGGGGAAAGCCATCACGCAGAAACGAGGACCCAACACAGCCATAAATAAATAAATTTAAAAAGAATAACAACCTAAGGCAAGCTGTAGGATGTTATTTTAAAAGAATACTTTAAAGTATATTAAATAAAATGCTTTTGCATGACAGATAATAACTATGGACTTTAGTTTTCTGTTTATTATTATTTTCCTGGCTGCCTCACTGTACTTTACTGGCTTTTTAAATTTGGCAACAGGCACAAACTATTATTGGCAAATGCTTTAATAAGTTCTGAAAGCTTATTTGTATATTTAGTAACTCTGAAAAATTAATTCAAAACTTAAAGAAATATAGTCATATTGCAGAAAGCATTATAATATCTCTGCTATATCTATGCCATTTTTTCATATTTTTCAAATGATAAGTTTTTGTCTAATAATTTTGCTAAATTGTGAAAAGATAATAAAACAATAGCTAAGTGGGAAACTATAACAACAAAATACAATGATAAAATTAGAACTACTATACCAATGTTAACACAAATAACAAAATCTTAGATTAGCTATTTATAGGTTGAATGTAGATTATATGAAAGCATTTCATGTCTAAAATTACAAATGATGACATAGGGTTTTTTGTGGGTAGGGAGAATACTTAGAAAAAAACTATTCTAGTATGGAACGCCATACCAAATAGGCATAGTTCAACTTTTTATTTTGAATACCATTAGTTAACTCTAGTGACACACATTTAAATATTTTAATCTCAACTTTTTAAATTTAAGCCTTATTTTCTAATTCATATGAACACCAGCATCACATATGCTACAACATAGTTCTATTGACATAAATAAAATATGGTTTATGCAAGTTCAGAAAGATTTATACTAAGCATTTTAATACCACAACACAAATAATTTATTTTACATTTCTCATAATCAAAATAGAGTGAGAATTAGCAAGTAGTGCCCTAAAGTATAGTTGTTTTAGATAATGATTTTCATCATGAGGATAAGAAATTTTACTGAATTATGAGAATACTGTTAATAATATTAAAATAAAAATAATATAGGCAGATGATTAAGATATTGGGGGGCTTTTAGTCTCTTCATGAGACTGAATTATTTCTCATGGCTTTATCTTAAAGAATTCTGAACATCCAAAATTCAGAAAGATCAAAATAAAATATATTAAAGCTCATTGTAAAGCAAATATAAATTAATTTGTTGGATCCCACTATTGGATATGATTTTATTCATTAACTATGTATATGCTTTTAATTTCACTATAAGTGATAATTAAGCATTTAGGTGAAACCCCACCAAAGAAGTTGATAGGTAGACTTACCCCAGATACAGGAGTCCAAAAACATGTGGTAGAGGAAAACAGGCAACAAATTTGAAGTAAAGTCCTTATGACACAGGGCGGTTTCTATCAGATAAATGTCCAAATAGTAAATTATTATTTTTCACAAAAATTCAGTATGTTCTATATTTCTATCCTTATGGTGACTGTAGCAGACTTTTTAGTGGAATACACTTGGACAGCATTTGTGGAATACACTTATATAGAGGAAAGTGAGATTCTGGAAGATCCTGCATTTACATAGATCAATACTGTAAAAAAAAATCTATATTTATATCTCTATATATCTATATCTAGGTTCATAAAAATATATTACCTTTGGAAAGCATATGAAAGACTCAAACACTTGAGTATTATTACGTATGGTGTTAGGCATTTTTACATTTATAATAGCATATCTGATATCCAGATATCAGATATCTGTGACAATGCAAAACAAAAAAAATGAGCAAAGAATTAGAAAGAGGAGTGAATCATTCCTTGATTTAGATGCATCATCATAAAAGATAGAAAATCTGTCTGAGAACACTTTATCTCCTCTAAATGTTTTCCTGAAAGCATACAACATGTTTCGCTGAAACTGCTAGCTGTATATATGCTATATATTTGCACATTAAGGAAAGTACTTCCCATACCTCAATTATTCTAAAGTCTGTTTGTATGTGAATGCTTGCATGTGTACACAAGTGTTTTAATTCAGTTCAAGGTATAACCCCCATTTACTCTGTTAATAAGAAGTCCTTGGATTCATAGGCACAAACTCCATATACTGTATTTTAAAAATGATGTCTACAGGGGAGCATATTCATGTTTTATTCTCCCAGCTCTTATTTATTCAAAGGACAAGCAGGTACTATGAAAAAAATAAAGACTTGAAGGCAGCTGTTAAACAAGTTCAAAGATATAATTTTAAGGAAACTTTCAATATGGTGTGTGAAATCAGTCAGATGCACAGAAAAGATGACAACGATGTTGATTTATGTGTAAATGTGCTGAAAGAACAAATAAGTATTGAGATAGTATTTTGAGAAGTGAGGAATTTAAATGACTATGCAGTGGGAATTAATATCTTTATATTAATAAATTTAATATCTGTCTACCTCTAGCCGTGACAAACCATACAGTACAGCACTAATTATAATAACAATAAACAAATACAAAAATAAACAAAATACATGAAGCAGATACTTTTGGAAACTGTATGCCAAGAAGTGCAGGACTGTTATTTCTCAGAGAAGAGAACTCATAAGAAGAGCCCTGCCACCAACATGGCTTCCTGATTCAGTGGCATCCATCCTGCTAAGTTGAAGAAGCAGAGTAAAGGAAGTTACGACAGCTGAAATTTCTGAGGCACGTTAACAGAGAAGAGGAACTAGACAGAAAAAGAGCTCAGAAACACAGAGACATGAAAAATTATCTGAGCAGCACACCTCAAGTTTTCAAGAAAAAATTAACCCTCTGGTCAGCCAGAGATAGTGGTAGCAGTGGTCATAAGGAAACTAAGACCTTTCTGGAATTAGCAGGGGTTAAACTAATTGCTGTCAAACAAATCTTAATTTAAGTAATTATATTATCCTCATCCTCATAAGTGTAATGTTACATTACATCCTCATAAGTGTAATGTCTTCGTTCTTAGAATTAACTTCTTTTAAGAATTGCTATCAACTCACACAGGTCGTGTATTAAGGGAGAGTGCACTCAGGTAAATGCCATTTTATTTATGTATTAATTTATTTAAAAAATAAAATTTTGGCTGCACCACACAGCTTACAGGATCTTAGTTCCCCCACCAGAGATTGAACCTGTGCCCCTTGCAGTAGAAGTGCAGAGTCCTAACAATTGGACCGCAAGGGAATTCCCCAGACAAATGCCATTTTAAACTGAAAGTTCAGAAAGATCTCGGAGAGATGGATTTTCATAGTTATACAAAAATTCTGTTTTTAAAGTTCAAACTTTCAGGATCAAACTTCCAAAGGTGTGCCTTACAAGATAATAGGATTGAATAACGAATACTTGAGCCTGTGCAATTTGCCTCAATAATAATGCCACATTCTATCATTGTCTTTTTGCTGCAAGGCCTCAGTGATGTCAGTGTTTATTATATGCAGGTAGTGTAGGTAAAGACACTTCAGGACCTGCTGAATTAGCTTCCCATCTGAATTCTGTCACTTCCCAATCTACCACCAACCACCCCTGACGTCCATACCTGTCAAAGAATGTACACACACACAGAAAGAGGTCTGATGAGTAAACTTAACATAAGGAAAGGGAATCTTTTCATTTGTGTCTATAGTTGCTGAATCTATTACCGGTTGCCATTTGTAGCTATTTTTGTCAAATAGTACACTTAGAGAAAAATGAACTTCCATATTCCTAAAGGATGCACATAGGATTTGTTTTTTTTTCATAGCTGATTTATATCAATCTAAATTGGATTCACTGTAAGATGTTGTGCTTCAGTATTTTCTGTATTTCTTCTCTCCTCCTTGCTTGGGACTGTCCTCTTTTTCTTCTCAGAACAGATCATCTGCTAAGACATTCTGCTGTTCTCAATGTTCTGCATATCCTCCAAGTAAGGCTCTACTTTAGCAAGCACTTCAATGCCAAAAACTGTCTCCTTAACAGAAACTAATTTTAACATTTGAAAAGGTGTGGTATGTAATGATAAAAATGGTAGAAATTTGGGCGGGAGTGTGGCCAACATGACAGAGTGGAAAGAGTGTGATTTCCCCTTCGTTCATGGGTGCATCAAAATAACAACTATCACAGAGCAACTGTCTATGAGAAAAACCTGATAACTAGCAGAAAAAAAGATTTTCTACAAATAAAGGTATAAGGAAGGAACCACAGCAAGATAGATTGGAGAGACACAGACATGGTATAGTCAAGGTCAAAATCCCCAGGTAGGAAACCCATAAACAGGATGATAATCACAATTGCAGAGGTTCTCCCTAAGAAGCAAGGGATCCAAACCTTGCATCAGGCTCTCCAGCCTGAGGTTCTGCACTGGGAGGACAAGCACCCTAACATCTGACTTTGAAAGCCATAGGGCTTGCATACAGGAGAGCCAGAGGGCTGTAGAAAACAGAGAATCCTCTCTTAAAGGGCAAATGCAAAATCTCACAAACTTCAAGTCCAAGTGCCTGGGCAACAATTTGAAAGGAGCCTGGGTCACTCCCACTTCCTGGTCTTGGAGAGTCTCCCAGAGAAGTACAAGGCAACTGGAACTCCCCTTGGGGAAATAGACACCAGTGGCAGCCTTTTGGGGAGCTCATTCCACCATGAGGACCTGGTGCTGAAAAGTGCTATTTTGGAGTTCCTCTCTCTAGCCTATAAGTTCCAGGGACTTAACCACCCACCAGCAAGGCAGCCTTAACATGAGGACCCCAAAAGCCCTACAGCCCAACTCAGCAGTGCACCAGTACCAGACCCAGGACTCCCTGGGTTATGCACCGTGCTGTGCCAGGACTCAACACTGCCCAGCAGTGAGCCAGCAGCCAACAGGGCTGAGGGCCAGCCTTACCTAAAAGTGTGCCCACAATAGTTGGTAACACCTCAATAAAAGGACCCACAGAGCTCACATAGAAGGCACCACTAGAGTATATACTTCTGGTGACTAGAAGGGCATATACTGCTGGGCCCTGTAGAACATCTTCTACATAAAGTCACTTGTCCAATGTCAAGAAATGTAACTGCCCTTCCTAATACATAGAAATAAACAAATAGAATTACGCAAAACAAGGGGACAGAGGAATACATTCTAAATAAAAAATAAAACAAATTCCCAGAAAAACTAAGCACAGTGGAGAAAAACAGCAAGAAAAAAGCAACTAGTTACATACAAGGTAATTCCCATAAGGCCATCAGCTGAATTTTTTTTTTTTTTTTTTTGCAGTACACAGGCCTCTCACTGTTGTGGCCTCTCCCATTGCAGAGCACAGGCTCTGGACGCACAGGCTCAGTGGCCATAACTCACAGGCCCAGCTGCTCCTCAGCATGTGGGATCCTTCCAGACCAGGGCATGAACCCGTGTCCCCTGCATTGGCAGGCAGACTCTCAACCACTGCACCACCAGGGAAGCCCCATCAGCTGACTTTTAATCAGAAACTTTGCAGGCCAGGGGTATTGTCACAGTCTATTTAAAGTGATGAAAGGAAAAAAAAAAAAAAACTATAAACAAGACTACTCTACCTAGCAAGGCTATCATTCAGACTTGAAGAAGAGAAAAAGTGTCTTACAGACAAGCAAAAGCTATGAGTTAAGCACCCTAAACCAGTTTTATAAGAAAGCTAAAGGGACTTCTCTAAGCAGAAAAATCACAGCTAAAATTATGAAGATTATGATAAGAAAAATCTCATTGGCAAAGGCAAACATATAGTAATGGTAGTAGATCAACCACTTTTAAAACTAGTAGAAAGGTTAAAAGATAAAAATAATAAATTCATCCATATCCCCAATACATACTTAAGGGATACATACAAAAAAAGATGTAAAATATGATGTCAAAATCTTTAACTATGGTAGGTGGTAGTAAAAATACAGGGTTGTTAGAGTGCAATTGAACTTAAGACAATCAACCTAAAAATATTTATGTATATATCTGAACATAGTTATATATGAATGTCATGGCAACCACAAACCAATAATCTGTACACAAAAAAAAAAAAAGAAAAAAAAAGAAAAATAATCCACACATAGTATTAAAGAATCATCAAATCACAGGGAAGAGAGCAAAAGAAGAAAGTGACATAAAAAGAACTACAAAACCAACCAGAAAATAATTTTTAAATTGGCAATACCTATCAATAATCATTTTAAAAATAAATGGACTAAATGTTCCACTGAAAAGATATAGAGTGGCTGAATGGATAAAAATTTAAAATATTCATATAAATGTTTCCTATGAGAGACTCATTTGAGATCTAAAGACTCACAGACTGAAAGTGAGGGAATGGGAAAATATATTCATACAAATAAAGGAAAAGAAAGCTGGGGTAGCAATACTTATATCAGATAAAATAGAATTTAAAGCAAAGACAGTAACAAGAGACAAAGTACATTACAAAATATTTAAGAGAACTATATAAGATATCTATATATATATATATAGAGAGAGATATATATATATATAACTGTTGCAAATATATATGCCCCCAACATAAGGGCACATAACTATTCATAGCAAATGTCAACCAAAACAAAAGGAGACATTGACACTAACAATATAACAGTAGGAGACTTCAGCATCCCACTTACACATTATGCACTTTTCAAGTGCACATGAAATATTCTCTAGGAAAATTTACATACTAATCCACAAAACAAGACTCAATAAATTTAAGGAGATTGAAATCATATCAAGCATCTTTTCTGACTACAACAATATAAGACTAGAAGTCAACTGTAAAAAATAGTAACTGAAAAAACATAAACATGTGGACGCTAAAAAATATACTACACAATGAATGGGTCACTAAATAAACCAAAAAACAAAATTAAAAAATACCTGGAGACAAATGGAAACACACTTATCCAAAATCTGTGGGACACAGCAAGTTCAGTTCAAGACGGAAGTTCTTAGCAATACAAGTCTAACTCTGAAACAAGAAAAAATAAGCAATCTAAATTTTCATGTAAAGAACTAGGAGGTAAAAAGGACACTACACAATGTGAGTAGAAGAAAATAAATAATAAAAATCAGAGCAGAAATAAATGAAATAGATACTAAGGAAGAAATAGAAAAGATCAATGAAACTAAGAATTGGTTCTTCAAAAAGATAAAGAATATAGATACACCATTAGCCAGTCTCAACAAGAAAAAAAGAGAGGGAGACCAAATACATAAAATCAGAAATTATAGATGAAAAGTTGCAATTGTCATCACAGAAATAAAAAAAAAATCATTAAATTACTATGAACAATTATATGCCAATAAAATGGGCAACTTAGAAGAAATGTACAAATGTATATGTACAATCTCCCTTTATTGAATCAGGAAGTAATAGAAAATGTGAACAGACTGAATACCAATAATGAAATTGAATCAGCAATTTAAAAAACTCCCAACAAACAAAACTCCAGGACCAGATGTTTTCACAGGTGAATTCTACCAAACATTAAAGAAAAGTTAACATTTATTTCTCTCAAACTATTCCAAAATATTGAAGAGGAAGAAATCATGCTAAACTCATTTTGTGACATCAGCATAACCCTGATATCAAAACCAGACAAAGACAACACGCACAAAAAAAAAAAAAAAAAATTACAGCCAATAACACTGATGAACATAGATGCAATACTCCTCAAAATATTAGCAAAAAAATTCAAAAAATATTAAAAGAATTATATGCCATGATCAACTGGGGTTTATCCCACGGAATTCAGGATGATTCAATGTGATATACCACATTAACAAAGAAAAAAGTAAAAATCACATGATCATCTAAATGATGCAGAAAACCTTTTGAAAATCTTTAGCATCCATTGATGATAAAAATTCTCAACAATGTGGGTATAGAAGGAACCTCTGTCAACATAATAAAGGCTTTAGATGGCACACTTACAGCCAATATCATGCTCAATGTTGAAAAGTTATAACCTTTTCCTCTAAAGACAAGGATGCTACTCTCACCATTTTTATTTAATACAGTATTGGAAGTCATAGCCACAATAATCAGACCAGAAAAATGATTAAAATTCATCCAAATTGAATAGGAAGAAGTAAAACTGTCACTGTTTGAAGATGATACAATACTATATGTAGAAAATCTTACAGATGCCATAAAAATGTTTTAAACTAATAGATGAATTCAGTAAAGTTGTAAGATACAAAATTAATATAAAGAAATCTGTTGTGTTTCTATATACTAGTAACAAATTATCAGAAAGAGAAATTAAGAAAACAATTACAAGTCTATCAAAAAGAATAAAATGTCTAGGAATAAATGTAACTATGGAGGAAAAAAGTTCTGTAGTTGGAAAACTATGATATTAATGAAAGAAATTTAAGATGACATAAACAAATGAAAGATATACTGTGACCTCATAGACTGGAAGAATTAATATTGTTAAAATTACCATACTACTCAAGGCAATCTACAAATATAATGCAATCCTTATCAAAATACCAATACCATTTTTCACAGAACAAGAGCAAAGAAGGCTAAAGTTTGTTTGGAAACACAAGACCTCAAATACACAACAGAATCTTGAGAAAGATCAACTCTGGAGATTTCACACTCCCTGAATCAAATTATACTACAAAGCTACAGTAATCAAAACAGTATGGTACTGTCACAAAAACAGACACATAGATCAATGGCACAGAATAGAGAGCCCAGAAATGAATTCACACTTACTGGGCAATTAATATATGACAAAGGAGGAAAGAATATATAACGAAGAAAATACAACCTCTTTAATAACTGGTGTTGAGATAACTGGACAGCTAAATGCAAAATAATCAAACTGCTCTACTTTCTCATACCATATACAAAAATAAATTCAAAATGGATTAAAGACTTAAATGTAAGACCTGAAACCATAAAACTCCTAGAAGAAAATGTAGGCAATACATTTCCTACAAGGGCAAGGGAAACAAAAGCAAAAATAAACAAATGAGACTACATCAAACTAAAAAGTGTTTGCACAGTGAAGGAGCCTATTAAAATGAAAAGACAGCCTACTGAGTGGGAGAATATATTTGCAAATGACATAATGATAAGTGGTTACTATCCAAAATATACAAAGAACTCATAGAACTCAATAACAAACAAGCAGATTTTAAAAAGGGCAGAGGATCTGAATAGACATTTTCCCAAAGAAGAGTCACATACCACCAACCGACAGATGAAAAGATTCTTAAAATCACTAATTATCAGGAAAATACAAGTCAAAACCTCAATGAGATACCACCTTACACCTTTTAGAATGGTTATCATCAAAAAGAAGACAACGTGTTGATAAGAGTGTGGAAAAAAGGGAATCTTTCTGCAATCTTGTTTGGAATGTTAATTGGTTCAACCACTGTAGGAAACAGTATGAAGTTTCCTCAAAATATTAAAAACAGAACTGTCATACAATCCAGCAATTTCACTTCTGGGTATTTTTTTGAAGAAAACAAAAAACACTAATGTATAATGTGAAGATATATATACACCCCTATGTTCAACTGAGGATTATTTACAATAGCTAAGATAAGGAAGCAACCTAAGTGTCCATCAACAGATGAATGATAAAGAAGATGTGATATCTATCTATCATCTATCTATCTATAATGGAATATTACTCAGCCATAAAAAAGAATGAAACCATGCCATCTGTGGCAACATGAACAGACCTAGAGAGTAGTATGCTATGTGAAATAAGTCAGACAGAGAAAGACAAATCTCATATGATTTCACTTACATGTGGAATCTAAAAAAAGCAGAACTAAAGGACAATCATAACAAAAAAGAAACAGACTTATAGGTACAGAGAAATAAGTAGTGTTTGCCAGAGGGGTGGGGATAGGGGAATGAGTGAAATAGATAAGGATACTAAAAGGTATAAACTTCCATTTTCAAAATAAATATGTCATGGGAATCTAATGTAAAACATAGGGAATATGGTCTATATATTATAACAACTTTTTAGAGTGATGGTAATTAAACTTACTGTGGTGATTATTTTGTAATGTATAAATATATCAGATGACTATTTTCTACACCTGCAACTAGTGTAATATTGTAAGTCAATTACATTTAAATAAAAGAAAGAAAAGAAAACTGGTAGAAATTAGGCCTGGAGAAAATCTGATGTCATATAAATATCTTGAAAATTTATAACCCTGCCATCCTTTCTTTCATCCTGCAGATGGCATAATGCACTATTCTTTGAAGCCTCATGTAAAGAAAACTGTTTAGATTTCCTTTATTGTATTTTAAATGTGGTTGCATACTTTTTCCAGATATCAACCAGCTAGGTAGGATAATTCCATGGTTCACTTTATTTGAGAAATGACAGAAAATATTTGAAACAGCTCATAGTACTCAACATGAATTCTTGAGTATCACTTCCATTTTCTTCTTCCCATGCTCAGCTATCAAGAATAAACATCAGAATATGGAAGTTTCTTGATGTCTATCTCATGGATATTCAATGATTCCTCCAGTCAATATACCGGATATTTCCCACAGGACTAAACACAAAATCTCACAACCAACTTCTAAATTCTTTCTGGCTTTCTCATGCCAAACAGTCTAGTACAGATTTGTTATCTAAATCTGGAAATAAAGATAAAGAACAGTGTATATTGTTATGTACATATACATTTAAGATTTTTATGTTTCTTCATGAAATTTATCTTTTTTCACTATGTCATGTTCTTCTTAATTGATAAGAATATTCATTTTTCTGAAGTCTGCTTGCTCTGATATTAATTTGGTCACTTCTCCTGCTTTATTTTGATTATTTTTTGTCCAGTTTAGGTTTTTCCATTCTTTTACATTTAATCTAAGAATCCTCTTTATTTAATTTAATCTTTTTTATTTAAGGATTCTTATAGACTGTATCTAGTTTGAACTTGTTTATTTAATATAATCTTCATCTTAAATTGTTGTGCTTATTTCATTTTCATTTTTATTGAGGTATATGTTGCATATAACATTTTTTAAAAAGTGTACAATTCAGGTTTTTAGTTTATTCACAAAGTTGAGGAACGATTACCACTTTTTTATTCCGAAATACTTTCATCACCCTGAAAAGAAACCAGATATATATGGGCAGTCATTCCTCCTTCCCTTTTCTCCAGCCCCTGGGAAATACTTATATACTTCTTGCCTCTATGAATTTTCCTATTTGGACATTTCGCATAAACGGAACCATAAAATCCATGAGCTTTTGTGCCTGCCTTATTTATTCAGTGTGTTTTCCAGTTTACCCATGTTGTAGCATGTATCAGTACCCCATTCCTTTTTTGGACTGGAAAATATCTCATTGTATGGATATTCCACTTTCCGTTTATCCATGCATCTGTTGATGGACATTGGGGTGCTTCTACTTTGTGGCTAGTATGCATAACTCTTTTGTGAACATTCACGTACAAGTTTTTGTGTAGACACATACTATTTTCTTGGTTATATACCTAGAAGGGGGACTGCTGGATCATATGGTAATTTTATGTTTAACTTTTTACGGAGCTGACACACTGCTTTTCAAAGAGGCAGCAACATTTTACATTCCTATCAGCAGTATATGAGGGTTCCAGTTTATCCATAGCCTTGTGAAAATGTGCTATTGTCTATATATTTTTTGGGAGCCATCCTAGTACGTGTGAAGTGTTATCTCATGATTTTGGTTTGTGTTTCCCTAGTGACTAATTATGTTAAGCAACTATGTATGTGCTTATTGATTATTTGCATATCCTCTTTGAGGAAATGTGTATTCAAGTCCTTTGTCCATTTTAAATTGGATTACTTGTCATCTTATTGATGAGCCGTAAGAGCTCTATATGTAGTCCAAATATTCATTATTCAATACACACACACATGCACATGCACGCATAACACGCACATACTTTTTCTGGACTGTTTTACATTTTGAAGCACACCTTAAAAAATGGCACAAATATTTACTCTAAGCTTTCTTCTAAAATTGTATAGTTTCATCTCTTAAATTTAGGTCTTTGAGTAAAGTAAGGGTTCAAGTTTATTGTTTTGCATGTTAATATTCAATGGGCTTAACACCATTTGCTAGAAAGACTATTTCTCCTCCTAAATTGTCAAATGTATACTTAGGTTTATTACTTGATTATTTGTATCTTCATCTTATCTATTCTTGTTTTCTCTGTTACTTCATTCTTATTTGCTTCTGAATTATTTGATGTTGTTATTATTTCATTTAAATTTTTCTATCAACTTTCCTGTCCTTTTATTTTCCTCCAGTGGCTTTTAAGATTTTTAAATTTATCATTGGTTTTCAGTCATTTGATCATGACATATATAGGTCTGGCTTTCTTTGAGTTTACCTTTATTTGAATTTGGTGAGCTTCCTGAATCTGTAAATTTATCTTTCATCAAATTAGAATTATTTTGGCTATTACTTCTTCAAATATATTTTAATACTTTAATTTTTCTCTTCTTTAATTTTACATTTTTCTGAAGTTTTGTTCATTTAATTTTCCTTTCATTCCCTCTCTCTTTCTGTACATGAACTTGGAAAATTCTTACTTATCTATTTTCAAATTCTCTGATTCCTTCCACCGCCATCTTCATTTTGCTAAATATCTGAAGGATATGTTATATCCAATATTGATATTTTTCAATTCCATAATTATGAAACATTTTACAGACTTTTCCCCTCACAGCATTTCTCTTTCCATTTATTTCAAACATATTTACACTTATATAATAGAATTTAGTTATAATAGCTAGTTTAAATTATTTTTCTGATAATTCCAACATCTGGGTCATCTTAGGGCTAGTATCTATTGATTATCCTTTCTTTGGGAGTTGATGATATTTGCTAAATTCTTTGTATGTTAAGTAATCTTGTGTTACATCCAGGATATCTTGAAGGTTATGTTGTAGAGATTCCAGTCTTGTTACAACTCTTTTTTTTTTTCTGCATTCTAATGTTATAGTGTCAATCAACTGAGCTGTTTTTTCTTTCTTTCTTTTTTATCATTGTCTACATCTCCCCAGTGGGTTCCAATTTCAGTTCGATTCCCAAAGGTTTTACTACACTGTTTTTTTTGTTTTTTACACATTTCACTGATTTAGTCCGAAAATGGACTATGGTTTAAATATAGATTATATTTTTAAATCTGCTTTGGATCAGTTCCATATGCTTGTCACTCAGAGTTTAATCTGATACTTGGGACAGATTAAATACAAGTTTAGTTTTCAGTGTGTTTGCTGTGATGCTTTGTGCACACTTTATTCTATGAGTTTTCCCCTCCCCCCACTACCTGGCTTATTGCTGCCTTTATCTCCGGTTCCTCTGACCAGTAAACTGGACCTCTCTCCCTCTTAGTCATCTGCCTTCCCCACAGCTCTGAGACTAGTACTGCCGTCAGGGAAAATTCTTCAAAGAAAAGAGGGGAAAAGTGGGAAACACATACTTTGTAGGGCATTCTCTAAGTTTTTATTCCCTTCTACTATTCAGCTTTATCTTTAGTAGTTCCTTTTTGCATGTTGTGTGGAATTTTTAGTTAAAGTTAAAGACTTTAGTAGATTTTCCTCTCAATGACAGAACTCTTCCTACAGACTATTAAACTGATAAATTATTTAAACCCTAAAGGTAAAGACAGCCTTTTGTCAACAAAAGTGATTATCTGTCCCACTACCTAGAATCATATTATTTCGTTTCAAAGTCCTGCCTTCTCATTCCTATATAGGTTATGTAGAATAATAAGTTTATGATAATTTTATGATAATTCACTTAGATAACTGCAATTAATCTGAGATGTAGCATCTTACATCTGCCTCTTTTTTACAATTCATTGTATTCATATTGTAACTATTTTAGTTTATCATTTTTGAATTTTACAGGTTCTTACACATTACTTTGTACATTGACGTATAATGTACAGAGCATAATTCTGAATTTAATATGTTATTATATTTATATACCCAATCATATATTAAAATATGATATACAATGATAATTGTACATTAATTATACAGTATCATTTTAGTTCCAAGTAATTTTGTGGTAGAGGTGATAAAAAGTAATTGCACACATGCTTAAATATTATTGATTTTAACATTAATATTAGATTTAATATACTATCATAAAGTAAACTTGGTATTATAATAAATAGAATTTTAAACATTGAAGAAAATGCTGAATTGGAATGATTAAAGGTTGTGTAATATATATGGTGTTTTAGTCACATTTTGATTACAGCTACTTAATTGAAAAACCTGGAGAATTAGGTATATTCTTGTATGAATTGTTTTATTGACCATTATCAGCCATCATTTTTTTTATACAGCAGGGTCTTATTAGTTATCCATCTTATACATATTAGTGTCTATATGTGAATACCAATCTCCCAATTCATCCCACCACCACCACCACCTGCCCCCGCTTTCCCCCCTTGGTGTCCATACATTTGTTCTCTACATCTGTGTCTCTATTTCTGCCTTGTAAACCAGTTCATCTGTCCCATTTTTCTAGATTCCACATATATGTGGTAATATACAATATTTGTTTTTCTCTTTCTGACTTACTTCACTCTATATGACAGTCTCTAGGTCCATCCACGTCTCTACAAATGACCCAATTTCATTCCTTTTTATGGCTAATATTCCATTGTAGATATGTACCATATCCGATATTCCTGATTATCTTTCACTATTATCCATATTTTATGGCTTATTTAAAGGAGTTTTTATTGCCATTTTATTTGGTATTTCATATGATTTAAGCACTAATATTCTGATAATTGATAACAAACATAAAGCTCAAATGCTATAATTTAGTTGTTAAGTTGCATAAATGAATGTAATATTTTAGCTTCATATATAAATGTTCCCATAATAGTACTATTAATCAGTTAAACAATCTTATTCCTCTCAAAACCTTTCATTTCACATATTTTAAAATCAATTATTTTGAGCATATATCTGATATAAATGAAAATATTGTACTATTAATTAAAGTCTCCTATTGTTTGAAAGTGTCTATACTGTTGTGAGTCATTTAAGATTAAAATACATTTTATCTATTTTTGAAAAATTGGAAAAGAAACAATATTTCTGTGTAAGAAATAGAACTATTTTATTAGCTAATAATATTGTACTAGACCTTGAGTTTTTACAAATCCCTAAATACATATGATTCTTATGAATAGCTATACACTGACATATTTTATTATGGCAGATTTTATTAGAATGATATGCAATTCTTAGTGATGCAAACAAGTCAAAATCATAGTTTCATAGCACATGTTTTCATACCATTATAGTTTATTATCCTCTTGTCTTAATTACCTATTATCTCTTGCTTTACTGAAACCAAAGAAACTTCATAGTACATTTTATTCAACCTGATAGCATCAGACATTATGTCTTATTACAAGGAATAACTTCACTTTCTGCAAAAATTATTCAGATTTATACAAATGATAATATACCATTCAACTGCCTGTGAGATACGTTTCTGTTTATATTAGAGAAATTCATTAACTAATTGATCTTTCAATGTAGCATCTATAAAACATATATTGTAAATATTCATTTGAATTGATATTCTACAAAGCATTTTTACATGTTTAAGAATTATGATAGCTAAAGTATCTGTTAGCTGTCCACAGATTATTCTTAATCATTGTCTGTGGTCAAAAATGTGTACTTTTTTAAAGCAAATAATGTGCTGGTGGTTAATAATGTCACCAAAAATAGAAAAATCAGTAAGCAACTCTACAATCACCAAAAGAGAGAATCAATTTTCTCTTTCTATTGGAATTGCCTTTTTCCAGGTGGTCAATGCAATTGTCATCTGTTATTTCGGAGAATGTACAGGATTTAATAGATGAAGTATATAAAACTAACGACATTAGGAATGTACCAGCTGTCAATATGGCTTCAACCCAACATCTTCTTCTGGGAAAAGCAAATTCCAAAATGCAGACAGTAAACTATTAGTCTGATAGAGTGATTATAAGTTCCACCATCTGTTGCACATTTTACAACTAATTGTGATTTGTTTTCTCTAAAAATGCACATTTTCTTTGTTATACAAGAAACAAGATATCATGGACCATTCATTGTCTAGCAGTGACACACCAGAACTATCAATTAAATGGTGTCACATACTTCACGATAATTATCCCAAAACTAATTATAGATATTTATTCAAAAATAGTAATTCCATGCCAATTAACTCAATTTAGGTTTTTATATGGTTTAAAATGTTCTCTTCATTTTCTTTCCAAGTATTACTCTTGTGTAATTCACAAAAAATGGAGTCAAACAAATAAAAATCAAATTTTATGCTATAATTTTTATAGATACTAATAGTTTGTTCTTTGACATAGTGCTCATTTTATCATCATATACTGTTAAAGTATCATTCAACTTCAATATTTTAGTTTGTTTATATAGTACATGATATTAAATTGAATATCTAAATTATTTTGCAATTTTTGAAAAAAGTTAGAAAAACTTCTATAAAATTGCTATATGGCATGCAAATTAATTACTTACTTAATAATTCTTTATTCCAGTTATATTGGAATAATATTGTAAACACTATTCTGATTTTGATAATTTCCACCATGTCAAAATAAAGGAGGATACATTTTCTTCAAAACTGTTTGATATGTCTTCTGGAACAAAAGGTTAATTTTAATGTCAACTTAATTTCAAGGTTAATTTACAAAAACTGTCTTAAATAGTTATGCTCTATGACACTTTTTACTAACCTACTTATTTTTGGTGGACTAATTTCAGATGTTTCTTCCTAAAGGTTGACTAAACTGTATTTCCATTCTGTTTTTTATCCTAGTGTAACTATTTTCTACTTACTTGGAACAATGATAACACAATTAGTGGTTCTCTATTTTAATATTTTAATATTATATGGCATTGTTCTGGAAACTACCAAAATACAGAATATCTAGATCTAAACTACCTGTAATTACATATCTAATAATATATGTCCTTGAGTTTTAAAATTACTCTGAATATTTTGTCTGTTGTAAACACAAATATCTCAAATAAAATTTTAGGAGGCAGACAGGTGAATAGAAGCATAAATCAAATTAAATAAAGATTTGTGCCATTTCCAAGGATACTGTTTCCTAGTTGTAATTACATTGATGGTGCTTACATTATAACATAAAGAACTCTCTTGTGCTCAAAATTACTAACTTACTGTTCTATGATACTACATTTGGGAAAGTCAACCATACACCATTGGCAAGGTGCCCAGATTTGTGGACATCTTTCATACCATATGTATCACAAGAACAATTACTTTGTGGAAGTTTTCCTAAGGCAAGGTAACATTCTTTGTACATTTCTAGAAATAACTATCCATAGTTTTTTCTAAAATGATAAAAGAAGAAAACACAATTACAAAAATTGATCTATGAAACAATTTAAAATAAGTATGTCCAAAATTATTTATTCACTGGCCCAATATTTCCCGGTTTAATACATTGAGCTTTTAGGGTATACTTATCAGATGTTAATCTCAATGTGGACTTGATTCTATTAGATATTCTGATAGAAAAATAGAATTCATGTGATTTAAACTCAGCTCTGAAAGTGCTTATAATCTACATGCAGATTTAAGAAAGTGACATGTAAAAAAGCATGTTACTAATTTATAGTAATACATTGATGGCATAAAGAAATGAGAGAGCACAATAGAAAGTGTTATCAAGGAGAACCACTTTGAATAAGAAATTGGATGATTAGAATGTCTCAGAATAATGGAAGGAGGGATAAAATTTTACAAATACCGAGGACTAACTCTGTGGCAGGTACAATACTAAGCAATTTATGTTCAATCAACTATTTTACTTTGCATAAAGATCTCATGAGGTAGTAATTATATCATTTTTACAAATAAAAAAAATTCAATGAGGTTAACTAAGTCCCTCTGTATAATGATTAAAAACTAACAACATTAGTTTTACATTTCAGAGGTGTTGTAAATATTAAATGAAATTATCTATACAAAAACAATCTAAAAATTTAGGGTATCATTAATTTGAATAGCCTGGAAATCTTGTATACAGCCTATTTTGGGGAACCGTGAAGGGCCTGAAATTTTACCATACTGAAAGATGACAAATTATCTTTCCAGTTTCAAAGATATTGGAAGAAGATATGAGATTCTTGGGTTGGAGACAAAAGACAATTTATTACTAACAGCAGTGGTAATAGTCAGAGCAACATTAATGTGGTGGATCCTTAAACCCCAATCTTCAGTGTTAATGTGATGAGTGCCAAGTGACCTACACATTCAGGAGAATGTGTTACAGAGAAGACACCCTGAGATTAGGAAACCCTGGTCTTATATATGGGGCTGATAGCAAACATGACCAAATTGTCATGGAGGGAGATATCTTATTTCCCTAGACATTATACACATCTGCTCCAGAGAGAGACACTATATGCTGCATGGATGAAATGCTTTTTAAAAGATAGTCCAGAGCAAAATTGTCGCTAATGTGTTTGTACATAAATGTGCTGAACTGTGAGCAAGATTTTTCTCTGGGTATCTATATTTATAATTGTATTTGATACATACTAATACATGAATAAATGCTGAATAGGATTATTCCCAAGGTAATAATACAGGAATCAAACAGTAAGTGAAATAGTAATGCATACAGTCATTATATAACTAATAAAATAAAGTAGCAAATTGTACAGTATCATGGTGACAATATTTTAAATATATAAAATATTTGTATTATTAAGCTAAGAAAATGTATGAAATCACTTCAATGAAACATCCCAGTTTAGGCTGGAGTTATTAGAAAATAATGTTCTGAAGATCATGACTCAAGATGACCTTCACAAGTAAGGCAAGGATTACGGAATGAGGTCAGCTTTAATACGAATAGGATCCTATACAAGAAAGTACAAGATTCTGGGGAACTGTTCTGGTCTGCTGGGGAAATACCAGGGCATGGGTCAGTAAGCATACTAACAGTGATTGAAGAGCAATTCATTTTTGCACTTTATATCTAGTGAAGGTACTGTTAAGTATACAACCATACAGGTTTAATATTGCTTTAGAGACTGGGTAGAGATAAAAGTTTAAATGGTATAGAACTTCTTGGTAGCAATGTGGCAGGAAAGGAACTGGCAGGAATTAGTCTGAGAACAAAGAGTTATGTCCCCATAAAATCAAAAGATGGTAAAAATAGTTGAAGAAATAAATCACCTTTGATTTATTTTCCTTACCATTCCTAATTTTAATATATGTTTTATGTTTTATAAGTTTTATAATTTATGTAAATGTCAGAATGGTGCTCTGCTTGTTACTATAGTAAATGTTTAATTTGAAAGTATTTTCGTAGGAGAGAATTGGGGTGAGGTAGGTAGAGGGATTGACATATAAAGTCATACTCAAAATTGTTTCTTATTTAGAGATGATAATGTATATTAAGTGCACGTTTGTTTCTAATTTCATAGATCAATTCAGAAAATATTTAAAGGAAGTAAAATTCAGGGTTGTAGCATAAAGAAGCAGACCAGGGCTTCCATGGTGGTGCAGTGGTTGAGAGTCTGCCTGCTGATGCAGGGGACATGGGTTCGTGTCCCGGTCCAGGAAGATCCCACATGCTGCGGAGTGGCTGGGCCCGTGAGCCATAGCCACTGAGCCTGCACGTCTGGAGCCTGTGCTCCGCAATGGGAGAGGCCACAACAGTGAGAGGCCTGCATACTGCAAAAAAATTAAAGAAGCAGACCGAATGTAATAGTCTCAATCAGCAATGTGCTAATGGAAATCTATAAATAAAACACATATTCCAATAAAATAGGGAGACCAAAAAAATAATAATTCATAGAAAAAATATGTAAAATCTAATAATTAATTAAAAGTAAATTCAAACTCACTATTTATAAGAAAACTTGAATTTTAATGTGTTTTATTACAAAATTACAAAGTTAACAGTTTTAGTAAGAACACAGTGGAAAAAAAAAGTATTCTCATAGACCACTAATGGAAATGTACACTTCTGCCAACTTTCTGGAAGTTAATTTGTCAAGTCAATAAATACTTAGTGCTTTAAACATGTTCATATCCTGTAATGACTTCCTCCCCAGAAATTTACATCCGAGAGATCTCAGTAAAATTAATCAGAATGTGAGTATTAATCATGTAGATCAAAATGGAGTTTGTTGTCCTTTTGTTTACTTATGCTGCTTCTGGATCATCAGTGCTATTCACGAGTGGGTAATTTGTCAAATAGGATGTTATAGTTATGCAGAGAAAAGTGGTTGGTATTGGCTAGACTCATGGTCAAACCTGAAGACTGAAGATCTAGACAGAGTTTTACTGAGCTTGGCCATATGGTAAATCAATTTGACCTTAAGAGGCAAGAACCATACCCTAGTGCAAGATGTGTGTGAGATTGGGTGAGTGTGGAAATGTAGGAGTGAAGATCAGAGGAAAGAACTTTGGTGCTTCCATCTCTCTGATATAATCAGAGAGGCAATCTAATGGTCAAAATCAGCACATATTTTACCTTTAACCCCTAGAACAAAGTGTGAATATTTTTCTGCTACAAGTGAGGTTATATTATTTCTGGTTATGGAGTAGCTATGCCACATTCAGACATAAAGTCACTTCTCTCTCTCTGTATCGATATAAATATCTATGGTCAATTCACATTATTTATGGATTCCATATTTGCCATCTGCTTACTCGTTAAAATTTATTTTAAACCCCAAATCAATATTCAGATACTTTCACAGTAACTCAGACATGTGCTGTATAGCAAAAAAATTTAAGTTGCCTGAAACTCAGGTTCCCAGCTGAGGCAGACAAGACCATATTCTGCCTTCTTGTTTCAGTTCTCACACTGTAAAAAGCTATTCTTCTTTTCCTGTGTAGTGTCACATTTTCACTCTTTTTGCTGGTGATTTTGCTGTTTAAAATAGCTCTCAAGTATAGTGCTGAAGTGCTGTGCATTGTTCCTAAGTGCAAGAGGGCTATGATCTATTTCACTGAGAAAATATGTGTGTTAGACAAGCTTCATTCAAGCGTGAGCAATAGTGCTGTTGAGTTCAATGTTCATGAATCAACAATATATATTAAACAAAATGTCTTTTAAAGAAGCACAGGTAAAACAATATTATGTATAGATCAGTTAATGAAAATGTTATGAACAGAGGCTCACAGAGACATAATTATGTCCAGGAGCAATGGTTCAGTTTTCATTAATTCAGTGTTCATTGTAATTGTATAGGACATAGCTACAATTAATAATAAGAATTAAATATATATATATAATATGGGAAGGTTGCATCTGCATCTTCATATCTCTTTCTCTCTCTCTCTCTCTCTCTCTCTCTCTCTATATATATATATATATATACACATATATAAATACATATATACACATATATATGCACATACAAACACAGAAATACAGATATATACACACATGTAACAATTACTACATATATTAAAATTTCTGAATAAATATTAGATAACCAGATTATAAATGAATTAATTTTTCCTTATACATTTCAATAACTTCCAAATGCTCTACAATCACTATTAATTTCACACATCCAAATAAATAAATCTCACTTCAAAATCATAATATGTTACCATTTAATCAAATTGTTAAAAATTCTAGGCTTTTTGACTTAAATGTCTACTTTTAGGAAATTTCTTATTGCAAAATAAAAGGAGGCATATAAAAGTTATGGGTGAAAATATTTATTGCAAATCACTTATAGTAGTAGTGTAATATTGAAAGCAACTTAAATATTTCATGATAGAGAAATGGTTAAGAAACATATGGAACATAAGTATAATTAAATAATTTTCTCAGAGTATTCTGCAATATGGGAAATTGTAAATATACACTGTTCATTGTACAAAGAAGGTGATAACAGAGTACACGTCATAGAATACAAGATTTTTTAGAAAATAATATATACAATATTAACATGTTGCCATATTTATTGTATGATATACAATGAATGATGTTTAAAATAAGTCATAAATAATTTATATGTTAACTATGTTATTAGAGTTAACAGTAGTTATCTCTGTACACTGGGAATTTGCATTCTTTTCCATCTACAATATATTTTAATATTTTATTTTTACTTCAAATAATATGAGTTCTTTTTCTTAATAAAAGAAATTTGTGACATAAGAGAATATATTTTAAATGTTACAGTAGTCACCTTGTGACTACTTCTTGCTTTTAAAATATGCTGCAATATGTATATAATTCTGAAATAATAATGTTTTCTGCTTTTTAAATAATAATATAATGTAATTGGTCTTATCAGCAAATTTACCTAAGCTGTGGTTCCATTAAATCTGGCAGGGCGACTCTAAAGTGTAGGTACATGATGAAACACAGACATTGTGAAAAACATATCGACAATGTAACAGTGTATCCTGGTTGCAATGAAAAGAAACACAATTGTATAAATGTGAATTTATGGGAATGTCTATTACATTTGTCCAAACTTTCTTTTTTCTTTTTTTGGCCGTGCTGCGAGGCTTGCAGGATCCTAGTTCCCAGAACAGCGATTGAACCTGGGACCCTGGCAGTAAAAGTGCCGTGTCCTAACCACTGGATCACCAGGGACGTCCCTACATTTTCCCAAACTTTATAAATATGTCTTTGGAGAGAGGAATGAGAGAACTATAGGGTCTCTTGTACATGGCATATAATTTTCCCAGGAAATACTAAGAAACAGATGTCAGATTTAAATCAGAATGTTAACTAAGGGTTAAGGTAACACAAAGACCTGTTGCCTAGAAGGAAACAAGAATGGATGAAGGAATCGCCTGTATCAGAGAAGTGTGTAAAGAACTAGAGCTTTCAAGTCCTAAGAGTCAACTGTTTGAGTCGTCTTTGATTGAAGCTACAAAGTGCCTTAAAGCTAGAAAGAGCCTGAAGCTGCATTAAAATTAGTGACTTCAGGATTCCCTGGTGGTGCTGTGGTTGAGAGTCTGCCTGCTGATGCAGGGGACACGGGTTCACGCCCCGGTCTGGCCACTTAGCCTGCACGTCCGGAGCCTGTGCTCCACAATGGGAGAGGCCACAGCAGTGAGAGGCCCGTGTACTGCAAAAAAAAAAAAAAAATAGTGACTTGGAGATGAGATGTTTATCCTCAGAGAAAATGGAAATGAATTTGAGTTTGGGTCTGTGCCAGAAGGTTATTCAAAAAAGCAATTTAAGAAGATGATTAGTTGTGTCCCCTTTTCACCCTTTCATTTATCTATACATGGAAAATACATTTTTAAAAAGTACTCCTTGCAAATTAGAAATATCACCCCAGAACTTTTCACAAGAAAAGAGACCTCTTCCTTTTACTACTTGGGAACAGTACCAGCCAGCATGTATAGAGTACTGACCAGGTGCCTAGCACGGTAAATGCTTTATATGTATTAATTCATTTAATTTTTATCAACTACTTTAAAAAGTAGACACTTTTTTTCCCCAATTTTACCAAATCTGTTTAGCATTAGACAGCTAACACGTGGCTAAGCAAGTCTGCCTTCAGAAACTTGACATTAGCCAGTATCCTAGAGCAGCCATGAAATACAAGGGATTACAAGCTGAATATCCCACTGATAGATTTTAATGTATTCAATTCATCATATTGAATAAATATAAATATTTGACTCATTTTATTTCAAAAACATTATCTGCATTTTTATCCCCCCAAATATTCTGAGAAGACAAGTGAAATATCATGTAAGAAAGCAACAAATAACAGTTCATTACCTGAAAGAAAAGTCATATTGTTATTCCAGTGAATATATTAGATGAGCAAGAAAGTGCTCTTGATCTTAAGGTATAAAATAAGAAGGAAGATCCAGTCACTGTATTCACACTTTAACTGTGAAAACTCTTTCCATGTCTTGAGCCATAGAGACACACAGACTCATCTATTTAAAAGGTTATTTACACAATCTTTATGTAACATGCATCTAGTTCCAAATGCCATTTTGTTCTAAAAGCAAAATTTAAAAAGTCATATGTGACATAACCTTCCAAGACTGAACCAGGAATAAATAGAAAATATGAATTGACCAATCTCAAGTAATGAAATTGAAACTGTGATTAAAAATTTTCCAACAAACAAAGCATCAGGACTAGATGGTTTCACAGGTGAATTCTATCAAACATTTAGAGAAGACCTAACACCAAATTTTTCTCATACTCTTCCAAAAAGTTTCAGAGGAAGGAATATTCCCAAGCTCATTCTAAAATGCCACCATCAATCTGATACCAATATCAAAGGTATTACAGAAAAAGAAAATTACAGACCAATATCACCAATGAATATAGATGTAAAATCCCCCAAAAATAGTATAAAAGAGAATCCAACAACACATTAAAAGGATCATACACCATGATAAAGTGGGATTTATCCCAGTAATGCAAGAATTCTTCAATATATGCACATCAATCAATATGATAAGCCATATTAACCAATTGAAGAATAAAAACTATATGATCATCTCAATAGATGCAGAAGAAAGCTTCTGACAAAATTCAACACCCATTTATGATAAAAACTCTCCAGAAAGTGGATATAAAGGGGACCTACCTCAATATAATAAAGACCATATACAACAAACCCACAGTAAACATCATTTTCAATGGTGAAAAACTGAAAGTATTTCCTCTAAGCTCAGGAACAGGACAAGGATGTCCACTCTCACCACTATTATTCACATAGTTTTGGAAGTCCTAGCCATGGCAATCAGAGAAGAAAAAGAAATAAAAAGAATACAAATTGGAAAAGAAAAAGTAAAAATGTCTTTGCAGATGACCTGATACTTTACATAGAAAATCCTAAAGATGCCACCAGAAAACTACTACAGATAATCAATGAATTTGATAATATTGCAGGATACAAAATCAATGCACAGAAACCTCTTGCATTCCTATACACTAACAATGAAAGATCAGAAAGAGAAATTAAGGAAAAATTCAATTTACTATTGCATCAAAAAGAATAAAATACCTAGGAATAAACCTACCTAAGGAGGCAAAATATGTGTACTTGGAAAACTATAGGATACTGATGAACGAAATCAAAGATGACACAAACAGATGGAGAGATATACCATATTCTTGGATTGGAAGAATCAATAGAGTGAAAATAACTATACTTCCCAAAGCAATCTACAGATTCAATGCAATCCCTATCAAATTACCAATGGCATTTTTTTATAGAACTAGAACAAAAAATCTTAAAATTTGTTTGGAGACACAAAAGACTCCAAATAGCCAAAAGAATCTTGAGAGAAAAAAAAAAATGGGGCTGGAGGAATCAGGATTCCTGGCTTCAGACTATACTACAAACCTACAGTAATCCAGACACTATGGTATTGGCACAAAAACAAAAATATAGATCAATGGAACAGGATAGAAAACCCAGAGAAAAACTCATGCACATATGGTCAACTAATCTATGACAAAGGAGGCAAGTGTGTACAATGGAGAAAAGACAGTCTCTTCAATAAGTGGTGTTGGGAAAACTGGACAGTTACATGTAAAAGAATGAAATTAGAACATTCCCTAACACCATACATACAAATAAACTCAAAATGGATTAAAGACCTAAATGTAAGACTGGACTCTATCAAACTCTTAGAGGAAAACATAGAAGGAACACTCTGACATAAACCATAGAAAGATCTTTTTTGACCCACCTCCTAGAGTAATGAAAATAAAAATAAACAGGACCTAATGAAACAAAAGCTTTGGCACTGCAAAGAAAACTCTAAACAAGATGATAAGTCAACCCCCAGAATAGGAGAAAATATTTGCAAAACAAATCAACAGACAAAGGATTAATCTCCAAAATACATAAACAGCTCATGCAGCTCAATATCAAAAAAACAAACAATCCAATCCAACAAAGGGCAGAAGACCTAAATAGAGATTTCTCAAAAGAAGACATACAGATGGCCAAGAAGCACATGAAAAGCTGCTCAACATCACTAATTATTAGATAAATGCAAATGAAAACTACAATAAGTTATCACCTCACACTTGTTAGAATGGGCATCATCAGAAAATCTACAAACACTAAATTCTGGAGAGGGTGTGGAGAAAAGGAAACCCTCCTGCACAGTTGGTGGAAATGTATGTTGATGTAGCCACTATGGAGAACAGTATGGAGGTTCCTTAAAAAACTAAAAATAGAATTACCATATGGCCCAGCAATCCCCCTACTTGGCATATACCCAAGGAAAACCATAATTCAAGAAGACACAGGCACCTCAATGTTCACTGCAGCACTAATACAATAGCCTGGTCATGGATGCAACGTAAATGTCCATTGACAGATGAATGGATAAAGAAGATGTGGTACATATATACAATGGAATATTACTCAGCCATAAAAAGGAGTGAAATTAGATCATTTGTAGAGACGTGGATGGAACTAGAGACCATCATACAGAGTGAAGTAAGTCAGAAAGAGAAAAACAAATATCATATATTAACACATATATGTGGAATCTAGAAAAATGGTACAGATGAACTGGTTTGCAAGGCAGAAATAGAGACACAGATGTAGAGAACAAATGTATGGACACCAAGGGGGAAAGGGGTGGCTGGGATGAATTGGGAGATTGGGATTGACAAATATACACTAATATGTATAAAATAGTTAACAAATAAGAACCTGCTGTATAGCACAGGAACTCCACTGTACAGTAGAAACTAACACAACATTGTAAAACAATATACTCCCAATAAAAATAAATCATATGTGTATGATATGCATATTTTGTGGCACAAAGATTATTCAAATGATCATTTTCTAACTCCTAGAAGAATCAATAATATTTTTAATAAGCAATGATAATATTCTCAATAAACTATTAAGAAGGTAATAGTAGGGAAAAGCCCCCTAAAATGTGTATATGTGTATCTGTCTTTGTACATGTTCAATAGGTGTATACACATACACACATACATACATATAAACATAAGGCACATATACAGGTATGTAAATATATACACACATATATATTTTTTTTTCCTGAAAGCCTCACAGTGTGCTGTAATTCAATTAAAATATGTTTTATCTTTTTTTCTCTGAGGTCTTCTCAGTGACGTTCAGTGACATGACCAAAGTTCTGGAAACTATTTATTTCATAGGTATGGAAATAGAGTGTATAAACTCTTTACTTCTTAACCTGTTACAGTTTATTAATTCCAGAGTCCAGATGAGCTACTTGTATGATTATCTTAACCCTCTTCATCTCCATCTTTTGCAGGAAAATTCAAGGCTATTTACAACTTTTTTTTAAGACAATATCTTTGTCCATACTGATATTTATAATACTGTTTTAATTAGAGAACCCAACAGAGTATCTATTTGGGTTTTCATCAAAATTATTCCTCACATCAGAAGTCTTATGAAGTTAAGCCTTTAAGTGTCTAGTGAAAGATGGGGAACTAGAAGTGACAAATTCTGCCCCTGGCTAATGTTATCTCTTATAACATCTTAAGTTCTGTTTTGCTCTAGCTGGATAAAGTGACAACATTGCGATGCTTTAAAAATTTGTTGCCTGTGTAGTAAGAGCAAACAAGTTTATATTTTCAGTGTTTGGTTGATGTTGGCAATTCTGATTGCCCCTGTGCTACATATATTTAGTTTGTTTTATCTATGTCTTATTCCAATAAGAAAATTCTATGAGGGTAGGGATCCTGTTCATCTTATTTAATCCTATGTCCCCATTATTCAGTATACTACTTGGAATGTAACAACATTCAATCACTGAAGGAAGTAATAAATGGAGAAGATATCAGATTTAGTTCCATAATATTGTGTGTGTATTACATTAAAATGTAAAAGATATATTTGTATCAAGGCATAATTAAGAGGTAATAAAGTATATAGAAAAGTTGCATAAGGTACAATAGTAAAATATTTCAATTTCTAATTTATTATCTCAAGAACATTTTATAAAACATTAGAAAAAATTATATGTTAGAAATATGTGTAATTTATATTGATTATTTTAACAAGAACTGAATTCCAATCAAATTTGTAAAATTCACTAAATCATAATCTGCTGCCAGTATCATAAGGCTTTAATTTTTGCACCATTTAATGATAGTGTTATAAAAATTATTTATATATTTTTTTATCTAAATGTGTCAAGTTGCACTTGAGTTTACTTCCAGATGAATTCTAGAATCATTCTGTAATTTAAAATAATAAAAAGTAAATGGCTAGGATTTTGACTAGAAATATATTTGAAACTAAAACCCAATAATTTCCATTCAAGAGAATAGCATTTATTCAAGATGTATTTCACAAATATTGAACTCTGGAAATTATCAAAAGGTTAACAAACAAAAATGTTTATTCAAGAAAAAAATACTAGGTCTCTGTTTGAAGAGTTTTAGGACAAAACTCTGGCCAAAAACCCACCAGTCTCTCGGCCATCAGAAGGAGTATACCTATGGAACCCATTGAAAGTCCTATCACCAGCATATTGCCACTATTTGACCCAACATGGAGCTCCCAGGAAAAGTCTTATCCCCAGGCTTTGATGACTGTTTGACCTGACTCAGAGCTCAGCTCAGGAGAAAAAGAAAAAAAAATGAAAAACAAAAAACCTTTATCCTCAGGCACTGAAAACAATCAGCGGCAATTAGTTAACATGTAATAGAAGCCGCCTAAAGCTATCAATACAATACTAATTTGGGCAAACAAGATCACAGCCAAAAATTTTAAAGTAATGTTTAGGGAACAGGAAGTATACAGAGGGGTTGGAAAAGCTCTGCCACATTCCTGGTGATAGAGAAAGTTGCAAGCAATCCCAGGAGAGACTGGACAGAGCTGCAGTTATTCACCTTGGCTGTTTCAGAAGGAATGTACAAGGAGCAAGGGAAGCAAAAGGCAGCATTAACACTACTTGTATGTTGAAGGTAATCCCTTCTAACATGTGCACACATATTATCTTCTAAGGGTAGAAGACTTACTGTCTAAAGGAACTTAAGGAAATCATTGGCTGACCACTAAGCTATGCTGGCTGCTGACCGAGGTCCAACTAGTAGGAAGTCAAGTTTTAAAATAAACATGAAGGGTGTAGAATGACAGTTTGTGTACCTTGAAATTCATATATTGACACCTAATACCCAGTGTAGTCCCCCCAATGGAGGTGGGGCCTTTGGGAAGTGATTAGGTCATGAGTGTGGAACCCTGATGATTGGGATTAGAGCTCTTATAAATGAGAGCCCAGACAGCTCCCTTTGCCTTCTGCCATGTGAGGGCCCAGCAGAAAGGGCACCTGTGAACCAGGAAACAGGCTTCCATCAGACAGAGATCTACTGGCACTTACATCTTGGGTTTCCTGACCTTTATAACTATGAGAAATATATTTCTATAGTTTATAAGTCACCCAGTTTATGCTGTTTTAACAGCCCAAATGAACTAAAGCAAGGATAATAATTAATGAAACAAAAGAAACAAACAACAACAGAGGATTTAGTGGCTGCACACTTCAGGGAATAAAAGTTATAGAGAAATAGTATAGAAAAGTAAATAAACATACAGCAACATTAGCACCAACAGAAACAGCAACAGCAACCACTGAGGGATCTGATTCCAGAACTGCTATCCCATGTTATCTAAAATGTCTAGGTTTAAATAAAAATTTAGGAGACTTGCAAATAAACAGAAAACTGTTGTCCATACAAAGGAAAATAAACATTCAATAGAAGCTGTCTGTGAAGGGACTTGGATATTGGATTTAGAAGACAAATAATTTAAATTGGTCATTATAAATATGCTCAAGGAACTAAATAAAAACACCTCTGAAGAACAAAGGAAAGTGTGACAACTATATCTCACTACATATCACAATAAAGGGATAGAAATTATATAAAAGAACCAATAGAAATTCTAGAATTGAAAAATCCAATAACTTAAAAGAAATTTTACTAGAGGGACTCAATAGCAGATCTGAATTGACAGAAGAGCAATCAATGATCTCTGAGTAGTACTGACACCTGAGTAGCACTGAGTACAACTACTACTCAGGTCTTGGTTTCCAATGGCATTCTCCAACCTAAGGGACTAGAACTCTTTGGAGAAATGTTTGATTCGAGGGTCAGGGCAGGGAAAATACAACGTAAGCTAAAGCATCTTTTAGTAAGAGCAATGAAGGAAGTGCTCACATAATAAAGGAATGGGGTCATGATAAAGGTACACAGGAGCCAAACTGAAAGAACTTGTAATGAAAAAAGGCAGGATATAATGAATAACAGTAGTATTGGATTATAAACCCAAAGATAAAATAAAAAACATAAATCAATGGATTTTTACATAACTTACTAAATAAAAAAAGAAACAAATATTCCTTGCAGAAAAAATCCAAATAGTAAAGAATCAGGAACATAGAAAATCACCAATAGAACCATGATCATAGTTGCTGCAGGTGAGATTCACTGAAGAATGTTAAAATTAGTGATGAAATTGTATGTGAAACAGGACATTTGACTCACTTATTTCTAAGAGATGGGTATCATATCCCCCTCACTGGAGGCCAGGCTTAACTTAGTGATTCTCTTTAAGAAAGGTGTATTAAAAGGGGAAGATGGCAACTACAGTGATCAAGGCCATCATGTTGGTGTCATGTGCCCCTGATATATGTACTGAGAAGGCACACACGCCTCTGCGCTATTCTTCACAAAATCCATAGCCTCAGTGTAATCCTGAGAAAACACCAGACAAACTCAAATTGAGGAACATTCTGCAAAATACTCTCCAAAACTGGCAAGTTTGTGAAAGACAAGAAAATTCTAAGATACTCTTATAGATTGAAGGAAACTAATTAGATACAGCATTAAAATGTAACTTGGTGTCCTGGATTGGATTCTGACCCATAAATTTTAAAAGGACACTAGTTGGCTCTGGGTTGAGTACTCTGAATATTTTAATAACATTAATTCCTATAATCCATGAACACAGGATATCTTTCCATTTGTTTGTGTCTTCTTCAAAGTCTTGTTAGTTCTGTCTGCCTGGCAGAAAATGGACAAAAACAAAGAAATAAATAGGTGTCTAACTGTGGATTCAACTAGGAAACTAAGGTAAGATGAGGGAAAAAAGGAAGGTGGTCTACTTTATGACATAACAATTACCCTGCTTGTATTTAACATATGTCATAAGCAGTTTTATCTCAAATGATTCAGAAATCTATTCTTCTAAGATAAAAAAAACATTTCACAAACAAATCCAAAGTTTCAGATTAGAGTCAACAAAATGTTTTTGTATCATTGTGAGTTGCCTGTTATAAACACTGCCTTTAAACCAGAAAAAAGAATAAAATGGTGTCTTCGTTTTCCTAGTGATTAATTGACTTGAAAGTGATATTGGAGAAATTTCAGAGTGATAATATTTAGAATACTTACTTAAGAAAAAAACCTCAGAAGTAACTGTGAATTATGGGTTCCTCTAACCATGTAATGTTCTGTAAAGGAAAGAATGTTCCATCCATCATGATTGGTTAGTCAATAACTAATAAGGAAATAACAAAGCCCATCTCTATACACCACTGGCATATTTTCTGTTAAAATATATTTTCCTCTCCTCCAGCAAACAAACAAACAAAAAAAAGGACATTAGTGCAAAACTGGAGAAATAAAAACAAATACCTGCAGTTCAGTCTATACTACTGAGCAAATATCAATTTATTTGTACCATAAGTATGAGCAACATTATATTACAGAAAATTATGAGAGTGGTATATGAGAACACTATGTTCTCTCTTTGCAACTTTTATGTACACTGAAAAAGTTTAAAGTTAATAAATTACAAAGTTAAAAAGCTCACTTAAAATATTAAAATATATAAAGTTTTAAAAATAAATTAAAATTTAAAATAATAGAAATGAAAATTAAATATTTAATGGCTTTAAATGTGTAAGAATTAAAAATTAAAACATTAAGAATTACAATACAAATAATTTTTGAACTTAAAACATTGAAAAGTTTAAACAAAAATTATACTCAAGAGAATTTAGGTTTATATTACTTTTATCTTTCAATATTTGACATACGAATTAAGACTGAAAAATAACCATAGTTATTAATTCAATTTAAATTAATAATAAAGCCATTATTAGCACAAATAATTTTTATGGAAAATAAGTATATTATCTTTTTAAAAATTAATGTGCTGAAGGAAATCATTTTATGTTTTGGCAAAGCTATGTAATCTCTGGTTTAAAAGAAGACAGCTTGAATTTCACCTGCTTCTACATTTAATCTACTGTTCTATCTGGTTTTGGTCAATGTACATGAAGAAAATTTAGCCTTATAGTCTTATGTAATCAGAAAAAGAAAAAGAATTTTAACAGCATTTTCAGGTACTTGTGGATATTCTTCTTTGATTCTCTACTCAAATTCAACATGTGGTATTATCTTGAACATTAGTTGCAATTTGCAATTTCAAGCTATATCGACAAAGTTTTTGTACTTTGTTATATAAAAATCTATTGTCCTGAACTTGAATGAACCATTATCCATAAAGAATCTTTTAATATCAAGCATTGATCATTTGGAAATGTTTCACTGAGTTATGCAGATATTCCAGTTTTTGACACATTACATTTTATCAAAAAATCACTTTCACTAATATCACTACCTATTTCATCATAAAGGTCTTAAAGTACTGGGTAACTGTAAAATTCACAGTGGCAGATACAAGTTTTTAAGAAATCTAATTTTTATTTGAAAACTCAGATCTCATTTCCAGTCAAAAACACTGTCAGTTCTTTTCTTGAAGTAACAGTCTCCCTTTGATCCTTTTTGAGAAAAATGTCTAACAATTATTCAAGTCTGAATAATTATAAATTACTACTCAGACATTCTTTCAAGTATAAATGGTGTTCTATGACAAATATTGGCTATTTCAGTTCACAGCTTGAGCAATCACACTGCTTCCTTTCTCAAGAAAAATCTTATAATTTGAAAGGCAGCAGAATGTTCTACGGGTCCTTCCCTTATTGTCACATAGAGTAGTTCCTTGTACCAAAGAGCTAAGATTAAATAAATGTAATATTTTCACTGCTACATCAAGGACATCTTTCAGCAACACTTTGTGTGTGTGTGTGTGTGCATGAGTGTATGAAGAACACAGGACTATGAATAAAATTTGTTGCCCTGTTTTATTCAGGATAAGGTCCCAGTGATTGTACCTATCATTGTTTTGAAATCAGCAGAAAAAATATCAACAGAGACAAAAGGGAAAACAATGTCACAGTATCGTGAAAATACTTTTACCTTTGGTACTCCCTGAAACTGTCTAGAGACCACACACTGAGATCCCTGGTCTCCAGTCAACAGGAAGGAATCCAAAGGGGCAGTTTACATTTCTGAGGAATAGTCCCAAATACAGTGGGAGCTGCTTCCTAGATTCTGTTAGATGTGGCACTCTGATTATTATAAATTTTTTAATTCCATTCATATAATTCCATTATATGAATTTCACAAAAAAAAAAAAACAAGAAAACATGTTGTTTAAATATTTTTTTCATTTTCCACTTTTGGGGAAGATATGATGTAACAGATTTATAGCAGCTTTTTAAGGAAATTGGAATATCTAATCTCATAAAATATATATATTTAAATTTTAGACTATTACTCATAATATGTATATTTTTAAATTTTAGACTAAAACTCATATTATACTTATTTTACTCATAAAAATGAGATTGATATATAGACAGACAGATGGAGCCAGAGAGACAGGGAGAGACAGAGACAGAGATATGTACAGAGAAAGTGTCCTGATCATCTCCTGTGTCAGCAAATACATAGGCAAATATAAGCTGACATGGTTATTGCATCAATCCATAGAAAACAATTATGGTTTCAGTTTAAATTTGAAGATTATAAGATAATTGACATTTATTTGAAAAGTCATCAATATACTGGAATATACTGAGTAACATGATATTTTAAACAAATAATTATTATCAATGCATTAGCAACTATGAAAACTAAAGTTATAATCATATGTTTTTCCAAGTGAAAAATCAAAATATGGAAGATATGGAGCCATGTCAATAATAAACTACACAGTCATCCCCTTTTCTTGACTGCATCAGAGAAATCGATGGGCAGCTAGGGAGTCTTAACAACTAGATATTAAAACTCTACCACTTACCATATGATTCTCACCAGGATTCTGACAGATTTAGGTAGATTAAACCACAATTCGGAGAGCTAGGGATTTCTATTGTCCCTAATGACAGCTGACTTGCCTTATAGATCAGTGAATTGTATATCAGAGAGGCAAGTTAATACATTTAAATTAATGCCTTTTGGAGGAGCAACACTTCCTTGGTAACTCCTCTCAGAATTATGTGAAGAAGTATATTATGTAGTCTTGGGATGAGAGACTCCAAAACTGGTGTCTTTTCCACGTACTAGTTCTTTTATTTAGAATAGTTATTCAAACTTTTTGACTTTCAATTTCTTTCTATGTAAAATTATGGAATAAATTTCTCCTCCACAAAAATAACCTTCCATGCTTCTTCCTATGGTGTCACCACTAGTTGTCAGCTAATAGTGCAAACAATATATTTTACTTGTAAATTCCAATTAGTAAAACTACAGGAAAATGACTGCATGTAATTGTTTACAACATTAAAAACTAGTTTTTGAGAAAAATTTTTTTTTCAAAATGAACACTTCAAATTTCTGTTTCATAGGTACTGTGAGGAACTATGACAGGTTAATCCAGATGCTTTGACATGGCCAGAAGTCATATGAAAAGAGAATGGAAAGAATTTTGAGTAGTACAAAATCTTGAGACCAGATGATATGAATTTTGGGGGGAGTGGTTAGGATCCACTTATGAATAACTATTAGTTTATAATAGGTAGATTCTAGTACAATTGAAATAGCAGCACAGTAAAACCAAAGATCTGAAAGAAATTATAAATGTATAAGTTAAAAATTTGAACCTATAAAATATTGATTAGTCACTACAGACATATGAATAGCTATGTTTCAAATCAGACTTTCAAGAATAGAGTCTTTGAGTTCACTTTACACATCTTTACAGTATTCATCAAAGTGTTATGAATACAGGATAAATTCAACAAATATTAATTAACTATAATGAATTCCATGAAATACCTAATTGAAGTAATTGGGGTTAAGACCTTTCCTGAGGCAATTTATTTTTACAATCTAAATCTGGGACTATTTCTCATCAAAAATAAATTATTTGCTTCATTATCTCTAGCAAAAATTTCTATAATAATTATTCCCACATAGGTGAAGATAAATATTGTGACAGAGAAATTTGTAATTACTTTCCTTTGATATTTTAGTTCACACAAGTATTTCCAGATATGATTTGAATAAGCTAAATCTAAAGCAAAACAACAACAACAAAAAATAGGTTCAATAAGCTAAAGAAAAAATAAGTTAGCTCAAGTAAGATGAAGCATTTAGGCTGAGAAGATTGAATATATCAGAAAATATGTGATTTTAAAAAAATATTGAGCATAATTCTTAGCTATGTACTCCCTGGAAGGATGTAGAAGATGATAACAACATATAAAGTCAGACATATTTCTTCCATATATGTACTTTATAAACATTTATCATGATGAAGAAAGTAACTAACCACCATATACAATCAGATCTGTGACTTAAAAGAATTCTGTCCTCAGAGATTTTAATGATGAGGGTCAGAACTTACATTATTATGCTTTTCATGTTAGTGATAATCTACTTTAGCCTCGCGTCAGTATCTATAAACTCATGGAAATAGAATAGTGATGGTTGTCATTTAGTGACTTTTCAATTTTTCTCTTAAAAGAATAAAAGTAAAAATCTTTCAAATTTTTTCACACTATAGATAGAACCATGTAGACAGTTTCTTTTCAGGTTTATATAAAATTGTTCTTATTTAAGTTTCAGATGAAGAAGTCTTACAACCCTTTATCTATTTATTTCTAAGCACTGAATTCAACAAGCATCAGAGCTACATTCATATTGTCATATTTCAGCTAATCGATTTTTTTATGACATAGAGGTAAATTAAGCATGCCAGGCAGTACAGGAGTCAGAATAAATTATAGAATTATGAAATAGCATCAAAGCCAATTCCTTTAAAGCAGAGACAACAGATACAGTATAATAGGTATGCTAAGTTTATATGTATCTTTGGTTATTCTCATTTTTTGGTAGATTGGTTGTAAATATCCACAAATCTTTACACATTTTGGTATCATACCCTTTGCTATACAATTTTCCATGAAGAAATGGAGTTAACCTAACTTCCTTAAGTATAGACTTGTCTTGTGGTTGGCTTTTAATAATCAAATACAGCAAAAGTGATAGTACCCCAATTCTGAAACTAGGCCTTAAGAGGTCTAAAGTGATTCTCTTCTCTCTTTTGGAACTACCATGTAAATAAGTCCAGGTACTTGCTTGGTGGAAGATGAGAGATTTGTGACCCAGTGGTCACTGTCTCACTAACCAGGCCAGTGCTACATAGGTGAATGGGGTCTCTGTAGACCAGTCAGCCCCAAGCTAACCAACTATCAGATTTCAGGTCATGAATGAACCCAGCAAGGATCAGGCAAATCTGGCTCAAACAAGAAACATGAGCTAAATTAATACTTATTTTTCTTAAGACGCTGTTTTGGGATTTTTTTTTAATGCAATGATAGCAAAACAAATAGCTCTTTTCTATATTTTCTTTAACAGTTGAAACATAGAATCTTTTATTTGGAATTTAGAGGCCATTTAAAATAATGATATCTAAACTTGCTTGCCCATTATATTCAGTTAAGAATATAGTAAAAATAGATTCCCAAACCACAATTCAAATCTAAAGGATCTCTCTAATGCCAGTGGGTGGCAAGCACTAATTTAGTCTCATCATCCTCTATACAAATTCCTTTTCTATTTAATCTGTGAAAGGTACTTACTTTCTATACTAGGCAACTTATGAACTAAATCATGTGATGAACAAATCTAGCTTTTAGAAAAAACAACTCTTCATATACACAGGCAAAAATCTTCCTCATTATAACTTCCATATAATCTTACTGGTTCCATAAATTTATTATTTTTGCTATGTAACTTTCCCTCAAATATTTGGAGAGTGCTATATATTCTTTAGCCTTCATGTCTTCAAGCTAAAAAGTTTATTTTTTTTTAAAATTTTATCTTTTTAACTATAAACATCTTAAATCTTTGCTTTAATTCTTCCCATAAATAAAATGATAACCTTGGTCATGGCAAACTCTAGCTATAAATTAAGTGAACAATAAAGGCATGGTTTCTGATTCCTTAGAATTCTGTTTCTTGCTACAATCTTTTAATTAATGTTCACTTAAATCATGGTGCTCAGATAAGAATATTTTAGATTACATGGGTTTTATAAGGTGAAGAGTAAAGTAAGATATTACTATCCACATCTGGGTACTATATTTTAATAAATAAATCTTCTAATACTTTGTGTTTGCTGTCTCCGTAAGTCTGAAGCTCCCAGGAGAAATATCCCATTCCCATGTTTGAGAGTCACTTTTTATTTTCTCGTCATATTTACTGTGTGAGTGGAAATCTACACAGCCCTGGGCCTTAAGAAGGGATCTATGTTTTGTTCACCATTTTAAAATAATTTTCATCTCTGTCATTATCCTAGAAACAAGACCCTGTCAACGTTTGCCCTCAGATTCAGATAATAGCAATTCTAAAATCTAGAAAATAACTAGTAACAAAATGTAGTAAAATCCTCTTCACAATGGCAAAATCTATATAACTAGAGATATTCTATAAAAATATGTGCTACACATATATAGTAAAAGTAAATATATATTTTGAAGTGCATATTAAAGCTCCAAGTATATAGAGATATAACCTTATAAAGATATAATCTTATACATTTAGTTATGTATACATTGATCTATACAAATTTAATGGAATACCATTAATAATCATAATAAAGTAGCTATCAGAAATTTCATCCTACATTTCCTATTGAAAGAGAAGCTCTCAAAAGTAGCCAAGACATTTTTAAAGAAAAATAAAATACAAAATTTAAAATAGAACAAAAATTGTCCAAGACATGTTGCTATGAACAAACACAAATTTTAAAATTGTAAGATTATTTGAGATTCTGTATGATATTTTCTTCTTTCAAGAGATTTATTTTCCTTGCCAGAAACCAGCTAGGGTGGGAACAGACAACTTTGATAAAATCCAAGATTGACTTATTCAAGACTATTCTTCAGTTCTTGTGAAGACATCTCTATTTCCAATTACCACTAGCACAATGGTTTACCCTTCTTGTGTCCTAACTACAAGTCAGACCTTCACTCCTTAGTTGAACTCCAAATTTTCTCCAGCCTTAAAAGATTTAAATTGAAAGCTCCCAAATGTATCAGCCAGGATTTGATTAGAAATATACAACTACCAAGAACAATGTAGAACAACTGTGTGAGGAATTTGACATTACACAATTTGGGAAAGTGAGGAGGTAGTTAAGTAGTTTATACAAAACTATTCATTTGCATCTGATTTCAGGTCTTCGGAGCAAGGTTGGCTACCAGGAATCAAAGACGAGTAGGAAGTAAGTACTGTCTAATAACTGAACTAGAACTTGTGAGTTCACAAGGATAAACGAGAACTCACATTGTTCTCTCATCACTGGCACATCTCCAACCTTGATAATATTAGAGAATGACCAGAAGGAAAAGTGGTAAACATCATGGAACTAAATATGAATCTGGCTCAATAACTCAAGACATTAAAGGAGATTTCCAGCAGCATCTGGAGGAGCTGTGGCCCAGGTTGCTGCCTTATACCAAAATGGTGAGCCAACAAATCCATGATAATGTATAAAAGTAGCGAGAGTGTCTGCTCTCCCCTTTTAATCATTTTTAAATTTTGCAATCGTTTAACCAATTCAATCCAAGTTACAAGTACCTCTTGCCTGCATCACTGCAACAGCTTCCTAACTGTTTATCCACATCTGCTGTCACTCCCCTTAAATTCACCCTCTTCCAAACAGTGTGATTTTAAATCCAATTGTGCATTTCTCTAGGAAGTCACTGCTTCTCAACATTGGCACAATTAAAATTTGGGGCCAGATAATATTTTGTGAGGGCTGTGTCATGTGCATTGCAGGATATTTAGCAACATCCCTCTCCTCTAGCCACCAGATGTTAGTAGTCCCCTTTCCTCATATCAGACAAAGACATCTCTAGTCATTGTCAAATCCTAAGTACAAAATCGAAATCCCTCAAGGGTCACTGTTTCAGGTCAAAATTATCCAGTGTTTTCCTCATTACCCTTAGGAAAACATGCAAAATCTTAACATACCTTACAAGGCTGAACTACAAGCTGTCTTCCTATCTCTTCTGCCTCTTTCACCATATTTGGAATCTTGGGTTGACTGTAACGTAGTCAAACTTACCTTCTTTAGGTTTTCAAAATGTACCAAACTTTCCCTTCTCAGGCACTTTGAACATGATGTAGTTTCTATACATTCCCCTTCACCTCATCAACCAACCATCATCGCTCAGATGATTTAAATGTCAGTTGAAATATATTTTCGTGGAAGACTTCTAGAAACACAGAAATTAGCATAGGCCTTTTTGCTGAGAGTTTTCATGTACTCTATGCCTGTGCTTTGGCATTTTAATCACAACTGGAACATGTAACTACTTTAATGACTTTCTTCCTTCAAAATATCCTGACATCAGCCCACAAAAAGCATGGATGGATAGTGTGTTTCTTTTATTCCTAGAGACGGGCATATCATTGGTACTCAGTAATTAATTGTTGAGTAAGTGAATAAAAAATATATTCAACAGAGAAAACACCTGCATTCAATTAAGAAAACTTCTAATAATTTCTGGAAATGAAAGTCTTCTCTCCCACTGCTGATAAAACATACTTAGATCTAGATCCTAGATGGTATGAATTATCTCTAGACCTCACTGACCTCTCTTGTTGAGGTCTTTACTAGAAAAGTTCTCAATTTGATGACTGTACCAAGTCCGACCACTGTCTACCCTGTGGGAAATATCCTGGGGCAAGAGTACCACAGGCCAGTTAAAAAAGTTACTTTAGTTTTTTTATGCTTTTTGACAATTTGGAACTTTAATCTTCCATCTCTTCATCTCAGTCTTCCATATACTTATAGAAATATCTGATTAAGGTGGTATCTAATTAAATATTCTGCTAATGATCCTGCATGCTCTAATTTCTCTATGCATTATTTCAGCTTGCAGGAACTTACCCATTTGTACCAGTCCTTAGACAGTTCAGGGTCTCTTGGCTTCTTCTGAGATACTTATGTCTAGATTCTGAAGTACCTGTTATTTCAGCACTGAAACCCTGCAGCACATCTGCATAGATTACCTCCCTGCTTTGTCAGTGGTGCCCTGCAGCCTGAATAACTATATGGCGGTAAAAGTACAGTTTAGCATGAAAACACCTGTTTATCTTCTTCTTAACCAATGCAGCTGAGCTTCTTGCCATATGGTGAAAATACTCCCAGTTCTCTAACAGCAATTATTCTGGCACTGCTGACAGAACAGCATGGAGCAAAGACAAGCCAGGTTCCTAAGCCTCACCTGGAATTGTTAATGGGATTCCCAGGGAAGAAGGTTCAGGGTCATTGATGGGCATATGAGATACAACCATTGAAATCTCCACAGAATCATGGAGAAATCAAGATTTATCAATTTCTGCTTTAGATTCATTTGTACCTAAACATGTTTGTTTCATTTTATTTTAATTTTAATTTTAATTAATTAATTTATTTATTTTGCAGTACATGGGCCTCTCACTGCTGTGGCCTCTCCCACTGCGGAGCACAGGATCCGAACGCGCAGGCCCAGCGGCCATGGCTCACGGGCCCAGCCGCTCGGCGGCACGTGGGACCCTCCCGGACCAGAGCACGAACCCGTGTTCCCTGCATTGGCAGGCAGACTCCCAACCACTGCACCACCAGGGAAGTCCTGTTTCATATTTTAAAAGTAAAGGCACATTTTTCTTTCTTTAACTAAAATGCTTATAAACAAATAAAACTTGTTATCCGGGCTCAATAGTGGAATGGCAAAATTCTATTTATATTTATGTTTGGAAATAAATGACTTATGATGAAAGAGTGGTTATAAAATAATTATGCAGTATGGTAATTTCCCATATATTTAATATTTTAATGTTTAATCCTAATTACAATCCTGTGAAAGTTTTCTTAAAGATAAGTGAATCATACCACAAAGGCATGGAGTTAATAAATGGTACACATCATTCACCTCCACCTCACTTCCAACATCATCAGGATTTTCATAGCTCTGATTAAAGTGCCACCATTTTCTCATGCATCAACTCACCCATCTCTTCAATACAAACTTCTAAAGCACTTGATTTTATATTCTATGAATAAAGAGCTTTACCTGTTAGCTCTGTTCTGTAACCCACTTGAGAAGTTGGATGATTCAAATCCTGCACTTTTTCTTTCATAGCTATAGGCTATCCTTTGTAGTAACTTTATGGAACCGCCACAATTGAGAAATATCAACCATCATCCTCCACACCACTCTGTAGTATCTCCTAAAATATTTGGAAGGAAATTGAAAGCACTCTGTCTTAAAACAGTGCTATTATGAAAGTAACTTTTGAAAAGACATCTTAGGTTTAGAAGAATTTATTAAGGTGCACATGATGTCGCCTTAGCCTAAAATATCAGGGGACACTGGCCTCACCCCCAACTTCCAGTCCCATTATCTCTTTGAGAGCTTTCTTGCTGGAATTCACTTTCTCACACATGAAACCGATTGAAATGCTCAAGTTCATGAAACCGATTGAAATGCTCAAGTTTCTCACACATGAAACCGATTGAAATGCTTCAAATGATACTTCATAGGAGCTGATGTTTAAGCAACTCTCTATTTGCCCCTCAGTGGCATGACTCTGTCTGATTTTTTCCCAGTATGACTGGCTTGATAATGAATCTATGTTAGTTCTTTCCTTGTCTCATTTCCTGTGCCCTTATTGGTTTATTCTTCAGCTTCCACATAAACTACTTCTAGTAGAAGCTTTGTCTCAGGGCCTGCTTCTGAGGAACCCAAGCTAAGATGATAGTAATATAGTTTGGGGAATTGGAAGCTTAGAACTTGAAGAAATTCAGAGCAGAAATGATTTGGAAAAGTTAGGAAATAATTCAATAGCTTAGGAGTGGAAGTGTCTCTGCTCACAACAGTACCTTTTCACTTAAGGATAGAAACTCTATCAACTCTGCCATTTCTGAATATGAATTACAATGACACACATCTAAATCTTGCTCAGTCAGAGTAGTTACACTGTCAGTCACTTGATCATAGGTCTTCTTTTGTGCCACTCTTTGAATTTTCATCTAGGAAGTGTGGTGATATTTTATTCTTACTATAGAAATAAATGGTGGATGATAAAAATCTTTACGTTTGAATTTCCAAAATGAAATCTTAAGCTTGTTTTTTCTACTTGCTTTCATAAGAGGTGCTGAAATGCAATAACTCCAGAAAGTCTAAGACAAAGCTCGAGAGGTAGCACTTATTTTCTGACTGGAGCTTTATACATTATAATGTGTTAAACTTATTTAAGTTAGTGTGAAAAATGATACAGGACTTCAAGAACTGTTTTATCATGGCAAATGCAATTCCTTGGTTAAAATTATGTGTGTGTGTTTAGAAGTTTCACAAGTCATAAGCTACAGAATATTAGCAAGGTGAGGACACACACTTTCATTCCTCATTTAAGAGAAAAAGACATTGAATTTAAATATATTTCCTTAAGGAACACAACATTCCCAATTCTCAAAGTATTAAAAAGAAATGGACATATACTTAAACCTAAAATCCTAACTATCCAGTTTTATTTTCAATTCCATTATTGCCTGCTTTGTCTTTTATGACTTTCTCAATTTGTCTTCCTGTGTCTGTATCCCTCTGGTACCTTTTTATTTAACTTTCAGAGTTTTTTTTCATGTGTCTCCAAATCCCCCTTTTCACTATGCATTAATTTATTCATTCATCCTGCAGTCTGTCTCTCTGTCTCTTTGTCTTTTACACACACACACTCACACATGCCCTTGTTGAGAACTCATTGAAAACCTGTAAATTTAAAATCTGCCCCATTTATCATGAGCTCCCAGTGAATTATTAATTTTGGGTGTCATACAATTTTAATAGCATGCATCTTCCTCAAGTTCTTTGAAGTACTTCTCACCAATGCTCACAAACAATATATAGAAACTAACATCTCTCTTCGATTGTCTTTCTGAAATTTGTTGAGCTCTTTCTTAATGAAAGAAAGAAGTAAAAATCATAACACTTGATGCTTAAATGCAATTTCAAAATCTTAGTTGCTAAATACAAGTTTTTATTTTGGTTTTTTTTTTTGTTTTTTTTTTTTTCACTCATGGAAAAAACCATTGTAGATGTTGCTGGTTGAGTGGCTCTTCTGGGCAGCTTTCCTCTAAGCTATGACTCAGTGATAAAGACTCTTTTCAACTTATCGTGCTGTATGACTATCATGCTCTATGTATGGCTTCCATGCTAATTAAACAAGAGAAAGATAGGTGGGGAATGTATACAAGGCATTTAATCTTCCCATTACAGAGATGTCACATACCATTTCTGCTTACATGCTCTTGGTCAGGATTACTTACGCTCTTTCTGGGTTGCTTTGAGGTCAGCTAGATATCTCTGCATAAACCTCTTTTACTTTATTTTAGGTTTGATTTTTTGTTTTATTTAGATTGGTTTGGTACATTTACTTAACCAGTTAAATTATCCAACTAAAAATTTCTTTAAACTTAAACCAAAAAATTTAATTTGTGTTATAGGACATATTGCATACAAAATTGTTTAAAATAATTGGTTTAAGATGCAACTGGTTTTGTTTCTTCTTTGGGTAAAGGGGAGTGATGGTCTTTAGGAAGAATAATGGCAGAATCTAGAAGCAGAATTTAAGGTTGCTTTGTGTGATGATTGGGGAATTGTGTGTCATTGTCACATAAAATATTTAGTTTTGGTTTTTTTGTTTTATTGTTTTTTTTTTCTTTTTAACCTGTTGGTTTTCAGTTTAGGGAATTTTGGGCAAATCACATTTCTTAGCTTTATTTGGAATTCCCTCACAATTTTGCCTTGCTCACTGGCTTTGACTTTGTGATTTTTTATATAGCTTTTAAAATTTTCTCTTTATATTCCCTTTCTTAATTGCATTTTTCTTTTCTTTTCAGCCAGGTAATTCTTTATTCAAATGGAGTCTTCTTCTAAGGAATAAAGCAGAAAATCTTATGAATAAAAAAAAAAAAAAAAAACAATGAAGCAAAGCTGCCCTGGTTAAAGATGCTGATAGTGGTGGTGATGGCCAAGACCCAATCACTGGGCTCCAGCCACACCTTGACTTCTGGGTCCTGATTTCTCAACTCTAAGTATCTATGATTTTAAAGTCATATTTTCTCTCCCACTAGCTTTCTGGGGGAAATTTTGGACTTAGGCAAATTCTGGGTTTATTTTATTTATTTATTTTTAAATTTTTATTAGAGTATAGTTGTTCTGCAATGCTGTGTTAGTTTTTGCTGTACAGCAAAGTGAATCAGCTATACATATACACATATCCCCTATTTTTGGATTTCCTTCCCATCTAGGTTGCCACAGAGCACTGAGTATAGTTCCCTATGCTATACAGTAGGTTCTCATTAGTTATGTACTTTATACATACTATCAATAGTGTATATAGGTCAATCCCAATCTCCAAATTCATCCCACCTCATCCCTCCTTTCCCCCTTGGTATCCATACGTTTGTTCTCTATGCCTGTGTCTATTTCTGTTTGTTAATGAGATCGTCTATATGAATTTTTTTCAGTTTCCACATATATGCTTTAATATGCAATATTTGTTTTTCTCTTTCTGTCTTACTTCACTCTGTGTGACAGTCTCTAAGCCCATCCACATTTCTACAAATGACCCAATTTCGTTCCTTTTTATGGTTGAGTAATATTCCATCATATATGTGCCACATCTTCTTTATGCATTCTTCTGTTGATGGATATTTAGGTTGTTTCCATGTTTTGGCTATTGTAAATAGTGCTGCAATGAACATTAGGATGCATGTGTTATGGATTTTTCTAGGTATATGCCCAGTAGTGGTAGTTCTATTTTTAGTTTTTTAAGGAATCTCCATACTGTTCTCCATAGTGGCTGTATCAATTTACATTCCCACCAACAGTGCAAGAAGGTTCCCTTTTCTCCACATTCTCCACCTCTCCAGCATTTAATATTTGTAGAATTTGTGATGGTGACCATTCTGACTGGTGTGAGGGGATATCTTATTGTAGTTTTGATTTGCATTTCTCTAATAATTAGTGATGTTGAGCAGCTTTTCATGTGCTTCTTGGCCATTTGTATGTCTTCTTTGGAGAAATGTCTATTTAGGTCTTCTGCCCATTTTTGATTGGTTTGTTTGTTCTTTTGATATTGAGCTACATGAGCTGTTTATATACTTTGAAGAATAATCCCTTGCCATTGATTCATTTGCAAATATTTTCTCCCATTCTGAGGGTTGTCTTTTCATCTTGTTTATGGTTTCCTTTGCTGTGCGAAAGCTTTTAAGTTTCATTAGGTCTCATTTGTTTATTTTTGTTTTTATTTCCATTATTCCAGGAAGTGGGTCAAAAAATATCTTGTTGTGATTTATGTCAAAGAGTGTTCTTCCAGGGGCTTCCCTGGTGGCACAGTGGTTGAGAGTCCACCTGCCGATGCAGGAGACACTGGTTCGTGCCCCAGTCCGGGAAGATCCCACATACCATGGAGTGGCTGGGCCCGTGAGCCATGGCCGCTGAGCCTGCAGCGTCTGGAGCCTGCGCTCTGCAATGGGAGAGGCCATAACAGTGAGAGGCCCGTGTACTGCAAAAAAAAAAAAAAAAAAAAAAAGAGTGTTCTTCCTATGGTTTCTTCTAAGAGTTTTATAGTGTCCAGTCTTACATTTAGGTCTTTAATCAATTTTGAGTTTATTTTTGTGTATGGTGTTAGGGAGTGTTCTAATTTCCTTCTTTTACATGTAGCTGTCCAATTTTCCCAACACCATGTATTGAAGAGGCTGTCTGCTCCATTGTATATTCTGGCCTTCTTTGCCATAGATTAGGTGACCATAAGTGCATGGGTTGTCTCAGGGCTTTCTATCCTGTTCCATTAATCTACATTTCTGTTTTTGTGCCAGTATTATACTGTTTTGATTACTGTAGCCCTGTAGTATAGTCTGAAGTCAGGGAGCCTGATTCCTCCAGCTATGTTTTTTTTTTTTTTTTTTCTCCAGATTGCTTTTGCTATTTGAGGTCTTTTGTGTTTCCCTACAAATTGTAAAAATTTTTTGTTCTAGTTCTGTGAAAATGTCATTGGTAATTTGATAGGCATTGCATTGAGTCTATAGATTGCTTTGTGTAGTATAGTCATTTCCACAATATTGATGCTTCTTATCCAAGAAAATGGTATATCTCCCCATGTGTTTGTGTTGTCTTGGATTTCTTTCATCAGTATCTTATACTTTTCTGCCTAGAGGTCTTTTGCCTCCTTAGGTAGGTTTATTCCTAGGTATTTTATTCTTTTTGTTGCAATGGTAAATTGGATTTTTCCCTTAATTTCTCTTTCTGATCTTTTGTTGTTAGTGTATATGAATGCAAGAGATTTCTGTGTATTAATTTTGTAGCATGTGACTTTACTCAATTCATTGATTAGCTCTAGTAGTTTTCTTGTGGCATCTTTAGTATTTTATATGTATAGTATTATGTCATCTGCAAATAGTGACAGTCTGATGTCTTTTTTTTCCAATTTATATTCTTTTGTTTCTTTTTCTTCTGATTGCCATGGCTGGGACTTCCAAATCTATGCTGAATAATAATGGTGAGAGTGGGCACACATGTTCCTGATTTTAGAGGAGATTCTTTCAGATTTTCACCATTGGGAATAATTTTTGTTGTGGGTTTGTTTTATACGGCCTTTATTATGGTGAGGTATGTTTCCTCTTATGCCCACTTTCTGGAGAGTTTTTCTCATGAATGGGTGTTGGATTTTGTCTAATGCTTTTTCTGCATCTACTAAGAAGATTGTATGGTTTTTAACCTTCAGTTTTTTAATATGATGTATCACATTGATTGAATTGTGTATATTGAAGAATCCTTGCATTCTTGGGATAAACCCTACTTGATCATGGTGTATAATCTTCTTATTGTGCTGTTGTATACTGTTTGCTAGTATTTTTTAAGGATTTTTGCATCTATGTTCATCAGTGATATTGGCCTGTAATTTTCATTTTTGGTGGTATCTTTGGATTTGGTATCAGGATGATGGTGGTTTTGTAGAATGAGTTTGGAGTGTGAGTTTGGAGTATTTCTCCCTCTCATATATTTTGGAAGAGTTTCAGAAGGACAGGTGTTGGCTCTTCTCTAAATATTTGATAGAATTCACATGTGAAGACTTCTGGTCCTAGACTTTTGTTTGTTGGAACATTTTTAATCACAGTTTCATTTTAGTGCTTGTGATTTGTTTGTTCATATTTTCTATTGCTTCTGGGTCAGTATTGGAAGGTTGTACATTTCTAAGATTTTTTTCCATTTCTTCCAGGTCATCCATTTTATTGGCACATATTTGCCTATAGTAGTCTCTATGATCCTTTGTATTTCTGTGTTGTCAGTTGTAACTTCTCCTTTATCATTTCTAATTTTATTGATTTGAGTCCTCTCCCTTTTTTTCTTGATGAGTCTGGCTAAAGGTTTATCAATTTTGTTTATCTACTCAAAGGACCAGCTTTTATTTTTATTGATCTTTGCTATTGTTTTCTTCATTTCTATTTCATTTATTTCTGCTCTGATTTTATGATTTCTTTCCTTCTACTAAATTTGGGTTTTCTTTGTTCTTCTTTCTCTAGTTGCTTTAAGTGTAAGGTTAGGTTGTTTATTTTAGATTTTTCTTGTTTCTTGAGGTAGGATCGTATTGCTATCATTTGCCATTTGTTTCTAGGTATTTTTGATTTCCTCTTTGATTTCTTCAAGGACCTCTTGATATTTAGTGGCATATATTTAGCTTCCGTGTGTGTGTGTTCTACAGTTCTCTTTTCCTATAATTGATTTCTAATCTCAGAGACTTGTGGTTGGAAAAGATGCTTGGTATGATTTCAATTTTCTTAAATTTACCAAGGATTGATTTGTGACCCAAGATGTGTTCTATCCTTTATAAAGTTCTGTGTGCATTTGAGAAGAAACTGTGTTCTGCTACTTTCAGATGAAATGTCTTATGAATATCAATTAAGTCTATCTGGTCTAATGTGTCATTTAAGGCTTGTGTTTCCTTATTAATTTTCTTTTCGGATGATCTATCCATTGGTGTAAGTGGCGTGTTAAAATCACCCACTATTATTGTGTAACTGTCAATTTCCCATTTTATGGCTGTTAGCATTAGTCTTATGTATTGAGATGCACCTATGTTGGGTGCATAAACATTTACAATTGTTATATATTCTTCTTGGATTGCTCCCTTGATCATTATCTACTACCCTGCCTTGTCTTTTGTAACAGTCTTTATTTTAAAGTCTATTTTGTCTGATGTGGGTATTGCTACTCCAGCTCTCTTTTGTTTTCCATTTGCATGGACTATCTTTTTCCATCCTCTCACTTCCAGTCTGTATTTCTCCCTGGGTCTGAAGTGTCTCTCTTATAGACAACATAGATACCAGTCTTGTTTTTGTATCCATTCAACCGTTCTGTGTATTTTGGTTGGAATATTTAATACATTTACATTTAAGTTAATTATTGGTATATATGTTCCTATTATCATTTTCTTAATTGTTTTGGGTTTTTTTTTTTTTTTTTTTTTTTTTTTTTTTTTTTTTTTGTGGTACACAGGCCTCTCACTGTTGTAGCCTCTCCCATTGCGGAGCACGGGCTCCGGATGTCCAGGCTCAGTGGCCATGGCTCACGGGCCCAGCCGCTCCGCGGCATGTGGGATCTTCCCAGACTGGGGCACGAACCCGTGTCCCCTGCATCGGCAGGCAGACTCTCAACCACTGTGCCACCAGGGAAGCCCCGTGGGTTTGTTTTTGTAGGTCTTTTCCTTATCTTGTGTTTCCTTCTTAGAGAAATTCCTTTAGAATTTTTTGTAAAGCTGGTTTGGTGGTGCTGAATTTTCTTAGCTTTTGCTTTTCTCTAAAGCTTTTGATTTCTCCATCAAATCTGAATGAGAGCCTTGCTGGGTAGAATAATCTTGGCTTACGTTTTTCCCTTTCATTACTCTAAATGTATCCTGCCACCCCCTTCTGTCTTGCAGAGTTTCTGCTGAAAGTTCAGCTGATAACCTTATGGGGATTCCTTTTTATGCTATTTGTTGCTTTTCCCTTTTTTTTTTTTAATAGTTTTTCTTTGTATTTAACTTTTGATAGTGTGATTAAATTGTGTCTTGGCATGTTTCTCTTTGGGTTTATCCTGTATGGAACTCTCTGTGCTTCCTGGACTTGATTGAATATTTCCTTTCCTATGCTAGGGAAGTTTTCAACTATAATATCTTCAAATATTTTCTCAGACCCTTTCTCTTTCTCTTGTTATTCTGGGACCTCTATAATTCAAATGTTGGTGTGCTTGCTGTTAAGGTCTCTGAGACTGTCCTCAATTCTTTTCAGTTATTTTCTTTATTCTGCTCTGCAGCATTTACTTCCACCATTCTATTTTCCAGCTCACTTACCATTTTTCTGCCTCAGTTATTCTGTTATTGATTCCTTCTAGTGTATTTTTAATTTCAGTTATTGTATTGTTCATCACTGTTTATATGTTCTTTAGTTCTTCTAGGTCCTCATTAAATGTTTCTTGTATTTTCTCCATTCTATTCCCAAGATTCTGAGTCATCTTTACTATCATTACTCTGAATTCTTTTTCAGGTGGATTGCCTATTTCCTTTCTATATATTTGGTCTTGTGGGTTTTTACCTTGGTCCTTCATCTGCAACATATTTCTCTGACTTCTCATTTTGTCTAACTCACTGTGTTTGAGGTCTCTTTTCAGAAGGCTACAGGGTCGTATTTCCTCTTGCTTCTGGTGCCTGCTCACAGTAGGTGAATTTGGTCCACTGGCTTGTGTAAGCTTCCTGGTGGAAGAGACTGATGTCTGCATTCTGGTAGGTGAAGCTGGATCTTTTCCCTCTGATGGGTGGGTCACATCAGGGTGTGTGTTTTGGAGTGTCTGTAGGCTTAGTACAACTTTAGGCAGGCTGTCTGATGATGGGTGGGTTTGTGTTCCTGTTTTGCTTGTTATTTGGCATGGGGCATTCAGCACTTGAGCCTGCAGGCAGTTGGGTGGAACTAGGTCTTGGAGTTAAGATGGAGACCTCTGGGAGAGTTTTCACTGATTAATATTCCCTGGTGCTGGGATTTCTCTGACATCCCAGTGTCTTGGACTCAGTGCTCTCACCCCAGAAGCTCAGGCCTGACCCCCGGCCTGGGAACGAAGACCCCACAAGCCACACAGCTCAACAAAATAGGGGGTAAAAAGAAAAGAAAAAGGAAAAAGAGGGTGGGAAGAAAACAAATGAAAACAAACAAAACCCAAGACAAATAGCAAAAACAAGGAACCAGCAACAGCTACAGTTAAAAACAAGCAAACATACAAATGAACAGACAAACAAGTTCTATAATTTATGACACAGGTACTCCTGGAGCACATTTGACAGGGCTGTTTTAAGTACTGTGGACAAGATATTAAAAAATTTATCCTCTCTGAGAGCTTAGAGGCAAAAAGGGATAAAATGTATTGATCTTTTCCAACATGCCAAGAACTTGGTAGCAGCTGGAGAACATTTCATCACTAGTCCTTAGCTGTGAGGAAGGTATTACTAGTCACATTTTTAAGGTAGGAAACTGATCCTTGACGTGTTAAGTAACTTACCCAAAGTATTAAGGCAGGGATAGAAATTCAGATTTTTCTTACTCAAAAAACCCTGCATTTTTAACTATTATGCTCAGCTATTTTCCCATAGATTTTGTTCACATTTATTATTATAAGTAACCTTATATGAGCTCTTTTGCCAGCAAAAAAACAGAGGTTCTGTGATTTCATCTTTCTATTCCTATTGCCTTGCATACTGTTCAGCAAAGAGAAATCCTGAATACTATCTGATGAATAGATAAATACGATCTCGTAAAGCAGCTTACAAATGAGTGTTATCTTTTTAAATTTTTTGTTATATTATTTCTTCTATTTCAACTATTCTTTTACAGTAAGGATTCTACTTCAATGTTTTTGTCTATCATGTGGTATTGAAAAATATTAAAACAAATTTAATCAAAAAAGGAGCATATATCTAGAATTATATTAGAGCAACATGTACTAAGCAAATACTTTAATAAAAAACAGTGATGTGTTGTGAAAATACTGAATATGTCTTTTGTTTATCTGGATATATCAGATTTTTAAAATTGTTATAACTTTTTAAATAATTATATAGCTGGAGCTCTCATATCTAAATAATTTCTCTTTGGAATTGATAATGGCAGCTGGAATCAAGCTATCAAAAATAAATTAATGCAAAGTGCTCAGACGGCAGGAAAACTACACTTTAAATAGAAAATATAGTTTTCTACTGACTGACAAATAAGTTACTATTACTGCATGAAGGTCTGATCCATCTGACAGAGAAAAAAATTATTGGAATAGAACAATCATCATATGAACATGGGAATATATATCTAACACACAAAAAAAGTATATTGGATCATAAATACTTACCACCATGCTTTTTGGTACATGCATTAGCACTAATAATGTAGAGGTTTCTGTTGAAGTTTACTTTCAGTTCAAGAGCTTCATAATGAAAGATCAAGGAGGTAAATAATTTTCACAGTAGGTTTTAATCATTTTTGCATTTTTATAGACTATGTTGTGTAAAATAAACGGTACAGATTTA